>NC_134534.1:44085500-44752000 GCF_050624435.1 Tenrec ecaudatus
CCTACTATTTTCCAGGTACTGTGGGAGAAAAAATGTGGATGATCAATTATCATGCAGTATGAAAAAAATGGTCTAGAATAGACTTGTAAAAACTTCTGTGGGAGGAAAAATGCTTTCGTATGCACTCTATCCTTACTGCCTTGCACTCCTCATCAGTCTGCGTTACAGTTGGAGACAGTGAGGCACAGGAAAATAAAGCTGCTTTACCATCCCTGCCATCGTGGATATAATCACCTTCATGACAGGCCTCCTTACCGAGCAGCAGCTACGTGCTTGGCTTTTGACATCCAGTTTTTAATTGCATCTTCAAAGTGGAAGTCGAGTTTAGAGTGGTCCATTCAAGTCAACATTAAACACCCGTTATTTTTTGGTACTGAAAATATGAAGGTGAACAAGCCACAGTGCCTGCCTTGAAAGGGTTTTTAGTCCAGTTAATAAATGATTCCCATGAGACGTCAGAGCTTGGAAAGGCAGAACTGACATTTCAACACAGCTCTCTCTAGTCCATTACTTGTGCTCATTTGACTCTGGTTGTTATAGATTGTGTGCCTCCACAAAATAAAGATTGCAGGCCTTAAGCTCTGTACTTGTAAATATGATCTTGTCTCCAAAGAGGGGTTTCTTTTGTTACCCTAATATCAGAGCAGGGTGGTTCCTAAGCCTAAGCACTTCGGAGCTAGAAAAAGAGTGGAATCAATTCAGAGACATATACACAGAGAGGAGAGACGCTGAGGAAACAGCGAGCGAGGAGCCAGATCTGACCTTCTCTGGCTTCAGCCAAGAGAAGAAGAATCCAGCTCCTCGCTGACCCGGGGCCAACTGCCACGAGGCAGAGGTCAGACATACCTCCACCCTCCATCCTTCTTTGTCCTCTTCTGACACCCAACCACCCCTCCGAGGATACTCTGCTTTTCTACCGAGTTTGATTGATTGCAATGGCCACCCAGAACTCACACCAAACTCACAAGGATGGGGTCTTTTGGGCAAGCTAACAGGTTATATTACAAGCCACGATAAAAGACCCTAAGGATGCAGTGTTTTGTCCACAGTAATGCCTCCCCACAGCCGGCTGCCAGGCCTCTCTTTGTGGTCCTCAGCCCCTCAGCCACGTGGTCCCTTAGCCTCTTAGCTATGAACTTTAGTTTCCTACTTTTATTTTTTTGGTCACAGCAGTATTTGATGGATTTTGGCTTGGTATTTAGATACCAAGATATCTGGATTTTTGTTGGCTTTTTTGGGTTAAAAAAAAAAGTTTTCCCCTATGGATTGGTGGGTGGTTTGGTACCAAAATAAAAGATTTTGGAAAATAAAGGGGGGAATTCTTATGGAAAAACAATAAAAACATTTTTGTAAGCCCAACCCATATCTCAAACTATATGCTAATTTAATGTTTGGACCTCTGAGTGCACGCTGCTCACAGTAGTTGTTGTTATCAAATTACAGAGGTGATCAGAATCCTGTAGCATCTCTGCATGGGCCACAAGTACGCACTATTCTTTTTGTTGAGGCCAGTGTTTTTCGTCACTAATTTTTGTCTAATTTTCCACTGTTGTAGCCACAATATTGTGGTAATTCATATTTGCGAAAACAACCAACTTGTGAACAAAACATGTGAACCTGTTCACTATAGATTACTAAGCACAAGTAAATACACCTTGACCTTGCTTACTGGGTACTCCACCTCTGTCAGGGATTGTGAATTTGAAAAGAGGCTTTGATTCTGTAGGAAGGTGCTGTGGAGTGGGGAGAGAGACAGAAGACAGCTACATACAGAAGCAGAATCCATGATGTGGTGGAAAAGCGTGACATTGTTCACTACATATGTTATGTAAGCACGTGTCAGCAGCTACTTACCTTCCTTATTGGGTAATTCTATCAATAGCCTCTTGAGAAAGAAGTAGTAATTAAAGGAAAACCTTATATATTGTGTCGAAGCAGTTTCAATTAAAGGAAAAGGAGAAGAAAAAATGTTAAAAGGCTTCCTCTTAGTTACTAATCATGTAATAATTAAGTATAGAAAGATTTTATAAAGAGTTTTTCTGTTATTCCTCATGCAATCTGAGCAATATTACAGTTAAGTTGTTGACAACTTATTCCTCACATATGATTCTATCTTCACCATTCCTAAGGATTGTGTCTGGCATGGTAGGGGAAGAGGTATCTGTTTGGGGTGGTGGGTAGTGGGGACACCCTGAATTACTGAACTAGGTGACACTAATCCCAGTGATAACCCTGGGACCCTCCTTCCAGGTCTGACTGATAGTCTACAGGCTGCACCTCATTCTCACTGCTAAGAAATGCTTCCCACTTCCTCCTTCATCCTTCGCTTCTCCTTCCAGGGCTGTCTCCAAGATGCCAGGGATTTAGGGTAGACTTTAAAAATTTTATTCTTGTTCCCTTGAGGTTTTGCTTATGTGTACAATCCAGTTTCCAAAGTGCTGAAAGATATATTGTTTCTTTTCTGAGCAGCTTCCTGCTGAGCTGTTTGCAGAAGTGACACATCTACAAAAGCCATGACTGCAGCAAACAGCATGAACTTTAGTGCGGGGCTGCCTTTGCCCTGCTCTTAGAACCATCAGTCTGGACCTCGGTTACCTGTCACCTGGGGAAGGTCACGGCAACTGTGATGCCTGCCCACATTTTTGGAAGGAAGTTTTGAGTTGTTGAGATGCAGATTAAAGCCATTTCCTTGATCAGACCTGTTAAGGTGGGTTGAGGTTGGGGATCATAGCGGAGTCTCACAGGTTGGGAGTTGAGGGCTGAAAGGATGGAGGGAGCGTGTCCTCTGGGAGCCTTTGATTTGATTGGAAGGAAGACCGGTTTGTGCCATGGTGGAGAGCTGAAGTTGGCAAGGTTTTTTCTGAAAACAGTCTGAAGCAGGCAGACCTGAGAAATGCTTTAATTGGGTTCTAGACCCCTGCAATAAAGAGAGTGTCTGGATAAAATGAGTGACACACCTTTTGGGGTTGCTGTTTCCCGCTGCATCGAAGATTTGGGCTTGCAGTATACTGCAGTCTCTGATGCGTGCAAGAGCACGACGAGCAACTTTGACATACTCTGAGAAAAAGCAACCAGAGACACCAAGGGAACACGTGGAGAAAGGCAGCCGATCGTCTTGCTCCAAGTACAGTCGCCACACCATCGATTTGTTAAAAATGCGTTATCTATGAAGTGCAAAAAACCAGAAAGGGTGTGAGGTAGTATCGATGAAGAACACAGCTTTCCCCCAGATCCTGGATGCTTCCTCCCCCCAACTACCATGATCCGAATTCTACCTTGCAGGGCTGGATAGGACAGAGGCTGTACACTGGTACATATGAGGGTTGGAGGTACAGGGAATCCAGGGTGGATGATACCTTCAGGACCAAGGGTGTGAGGGACGATGCTGGGAGAGTGGAGGGTGAGTGGGTTGGAAAGGGGGAACTGATTACAAGGATCCACATGTGACCTCTTCCCTGGGAGAGGGACAGCAGAGAAGGGGGGAAGGGAGACTCCAGATAGGGCAAGATATGACAAAATAACGATGTATAAATTACCAAGGGCATATGAGGGAGGGGGGAATGGGGAGGGAAGGGGGAAAAAAAAAGAGGACCTGATGCAAGGGGCTTAAGTGGAGAGCAAATGCCTTGAGAATGATTGGGGCAGGGAATGTATGGATGTGCTTTATACAATTGATGTATGTATATGTATGGATTGTGGTAAGAGTTGTATGAGTCCCTAATAAAATGTAAAAGAAGAAAAGAGAAAAAAATGATTAGGGCAAAGACTGTACAGATGTGCTTTATACAATTGATGTATGTATATGTATGAACTGTGAAAAGAATTGTATGAGCCCCAATAAATTGTTAAAATAAATAAATAAATAAATAAACAGAAAAAAAAACCCAGAAAGGAAAAGAAAAAGAAAGGAAGAATTTTCTAGTCAGTAATTAGTAGTTAAGGATTTGTGGTCACAGAGTCTCTGCTGCAACGATTCCGCTCAGCCTTTGCCGTGTGAAGCCAAGCAGTGTGTGCTGGGTTGTGTTGTTGGGCAGCTCTGATTCAGAGATCCTATGAACAAGAGAACAAACCCCCCTGCTCCGTCCTCCCAACTGTTGCTCTCACGGTGTCAGTTCCAGCAGGATGTCTATCTCCATGGACTGGTCTCTGCTGATAACAGGTCCAAAGGGCATGAGATGCAGTCTCGCCATCCTTATTTCTAAGGAGTATCTTCACTGAACTGGTTCCCAAACAGCCAGGGACAATCAAAAAGCAGGAGCAGGGTTGTGTGCCAATAAAACGTTATTGCCAAGAATAGACCGCAGGCTGGATTGGGCCTGTGGCTGTGTGCTGCCCTCGGTTTAAAGCAAAGCCTCTGCCATCAGCCTGCCCATTGTACAGCCCTGGTGCTGCCTCCAGCTACGGGACTTTGGTCAACCGACTTACCTGTCCCTCCCACTCAAACCTTAGATTCGCCCCGACAAAGTGAGCACTGGAATAAAAGCACCTTGAAGGGGTTTTCTGCCGTTTGAATGAGAGAGTACACGTTTAGAGTTAGGGCAGCAACTGGCTCCTGGCACATTAACTATTACCAGTTCATGTTCATGATTTCCACCAACAGAAGCAAAAGCAGAAACGTCTCTCTGGGAGAACTCACAGCAGCGACAGCCAGAGAAATAGGGAAAAGGAGGAACTTAGGTCAGATGACGCTTCACAAAGCAGCTCTCTTCCAAATGGGAGACTGCTAGGCACAGTTATAGGCGGCTTTCAGTGACCTGTCCAGACAGCGTGGCTGGCCTTTCCTCTGCTCTCGCTGGCGGTTCTCACCCACCCTTGGCAGGTTCTCACCCACCCTTGGCAGGTTCTCACACACCCTTGGCATAGCAGCTGCAGGTGCTCTTTGGACACTGTCTCGCCTGGCTGCATTGAGAGCTACTTCCAAGCCAAAAGACCGTTGTCTTCATCTGTGACCCAGGACCGGGTCAGGTTGCTGAATCTAGCTCAGTGTTTGGGATTTATGACAGTCCTTGGAAAAAGATAGACTGGAGCTTCTAGTCCACCCAGAGGTGTCGTTAAAAAGAGTCTGGTGCTCTACTTCTGAAAATGGAACCATTGGAAACCTGATGGTACCCAGTTCTCCTCTGACACACATGGGGGTCCTCATGGGGCAGAAGAGACTCGATAGCCCCTGGTGATGGTGGGGGTAGTGGGCTTCGATGTGGGCAAAGAAACAGCTCTGCTGTAACAGCTGGCAGCTCCATGACGTCAATCTGGTTTGTTGAGGGTGGTTTGGAAGAACGCTCCCCAAATGCCATCCACATCCTCCTGCAGTCCCTACATGGTATATCCCACATTCTCTGAATGTCTGTCTGTTTCCTTTTTTCTGAGGCCAAGGGCAGACTTACTGTCCTCCTGTACTGCTTACAGGATGCTCTTTGATGAACCCACTGCCCCCTGATTATTAAATGGATCCTCTTTTTTTTCCTCATAAAAATATTTTTTTAAAAACAAAGCCAAGCTAAAACTCTAAAGTTGAACAGCCGGAACCTGCCAATTCTGGAATGGATGGGGGCCATGCCACCATGCAGTGCCCCTGAGAGCCAGCTTTCCATCACACACCCAGTAGGCATTCTTCAATGCCTTCCTGGCAGAGGGCTTGTGCCAAATGGGGACACGGCTGGCATCCACTTCAATTCCAACAGACACGGATCAATGGGCCTTGGCACCTGATTCATCTCTTAGATGAATTGCTTTTGAAAACCTAGGGTAGGGAAAGTCAGTAAGCTCTACAACACAATGTGCTATTGGCCTTGGCCAAATGCACTTTAACTGTCTGCTTCTCAGTGGGGTGAGTCATTCTAGTGAGAGGAGAGGAGGGATCTGGGAGGAAGTCTCTTTACAAAGAGCGTAGAGGAGCTGGGGCCACCACACCCCAGTTCTTTGTGCAACCTGGGCATCGTTGCTGACTGCCAGCCTCATCACAGAATCAGTGATGTTGTGGCAGGGAAACTTGGGGGTCTGCATGAGACAGAAGAACACTCGTTTAGGGCCATGTTCAATGCTCTCGCGCATGATCACATCGAATCGCCACAAGAAGCCTGGGCCCGTCCAGGCAGCACTGCCCACCCTGAATCCTAGGGGGGAAGGCAATTACCAAATCTTACCCCACTTGTCTCGAGAAGTCGTCAGCACGTTTTATCTTGGCTTTCTGCAAACCTGACATTCTCTCTTTCTGCCCTGGGACCTTTGCACATGCCGTTCCCTCTGTCTGTGACTGGCTTCCTTCCTTAGCTACCACCCACTCTGTCTTTTATCTGGACCAGGAGTAGTCGGCCAACTGCAGCTTGGAAGAGCCGTCTGTGGTTCTTTCTGTACGTGCGTGTGGCTCTGAAGTAAAATGGAAAAAAATTCAAGGATATTACTCAGATACTGGTGATTTCATTTGTTTATAAAATAAATATCTTTATGACTAGTAATTTTGAAATTGTTGTGAGGCACAGGATTGACTTTTCCATCTCAAAAGTTGGCCGACGCCTGACCTAGGTAATTCAGTGTTCGGATCTCAGTTTGAGTATCCCTTCATCAGAAAAGGGAAGGTGGCTGGAAAGGAGGAACTGAGTGCCAGGATCTACAGATGACCTCCTCCCTGGGGGGTTGGACAACAGAAAAGTGGGTGAAGGGAGACCTAGGACAGTGCAAGATATGACAAAATAGTAATAGTTAATAAATTATCAAGGGCTCATGAGGGAGAGGGGAGCAGGGGGGAGGGAAAAATAAGAAGCTAATACCAAGAGCTCAAGTAGAAAGCAAATATTTGAGAATGATGATGGCAACAAATGTACAAATGTGCTCGACACAATGGGTGTATGTATGGATTGTGATAAGAGTTGTATGAGTCCCCAGTAAAATGATTTTTTTAAAAAGAAAGAAAGTTTGATTCGGCCCATCCACACTCACAGTCCTGGAGGGGCGCTTCACTCACAGCAGCGCCATAGGACAGAACAGGACTGGCACAGGGGCTTCCCGCGGCCCTAAATCTTTACAGGAGCGAGCAGCCCCCTCTTTCTCCTGAGGAGCAGTGGTGTTGGGCCGAATACCTTTGAAGCTGTATATATTTTTTTCTCTTTGGACCTCTTGCCTCAGTTTGAAATCCATATTTATTAGTGGGAGGTAAATAGTACACCGAATATTTTATCCCTGGCCTTAAGCACGGTTCCTGGCTCCTAGACAGACAGCTTATTCCCATTTAAATCCTCTCTCCCAACCTACTAGCTATATATCTTTGGGCAAATTAATCCCTTCACCTCTCTAAGCCTCAGTGTCTGCATCTCTGAGATGGAGAAGGACATAATGTCAACTTCATAGAGTTGTTAGCAGAATGAAAGGGGTGGGAAACCTCCATACAGTGCCAAGTCCTTTGCTGATGGTCCATCAACATTGGTCATCATTACAAATGGTACCCAACAGGCACTTTTGGCAGGGGTGGGATGCGTCACCTTGGTTTGGGCTCTTGTTTGGATGTCCGACCTCAGCTTTGATCACGCCTGACCTCTCAGTTTTGACCGACTTATTTCATTCGTGTGGGCTCATTTCCACCTAGTTGGTCTCTAATGTTTCTCTTTAATCCGTGGCTTTGTTTACAGCCCAGCACAATAGGATGCTGGCCCTCGCTCTAATTCATGATGCTCCCAGATAAAGGTCAAGGACAGAGAGATAGCAGTGAGGAGATGGAATTGGAATGATTCAGCTGTGACCTGAACACAGGTCAATCATAGGCTGGAAGCCTTTGAGGGGAGCAAAATGCAAAGAGGCTGACCACTAGTTGGAGATGCTCCAAAAATCTGCTCTTATGCAATTTCATCACTGTTTCTCTTGTCCTCTCCTCCAGGATCTGGACAGCATTCTGTCAGAATTTCTCTCTGTTAACTATTGACATGGGTCCGTTATTCCCACCCCTTCTCCAAAATACTGAGCATTTTGGTGATGCAGTTAATTCCATTATAATGATTACTGTTATGAATTGAACTGTGTCCTAGCAAAATATGTGTTGTAAAGCCTAACCCTTATGCCTGGGAGTAAAGAGCCCCGGTGGCCTTGTTGGGATTGCTAACCAAAAGGCCAGGGGTTCAAATCCACCAGCTCCTCTTTGGGAGACAGATGTGGCTGCCTGCTTCCTTAAAAATGTACAGCTTCTATCTGACAACAAAGGGATTCACATCCCTCAACTATGGTCAGAGGGGCGTCATCAGAAGCTTCATCTAAGTGTGGCCTCTGAGAATAGCCTTTGGGTTTCCCCTGCCATCCATAATCGTCTGCAAACCAGGTCCTCACAATGTAAGCTCTGATACCATTCCCTCTTTTGGATTTAGATTTTACTATTTATGATCCTTGGATCACATAGGCTGGTGTGCTTCCTCCATGTGGACTTAGTCAGTGCCTCATGTAGATGGCCGCTTGTTTGAAGACAAGCCTCTAAGACCCCAGACACAATTCTTTCTAATAGCTTAGGACCATCACTGTGCTGTAGCGCCCACATCTTCAGTGCTGTCTTCACGGAGGCTGTTGACAAACAGAGCGTGTCGGCAAGTCGATTGTGGCAGACATACTTGGGTTAAAATGCAACATCTTATCATAGGATTTCCCTTCTGACCCCATTTTAAGGTGTTTCAGTTTTGTTGGAAAAGTGAAGGAGAAATACACATGGCTTTATGTCTCCAGTGAATCTCCTCTAACCTTGGACCAGGGATGGGAACAGCCTTATTATCATGCAGAACACATCAGAAACTGGAGCATTGCAGATGCAGTTAAGTTTAATACCTTATCATTTGAGCTCCCCTTGGACTCATTTTAAATTTAGTCTAGTTTTTAATATCTTCTACTTTTATTTAAACTGAGGGTTTTCTTTGTTAGTTTTTTTGTGGCTTTCTTTCTTCTTTTGTAGATGAAATGCAGGAGGGGTAAATCTATAGAGACAGTGACTGGATTAATGCTTCCTTGGGGTATGTCAGGGGAAGTTGGGGGGAAATAATAATGGTCAGTGTAATCATTATACAATAATTATACAGTGATGATTACACAACTCTTCTTAATATGATTTAACCATTGAAGTTTGTAGCTCATGAATCATATGTTAATAAAACTGTCAAAAAGTATGATTGAGCTGTTGAGTTGTATGATATATGAATTACATGCTAATGAAACGTGTGTGTGTGTTTTCTTAAAAAGATGTGCCACCTCAGAAACTCTGTTGAGGGACATTGTGAGTTGGAGTAACTTTATGGCAGTGGGTTTGGTTACACTTGAGAGTCTCATCTCACTTGGGCAAGGGTCTTCTCTGCTCTATCTGAGGAGACTGTTGACTGTAGGGTGTGCACAAAGAGATTCAACAAGCTAGTGAGCAAGCAGAGATGAGGGGGAGAGATGCCAAGTCACACAAAGATCATCCAGGAGCACAGTTCAAAAGAGTCAAGGATCTTCCTTGAGCATCAACAGAGAGCAAAGCGTCCCTCCAGCTGGCACCTTGACTTTGAACTTCTAGCCTCCTCAACTGTGAAAAAGGAAACACCTGTCCGTGAAAGCCACTCACCTGTGCCGTTTCCGTCACAACAGCACTAGATAACAAAGACACTGCTGTCAGGTTTTAGTCAGATTCTTATTGTATTTTTAATTGGCTTTTCATTATAAAAACAATATTTTTAAAAGCAATACCAATGTACATGGTCAACAAATTTAAACTGGTGGAAAGATATAAAACTTCTTAAAAATCTGCCCTCCACTTCCTAAACCCTTGCCTAACCACCTTGTCTCGTGCTGGGAGATACCTACACATGGTGTCATGTTTATTTTTTCCTTCTAGAAAAATGTTTGCCAAACATATCATGTGTGTGACGATATGTATCACGTACCCTTTCTAAAACGCATACTGTACATATTTCCTTGTTCGTGGCACTAATCAAGCAGTGAGTTTGTCTCGTTTTTAAATATGAATACACAGTAAACAACAAAGACGTTGCACATGTCACTTTGTTAACCTGTGCTGAATCCTCAACCATTATTGACGGATGACTCTTCCTTCCCAGGGTAATGGAGTTCTGGTCTAGAACTAAAAGGGCAGCATTTTAACACAAAGGAAACCCTGTAAGCTGGTACCAAAGAGTCCTTACATGTAGTAGGTACGTACTGAGCGTGAGCCATTGTTACTGCCACTTGTCACTGTCACTGTTGGGTCCCTCATTTGGGCCATTACTGCGACCACATTTAGAATTGTACCGCCTCCTGATGAGTCTGACTCACTCGCCCCTGCTCCTGCCTGTCCAATATCAACTTGGGTTTTAAGACACAACTTGAATGTGCTTAAGGTACTTAGTTTATTGTGCCAACCTAGCCGATAAACACATGTGCGGTTTACTTGAAAGGTGGAGAGATAAATGGCTCGGTGAGCCTCGCCTTTGTAGTTCTCGGGTCTCTTGCTTCGTGATGGTGGGACCAGGGTGCAGCTGCCTTAGCCAGTTCCCTGCTTTATATGACAAGGCTCACTTCCTGCAAGACATCCCTGAGGAGAAGCCACATGGACCTACCCCAAAGCAGCCCTGGATGCTGGAGCAGCCGTGTGGAGACCCCTACCAGCACTGAGATGCTTACACATTCACTGACTCTGCTTTCCTCCTTTAGTCAGCATCATTACATCTGTTTTGTGAGATTGAGGAGGACTTTGTAGATTGGTGTTGGACATATGAGTTAATGTTGGACTTGTGGGTTTGGGCAGCACTGGGTTGGGATGTTTTCTTGGTGTACACTTAACCTTTATATAAAACTCTCTCTTAAACATGAGTTTCTGTGGATTTGTTTCTATAAAGTACCTAGATTAACACAATGTTCTTTCTAGCGGGTCACAATTGAACCTGTTACTGTAGGAGAACCAGAGAAGAGCCCCTTCTTGTTCAGCCCTGCTGGATTCTCCACTCCCTGATGCTCTGGTAGCGGACTTGCTGTTCCGTTTTCTCTCATGTTTCCCAGACCAGGCTCTGAGCTGTCTATGTCACTTTGGTGTTTCTAGAACCCAGGAACAAATGAGGTTCAGCCACCAGGATTTTAATGACTGCCGCGTGGCGTAAAAAATTGTTCCCTTTTCCTTGAAACTATTTTAAAAGGCTGCAGAACGCGCTCTTGGTTTGTTAGCGGTCCTCAGCTTTCGTGAGACTAATGCCTACCATGTCCTGGGTTCTCATCGGCCTCTGCCGTGGGGGAGTTCGATGCCTGCCCTGCCTCAGATCTCGTGTCTCAGTAGCACTAATCTTTTCTACGTAGGGGAAAAAAATGAGTGGGAATGACTGATGATTTTGTAGCAACCTATGGTGAAAGGAGAGAAGAATGTCGGTGATGGTAAATTCTCGTCTTCTGAATGGGGGCCCAACTTGGATTCCCACCCATTGTGGTTCCAACACAGCCACCACTCATCAGTCAATAGAGCCCGTGTGTTGATAGAATGTTGAACAGGTTCCAGCAGAGCTCCCAAGTTATAATGGTCTAGGAGGGGGAGGGGGGAAAGCCAGGCAAGGCAATCTATCCCCTCCGCCTGCCTTCTCCTGAAAAAAAATCAACCAACCCATGGAAACCCTGTGGATCACAATGCCCATGAGTCGGGTTGAGTCGTCAGCAGCTGATAACAACAAATGGGGAGGTGTGGGGTGGGGAAAGGCATCTACGATAGCTAGATTTTATGCCAACTTGGTGAGTCAGGATTCACCCGTGATAAGGTCAACAACCATGATGGGGTCTTCTGTGAAGCCACCAAGCCATTGTGGAGAGGAAAATGCACCTTCATCATCTCTCCCACTCTTCAATGATTCTCAGCCTGTGGGTCTCGACCCCTTTGGGGGTCAAACAACCCTTTCACAGGGGTCGCCGATTCATAAGAGTAGCAAAATGAGTTATGAAGTAGCAACGAAAATAATTTTATGGTTGGGGGTCACCACACATGAGGAACTGTATGAAAGGGTCGTGGCATTAGGAAGGTGAGCAAGGCTCCATTCGGGGTGTGGCCTGCTCTTAGTATAAATGTACAGTGTGAGGAAGCTAGCTGACTTGCCCTACTGAGTCTGGATCCTGTATCTGGTTCCATGCCCCCCTGTTATATTACCTGCTGATCCCAGGAGTCCTCAGTAGACTTTGGATTCATTTAGCCAAACTTGGATTCTTTGAGCTCAGCATCTACCAGCCTGTGGTGTTCTTGCTTCATCTTCCTGCTTCCTGCCCATCGACCCCTGCAACCACAGGAGTCAGGACAAGTGTCTGGCCTGCATCTGACCCAGGGACTTGAACCAGACTAGACTTGCCTACTTCCACAACTGTGGGAGCTGTTTCTTGGACTAAATCTTTCTCTAGACATGCACGTTCAAGAGCCACTGATGTTGCTTCTCTAGAACACCCAGCCCACAGCCTGTAAAATCAGGCTCCTTCATGACTAACAAGGAGCTGAGTCCATAATGTCCTCACAGCCATGTCTTCTCTGACCTTCCGTCTCCTCCTCCGGAAAAGGATAAGACTGGACTCGATCATTTCTAAGATTGTTGAGCCTGACTGGTCTAAGTCACCTGGCCTCTCAGTCACCGGCCAGTTTGGCCTTGGGTCCCTTTTGAAAAAATCAGTGGAGGGTGGGGGTGGGAGGGGGACAGAAAAAGCCTTGGATTCAAACCAGCACATCCTCGTTTCTCAGCCCTGGTCACAGCAACTTTACAAAGGAGCAGACGTGAAATTCGGCGGGAAGTTGGGGCAGACTGATCCAAAGCCCCTTGTGATTAATCTATTCTGAAACACTGAGGCTGCTGCAGGCTTTTTGCGAGGTGATCGAGCAGGAACGAGAGCTTCCTGTGTCAACGCGGGAGAAAGATTTACCCTGAAGCTTCTTCACGGACAGCGCCATGGAAACCAGGGGCCAGCCTCGGGCGGTCGGTGACGGATGTGTGCTGCATGACAACACGCATCACTTTGAGGGGAAAAAATTAAAAGGGAGAGGATGATCAATCCATAACCTTTTTTTCCTATGACTTTTCCCACTATGTACTTAATGTAATTTCCCTTTGCAGATATCCAGGGCACAGAGACCCAGTATGCCAATGATTCATAATTGATGACCTCAGACTGAATAATCCTGATTTAGGACAATACAGAGAGCTGGGCGAAAGCAGAATTTCCAGCTGCATCCTGGCATTGGGGAAAAAAAAACAAAGCAAAAGAAAACCCAACAGCACCATATTGCGGTCTTGTTCTTGCTGAGCCTCATGCTCAGCTGTGGTTCCCAGGAAAGCCTGCATGCCCACGGAGGGCAGCCTGCACCAAGCGATCCCGTAGGTTGCTAGTGGGTGTGCTGATAGCCTGATTGTCTTCAACCCTGGAGCCATCGACGACCTCTAGAGAAAGTTGAATGCAGATCGTACTTTGCTGGGGAGGTTCTGTATTGGCCATATGCCCTACCTTTTCATGTGGGGGCATTCAAGGGAAAACAGCAGGATGTTCTATATCTACTGTGTACTAATTTCTAACTCAAAACTCACTGCCACGGAGTTGATGCTGACTCATAGCGACCCTATAAAACAGGGTAGAATTGCTTCGGGGATGGTGGTGGTGGTGGTTCTGAAACTGTAACTGATTCAAGGCCCAAACCCAAACTCACTGCCAGTGAGGCGATGTTGACTCATGACAACCCCACAGGGCAGAATAGGCTTCGGTGGGTTCCTGGGGCCGCTGGGGATTCTGAGGCTGCCACTGTTTTCGAAAGAGAAAGCCCCATCTTTCTCCTGCAGAGACACTCGTAGTTTTGAACTGCTGACCTTGGGGAATCACAAGCCCAGTGCATAACCACTATGCCACCAAGGGTCCCCAACGCACTTTATGAAGGCCACCGTCTAGGGCGCTACTGTCCCAGACATCACCGCTGGAAATAAATATGTTCATTTCTTTGTTTAAAATCGAAGTCCACTTCAGTTTCACCTTGCTTCCTTTCATAGCCAGGCAGAAACAAGATTTAGATCTGATGGGGAACCTGGAGGGCTTTTAAGGCAACGACTCTTCTCTCCCTCTTTATTTTTTTAATTGTAACTTTATTTTGGTTTCTATTTTTTTATAAGGATAGATAGATAGATTTCCATTTTTTGTGAAATATATGTTACCAAAAAATTATTCCATGTAGTTTTTAAATAAAATCATTGTATTGGGGCTCATACAACTCTTATCACAATCCATACATACATCAATCGTGTAAAGCACACTTATACATTCGTTGCCCTCATCATTCTCGAAATTCACTTTCCCCTTGGGTTCCTGGAATCAGCTCCTCATTTTCCTTTTCTCCCTCCTCCTCCCTCCCAATTTCCCCTCCCTCATGAACCCTTAATAATTTATAAATTATTATTTTATCTTATCTTACACTGTCAGTGTAGCAACAATGAAACTCATAACCTTCCTCTAGTTCTTAAACGCTTCCTCTCCCCAACTATCATGATCCCAATTCTACCTTGCAAACCTGGTTAGACCAGAGGATGCACAGCAGGGCAGATGGGAACTGGAAACACAGGGAATCCAGGACAGATAAACCCCTCAGGTCCATGTAGTTCTACAACCATCACATCACATCAAATCAGTCATAGTATCCCATGACTCCACCACCACCACCGCCCAGCCCCTGCCCTCCTTTTGTCTTTAAAGTCTTGTCCTTCAATGTGAAAACCATTTTAATTTTTCTTTATAATAAGAGTATCATAAATATTTATCCTTATGAAATTGACTGTGCTAAGCATAATGTTCTCTTAATTTTGTCCGTGTCTAAAAGTGTTTAACAGACTCCCCACTATTTTCTAAGGATGCCTATTATTCCATTGTACGCATATGTCTGTTTTGTTCTTCATTTCTATACAGTGTATATTAAGTAGAGAGATTGCGAGGATAACCATATTAGTTAAAAATAACAAAGGAAAATTATTTCCTATGGAAAGTTGAGAGGAGAAAGAGCAATAGTCCCAGAGGCAGATGAAATTTTACTTTTCTTCTACCCATGGGAGTGGAGTGGGTTACTCTTTGGACTATGGCCCCAGGTCCACAGTTCAAATCCATCAGCTGCTGCTCAGGAGAGAGATGAGACTTTTTGCTCCCATGAAGATGTTCAGTCATGTAAACCCACAGTGGCAGTTGTAGTCTGTCTTATCGCCATGAGTCGGAATTGGCTTGATGTCAGTGAGGTTGGTCTTGGTTTTCCCTCCCACCTGGCTGAGAAGAGGGGGCACTGTTTCATTTTACTGTATTTCAGCTTCCAGCACAGTGCTGGGGTGTCACTCTCTGCTCGTTATCTGGATGAAATTAATACATCTCTGGCAGCCCCCAGGCCCTGCCTACCCTGCCGCCTACGCAGGCTCCAGTCTTACAGCCTTCTGTTCAGCCCACCTTGCTGCTCATGATGGCTTGGACATGGCTTCCACCCCACAAAAAACCCACCGCTGTTTAGTGACTCTGGAGAACAGGACAGAACTGCTCCTTAGGGTTTGTGAAGTTCTACTCTTTAGGGGAGCAGCTAGCCTCATCTTGATCCCGTAGAACTGCTGGTGAGTTTGAACTGGTGACTTTAGGGGTTGGCGGCCCAACTTGTAATCCACTACAACACCATCGGGGCTCTCTAGACATGGCTTAGAGCATCATTAATGCTGTTGAAGTGCATGTGACTTTCCCAGGCCACACACCACTCCTCAACTGATGGTCACTTATGCTTCAGGACTCAGTTCAGGGGCCAGCTCGCCGGAGGAAGACTCCTTAGATTAGTTGCAAGCCTCTAAGTGGAGGCCCCTCCTACATGGTCCTACAGCTGCTTAAGCAGAGCTCCATGACAGCATTCATTATTTTGTCTTTCTCTTTCTCCAAGGCCAAGGCTATGTTAGCATTGTCTCTCTCCCTGGTATACAGCACAATACCCAATACCCAACACTTGTTCATTATGCTTGTGTTGATTAGATCAGAGACCTTGCCCAATGAACTTACCCTTAGGGTATGAGAGATACTGTCCCAGGATTTTGAAATACATTCACATTCTGTTGTTGTTAAACAACAAAATGAAACACCACCTGATACTGCGCCATTCTCACAATTGTTCTTAGGTTTTGTTTTTTAATAAATCATTTTGGGAGGGGGGCTCCTACACCTCTTCTAACAATCCATACATCCATTGTATCAAGCACTTTTGTACACATGTTGTCATCATCATTGCCAAGACATTTTCTTTCTACTTGAGTGCTTGGAATATTATATATGTATATATTTTTTATTAAATACTTTTATTGGGGGCTCTTACATCTCTTATCACAATCCATACATTCATCCAGTGTGTCAAGCACATTTGTACATATGTTGCCATCATCATTTTCAAAGCATTTTCTTTCTACTTGAGCCCTTGATATCAGCTCCTCATTTTCCCCCTTACCTCTCCCACCCTCCCTCCCTCATGAACCCTTGTTAAGTTATAGATTATTATTATTTTCATATCTTACATAATCCTCTGTCACCCTTCACCCACTTTTCCATTGTTTATTCCCCTAGGAGGGAATTATATGTTGTGATTCATTCCCCCTTCCTCCCTACACCTTCCCCTTATCCTCCTGGTAATTCTAGTCTCATTGTTGGTCCTAAGGGTTTTACATATCCTGGATTCCCTGTGTTTCAGGCTCTTATCTGTAGCAGTGTACCTATTCTAGTCTAGTCTGATTTGTAAGATAGAATTGAGGTCATGATAGTGGGGCAGGGACAGTGACTTTAAAGAACTAGAGGAAAGTTGTGTTTCATTGGTGCTATGCTGCACCGTGACTGGCTTGTCTCCTCCCCTGGACCCTTCTGTAAGGGGATTTCCAATTGTCTACAGATGGGTTTGGGTCTCCACCCCACGCACTTCCCCCCGCCCCCAATTCTCATTGGTATGATTTTGTTCTGGATCTGAGATGCCTGATACCTGATTCCATTGACACCTCATGATATCATAGGCTGGTGTGCTTCTTTCATGTGGGCTTTGCTGCTTCTCAGCTAGATGAACACTTGTTTTTCTTCAAGCCTTTAGGACCCCAGACACTGTATCTTTTGATAGCTGGGCACCATCAGCTTTCTTCATTTGCTTATTCACCCACTTTGTCTTCAGCGATGGGGTTGGGAAGGTGAGCATTACAGAATGCCAGATTATTAGAACAAAGTGTTCTTGTATTGAGGGAGTACTTGAAGGAAGCCCAATGTCCATCTGAAACCTTAATTCTTAATATGTTTGACCCCATTATTGCAGCCACTGTGTCAACCCATCGTGTACAGCAATGGTTCTCAACCTGTGGGTTGTGACCCCTTTGGGGGTTGGACAACCTTTTTGTAGGGGCTAGAGGGGTTGCTTACAGTAGCAAAATTACAGTCATGAAGTATCCACACAAAAAATTTTATGGATGGGGGTCACCACAATATGAGGAACTGTACTAAAGGGTCGCAACATTAGGAAAGTGGAGAACCACTGGTGTGGTTTACCAAGCATGATGTCCTTTTCCAGTGCCTGGTCTCTCCTGACAACATGTCCAAAGTATCTCACAGATTGCCCATAATTAAGTTACTCTTGCCCTCCTCATGGCCTGTCTCTCTTGAGCCCTTTCCTCCTGGGAAAGTACCCCACCTCACTGAGTGGGTATAGGTTATAACCAGATTTAGCCCACTAGACATGCACAAAAAGAATAATCACAATCTACAGTTGACCCCAGAATAAAAGAACTTTGGTCAAAAACACACAAACAAAAACATTGCTGGAATAGTGACTAGACCAACTGGACATGTGAAATCGAGAAGTTCAACAAGCCATTCTGTGTCAAGAATCATAACCACACGCTCCAATGCATCGTCCTAATATTTTTGGAAATCTGTTACGTAAGCATAATCCCCTCAATTTACTTCCTAGTGTATATGTGTAAAACCACAAATCCCCCTTTTTCTGAGCGCATGCTTTGATGATTCTAGTCCCAGTTTGCTCCTTCCATGGCCAGTTTCTCCTCTCACTTTCATCCAGTCTCTGTGTTTCTCAGCCACACCCCAGAACTAAAGATTGCTTACTCAATATGTCTGCACCATGCCCCTTCCAGGCCAGGACAATGCAGAGGACACTCAGAACCAGACCAAGGCTGGTCACACAGTTTGACTGTACACCTACTGGCTGAACACCTAGTCTAATAGGGATTTCAAACCGGACATACAGATAAGAATTCTCTGCATTCTTCCAAGGGATCCTTTCTCTTCCTGGGGTTGCCAGTAGAGCTTGGGATGTCTTGAGATCCACCTGTTCACTTTCGACCAGGGTTTCAACTTTCAGCCTTGTCTCCTGAGACGTACATTAGAGTTCTGTTTCTTTTTTTTTTAAGTTTTTTCATTTAAATCATTTTATTGGGGCTCATATAGCTCTTATCACAATCCATACATACATCAATTGTGTAAAGCACGCTTATACATTTGTTGTCCTCATCATTCTCAAAATTCGCTTTCCCCTTGGGTTCCTGGAATCAGCTCCTCATTTTTCTTTTACCCCTCCCACTCCTTCCCCCTCCCTCCCCGCTCCCCCCTCCCTCATGAACCCTTAATAATTTATAAATTATTATTTTAGCTTATCTTACACTGCCCAACATCTCCCTTCACCCACTTTTCTGCTGCCCATCCCCTAGAGAGGAGGTTATATGTAGATCCTTGCGATCGCTTCTCCCTATCTACCCCTCCTTCCCTCCCGGTGTCGCCGCTCTCACCGTTGGTCCTGAGGGGTTCATATGTCCTGGATTCCCTGTGTTTCCAGTTCCCATCTGTACCACTGTGCGTCCTCTCATCTAACCAGGTTTGCAGGGTAGAATTGGGACAATGATCATTGGGGGGAGGAAGGGTTTAAGAACTAAAGGAAGGTTGTGAGTTTCATTGCTACACTGAACCCTGAGTGACTCATCTCCTCCCCACAGAGAGAAACAAGTGTTGGAGCGGCTGTGGTGAAGTAGGAACCCTCCTCCACTGCTAGTGGTGGTGTAGATTTGTACAGCCACTGTGGAAAGCAATCTGGAGATACTTAAAGAAAATGGAAATTGATCTACCTTATGACCCAGTCATCCCTCTACCAGGCATATACCCGGTGGAAGCAACAAATAAAACATGATTCTGGCACATTCACACAATGGAGTACTATGCAGCACTGAAAAGCACGGACAATCACATGAAACACGTCGTTTTGTGGGAAGAGCTGGAAGGAATCATGTTAAGCAAGGTAAGCTAAACTCAAAAGGACAGGTATAACACGAGTCCCCTGAAGTAAGTACAATCAGCACGCCAGGAATAGAAGAATAGAGTTCTGCTTCTTTAAGAAATCTCATGGCTTCTTATTCAACGCCTTAACAAGGGCAATTAAAGGCAGCCAAGTAAAGCTCCAACCAGCTATGTGAGCTAAAGATCTCCCAAGGCACTTTCGCTTCAAGTCTAAGGATAAGAGAGATCATCCTTTTTTCTTTTTTTTTGGGGGGGGGGTACTAATATTTCTCAGGCACAGAATGCAAAGGTGTAAGAACCAAATCTGTGACTCAACATATTTGAACTTAAAGGATATTCTTTTGTCTTCAGTGTGGGGGAAAAAACGTTATAGAATTCAACTCTTGGTATTTGCATGACCAAGATCTCCACAGACAGCACCCTGCTGCCTTGCTTGCAGTTGGGGAAGGAATCTGGAGAGAGCAACCCCTCTCTGAAGAGGAGGACAAAGCTAGTGCAGTTCCTCATTCCTGGGAGGCCCAGTCACAGAGCACTTCCTTCCAGCCAGGTTCCCAGGAAGGCATTTTGGAGACAAAGATCCATTCTGCCATTGGTTCCGCAGCCAAGGAGCTGGCATGTTTGCAAGTAAGTGTGTGGCATCACTGGTTATTATAACTGAAGGCTAGAGACCATTCAAGTGTCTATTGCCAACAGACCACCAAGATTATCTCTAAGGTATTGTATTAGAGAAGAAAGTGCACAGCAGTGTTTATAGTTTCAGTTAGTACAAAAGACAGAAAATGTTATCCATCCATCTTTATCCATCCATCTTTATCCATCCATCTGTGCTTACATACAGACGCACATGCTTATGATGTTGGCTGCCTTTGCGTCTGCCCTGACTCACCGTAATCACCTGCTCATTGGTATTGAAACCGTGACCCGCTGGGTTTTCACTGACTCATTTACAGAAATAGATCACACCTTTTTTCCTTCTCTAATTAAAGGGAAGCTTTGTTGAGATTCGTTCAGCAGCATAGCAACAAGCAAGCTTCACCTGACAGATGGGTGGGTGATGACCGTGCTTGGGGTGTGTTGGCCAGGAATCCACCTTGGGTCTCCTGCATGGGAAGCAAGTGCCCTATCATGGAACCACTGCTGCTCCTCAATACATACATGCACACCCAACTCAGACTCCCCGCCTTCAAGCTGATGCTGACTCATAGCAACCTGATAGGACCTATCAGAGCTTGGGGTCTCTGAGGTTGTATATCTTTTACCAGGGCAGACAACCTCCTACAGAGCAGCAGGTGGATTTGAACTGCTGACCTTTCAGTTAACAACCCATCATGTAACCCGCTATACCACCACCCCCCATACATACGTATTGGCTCGCTCTTGAGTGACTATGACTTTGAGTAGAAAACTTGGGCATCTTAGAACCTTCAGTTTATATTTTTTAAAGTTTTGATTTTTTATAAATCTTTGTATTTTTTTTTCGTTTTAAATTAAAGAACACCTTAAATGAGTGTGCTTCAGTAATTACCTTAATGATAACTATTGCCGAACCCTGTGCGAAGCACTGCATGCACATCGCCTCGGCTGTGCTTCACGGCAACCCTTGGCAAGGGATTGTGAGCTCCAGGATAGGTAAAGGAAGAGAGTAAAAGTCTTTGAGACCCCAGACAGCGCCGGGCCCAGGAAACTCAAAGTGAGCACCAGCGTTTAGGAGACAGCAGTAGGGACAGGAGTACAATGGTGTTAATGACCCTGTGTTCTGACCATGGGAGCACCCTGGCTTGGGGAACACATCCTAGGGCATCTGGATGTTTCCTGGAGATGGGGAGGGGTCCAGAGTGAAGGGTGAGCAGGAGTCTCTGAGAAGACAAGGCAGCAAAGGACAAGGAGTAGAGGTGGTAGGCAACAGGTCCACCTGCCTGGACAATGGAGGGATGGCCCTGAAGGCACGGAGGAAAGTGGGGCAAACAACGGAGACCCTATGTGCTCAGCAAAGGGGTCCTAATCCAGGCTGCTGGCAGTGAGGAGCCATGGCAAGGCCTTAAGCAAAGGAGGAAGGTACGCTCTTGCACACTGTCACTGTCCCTTTGTTTCTGGGGGAGGCATGAGCTGCTAACCACAAGGCCAACAGTTCAAATCCACCACTCACTCAGTGGAAGAAAGATGAGGCTATCTGCTCCCACCAATATTTTTAACCTCAAAACCCCTACAAATGGTCGCTATGAATTGAAATAAACTCGATGACAATGAGTTTCAAAATATCGCCCTCTAAATATATCCTTACGTGTGAACTATCTGTCACCCTGAATGAATACATACGTCCTTAGAGCAAGGACCCTGTATCTTTTCTTTCTCTGCTCTCTGAGACAGTGCCTGGCCTATTGTGGGTCAGTTGCTGGCAAGCCGATCCTTACTCATGGCACCCACATGTGCATCGAAATCAGGCTGTGCTTCATCTGGTGTTCAACGGCTAACTTTTTGAGGTCGATCATGGAGCCTTTTATCCAATGACCTTCTGCGTAGACTTGAACCTCCAACCTTGTGGTTAGCAACCACAACCCTATGCGCCACCCAAGGAGCTCCTGTGCCTGCCGGACAGTGGGCTCTGTTGTGCTCTGGTTTCTGAGTGGGTCCAACCAGTGAGGAGTGGAGGGGCAGCTGACAAGAGGAGGGTGGCAGAGCGAGGTGGGGCGTGCACTCCCTTAACCGCTTCCCAGTGGCAGGCTGGCTACGCTTCTCAAAGGGCTGGATGTGGCCGCGGGGGTGGGGGGGGTCCTCTCCTCGGTTCTGGCAACTGCTCGCCTTCGAGGTCCCTCCAAGCAAGAGTGAAAAGCTTTTCACCTCCCGGGATTTCCCTGGTGGCTTAGCAGCTCCCTGAGAGAACGAGGCGGCTTGCTACTCCCATAAAAACGCACAGCCTCAGAAACCCGCAGGGCAGGTCCACCCTGTCGTCTAGAGCCACACTGCGTCCGAATGGAGGCCGTGGCCAGCCGTGCTTTCCTGTGAGTGGTTTCCCTGCACCTAGCCCCAAGCCATTGCCATGGGGTCAATCCTGACTCACAGTGACCCCGGGTCATGAGTTGAAGTGCCCTGGAGGAGTTCCCAAGCTCTAATTTTGACGAGCACCACGGCTTTCTCCTACAGGGCGCCCGGTGGGCTGGAGCCAGGGACGGTTCCGTTAAAAGCTGAGAGGTAACCGTTGTGCCACTCGAGCGTCTCACACCTGGCCCATCCCTTCGTGCGCAGCCCTTTTACTAGACGCCAAATTATGCTGATTTGTGTGTGCCAGCTGTTTCCTGCCGGGACCCCGGCTGACTCAGGCAGAGATCCACATCGTTGTCCCGCGCTGTGCCCAGTAGGTTCCTAACAGTTATTGAATGAAGACTGGAGGAGAGCATCCAATCAGCCAAGAGCTGGAGAGAGCACAGGAGGCAGAAGCAAATTGTGTTGGGCTCAGGGAAGCTGTCAGTCAGGCAGGCGGGAGTTGGCATGGTGTTGGGGAGGGAAAGATGAGAGAGCAGGGAGACACAGCCTGGTAGAGACACCAGCTCAGCAGAGTGGCGACGCCAAAAAAAGGGCAGGCCTTGATTGTGGAACAGGGAGAAATCCAATTTAGGGGAAGGACAGGCAGTGTTTGCAAGGTCAGGGTTGACAATGAAATCTGAAAGGTGGCCAGGGAGGGATGAACCACAAGGCAGGGGTTTCCATTGTGTTACCATTTGCAAATACATTGCAATCGGGAGTTTCAGAGAGACCTTCTGAGCAGGAGTCTGGAGACATGACAGAGCAGGCAGCAGAGGCAATTGGAGGGAATTCTTCAGGCAGTAAAACCATTCTCCTTGCTGTGAATACACTCTTGCTCCTCCTCCACCTCTGTCCCCAAATCAAAGACAACCAGTTGCCATTAAGTCGATTCCAACTCCTGGCAGCCCGTGGGTTGCAATGGAGAACAGGCACTTCACAGGGTTTTTGCGGCTGTCACCTTTCGGAAGCAGATTGGCAGGTCTCGCTTCCAAGGGCCCTCTGGGCGCGTCACCAAGATTTTCAGTCGCTGCATTGGACGGGTGGACCTACTGAGTACTAGCACTCTACCAATGAGCACACTCCTCAAGGAGGCCTCCTCAGATTGCCTCCTCTCCTGCCGCTGCCCCACAGGACTGCACACTCCTCTGAAGAGGTGGCCCATTAGCCCGGGCCGCAAGCTCTGCCGAACCCAGCCACAGACACCAGGAATTTTTTCCACTCTTCTGTTTCTCAGACGAAAGACTATTAGAAGAATACAAGTTGAACTAAAGCCAGGCTCTGTTGGCCGACGTTTGGGGTGGACACAGGGGTCACCTTCCAAACCAAAATTTTTAAAGGAAGCAAATTGAATCCAGGCTTAGTCATCGCGTCTAGGGCTATGACTTAACAATAACAAGGCTAGATATCATTGAAGACAGGCCTTTGGGGTGGCTGCTTACAAACAGTACAAAGGAGTTATTTTACAGAAATGATTTATATATACATTTAGAGGATGACTAATAAAACTCTTCTGGATTTTGTACTAAATCTGATGCAACTAAATATTTGGGGTTTATGATAAATTTTGGCTAGCAACGTATTGTATGAGTCCAAAAAGCATTGTATCGCAAAGCAATTTACCTGGAAGTAGCCCTGTTAGCTGGATCAAAAGGGAACATAATGAAGAACTGATGGAACTGACAGAAGTCCAAATTGTACGGAAGGTGTTGATGGGGGCAAAGGGGCTCAAGGAGTTGATAGAATACAACTTGAAATGTTTCAACAACTGATGCAACACTAACGGCACTCATTAATCTATGCCAGGAAATGTGGAAGACAGCTACCTATCTGGCCAACTGACTAGAGGAGGTCTCTATTTGTGTACATTCCAAAGAAGGGTGACACAAAGGAATTGGGAAATTATTGAGTAATAGCATGAATTTCTTGTGCAAATGAAATTTTGCTGAAGATGATTCAAAACTGGTTACAGCAGTAGATCAACAAGGTCATTCAAGCCAGACATTCAAACTAGATTTGGAAGAGGACCTAGGGAGGAGTCATTGCTGCTATCAAAGGGACCTTGGCTGCAAACAGAATACCAGAAATATCTTCACTTATGTGTTGTTGACTATGCAAAGGTATTTATATGTGTGGATCATCACAAACTCTGGAAAGCACGTAGGACCTGTATATATCCCAAGAGGCAGTCGTCCAAATAAAAACAAGGAGACACTGTGTGGTTTAAAATTTGGAAAGGAGTAATGTCGGTATGTGTATGCTGAGCAAATAATCCAAAAGCTGGACTACATTAAGAAGAACAGGGCATCAATATTGGAGCTACATTGGCTCATTAATAATCTGTGATACACAGGAGACACAACCGTGTTTGTGGTAAACAAAGAGGGCTTGAAGAACTTATTGATAATAATTAAAGACTACAGTCTTTAGTGTGGATTGCACTTCAGCATTAAAAAAAAAACAAAAGTCCTCACAACTGGACCAATAAACAACATCATGATAAATGGGCAAAATATTGAAGTTGCCAAAGCTTTATTTCATTTTACTTGGATCCACAATCAATGCATAGAAGCAACAGTCAAGAAATAAAAGCCACATTGCCTTGGCCAGATCTGATACAAACTCAACCCACCCACTGCCATCACATCAGTCCTGACTTAGAGCAAAGACTGAAAGAACGCAGCTGTCATTTGAGGACTAAGGTGCACCTGACCCAGCCGCTGGGACTGTTAATGACCTGATATGCAGGTGAACTCTGGACAAGGAATAAAGAAGGCCAGAGAATACTTGATGCAGGTCAATCCTGGTGTTGACAAAGAATATTGAAATATATCCAGGCACTGCCCATGGCAACGAACAAATCTAGGGAGCGGTCCGGTTGAATTTCTCCTTGGAAGGGAAAAGGGCATTAGTACATTGGGCATATTATTGGAAGGGACCGGTACCTCGAAAAGGACATCATGGCAAGAAAGTGGAGGGTCTGGATAAAAAAGACCCTCGATGAGATAGACGGATTGCCACCTTGACGGCAACAGTGAGCTCAAATGTAGCAATGAGGAGGATGGTCCGCATCGGGCAGTGTTTCCTTCTGTTGCACTTAGGGTGGCGATGCGTCAGACCGACGGGATGGCCCCTAACAGCATCCGAGGGACTGTGGACACTCCTCTCTATTCCAGTGGGCTCTAGATTCAGATGTGCATGCTGTATCTAGTCGTTGACACAATGTGTAGCTAACCAACGTCCCTTCCCCCTTTCTCTTCCTAGTTAATGGCTCAATTCTCACTGGGTTTTACTGCTTACATTCCACTAGGTGTTGCTTATTTATTTTGCTCTGTTTTGTTTTGTTTTCTCTGATGGGGAGGCCGGGGGCAGCATTGCACTTCAGTAAACACCTGCTTCCACCTTTCACCAGTCCTCAGCAGGGTCAGTGGGAACCAAAGCCATTTGCCTGGCAGGTTGCTAGCTCAAAGAGAACTGTGTAGTTATTGCCCATGATTTATAACATCCAAGAGTCAGTGATCTGCAGGACACCAGCTTGCTGCGTGCCCTGCAGGCAAAGGACATCTGCCTCTTCCTGGTCAGAGCCACGGAGAGCAGTGGTTCTCAATCTTCCTCATGCGGCGACCCTATAATACAGTGCCTCATGTTGTGGTGACCCCCCTCACCATAAAATTGTTTTTGTTGCTACTTCATCGCTGTCATTTTGCTACTGTTCTGAATCGGGCCACCCCTGTGAATGGGTCGTTTGACCCCCAAAGGGGTCGCAACCCACAGGTTGAGAGCCGCTGACTTCGAGAAAGGGCACAGCTTGCAGAGGCTAAGGAGGCGAAGGTGCTGAGCACTCACAATAATGTGGTGACTGATCACCAGGTGGCTGTTTGGGTAAAAAGAATCAATGACCTTTGCCCTTTCTAATGAGGGATTGGCCTTAATTGGGGGCTGGCCAGTATTATTATATGTTGTTCCTGTGTTTATTTCCTGTTTCCCCCAGCGGCTTGTCATCACGAGCAGGATCCATATAGCAACGCTATCCTGCTTCTAGGCGTCACAGGCAGCGGCTTCACGATAGAAGAGCGTGGGGGTGGCGCCGGGGAGCCGGTTGCAGACCGCACCGGCTGACACGTCAGAGGGCTGCCACCAACATGCTAACGACTGTCTACAAATGTCCTGTGCCATGCTTCGGCACAGATGTATGGTGTTTTATGGCAACGGACAGTTCCATGCGGGGAATGATAATGCACGTGAGGTACCCGCGT
Source organism: Tenrec ecaudatus (assembly GCF_050624435.1). Lineage (NCBI taxonomy): Eukaryota > Metazoa > Chordata > Mammalia > Afrosoricida > Tenrecidae > Tenrec > Tenrec ecaudatus. The sequence goes on from NC_134534.1 coordinate 44,112,044, forward strand.
CTTAGAAGAACCCACCTTTTGAGATCGAAAGAGCAGCATTTGCACAAGGATGGGGCTCAGAGGATTCGCCAAGGGATGGAGAGGAAACACAGGGAGGATGTGGGATAAGTGATGATGTTACGTGTGCGGATGACCAGGCAGGAGACGGAATCCTAGGTATACGAACTGTTGGATGAATCCAATGTAAAGGAAAAGGAGGAGGAAGATCGCAACAGGGTTCCACTCAGTTACTAAGAGCAGTGCAACTAGAAATGCCATAATCCAACGTGGAAAGATTCTGGAAAACAGATTTGTTGTTAGTATTCATGTGCTCTAAGAAATAGTGTACTTAAGCAATTAGCAACTCTATTCATCCCCTTTTCTATTCTTAAAATTGGTAATAAGTATCCATTTATTACCAGGATTCCTTATGATCAGGGACAGAAGGAGGTCCAAGGGGGAGGTGGCACACTGGGTCCCACCGATCCCAGTGATGCCCCTGATGCCAGGGGTCAGCACATAGTACCTTTGACCCGGGTTCAGCAGGGTCACGAGTGAAAATCCAAAAACTCAGCAGGTCTCCTGTACAAAGGGGTGTCAGCATCAGTGTAGGAGGCGCTCTGCACCTCAGGCTCTGACAGTAAGTCTGTGATGATGGTCACGGTGCCTGTGCCGGTCACTGTGCCGGTCACTACGCCCCGCAGTAGCCAGTGCAGGAGCTGGCATGCAGACATCCCAGACGGATGTGGGCGCCCTCCAAGATGCCCGGGAAAGGCCTCGAATCATGGAAGGATAATCAATATGAGAACTAGACAGATACTACTGGTGCTGATGCTGACAGTGGTGATGGTCCATGCTGACGCTCCTATTTCAGCCCCTTGCTGGGGCTGGCCTAGGAACCCCCCAACAAAGTGCCAGAACACTGGGTAGTGCCATCACAAATGCACACAGGAATTCCAGTCACCTTTCATTGTCACACACAAGCCTCTGTGTCAGCATCCTTTCAAGGAGGCTCTCCTTTGTAAAATGTCTCTGAGCAGAGCAGCCCGTGCAGAAGAGTGTCTCTCTCCCCAAGGAGGTGTCATCATTTTGGGCTTTAATCATGATTTTTGTGAAATGAGAGTCTGGATGCATCCTAGCACCGTTTAGTCCATTATGTTCTAGGAGTTGCTCTCGTGATTTGTCCTCTTACCTATATACATTCGGTGGTAGAGTCTCACCTGTCAATCAAGTCACAGCATGATGACCTCATTTGGAGGTTCTATGGAGATAAATAGCTCCCTGGAGGCCAGACCCACATGCTCTGTTTCACATTCCTGTTGACAAGCCACATAGAGACACACTGATGGAGCCAGAGCCCTGGACCTGGAGGAGCCACGTGGAGACCCACACCAGCGCTGAGATGATTCCCCCACCACTGGATCCACAAGACTTTCCACCCACTGGCCTTCAATCCTCCTGCATTCAGTGTCATTGCATGTGTTGTATGAGTCTGAAGAGGAATTTACAGACTAATATTGGGAGTATGGGCTAACATTGGACTTAAGGACTTGATCTGGCCTGGGCTAGGATGTTTTCTCAATATTCAATTCAAAAGCTCCTTCTTTATACACCTGAGTGTCTGAATTTGTTTCTCTAGTCAACCAAGACTAACGCACATTCCCTGAAGCGAATGCCCTCCGATGACCTTTAAACCTCAACTCAAAGATGTTCCCCAAAGTCTTCTTAGAACAACAACAACAGATCGTTTAGCTTAACCAGTGACAAGCACTTGCAGTGATGACTTAGGATGCTCCTCTGAGAGCTCTGCTCATGGATGGGGTCGACAGCAGCAGCTTGCACTAGAAGCAGAGACCCCAGGAGCAGGTGTCGTTGTCAATATTTGTTCCTGGGCGCTCTATTGAGCCAGCTGTCATCCGTAGAGACCCTGAGGACCACCACTACCCAGCCCTGAGTACACTCCCAATTGTCATGTTTGAGCCCACTGTTGTAACCACTGGTTCAATCCCGTCTCGCCTCGGCTCATGCCCACTTTATGGAGCACGAGGCCCCAGTGCGACTGTCATAGAAGTATCACAAGGGGTAGGCTATCACACACACAGACGCGCTCTCTCACAGTTTAGGAAGCCACAAGTCCAAATTCAGGACGCTGGCTCCAGGGAAAGGCTTTCTTTCTCTGTAGGCTCTGGAGGAATGTCCTCATCGTTCTGGACCTCTGCTCCTGGGTGAGCTTCATGTGGTTTGGCAGGCTTGTGCCCCGTCTCTGCTTGCTGGCGATGTTGAATCTTTTTATATCTCGAAGGAGAGTGACTCAGGACACTGCCTACACTACGTCTGCTTCATTGACGCAGCAAAGGGACTTGTTCTCATGGGATCATAACCACAGGCATAAGGGCTACTATTGACAACACATATTTTGGTGGGCGGTGGGGGTAGGGTCCTGCAGGGGAGGGAGGTTTACGCAGGTCAATCCATAACATTCCTCCCGGTGATTATCTTCCCCCATCCTTCCTCCTCCCCCCACCACCAATCCATGTCCTTCCCACAGGCAAAGTACATTCAACCCCTCTCAACATTGCAAAAGGCCTAAATCAATCCCAAGTCTAAATAAAATCTCATCTTGCGAATCTTCTAAATCAAATATGAATGAGGCGTTAAGCCTATTCCATCCTGGGGCAAAATTCCTCTTCATCTTTGAGTCTTTGAAATCTAGATGACAAGTTATTTGTTTCCAAAGTACAATGATGGAACAGGCACAAAGTAGGCATCTCCATTACAAATAGAAGAAATCAGGGGTGACCAACACTAAGCAAGTGTAAGCCTCTGCTGAGAGCCTTTCCCTTCAATCGCATGTCTGGAAAGCAATGCTCTGCTCTCTTAGACCCTGGAGCCAATGACCTTGGGATTCAGCTCCACCTTCCTTTGGGACGGCAACACTGCTCCCTAGGCTTTAGGAATTCTCATTTTCCTCCAAGCGTCCTCAAACTTTTTAAACAGGGGACCAGTTCACTGTCCCCAAACCCGTTGGAGGGCCGGACTATAGTTTTTAAAAAATATATGAGCAAATTCCTATGCACACTGCACATATCTTATTTTGAAGTAAAAAACAAAATGGTGGCCTGGATACATATCCTCGGTGGGCCGCGTGTGGCCGAAGGGACCCTGAGTCTATCTCAATTACAACCGGAATCCCATGCCCTAGCTGGCTTTGCTTCTGCCCTTTGGGCATGACCTCTCTATCCTCTCAGTTTTGAGTGGTGGCTCCATACGACCCCCATTCGCCACAGGCCCACCTCAGCAGTAGTAGCCCCAACTTCTAGAAGCAAGGTGGCAAAGATCGGACTCTTTAAAACCTGGACACCCACTCTTTGAGATCCGGGAGACTGTGGCTCCACCCTTTGAAACCAAAAAAGGTCTGCTCTCCATGTTCCTTCTAACAATTGGGCTCATCTCTGAATGGCTCCTTTTCTTTCCTTGGAGGAGAGTGGGCGGAGGCCTTTGGCCTGTCGCTTGCCTATAGAAGAAGCTGGAAAGACCCAAGCTCCTAAGGATCAATATCCTATGACCCCATTATTCCAAAAGAAAGTGGTTTTCACACCAAAGGATAAGACTTTAAAGACATGGTCAAGTTCGGGTGGGGGAAGGGGTGGAGCAGACAGTGAAGGGACAGGAAAGAATGAAGGGAGGGAGGGAACGAAAAGAAGGCAGATTGGGGAAGGCAGTCATGGGGTGGGGAGTGATTACTGGGATGCTGTTACTGATTGTATTTGATGAGATGAAACGCAACGACATAGAATATGTTTTTCTTTGTACATATTTTATTCTACAAGCAAAAGGGAAATATTTATACACAATAATCCCCAAAGGCAGCCAGTAGCCTTTCTCTTCTTTTTCTCTTCAGTCAATGGGTTTTCTGCTGCCGTGGTTGGTTAGGCAGACCTCTCAGTCATAGATAAATTCATCTCTCTCACCCAAGATTATGTAGCCAAATCCTTGAATAGTCGAGGCTAGGTGAACACCAGAAGATTCCCAATTGGCACATTTGGTCTTCCTTTTGCAGTTTGGTTGCCAGTTCAGCTCCTTCCTTCCCAATTTTATTGTAAACAGTAAAGGCAAAGCACGCCGCCCTATTTAGATTTTCTTTAGAAATCATATCAGTCAGCTATCTGAGTTCATCACTTGCAAGTTCTACGTTCCAACAAACATTTGAACATAATTCAGACAAATTCATTGCCATTGTGCAAAAAAAAATCCTCCTTCCTCCATTGTTCAATCACTTTTTCATCATTTTCACTGGAGTTTCACCAGCAGTACATTGATGTCCACAATTCTAGCAACATTCGGTTGCTAGCACCATCTATTTTCTTGAAAACAAAAGGGGACATTCTCAACAGCTCTGCTCCCTTCCTGCTGAGCCTTCCCCAGACTTATCTTTGCCACCACAATTCTATCAACAGAGTCCACATGGGGAACGGCTGTGGCTGCTCGGGGCCATGGAGTCCGCTCTGACTCAGGGTGGCCCTGGGTACAACATAGTGAGCATCCACCACCCCCAAAGTGCCACCCAAACAAGTGTTCTTGTATTTGAGCTCCCTGTGCGGCCACGTGTCAATCCACCTGGTTGAGGGTTTTCCTCCTTTCCACGGCCCCTCCATTTTCCCAAGCATGATGTCCTTCTCCAGGGACTGGTCTCTCCAGAGCACGTGGGAGGAAGTCTCACCATCCTTGCCTCTAAGAAGCATGCTGGCCGTGGTGCTTCCAAGACAGATGTGTTTGTTCTTTTGGCAGTCCATGGTACTTCCAAAATCCTTCACCGGCACCACAATTCAAAAACATCTAGTCTTCTACGGTCTTGGTGGAAAATACCATAGCTTGGGTCAGGCACACCTGAGTCCTCAAAGTAACATCCTTGCTTTTCACCACTTAAAAGGCATGGCAAATCAGGATTTTACTATCAGGCAACTTAAAACTCATTCAGCGTCTACCTATTACCTGATTCCAAGAATACAACCAGACAGATGTACAGTATCTGTTACGGCAGCGGCCCACTTCCCGTACTGGGCTTTATCTTATTTATCTAGTGCTGGTGTAACAGAAATACTACAATTAGATGGCTTTAACAGGCAGAAATGTATTTTCTCACAGTTTAGGATGCTGAACATCCAACAGTGCTGGTGTAGACAACTCAGAAAAAGAGGATGAGGATGGTACCAAGTTCGAAGACTATAATCCATGTCACTAAATAGCACCTATAGAAACTGCTGAATTGGTGTGTTTGGCTGCATATATCCTCAACCACAATCAAATAAATAAAATTACTTTTCTATGTGGTATAAATATACATTAGTTAAAGGAAGGCAGAGGCAGGGTAAGGGATATGGAGATCTTTAAGCCCTTCCACCCCCGATGTATTCTTTGAGGACAGTGCTGGCAGAAGCGGGATGGCTGGCAGCCACGTGGCTTTTAAGTTTGTGGTGTTACCCGAATTTGTTCCACTGGCAACGCTGTACTTTCTCCTCCCTCTTGACCCTCCGCCAGGTTTCACTATAGAGTCTCAAAAGGTAATCGTGCAAAAGAGAGGCCCCCTGTGGGATCATACACATTGGCTTGAATCTGTTGTTCCCCATGGTTTGGAATGGTTACCTAGTTACCAGAAGAGTCTGGCTTGGATCCCAAGAAAATTAGTTTGACACTGAAAACTTTAAAATACCAGATGTACTCAAGTGTTTAGATAGACTTGACAGATGAAACATTCCAGAACTGGAAAATGATGCAAGCATGAAACTCACTCAGAACTCACAGACTTCTGCATTTAGGCGGACTTTTCCCCTAAATCTCATCTTTCTTCCCCAAGTGATTTAATGGCCCAAGAATGGGCACCACATCTCCATTCTGCCAAACATTCCTTTACCTCTTGCTCATGATTCATGTGTCCTTCCCCAGTGGCAGTCCTACAAGTCCTGACACTGAAAATTAAAAGTCGCGGTCCCAACATTAGAAAAGGGGTAGGGGAAAATCAAAACACGATTACTCAAAACCAGAGGCGAGAAGCACCACGTTTTGTAAATGTGTGTTTGTGTTCTCTACAAAGCCCATGTGACAGCACAGATCACAGTCTGATGTGTCTCCAGAGGAACCTGGGAATGGGCATTTCTGAAGGCTCCCAGGTAAGCTGATGCCACTCACCTGACGACCCCAGAGTTGGCAACCAATGGTCAAAGCCATGGTCATTTCCATCTTAAATGCACATTCCAAGTGTCTGGCGTGCTTTAAAACAAATGGCTGGCCTGCCTCAGAAGCATACGTAAGAATTACTGAAAATGACAACAGTGCCTTAAGTAATAGCAGGACACTTACAATTTTAGAGTCAATTAAGGTTGATAGAAAAAACGGTGCAGGCAAATACAGAGAATTCCTGAATAGCCCGCTGACCCTTTGTGTAAATCTGGTTAAGCTAGGGAAAAATCCACAGAAACTCATATATGTATAAGACAGAGTTTTTATAAAGGGTAAGTGTTCATTTACCCAATTCATTTCAGTCCAAGCCCATAAGTCCGACTTAGCCCATATGTCCAACACTGGTCTAAAAAGTCCTCCTCAAACTCACAAAACACACACAATGACACCGAATACAGGAGGATCACAGGTTAGTGGGTAGAAAGTCTTTGAATCCAGTGGCAGTATAAGCATCTCAGTGCTGGCAGGGGTCTCCACACGGCTGCTCCAGCACCCAGGGCTGCATCAGGTAAGTCCATGTGGCTTCTTCTCAGGGATGTCTTATAGGAAGTGAGCCTTGCCAGCTGAAGCAGGGAACTGGCCAAGGCAGCTGCACCCTGGTCTGACCATCAGAAAGCAAGAGACCCGAGAACCAGGAAGGCAAGGCTCACCAAGCCATTTTTCTCTCCACCCTTCAATTAACCCCACATGTGTTTATCGGCCAGCTTGGCACAAAAAGCCTTAACTATCTCACCCCTGAACAGGTTCTCACATTATTAACATCTTACATTCCTGTGCTGCATTGGTTATAATTAGTGAGCCAATATTGATACATCATTATTAAGTTAAAGTCCATGATTTATACTGGCATTGATTCTTTGGGGTGTACCATTTCATGGGTTTTGATAAATGGCAATATCGTATGCCCCATTACAATATTGTATGGAATAGTTTTGTGCCCCTGAGAATGCCCTGAGCTCCCCCTCATCCCTCTCTTCCTTCCCCTGACCTTTCTACCATCTCTATGGATATATTTGCTTTTCTAGACTGTCATGGAGATGGACTTGGACAACATGTAGCTTTTCCAGGCAGTCTTCTTTAATTTGTTGCTTCCTGTTGCCCTTAAGTGGTGACACGAGCGATAAGATCGCACTAGGTTGCTCAGTCTGACATCGTAATCATAGGTTGGAGTCCATGGCCACAGGCATTGTGTGGCATCTTCCAATGGAATGAGGTGGGGCGGGGTAGGGGACCCATTGTATTGGACAACATGCTTTCATTTAGCAATATGCATTTAAACTTCCTCCTTGTCTTTTCAAAGCGTGATTACGCATTTCTGCTTATCACTGTCCCCCTCCAGTGTATGAATGCGCCACTATATGCTTATCCATTCGCTGATTACAAGGTTGTTTGGTTGCTTCCACTGCTGGGCAGCTACAGATCAAGCTTTGTCCCACTTTTCAATCACGGGGTCTATGGTTCTCAGCCTGCTCTGCACAGTTGATGACTGGGGAGTTTCTAAACTCTGCTGCCCAGACTTGCCCCTACCTCAGACCTCTTCCCTAGCATACGTAGTTTTTAAACCTGTCCCCACTCACACCTCACCCCCTGGTGATTCAAATACGCAGCAGGCCCCCAGAACTACCGGGACTCAAGACTTGTATGGTTCAGTGAAGAGACACCGTACCTCTGAGAAGAGTGCATGCGCATCAGACTAAAGAGAAATTTCTTTTCTCTTATTAAGTGATTTGGGGAGTGGGGTGGGGGGGACACAATAGGAGACAAAGTGGAAGCAAGCACTGTTGTGGCTCTAACAATTGGCTCTGGGGGATTCTAACTGCGTTCGCTCATGGCCTTTCCTAGGAAACCCTCGTGGTGCAGTGCTAACGTGCTCGGCTGGCAGTTAGCACTCAGCACTGCTCCGTGGGGGAAGAGTCGTGGCAAACTACTCTCAGAAAGATTCGAGCCTGGCAAACCTCCAGGGGCCAGCTCGGCTCTGTCCTACAGGCTGCTAGGAGTTGGAATCTCCTCCCATGGAGAGAGCATCCAGCTGGGAACCAGTTGCTGTGTAGCTCAGAGATAGTAATGGGCAACCTTGACAAAGAACACGGGTGGACTCGTTTCTGCTGGGCACCACGCAGTCGCACGTCGCGAGAAGCTATTTTTCCCCTTCACAGAGCGTGGACCTTGGGAATAGCCTCTGTCCTGTAAGCCGGCTGCAGTGACGGGTGCCACCGTTTTGGTTCTGCAAATATTTGCCTCTTCCCCTGAATGGAAGCCGTGTTCACACTGCATGGTCCTTCATTTGCTATTCAACAGAAGTGACACTGGACTCCATAATTAAACTAGGAAAAACGCACCCCACGTTTCCTGTGATTCTGATGGACTGATGATACTTTTCATGATGATATAAATGTATTGGGGTTTCCCAGAAGAGAACAGAAACAAACCACGGCCAGACATTGTGCCTCAATGTTCATTGCAGCACAGTGCACAATTGCAAGGAGTTGGAAAGAACTCAAATTTCCATCAACTGACGATTGGATTACAAAGCTGTGGTTCATACATACAATGGAGTACTACACATCCCTAAAAAGCAGTGATGAAGGCACGAAGCACATTGCCACATGGGAAGAACTGGAGGAAATCATGCTAAGCGAAGTAAGCCAAGCACAAAAGGACAAGTACGATATGAGTCCACTGAGGTAAGCTTAAAAATCCAAAAGGGGCATAGGGAAGAAGCTACTGTATGATACGTCCCTGGGGTGAGGTCCAGGTAATATGACAGGGGCCAAACTAAACTCAGGGACACATATGGTAGCCCACTAAAAAGAAGGGGGAAAAAAGACATGGGTAGCCGGGGGAACAGAGCACTAAACCCCCCCCCCAAGGGGAGGGTGTTATTTATATCTCCTTAGGGAAAGAGGGACCAGACTTCAACCTGGTACCCCAAGACAAGAACACAACACACTGGCATGGAGCAGGGAACCAATAGAGGCCTGAGGGGCCGGCCTCATTACCAACTAAGTGGACAACCACCCCTCCTATCACCACCACCCTCACCCCTACCCCCCTAAGAATTTATTTCAGAGGACAGCACTGAAGCTGCAGCTCAAGGGGAGGGACTTGTCTGATAAGAGCACACAGGAGCCAATGTGTGTGTGGGGGGAAATCCTGGCCCACCAAGCCCTGAGGACAATGTTTCTGCTCAGAGCAGCAATGCACAGAGATGACCACAGGGCCAGCCCTACCATGGGACACAGTGTTCCTCACTGACCCATAGCACCACGGGGGGGGGGGCAACACTAGAGACATGCAGCGTGAATTGTGCCCGCCCTGAGTCCACTATGCCGAAGCCAGACACTGGGGGCATACAACAGAGCAGAAGGGGGAGCCGAGCAATGAAATCCCCAGGGAATGCCAGTGATAGATGTAGGGCCAGGGCATGCCACACCATCAGACTCAACTAGAAAGCACTCATAAAGGACAACAAATAGACCTTGAACTATTTATAGGGTTTTCTGTTGTTGTTGTAGCTATTGTTTTATTATCTATTGTTGCTTCGCTGTACTCAGTCTTGTGTTGGTGCATATTGTTGTTGCTGCATGTCTATCTGCAAAGGATAGGTGGAATAAACAAGCCAGAAGAGAGAACAATGGAATTACAGTTCCAGGGGGACCAGGGCAAGGGGGAGGTGGGGGAAAGGAAGAGGGTGTTGACAAACTCAGGGACAAGGGAATAAGTGATCCAAAATAAGTGGCAAGGAGGGTGTAGGAGGTCTGACAGGGCTAGATCAGGGACAATGTAACTGAGAAGAACTCCTGAAACCCAAATGAAGGCTGAACATGATAGTGGGACAAGAGGAAAGTCAAAGGAAATAAAGGAAAGAACTAGGCGACAAAGGGCATTTATAGAGATCTAAATACATCATATAGAGATGTAAATATATTTATATATGATGGGAGAAATAGATCTATGTACATATATTTATAGATTTAGTATTAAGGAAACAAATGGACAGTGGGCCCCTACTCAAGTACTCTTTCAACACAAGAACACCTTGTTTTAACAATTCAGCAGTCTGAGATGCTCACCTTCCTGACACAATCACTGAAGACAAAGCAGGTGCATAAGCAAATGTGGTGAAGAAAGCTGATGGTACCCGGCTATCAAAAGATATAGAGCCTGGGGTCTTAAAGGCTTGGAGATAAACAAGCAGCCATCTAACTGAGAAACAACAAAGCCCACATGGAAGAAGCTCACCAGCCTATGATATCAAGAGGCATTGAAGGGATCAGGTATCAGGCATCAAAGAACAAAAAAATCATAGCATTGTGAATGAGGGAGAGTGCAGAGTGGGAACCCAGGGCCCATCTGTGAGCAATTGGACATCCTCTTGCAGAAGGGCCGCGGGGAGGAGATGAGCCAGTCAGGGTGCAGTGTAGCAACGATTAAACAAACAATTTTCCTCTAGTTCTTTAATGCTTCCTCCCCCACCCCACCCCACCCCCAGTATCATGATCCCAATTCTACCGTACAAATATGGCAGATCAACGGATGTATACTGGTAAAGATAGGAAGTGGAAACACGGGGAATACAGGACAGATGAACCCCTCAGGACCAGTGGGGAGAGTGGTGATACTGGGAGGGTGGAGGGAGGTTAAGGGAGAAAGGGGGAACAGATTACAAGGATCTATATATAACCTCTGCCCTGGGGGGTGGACGGTGGAGAAGTGGGTGAAGGGAGATATCGAACAGTGTAAGATATGACAAAATAACAATAATTTATAAATTATCAAGGGTCCATGGGGGAGGTGGGAGCCGGGAGGGAGGGAAAAAAATGAGGAGCAAATACCAGGGGCTCAAGTAGAAAGCAAATGTTTTGAGAATGATGAGGGAAACAAATGTACAGAAGTGCTTGACACTATGGATGTATGTGTGGATTGTGAAGAGTTGTACAAGCCCCAATAAAATGATTTAATTTTAAAAAATGTGTTGGGGTTCCAGGTAAATTTTGGTTTCCAAAAGAAGGCCCCCATGCTTAGAATAATTAAACAAAGCAAACCATTCAGAAACCACATACTGTGTTTTTGTACTGCATTTTGTAGTTAAGACAACTCGGCCCTAGAAGTGACTTCTCTGACATGACAATTGGGCTCATTTTTTCAAAAGAAGAATAAACTTCCCTTTCCCAGGAAACCGTGGATACAGAGAAAGCATGTGGGTGAGACTCCCTGCAGAGTACCGTGCGGAAGAACACGTGGGTCCCTGCCCCCCATCTTGTCTCCTTTGAGGGATGGTCTCACGCTTTCCCTCCTTTGGGGATAAATTCAGATGGAAAGGGTAAGCCTTCATGACATTATTACAAACCAGAACACTGCTAGTTTCCATCGTTCTTCTCGCTGGGCTGTCGTAAGGACCATTTGTGGGGTAACTGTATTCCACAAGGGCCCAATCGGATCGCTTTTCCTGCCATGTCTATCCCCACCCCACCCCACCCCCGCCCCGCCCACAACTGCATTCCATATTTTGGGAACATCATTTCTTCTTCAACACTAAAGCCACTGATGTTCAGAGCACATGTGTGCCAACGTGTTTATCTCGCAACCTAAGTTCGGCTCAGAGAAGTAAAATGAGCTGCCCAAGGCTGCACTGGATCTGCAGAGCAGAACCAGGCCCAGGACCCAGCTTTTCTGACTCGCAGCCAAATGCTGCCCCAATATAACATGATAGGTGTCAGTACGTGTTATATGCTGTCTAATATTTCAACTACAGAGGATGGTCGGTAGTGGCCGCCAGCAGTGCTTACTCTCCCTGTCGTCCCTGCAACTCTTGCTGCCGTTGCTGTTGTGTGACATTGAGTTAATTCCAGCACCGCATCCATCGGGTTTCCTAGGCGCTCAGCAGTCAAGCCCTTCATGATGGGGTCGCCAGGGCTCCTTGCTGTGACCCTGTTGTTGTCAGGTGCTGCCGGGTCGATCCTGAGTCATAGCTGCACCGTGCACAGCAGACTGAAACACTGCCTGGGCCTGGGCCATCCTCATCATTGTGATGTCTGGGCTCGTTATCGCAGCTGTGTGTCAGTCCATTTCGTTGAAGGTCTTCCTTTACACTGACCATCTCCCTGACCAAGCTTGACGTCCCTCTCCAGAGACTGGCCCATGCTGATAACCTGTCCAAAGCGTGTGAGATGAACTTTCTCCATCCTTGATTCCAAGGAGCATTCTGGCAGTACTTGCTCCAAAAGCAGATTTGTTTATTCTTTTGGCAGTTCGTGGTGGTGTTCAAATTCTTCACCAATACTCTAATAATTTAAATGCACCGATATTCCTGGGGTCTTCCTTATTCATGGTCCAGAGTTCACTATGGAAAGGACAGTTGAAAACTGCATAGCTTGGATCAAGTTCATCTTGGTGTCCACTTTAAAAAGGTCTCTTGTAGCAGCTTTGCCCAGTGCAATATGTTGTTTGACTTCTTCGCCACGGCTTCCATGAGCACTGCTTGTGGAGCCAGGTAAAATGAAATCCTGGAACATCGAGTGCCACACTGGCAGCGAAGGAGTGGCCCCATATCTAGGCTGACTTTTCCTATGGAACATGTTTCATTAGAAAGAACCATTTAGACCCATCTCCTAGAGCTGGTTTGAAAGGAAAATGAAGGAAGGGAAGAGGCCAGGCTTTTTAAATCAGACAATGTAATTTCATAATAATAATGACTCTATTTATTATTATGTCATTGGGACCTGTGATGAGCATGACAAGCCCGTCTAGTCCACAGCAGTGGTCCATTGTTACCGACTTGGAAAGAACAAAGAAGTAAAGGCACAAACCCCTGACCTAAGCAGATGAGCCAGAGGGATGGAGCTGAGGGTGCAAGGAGGGCAACCGAGGCACTGGAGGTAGAAACATTTAGAGAACCCTTGGAAGTCTCCGTCAGCACTTTCTGAAAGCCCAGAAGTGTGGTATGCTGCCAGGACCCTTTCCAAGAGACAGAAGCCCAAAGCAACCTGCTTATTTAAAAAAAAAAAAAAAAAAAGAGGAGTGCATTTGGTCTTTTTAAAATTCCAAAAGGAACATGATGATGGCAACATGTGCTTGATATAATTGATGCGTGGGATGTTATAAGAACTGTAAGGACCCCCAGTAACACCATTCAACTCTATAAATTAAATAAATAAATAACTCCCAGAAGGAGCTCCGACTGCAGACACAGCTGGCTCCAGAGTCCAGGTTCTGGCTCTCCGATAGCTTCCAGTTACATCTGACCAGATTAACACCCCCCAGCAGAAGCCCCTCTGGGTAAACTAGCTTCCCTGGCTTAGAGCTAATGGGCAATCTTGATTCAACTGCTCTGAAAAGCGGGCTGGGGCAGGGTAGCTGGTCCTGAAGTCCATGAGCTGGGCCTTTCTGAGAGAAAAAAGGCTGCTGCCACCGTAAGCAGAGGGAAGGATCGGTGGACAGCCTAAAGCCAAAGATACCTGCCTGGATTGTGTTGAAGCGATTTTGGAGCTTTTCCTGTAGAAATCATTGCAGTGAACCAGCCTCCGCAGTCACCAAGAGGTGTTCACGCCTCCTCCCCTGTGGCCACGTGAATCGTGCCCAAGGCTCACCGGAAAGTATTCTTAATATTGACTCAAAGGAAAGCCAATTTTAGAAACTCTTTCCTACAACCCTTCACCACCAACAATAAAAAAGCTCTTGATGTCTTTGAAAACTAAGGGCACAGAAATCTTAAATCATTTGCCACTCTAAGTCATTCACACTGCGACTATCTTCTTGATAGGACGTCATTGACAAGTAGGTCTAATCTCTGCCCAGAGAGACACAGACACACAGGTAAGCACCTGGCTGGTTAATAAGATGATGTGATCCCAAATTGAAGAATGCTCGGAGGTCATGTGAACCGTGACTCATGGTGACTCATGCCCTGCCCTGATCAGGAAAGAAATCTCTTCCTGATGCCAGTGGGAGATTTCCGTGGGTAATTGAATCAATTGGGTCATGTTACTGTGTTACTTGCTGAGATTTATTTGCCAAAATTAGACTCGGTTTCTAAGCTCTTAAGTTGGCAACGAACATTGCCTTCAGTTCAGACATTATGAGCATCACAAACAGTGACTCCAGTTCTGTGAAAGGAGACACAGAAGGAATGGCCTGAAGGGACCAATTATTTCCCGGATCTGGCAGGCTTGGCTGTTCCACCCCAAGGGCCTCTCTAGTCCCACTCCATCCTGCCCGAGGCGATAGGAGAGGCCACGTGAGCTAGCAGCATGCACCTAGGTAACCGTAAGACAACTGTGCTCTTTGTCAGTGGCCTTGCAGCTCTTTTTCCTTGGGTCCTGAAGTCCCTGGTGGGGTTTCTGACAGCTGGGAGCATGCTCACCGAGGTGGACATTGTCAGATAGCTGGGTGTCTGCCCATTGAAATAAGAGATGGCCACTCCTTGATCCACTCTTAGCAGACTATGAAGGGGACATTGATGGTTCCGTGGTAGGATTGCCACCTTGATGAGGGAGACCTGGGTTCAATTCCTGGCCAATGCACCACATGCTCAGCCACTACTCACCTGCCAATGGAGACCTGCATGTCGCCCGGGTGGGGGCTCATTTCAGTGGAACTTCAGACAAAGAGAGTGTAGGAAGATCGATCTGGTAGTCCACTTCCAAATATCAGCAAGTGAGAACCCGAAGGACCAACAGTCTGATCCGCCCAGGGGGTGGCCCAGGGCCACGCAGATCTGGTTCTGTCGTGCATGTGGTCAGGGGCCGTGCATCTCTGGGGGGACATGATGACATTTTCGGAGAAGTGACACCAGAATGGCTGTCTATAATCTGCTATGCCATGTCTCAGCAGAAATTTGTGGATTTTCATTTTTAAAAATCCCTGTTGCTAGTTATAAGAAATATTATATATATATATGAAACATAACTTAATGTATCAATACAAATGCAAAACCAGACAACCAAAACAATTGCCACCCAGTCAATTCTGACTCATAGCAACCCTATGAAGGAGCCCTAGGGACACCATGGGTGGCACGTTGGGGTGCTAACTGCAAGCTCAGCAGTTCGAAACTATCAGCTGGTCTGAGGGAGAAATATGAGGCTTTCTTTTCTCGTACATGTACAGGCTCAGGAACCCACAGGGGCAGGTCTACTCTCTCCTCTAGTGGCACTCAGTCACAAGCAGGACAAGGCGGGTTCAAAAACAGTTCTTGGGAAAATTCCATTCTCTTTTCATTTCATTTTCCATGAACTTTTCAAAGCTCTCATGGAAATCTACCAGGTGAGAGTGCTATGCTAATTTGCTTGTTGAGGCTTCTGTTGTGCTCTGGTCGCAGGTGACTTTACTACCCAATGACAGCGCTGCTTCAAATCCCAGAGTGTCCTTGGCATGCGCTCCAAAGACCCGCAGATGCTTTCCCGTTTCTGATTTCGTCACATGTTCTGGATTTCAGCTACAACATCGTCCCAATGTCTGTGAACCTACGAGTACATCCAGAATTCTTGAGAATGAAGTCATAAGTTAAGGAAAAGGCGGGAGCATTAAAGAGGCTCCTGGTCAGTTACTAATAATGTAACGTAATATAACTCAATGTAGGAAGACCTTACAACACACTTTTGTTGTTAGTGTTCAGATAATCTAAGAAATATCCATGTAAGCAATTTACAGCTCTAGTTGTCACATATTATTCTATTATTAACTTAATAATAAACATTACTTAGGATTCTATATAGTGCAGTGTGGTGTGGTAAGGTATGGTATGGAAAGGTAAGTTATGGTAAGGTATGATATGGTATGATATGGTATGGTAAGGTATGATATGGTATGTATGGTATGGTATGGTATGGTATGGTATGGCATGGTATGGTATGAAGTCCATGGGTGGGGTTGGGGTGAGAGGCGACACTGTGCATTACTGCACTAAATGACACCAACCCTAGTAACCCCTCTAGAAGTCAGTGACTGACTCAATGACAGCTAACTAACAATAAAAAGCAAGTCTAAGCCTAGGGGAGGTCAAAGACCAATGAAGAATACAGAGACCTTTGATGGAAGGAAGACATGTGATCTCATGATTAGCCAAGACATGTGGGAAAGGGTCATTCTCCCAATAACTGAGCCACTCTTGATTTGCCAACTCACTAAACCTTTGCTCTATTTTGCTGACCAAGAAGTCAGAAGAAAAGGCTGTATTTTCAGTGATAAATAACACCTTGCTCCAAGGCAGGGTGTTCTGGAACATAGATCAAGTTCTCAAACAGCCTCAAGAACTGTTCCGCCTTCAGTGAAGCTCGTAAGCTCGCACTGTACTCAACAGAAGTATAAATCTGAATTTACAACTCCTCTGTGGAGTCTCAAAATATGTTCTTTTAAAATTTTTGCTTTGACTTTTTCTGAAGAACCAAAGTGATATGGCGAGGAAAACCAGGTTATGGGTAAAAAAGGAGATGAATTCCAAGTAGATTTCACCTTCCACTTAGTCAGGCTCTTCTTGGCACCACTAATCAAGTACCTGTTCCTTGGAGGTTCAGTTTGGAGAATGAGGTGTGGAAAGGAGGTGTCTTGTTGCTGTTGTTTTTTAATCATTTTGTTGGGAGCTCATACAGCTCTTATCACAATCCATATGTCCACCCATTGTGTCGAGCACAGTTGTACATTTGTTGCCATCATCATTCTCAAAACATTTTCTTTCTACTTCAGCCCTTGCTATCAGCTCCTCGTTTTTTACCTCTCTCTCCCACACTCACTCCCTCATGAGCCCTTGACAATTTATAAATCTTTTTTTCATGTCTTATACTGACCAAGGTCTCCCTTCACCCACTTTTGTGTTGTTCATCCCTCTGGGAGGGGGTTATCTGTAGATCATGGTGATTGGTTCCCCCTTTCTGTCCCCACCTTCCCCTTACCTTCCTGGTATTGCTACCCTCAATACTGGTCCGGAGGGGCTTATCTGTCCTGGATTCCCTGTGTTTCCAGCTCTTATCTGTACCCATGTACAAGCTCTGATCTAACAATATTTGTAAGGTAGAATTGGGGTCATGATAGTGGTGAGGAGGAAGCATTAAATAATTAGAGGAAAGTTGTATGTTTCATCAGTGCTATACTGCACCTTGACTGGCTCTTTTCTTCCTTGTGACCCTTCTGTAAGGGGATGTCCAATTGTCTACAGATGGACTTTGGGTCTCCACTCCACACTCCCCTTCATTCACATTGATATGATTTTTTGTTCTGAGTATTTGATGCCTGATCCCTGATCCCATGACACTTCATGATCACACAGGCTGGTGTGCTTCTTCCATGTAGACTTTGTTCCTTCTCAGCTAGATGGCCACTTGTTTATCTTCAAGTCTTCAAGACCCCAGACCCTATATCTTTCGATAGCCAGGCACCATCAGTTTTCTTCACCATATTTGCTTATGCACCCATTTTGTCTTCAGCAATTGTGTCAGGAAGGTGAGCATCACAAAATGTGCCAGGTTATTAGAACAAAGTGTTCTTGCGTTAAAAAAGTACTTGAGTAGAGGCCCAATATCTGTCTGATACCTTAATACTTAACATATAAATGTTTGTACATAGATCTATTTCCCTGTCGTTATAACAATATTTACATATGCCCATGCCTGTTTTTAGACCCCTATAAATTCTCTTTGCCTCCTAGTTCTTTCCTCTATTTCCTTTTATTTTCCTCTTGTCCCACTATCATGTTTGGCCTTCATTCAGGTTTCAGTAATCCCTCTGGGTTCCATTGCCCTTGATCAAGCCCTACCAGGCATCCTACAGCCTCCTCCCCATTGATTTTAGATCACTTATTGTTCTCTTATCCATGGGCTTGTTAACACCCACTTCCTTTCCTCCGCTTCCCCCTCTCCCATGACCCCAACCCCAAATGGGAACCATTGGTCCTGTTGTTTTCTCCTCCATATTGTTTACCCCACCTATCTTATCTAGATAGACATGCAGAGACAATCAAAAGCACAAAAACAAGATAGAGCAAAACATAACAACCAAAAAAACCACAAAGCAACAAAAACCAATGACCAAAAAAAAAAAAGAAAAGCCTATAAATAGTTCCAGGTCTGCTTGTTGACCTTTACAAGTGTTTTCCGGTCTAGTCTGGTGGGGCCCCAAAATTTATTTTTGGTATCCCTGGGGACTTCATTGCTTTTCTCTCCTTGCTGCTCTGTCCTATGCCCTTAGTGTCTGCCCCCCACCATGTGGGTGGGTCAGATTGGACAAAGTTCCCATACTGTGCCTCCGGTGTTGTCCCTCATAGCACTATGGGTCAGTGAGGGACATCATGTCTCCTGGTGGGGCCGACCTTATGGTTCTCTCTGTGCATTTGGTGCTCTGAGCAGGGATATCTTCCTTGGGGCTTGGTGGGTCAGAATGTGCTCCACTCTCTCTCCTACCCTCTTCATTTGCTCCTGTGTGCTCTGGTCAGATGCACCCCCTCTCCCTGAGCTGTAGCTTCAATGCTGTCCTCTGAAGTGCATTTTTCTGGGGTGGGACAGTGTCCACATAGTTAGGATTGGGGCTGGCCCTGCAATCTTGATCGGTTCCCTGCTTCGTGGCGGTATGTTGCATTCACGTCTTAGCACACCAGGTTGAAGTCTGATCCCTCTCTTCCTCTCCTGTGGAGAAATAAACAACACCCTCTCCTTGAATAGATTGATGCCCTGTTCCCCCAATATGAAAGGAGGCTTCCAAAGTTCAGCAAGCTCCCCTGTTTCCGGACCCATACTCTCCTCTTCTCAATAGTAAACTTGTTCCCTATCTGTCCTCAGTCAAGCCCTCCAGCTGGCTCCCAGCATCCCTTTCGGCATCCTTGAGGAAGTTATTCCATCGTTATCAGCAGAAGCAGCTATAACTTAGTTGTTGCTTGTTCTGGGTCTGGCACAGTCTTGAAGCCATTTTATACATTTTCTTAACTACACCCTAATGCTCACATTGAACTATTGAGGTGAGTAGCTATGACCACCATCCCCCATGCCAATGATGCAAAACAGCACAGAAAAATGAAAACCACTCTGAATCTGCGGGCTCATTCGGGGCCCAGTGTCTGCCTGGCCCTCAGTTCTCTGTTCTCTTGAACTTTGCTCTCTTCCTGCCTTGCTTCACGCTTGCTGTCCACATCCTGAAATGTTCAAGCATCTTCTGTCCCAGAAGAAATAAAGAAAAGGGCTACACCCCTCATCTTATTCTGCTCGTTCTATTCCAGGTACTGCCACCCAACTCGCCAGCCCTTCAAAGCCAAGCAGATACTGGACTGTGTGTGTTTCCCCTTGTTGATGCCAAAAAGATATGGGAGGAAACTCGAGAAACCGACATCGTTGATTCCCATGTGGACAGTCAGGGGCGGACAGGAAAGCTTGATTTTGCACCCGGCATGCTGTTGTAACTTTTAAATGTTGAGGTAGACGAATGGGCTCATCAACCTAAAGAAGTGAAGAAGCGAACAAATAGATTCTTTTTGACAAACAAGACCAAACCCTCACTGCGTGGTTTTCGTTCTCTGCCTTACTTTCTCATTCAGCTACAACCTGACTTTAACTCCCTGAAACTTCTCTATCCACGTCAGCAGTCACTGTCTAGCAACCAGGGCAACGAGGGCCACTGTCCAGGGTGACTTGCTCTGTTACTGACATCTGCCTGAACTCCGCGAGATGTTCGTTCCTGGCCTTCCCTGGCATTCATGGGTCTCGTTCTTTCATTTCTCTGACGACTCTTTTTGAGACTCCTTTGTGATGGTTTTTCCTTCTTCCACTGCCTCCTGAAGTGACTGCAGGGATCCAGGCTTCCCAACTCTCAGAAAGGTTTCAAACCACAGGGTAAGTGCTCATACATTACATGTGAATTTTTTTTTCCATCTAAAAACCACTCATCATATAGGGTCAATCAAAAAGAAACCGACAACAACACTGACCTTCCTTCCAAGTTGCCTCTCAGTGAACTCGAACCTCCAACCTTTCACTTAGCAGCTGAACCCTGCTCCCCAAGCAACTCCAGCTAAAACCAGAGTCTGCTTATTTGCAAGAAGGTGGCAAACGGCAGACGGGACAGCCGCTGTTGACTCTCATCCTCCCTCTCAGTTACACACTCGCTGGAGCTGGGGGAGGGAGCATCTGTCTTGGGGTTTCCATGAAGCATTTTCTTCCAAGTTGAATACAAGGATTCCAAAAGCATCCAAAGCACAGGGAGGTCCTACACGAGAGAGTGTCTAAGTCTGGTGGCAGATTCATGACCCTCTTACATCCTCACATTGCACCTCCCAGAGCTGAGGGTTTGCCTGAGCTCATTGCAAAGGCTTCTAGCTTCCTCCAGAGCTGTGTCCATCTCGAGCCCACACTCACATCTAACTTGCATTCCATTCATGGGCTCTGTGATGTCCCAGCCTCACCTTCTCATGCATACTAATGTATTGCATTCTGTTTCTCCCCACTGTAACCTCTTTAAAAACAGCAAGTGGCAGACAGGGTGGAGAGAGACTGTAAGCAACTGGTGTCAATGGCAGAACAAGGGAAAATTCTTAGGTTGTGTTCAGAACAACTGGATTTCTTTCCTGCCTCTATCACTCACTGACTGTGTGATCTTAGGCTTTGGCATCTTTTTCCATAAAGTGGAGCACCATTGTTTTGATGGCAATACCAGAACTACGTCCAGCACCACGTTAAATGAATGTGGCCATTGCCATCATTATCCTCACTCCGACTCCCTATTCTGTAAGTGAGCAGACCATTGCTGTATGGGGTAGATTTCATGTCACTAGGATGCTGGAAGCAATGCCACTATCTCAGATACCAGCAGGTCATTCATGGTGATAGGTTTGAGCAGAGATTTCAGACTAAGACAAGCCTGGTGATCGGCTTCTAAAGATTGGTCATGGAAAACCTTATGGGTCACAGTAGATTGCTTGCTTTGGACAAGTCACCACAAGGGATCACATGCTGGAGGATCCCTTGGTAAAGTAAAAGCCAGCGATGGGAATGGAGATCCTCAGTGACATAGACTGGCACAAAAGCCACAACACTGGACTCAAACATGCTGATGCTTGTGAGTGATCTGGGTAACACTTGGTTTTGTCACTCATAGACCACCGCGACTCAAACTCTCTGCCTAAAGGACCAGAGCTTTTCAAGGTTGACAGCATGAAGCGTGACCACCCACATATCGGTTGTAGGGGAAAATATGTCAGTTCTAATAAATATGGATTAGCTATCATAGGTTATTATCACTGCACTGGTGGTTTGGTCTTAAGCATCTCATAGAAGCTGTGTAGGAAGACAGTTGCCATTAACATCCAGCAGGATTTTGTTTGTTAACCTTGTACCCTGTTCTGTTCCTTTTAGCTTCTTTCCCTACCTTCCCTAGTCCCCTACTGAATGCTTGGATAGTCTGAGAGCAGCAGGTGAGACTCAGCCTTTATCCACATGCTCACCTGTTCCCCCTCATCCCACTCTCACATTGACTTCTTTGGACACTGTTGGCCTAGGAGCTCATCACCACTGGGAAGCCAATGACTGGCAGGTTCAGTGGGGAAACTTAGACCCTCGGAGAGAAAGTGCCCACATTGAGGAGCTCAGCTCTAGCAGGAAGGGAAGTGCTGGTGGCACTTCTTGGACTTTCAGTGTAGGGAGGAAAGTCAAGTACCTCTTGGATTCTGCAGGCTGATCCTGTAGTGCGGTGGGGCCTGGCTAGGACTGTGGTCTAGTGATCACCATCAATATCTTCTTCACTCACAGAGTTTCCAACACTACCTGTTGAGTGACTGCTTACCAGGTGAAAAAGTAACTCTGACTTACAACTAAGCATCACAGGCTGAGTGACATAGGCAATCTACAGAGGTGGCCTCCTCTGAGTGGACCTAGTTCTTTGGGCATTCAAATCTTGTCCCTAAATGCAGATACAACTATCTAAAGATGCCACCTTCCTGATGGTAGCTATATCTATAATCTGTAATTCCCCTCACATCTATGTTAATTTAGCTAGACCATGGTTCTCAGTATGATGAAATTGACCTTCATTTTGTGGTCTGATGTAACTATCTGATGTACCTCCTAACATCTATGATGTTAATGACATAGGATGAGTGACAGTCATGTTAGTGAGACAAAATGCAATCTACAGGATTTGGTTGTATCTTGAGCCAATCTTTTGTGAGATATAAAAGAGATTGACATAATTACCCAGCAGATCAGAGGGACCTCAGTGCCACCAAGAAAGAAGAGCTAGAGTTAGAGCAGAACCTTCTGGACCCATAGACAGAAAGAGAACTTCTCCAGGAGACAGCACCCTCTATCCTTCTACAGTGTGAGAGAAGACCCCAGACGCTATCTCTTTTGATAGCCGGGCACCATCAGCTTTCTTCACCACATTTGCTCATTCACGCGCTTTGTCTTCAGCAGTTGTATCGGGAAGGTGAGCATCATAGAATGCCAATTTAATAGGACAAAGTATTCTTGCATTGAGGGAGCACTTGAGTGGAGGCCCAATGTCCTGCTAGCTTAATACTAAACCTATACATATAGGCACATAGATCCATTTCCCCATCCTCATATATAGATATATTTACATATGTACTTGTCTTTATCTAGACCTCTATAAATGCCCTTTACCTCCCAGCTCTTTCCTCTATTTCCATTGACTTTCCTTCTGTCCCACTATTATGCTCAGTCCCCACCAGGGTTTCAGCAACCCCTCTTGGTTACATTACCCTTGATCATGCCCTAGCAGGCCTTCCACACCCTCCTCACCACTGATTTGGGTCACTTGTTCCCTGGGTTTGTTAACACCACTACCTTTCCCCCCCACCTCCTCCTCTCCCATATTCTCCTGGAACTGTCAGTCCCGTTGTTTTATCCTCCAGAATGTTCATCCAGTCTATCTTATTTAGACAGACCTGTGGAGATAATAACATGCACAAAAACAAGACAGGGCAAAACCAAGCAACAATATACAACAAAACCACCACCACAACAAACCAATGACAAACAAAACAAGAAAGAAAAGCTTGTAGTTAGTTCAAGGATTGTTTGTTGGCCTTTAGGAGTGTTTTCCAGTCCAGTCTGTTAGGATACCACACCCTGGCCCCAAAGTCCACTTTCAGCATTCACTGAGGACCTCGCCGCTCTATTCCCTTGATGTTCTGTTGCACCCCCTTAGTGTTTTGCCTCAGTGTGGCGAGTACAATTCCCACACTGTGTCTCTGGTATTGTCCCCTGTAGGGCTTGGGTCAGTGAGGGGCATCATGTCTTCTAGTGGAGCTGGCCATGAGATTCTCTCTGGCTGCTGTTTTAATTGGGAACATCATTCTCATGGCCTGGTGGGCCAGGATGTGGTTCACTCTCCCCCCCCCCCGCCCCCTTCATTTGCTTCCGTGTGCTCTGATTAGATATATCCCTCTCCCGGAGCTGCAGATTCAATGCTGTCCTTTGAAATAAATTCTTCTGGGGGGAGGGGCAGCTGTCTACTTAATAGTTGGGATTTGGGTCGGGACCCCAGACCTCTCCACTGGTTTCCTACTCTACGCTGTCATGTTGCATTCACATCTTGGAGCACTGGATTGAAGTCTGGTCCCTCTTTCCTTGTCTTAAAGGTAAACAAGCAGCCATCTAGCTCAGAAGCAACAAAGCCCACATAGAAGAAGCACACCAGCCTGTGTGATCACGAGGTGCCGAAGGGATCAGTTATCAGGCATCAAAGAACAAAAATTCATACCATCGTGTGCTCACCTCCATGATATGATCGCTGAAGGCAAATAGGTGCATAAGCAAATGTGGCAAAAAAACCTGATGGTGCCCGGCTATCAAAAGATATAGCACCTAGGGTCTTAAAGGCTTGAAGGTAAACAAGAGGCCATCTAGCTCAGAAGCAACAAAGCCCACATGGAAGAAGCACACCAGCCAGTGTGATCACAAGGTGCTGAAAGGATCAGGTATCAGGCATCATCAGAACAAAAAATCTTACCATAGTGAATGAGGTAGGGGGAGTGCGGAGTGGAGACCCAAAGCCCATTTTTAGGTCACTGGACACCCCCTTACAGAAGGGTCTCGGGGAGAAGATGAGGCAGTCAGGGTATGATGTAGCAACAATGAAAAAAAAAGCTTTCCTCTAGTTCCTAAATGCTTCCCCCCACCCCCACCCCGACTAGCATGATCCCAATTCTACCTTGCAAGTCTGTCTAGACCAGAGGATGTACAGTGATACAGATAGGAACTAGAAACACAGGGAATTCAGGGCAGATGATCCCTTCAGGGCCAATGGTGTGAGTGGCGATACTGGGAGGGTAGAGGGAGAGTGGGTTGGAAAGGGGAACCAGTTACAAGGATCTACATGTGACCTCCTCCCTGGGGGACAGACAACAGAAAAGTGGGTGAAGGGAGACATTGGACAGGGCAAGATATGACAAAATCATAATTTGTAGATTATCAAGGGTTCATGAGGGAGGGGGGAGTAGGGAAAAGGGAGGGGAAATGGGGACCTGATGCCAGGGGCTTAGGTGGAGAGCAGGTGTTTTGAGAATGATGACGGCAATGAATGTACAAATGTGCTTTACACAATTGATGTATGTATGGACTGTGATAAGAGTTGTATGAGCCCCTATTTTAAAAAAAGAAAGGAAAAATAAATAAAGTGTGAGAGAATAAATGTATATTTGTTAAAGCTATCCACTTTGAGTATTTGTAGTGTAGCAGTACTAGGTAACTAAGACACTGACATATTACTATTTTAAAATATGTTTCTTAAAATAAGCTCATTTCTTAAAATTAGTTTACTTTAAAAGAGAGGGAGCTCCTGTCATTGTCACAAGATGAGTTTCTCCTGGATACTGCCACTCCTGTATATTAGTCCCTTGAAATGAACATGTGTGGAGCCCATGTGAGCCCACATCTCAGTAAGAGCCAAGACCAGCAGACACACCCAGCTGAGCCTAGTCTAGCTCGACCAACCCTCAGCCAACTCACAGATCCATGAAAAGTAATAAACGGTTATTTAGAATTAGTAAATTTTAAGGATGCTATAGATATCACCATTATACTGTTAACATTTACTACGTAGGTGTTTATTCAGGGAAACTAAAGTGGTTAGGAGAACAGACTGAGCAAGTTACCCAACCTCTCTGTGCCTGAGCTTTTGCATCTTCAACGTGGGGATTCTACTAGTGTCTACCTCAAAGGGGTGGCTACTTTCTAATACACGTTTAAAATCATATTACTGATAACATCAGATGTATTTGTCCAAGATGTGGCCTCAGCTGCCTTGAGATCGGAAGAACTACATGACGCCTGACTACTACTACTTGCCATTCCAACTACGGACACAGATAGAATGAGAGAAAGTAGTAGAACAAAACCGAAATATATAAAGCCAGGCTTACTGGACTGGTAGAGCCTAGCACAGGTTCTTGAATTTATTTGGCCCACTGTTCCTTTTTCATAAAACAAAACAAAACTCAGCATTCCGCTGGCAATTAAATAATGTTATACTACAGCCCATAATCTAGGGTAAAGTCTAGGCATCTGCTTTTGCAGTGCCCTTGGTTCATTCGAGTGACCACCCACGCCCACCCCGCCACCACCAGGAAGCAGTCTCTCCCACTTTAGGATTCTTCTGCCAGGGGCTTGCCCTGGGATACACATTAAGCTTGGGAATCAAACCACTTCCAGAAAGTGGCTCATAGAATGAGTCATATCATGTGATCTGAGGATAGCAGTTGGAAGCCACCAACCACTTGGCAGGAGTAAGATGAGGGTGTCTGCTCCCATGAAGGTCTGTGGTCTCAGAAACCCTTTATAGGGTCTGTATGAGTCAGATTCAACTTGATGGCCATGGTGAGTGGGGAGTGCTCTGTTTTGATCTCTAAACAATTATCAAAATGAGACTGAGTGGTCAGCATTCACTCTCAACCAAAGATGAAAAGAAAGTTAAATTAATGGAACAAGAACAAAAATAATTAGAATGCTGGTAAATTGTTAAAAATGTAACCACTGTCACTGAATATAGAAATTGTTAATTAAGAGCCTAATTTGGTTATGTAAATATTTTCAAAGCACACAATTATATATATACACAAATGTATATATCACATTTATCCATATCCCATCTAAAACCATCTTGTAAAATACAAGCTGTCCTTAACCTGTATTTGGGATATGCTGACATAACACAAAGAGACAGAAGTACGTGTTCTCAGCACAATCCTTCCAAACCCGAGGAGGACGGCATAGCCAAACTCATGTGGCAGACCCGAACCTGGAGGCTGAGGGCTCACCCAAGGTCGACCCCGGAGGAGTCCTTCCTGTTTCCATCACCCCATGAGCCTACCAGGGTCACATGCAGGGTCTGTCCATTCTGGGACATCAGGTCCTTTGTGAGTTCATTAGAATGGGCTCTGCTAGAAATGTAAACCATTGAGAAATTCTGCTTTGGATAAGATGGATTCTGGGATATCAGGTTATTTCCCTAATTGTAATTTTGCGTCTTACCCTAAAGCTCCGTCCACAAAAACTCTTGCCATGCGTCCATCCCAGCCCACGCTGGCCTCCTATGTGTCCATGCGGACCTGTGCTGTGTAGGCTTCCCCTTGGCCGGCTTTTCAGGAGCTCTCCAGCCCCTTCCCCGTGGGCCTCTGTCCTTTCAGATAGCAGGGAGCACATTCACTGTACCCCCAGGGGTATCTCGACTTCTTGACTTTACACATACTGTGAAAATGAGATTGTCACCAGGCTCCCCAAAACCCAAGCACGAAACATAAAGGGCGAT
Source organism: Tenrec ecaudatus (assembly GCF_050624435.1). Taxonomy (NCBI): domain Eukaryota; kingdom Metazoa; phylum Chordata; class Mammalia; order Afrosoricida; family Tenrecidae; genus Tenrec; species Tenrec ecaudatus. The sequence continues at coordinate 44,139,002 of NC_134534.1, forward strand.
GTCATGAGGGTGGGAATCCTGGTAGCTTCCGAATGCACATATTTAAGGACTGATAATACTCAAATACCGTAATTGCTATGGGCCAAGTAGAATCTAGCTATTTCCTACACACGCTCATTTTTGTTGTTTTACTACTTTACTGAGTTTGGGTGAAAATGTATTCAGCAAATTGGGCTCCCACTTCACAATTTCTACACATCCTGCTCAGTGACCTGGGCCACATTTCCCACCTTCTTCCCGTTCTAGCTGCTGTTTCCATTACTCGTGCTTGCCTGCACGCCGACCTTCTCATGTTCTCTTGACCTTGAGAGGAGATGTGGCCCATTTGGTCTCGAATCGATTATGATGAGTGTTTAGATTAGAAGCTTCAAAAAGTGTATGGAAAAATTAAGTTGAGAGATAATGGGGTTTTGCCCTCCCCCCAAACTTTGGAAGTCCCTTCATGTGGCTATACTGTGATATACATATGAGCATATATGCATGAGGATATGCCTCAAGTGTGGTATTCTTAATTTAATGAGCCAATCTCTTACTTAAGTAAAAGGTTGACCTTCAGGAGAAGTTTCAGTTCAAAGTTTAAAGTGTATCTTTGTACAATAGTCTTGGGGGTTCCGCAAGTCTCTGCCAGTCCATAAGTCTCGCCTTTTGGGGATAGAATTCTGAGTGTCATTCCACAATCCTTTCTCATTTTATGGGGGACCATCCCATCTGTTGTGGTTGTGATCAAAACAGTTGATGGTGGTAGCTGGGCGCCAGTGAGTTCTTCCAGTCTCTGGATAGGTGAGGCCGAGGTTTGTGGAAGCCATCTATCCTGGAGACTGGTTTCTTCTTTAAGCACAAGCCTTTAAGAGCCCCCTACATAGCAGACCAGGATTCCTACATATATTTATAAGGAAGAGATGTGTCTACCAGGACTATTGAAAATGTTTTTGAGAAATATTGAGCTGTTTGCAAAATGCATCTAAGGTAAAATAGCTGGGGACATTTGGATGAAGGAATAACAAAGGCATCGTTCTCTAAGGTCCATTGAATTCCTTAGTAGAATATTAGGTTCAGATGATTAAGCAAGGATGATGTCTGAGCTCCACCGCAGTCTGAAGGCCAAGGTCTGTACTTTCTAATTCTGTCTCTGCTGTTAACTCCCTGCAGGACTCTGTGCATCAGCTTATCAACAAACACAAATAAAGGTTTTACTGAGCTAACTACAAAATGAGTTCTTAAAATGGTTTCAGTGTGGTGAAAAGACGCAGGAGGCAACAGCTTTTATGTGTATAATTCAGTGACTCTGGTGACTGAATGTGGTACAAATATCACCACTGTTTGTTTCCAAAGTAGTCCATCCTATTAACAGAAACACAGCTCTCTCCTAAGCCATGACTCCCTCCTCCCACTCCCTTCCCTCCCCTCCCCCTCCCACTCTGCTAACCACCCAGATGGTTACATTTACCTCTGTCACCAAGGTCAGATCACATGAAGGAACCTTGGTAGCCTGGTGGGTTTTGCAGTGCACTGCTAACCCCAAGATGAGCAGCTCAAACCCATCAGTTGCTCCCTGGGAGAAAGTGGAGGCTCTCTATCCCCTTAAAGAGTCAATGTCTTAGAAGTCCACAGGGCAGTTCTACCCTGTCCCAGAGGGTCACTGTGGGTTGGGATCAATGTGGTTGCAGTCAGTGAGGGCGGGAGTGAGAAGTTCATCTAGCACCTGTCCTTTTGTGACTGATTTCTTTAAGACTGTTTTCAAGGTTCATCCATACTGTAGCCTATAACAGGACTTCATTCTTCTGCGGGGCTTGAGCTCCTACAGCTTATCAATCCTTTCCTCTGTTGGTGGACAGTTGGGTACGTTCATCCTTTGTCAATGATGAACAGTGTCGCAACAAGCCTCCGTGTACATATTTCTGGTTGCGTTCCTACTTGCAGTTCTTTGGGTACACGTGGGGCTGCTTCAAAGTCTGTGGGGAAAGCTCATTGTTTTTCACGCGGTTTTCCCACTTCTTGAAGCCCCTTCGAGCCTAGAATTGAGAGTGCTGGGTGTGATGCCAGAACTCTTTGGCATTCTTAGGACCCATGGTTTCTGCATATTCCTGCCAACCTCTGCTCTTTATAAGCTACTTTTTTAAAAATTACAGTCATTCTAGGAGGGAAGTGGTATCTCCTTTTGGTTTTGATCTGCATCACCCTAATGACTAATGAATGACAAGATGGTTACAAATAGTAAAAATTATAATGGAGAGATAATATTGACACATTCCTATATATATGGAGAGGTTTTAACTTAGAGTCTGAGCACTAACAGAGAGTGCGTCCAATTGCCTTGTAGGACAGGCGCACAATGGCTGCACAAAAAGGCTAGGTGACTTCCCCAAGGTCACGCATGAAGTCAGTGCTGGATGGGGGGGTAGGAGACAGGCTTCCTGGATGCCATTCCAAGGCACACTCCCCTCCTGAGGGGGGGGGCATGAATTGCCATGCACGTGTCACAGCTAAGGCAAGTTTATGTCTGAAAACGGAAAATAATATGATCAGAAGAATAAATATTCTTGTCAATTTTTCTTGTGAAAACTAGGGACTTTTCCCTTTTCTTTCTTTAAAAAAATTTTTTTTAATCCAGTGGTTCTCAACCTGTGGGTCATGACCCTTTTGGTGGTCGAATGACCCTTTCACAGGGGTCACCTGATCCATAACAGCAGCAAAATTACAGTTATGAAGTAGTAACAAAAGTAATTTTATGGTTGGGGATCACCACAACATGAGGAACTATATTAAAGGGTCGCAGCATTAGGAAGGTTGAGAACCACTGTTTTAATCATTTTATTGGGGGCTCATACAGTTTATCATCATCCATACATACATTGTGTCAAGCACATTTGTACACATGTTGCCATCATCATTCTTAAAACAATTGCTTTCTATTTAAGCCCTTGGTATCAGCTCCTCATTTACCCCTCCCTCCTCCACCCTCCCTCACCCTTGATAATTTGTAAATTATTATTATTTTTTCATGTCTTACACTGTCCAGTGTCTCCCTTCACCCACTTTTGTGTTGTCTGTCCCCCTGGGAGGGGGTTATATGTAGATCATTGTGATCGGCTTCCTCTTTCTACCCCCACCTTCCCCTTCCCCTCCTGGTATATCTACTATCATTATTGGTCATGAGGGGTTAATCTGTCCTGGGTTCCCTGTGTTCATCTGTACCCATGTACATACTCTGGTCTAACCAGATTTGTAAGATAGAATTGGGTCATGATAGTGGTGGGGAGGAAGCAGTAAAGAACAAAATGGTTGCATAGCAAATGTGGTGAAGAAACCTTGTGCTTATTACCTCCCTTCATCCTCTCAGCTGACCTCCAAGACCAAGCCTATTCTAAGCACTATCTTCACAATGAGGAAACTGAGTTTATGGGATTTCTCCAATTAAATGGCCTATGTGTGTGGTAGTTTGATGGACTCAATTCCATTAGTCTCGCTTTGAGGCATTAACAAGACTGCTCCCTAGAAGCAAGGATGGCAAGACTTTGGATGTGTGATCCGAGACCAGTCCCTGGAAAAGGAAGTCATGCTTGGTAAAGTAGAGGGAGAGTGAAAAAGAGGAAAAACTTAGACAAGTTGGGTTGAGATGGTGGCTGCAACAATGGGCTCAAACGATTGTGAGGCTCATGCAGGTCTGGGTGTATTTCATTCTTGTGAATAGGGTAGCTATGGGTCAGAACAGACTCCACGGCCCCTAACAATGACCAAATGAGAGCAGCCTCAGGAACTGAAAGCGGTGGGGTCTCAAAGCCTGTTGTGGCAAAAGAACTGAAAGACCCCTTTCTGCCTGCTGCCTGCTAAGTGAACTACATGGATAAGCCTTCTAATCCTGTCAGCAACCGGAAGGACCTCGATTCTGAGGCATCGTAAGTATTGCTGTACAGATTTGGAGAGTGAGAAGAGAGACCGAGTAACTTGACCAAGGTGGAGCCGAGATCTGGTGCTTGTTCTGTTTCCTTCTGTGTGGATGCTGTTGACACCACACCCCCTGATCCTCAGTGTTTTGGTCTGTAAAATGGGGTCAAACAGTCATCATAAGGTTTGGAAGAGGGTGACATTGCGCATGTCAATAAAAGTGCTTCATAAACATTGTTTCCTGCTGGTGGAACTCCTGAGACTCTGGCCATTAGTAACCCTTCAGGTCTGGACCGGCTCCATCTTCAGTCAAACAATAGGCAGGTCTAGATGGGGAACAATAGCACGAGGTGGAATGCACACCCAAAATAATCAAGCACTTAAAATACAAAGGGAAACTCTTATCCAAGGGCTAAGTCCAGAGGGTCGGGAGAGAAGGGTACAGAAAACACAGGAAAGAAGAAGTAGAATAAGTGGTGCTGCCTTGTGGGGTTGCAATCAATGACATGGAACACAATGTGTGTGAACCATTGAAGGGAAAACTGATCTATTCTGCAAGCCTTCACTCAATTCCCAATACAAAGTGTTCTTACAAAAACAGACTAACAACCTGTGTGCCCTGAAAGAATACTACTTGGTGTGGAGATGAGACCTAGAGGCAAAGTTGCTGGAACCCTAGCACCTGAAAGTTGCCGATTTCCTAGGATTAGTTCCAACCACCCCAGCCCCACCCCCCAAAAAATAATAAATTCTGGAGGCCAGAATTCCGCGTTGGGAATTTTCCTTGCTGTTTTCTGTCTGCGTATGTTACTAAAATATGCATGAAGCTCTGCAATGCAAATTCAGCTTTCTTATGAAAACCATCACCAGCTAAGATGCTTTGCAAGATTGATGAAGAGAAGAGTTAAAAAATCAAAACAGCAAGCTGACTCCCCAAGGAGTGTTTCTGTTGACCTTGGGACTCTGGAAAGAAAATAATTAAAGCAAGGCCCGCCTGAGTATAAAGTTCCTACTAAGATTTATGGGCAGACACCGGACTCCCTCAGCCCCGCCGCCGCTGTTTGAGTGCCCCTTTGTCACTGACCTCCAGTGGAAAATCTGAGTCTCAGGCAGGCCGGGAGGGCTCGGCATGTTTTGGCAGCCTGGCGGCAGCCACCAAGAAAACAAGAAGCCCCGCTCTTGCAAAGGCACATGGAGTCCATGGTGTACACTCTGTAGTGGCGCAATGGCTAAGCACTGGACACCCCAGCTCCAAGGTTGGCAGTTCGAGCCCCCTCGGAAGCACCTGAGGCAATCCACTTGGTAAAGGCCGCAGAGCCTCGAGAACCGTGGGAGCAACTGTGCTCCGCCCACGCCTGAGGGAGTCAGAACTGAGGGCACAGCACCCAGCCACAGCCTGTGAGTGGCATGACGTGGTCAAGGCGTGAGGGAAGGAGACCTGAGGGCCAACAAGTAGGTTTAATACATCGTAGGTCTCCCTGTGGATCGACTCAAATCAGTATTTTTCTTGTCTTAACCCAAACCACAGGTTTTTCTCCCCTCCCCCTGTCTCTGTCACATAAAAAGGAGCACTGGTGGTGTGGTGGTTGTACTTTGGGCTGCTAACTGCAAGGTCAGCAGTTCAAAACCACTAGCTGCTCCTAAGGGAGAAAGATGCTCCCGTCGAGAGTTGTCTCAGAGTACTAAAGATAGACTCTGGGGCCAGGATGTGTCCCCCGGCAGACTCCACCGGAAAACACTCCTAAAGGTCAACAAACAGACCTGGAACTATTTGCAGGCTTTCCTCTTTTTTTGTCGTTGGTTTTGTTGTTGCTGCTGTTTAGTTTTCTTTTGTTGCTTTATTTTTCTCTGGCTTGTTTTTGTGCATATCATTATCTCTGCAGGTCTATCTAGATAAGATAGGTGGGGTAAACAATCTAGAGGAGAAAATAACCAGACCGTCAATTCCGGGGGTACAGGGAAGAAGGGGAGGCGGGGAAAGGAAGTAGTGTTAACAAACCCAGGGACAAGGGAAAAACAAGTGATCTAAAATCAATTGTGAGGAGGGTGTAAGAGGCCTAGTAGGGCTTGATCAAGGGCAATGTAACTGTGAAGAATTACTGAAACCCACATGAAGACTGAGCATGATAGTGGAACAAGAGGAAAGTAAAAGGAAATAGAAGAAAGAACTAGGAGGCAAAGGACCTTTATAGAGGCCTAAATACAGGCATATACATATGTAAATATATTTATATATGATGATAGGGAAATAGGTCTATGTGCATATATTAATCGGTTTAGTATTAAGGTATTGGGCCTCTAGTCAAGTACACCCTCAATAAAAGACCACTTTGTTCTATTAAACTGGTATTCCATGATACTCGCCTTCCCCCACAGGATCACTGAAGACAAATGGGTGCATAAGCAAATGGGGTGAAGAAAGCTGATGGTGCCCTGCTATCAAAAGATATAGCATCTGAGGTCTTAAAGGCTTGAAGATAAACAAGCGGCCATCTAGCTGAGAAGCAACCAAGCCCACATGGAAGAAACATACCAGTCTGAGATCACAAGATGTGGTATGAGTTGGGAGGTGCCAGCCCCCACCACTAATCACGGGTTCAGTAAGCACAATTGTACGGTTGAGACATATAAATATTATATTATATTATATTAAAATCACATCAGGCCCGCTTGGTGGTCCTTGTGGAGAGAGGGGAAGGGAAGGAGGACAGGGGAGTGGGAGCAGAGGAGGGGCAGGGGGAGACCAGCAAGAGAGCCCTCTATTGCTAACCTAGGCTTATATACTTTGGGGGGCATGCGAGCCCACTAATTACAGGTAAAGACATACGTCACAGGAAGGTGTTGCACTATAGGTTATACAGCAATGAGAGGGGGTGGTCTAGGGACATCCATGCAATAGGAAGAGGAGGGATTGGGGGCATACATGTGACAAGATGGGCGGATCCTAGATTTAGGATGGCAGCTTAACTTTGGATGTCATTGAGCTGGTTTGATCTGTTCTCTGGGTCTCCACAGGAACCATTAGCAGTAGGGTGTAAACCCCACCTACAAGGAACCAAATCAATGACTACAGGTGTCCATTGTCCTTAACAGCAGGGAGTGGGGCCCATTGTAGTCTGGCAACTGACCACTCTCAGGGAGGATGCCTGTGAGCATCTGACTTCCCCCCACAAGGAGGTGTTGAAGGGATCAGGTATCAGGAATCAAAGTACAAAAAAATCATATCATTGTGAATAAGGGGGAGTGTGGAGTAGGGACCCAAAGCCCATCTGTAGGCAACTGGACATCCCTTTACAGAAGGGTCATGGGGAGGAGATGAGCCAGTCAGGGTGCAGTATAGCAATGATGAAACCTACAACTTTCCTCTAGTTCTTAAATGCTTCCTCTCCACCACTATCATGACTCCAATTCTACCTTACAAATCTGGCTAGAGCAGAGGATGCACACTGGCACAGATAGGAACTGAAAACACAGGGAATCCAGGACAGATGATTCATCAGGACCAGTGGTGACAGTGGTAATACCAGGAGGGTGGAGGGAAGGTGGGGTAGAAGAGGGAACTGATTACAAGGATCTACATATGGCCCCCACCCTGGGAGATGGACAATGGAAAGATGGGTGAAAGGAGACATGGGACAGTGTAAGACATGACAAAATAATAATCATTTATAAATTGTCAAGGTGTTCATTAGGGAAAGGTAGGTGGGGAGGGAGGTTAAAAAGTGAGGAGCTGATACCAAGGGCTCAAGTGGAAAGCAAATGTTTTGTGAATGATGAGGGCAACAAATGTACAAATGTGCTTCACACAATGGATGGATGGATGGATTGTGATGAGTTGTTTGAGCCCTCAATAAAATGATTAAAATAATAATATAGCATTAAAAAATGAAAAAAAAAATTTTAAGAGTTGTCTCAGAATCCCACAGGAGGCAGTTGCACCTTGCCCTATAGGGTCACTGTGAGTCAGAGTCGATTCATCAGCATAAGTCTGGCTTCGTTTTGGTTTTCACTAACACATATACTCAGAAACATCTCAGCTTTCCAAAATCACAGTTTGCCAAAAGAGAACTCTGGGACATTTGTTGTTTCAGACAGCTTTCATTTCTTAAAATTAGTCCTAATCAAAGCCAACTGTGACTTCATATCTTAAAACGGCACCATGAAGGGTTTCCAAATGTGGTCTACAGAACACTCACACGGTACAAAACAGAGAGCCTTCACCTCCGACCCAGACCATCACACAGCAGATGCATGTTTTAATTCAGAGTTGACCTTCAGCTTGGGTTGTATTGATGCTATTTTTTTCCCTTGTGGTTTTTGGTGGGGTTTTTTTTTCTATTTAAAAAAAATTTTGTTCTAGATAACGTTGACGTGGTTACCGACACAAACAACCAAATCACCCAGCAGAAAGACTTCCCACCAGGAATACAAAAATAAAGGTCCAGGGACACTCTGCTCCGTTGCCCTCTGGGCCTGGTTTCTCTGGGTGTCTCTGCCCATGGATGTGTGCTCAGACATGTCCACACACGCAGCCAGATGCACCCACCAACTGGAGCAAGTTAACCCTGAGGCTTCTTCGCCCTAAGAAACTCTTCTCTGTAAACAAAAAGGAGGCAAGGGAAGCGCTGATCTCAGCTCCCCACACCTCCCCTCCTGACACTTGGCCCAGGGGTTTGTATTTAGGTGGGAAGCTTGACTCCTTTCACAGATCTTTAAGTGGTTATCGATTTGCTCTGTGAGCCAACTAGCAGGCTCAAATAGGCACATTGAGAAAAAGGAAAACACTTTTTGTTTTTCCCAACTGGAGAGAGACTGAGAAATAGATAATACAGAAGAGGAAACTTTTCTGTTTACCATCTGGCCTGGGCCTCTAGCCCCAGGGCTTCTTCTGCCCCCGCCCCCCTCAACAGAGGCCTCCCTGGGGTGCGGGGGGGGGGGGGGGTGTAATCTGGTCTCCTGCTTCATGCCTGTTGAGAAATCTCCATGCCATTGGCTGGCCAAGCCACCTCTTAGCATCCAGCCAACTGACCCCCCAGAGGAGCCCATGAGAACTTGACCTCTGTGCCCTAGATTTCCTCACCACCTTTGCCGCAATCATTCCATCCCAGGACCCCCTGTGCCCTCGCTGCGATCCTGCTGAACCTGCCTCCCCAAGCCAGACCAGGTCCCTGACTCAGCACCTGTCCTTCAGTCTGACGCAGAGCCCACTCCTGCATTTCTGACCCCGCTGTTCTTCTCAGGTAGGATCTGTCATTTCCCGTGAGACTCTTGCTAAGGTCCCGAGGCACCAACGATAGTGTGAAGGCCGGGAGACCAGGACTAGGTGGGTGGGCCAGCTAGCCTCACAGCTTCCAAGAGACCTGGGACACTAAAGGGCAAGGTAGGATTGGAATGTGTCCTTCTTGCCAAAAGTCCCTGACCGGTGGTTTTTCTAAAACAAGTAGGCACTTAGAATAAGATGACCAGTCGTCCCACTTTGGACAAGACAGTCCCGAATTTTAACCATTTGTCCAGCGTCCCTTTAAAAGAGTCCCGATTTTTAGAAAGAATGCATGACAAGCTGGGGAACGGTGGGAGAACGGGAAAGGAATGTACAGTTTTTGGCTGCCATGTGGCTATTTCGCCAGGATATGAGTTTTATATTATTTTTGTTAATTTTATAATGTTAAATTTTAATAATAACAAACAATTGTTGAGAACTGATTATTGAGAACTGCTTATCAAAGTTCGCATTGTTGATCAGTTGTTAGAATTCGACCACCATTGTTTGGACTTAATGAACAATGGCAGTTTTTGGCATTGGCAACGACGTAAACATTTTGTAACTGTCTCTCAGACGATACACATCGTACTGCGTGCTAGTGCTAGTTAAACAAGTGATGCCAACAAATCAGCTATTCAGATAATTTAGGTACGTTATTTATTTCATAAATACATAAATTTTCTTGAATTTAGCAGACAGTACTCATATTATTTTTATTTTATATTGGCGGCAAAAAGTCTAGCCCCGGCCTTAAAAGTGACACTTATGACTTATGTTATGGCAAATTCAGAGAAAGAATAATACAAGTTAGTATTGTTATTATTTAGAAAGTAATATGATTAAAATTTAAATAATTTTTAAAATATAGTTACTTTATAACAATAAAATTAATTTAATTTATAAACTAACAATAAAATATGTTCATGTAATTATGTACCTACTTGCTGTGTTTTTAAGCAATATGCATATAATAATGCATAATATAATTTTTAATTGTTTTTTATTTTTAACATAATGAGTAAGAAAAGAGGATGCAAATTCAATGATGATCTAAGAAGTGAATTTCCTTTTATTAAAAAAAACAAAAGCAATTACATGGTAAAATGTGAGAAATATAATGGTGAATTTTCTATTTTGCACGGCAAGAAGAATGATATTTCAAAATACCTGGAGACAGAGAAACATACAAGATATTTAAATACTGCTGCATCTTCCTCCAAAATACAGGAATTTTTTTTGGAAAACAACTTATGGAGATGAAGAAAAGAAATTAGCATTAGCAGAAGGACTTATGTCTTTTCATGCTATTAATCACAATCATTCCTTCAGATCTATGGACTGTACATCACAAGTTGTCAAAAAGTTATTCAACCAAAAATTTGCCTGTACTAGAACAAAATCCAAGGCAATTGTGTGTAATGTGCTTTCCCCATATGCATTTTCAGAATTAAACAAAAATCTAGAAAAAATTAATTTTATATCCATAAATTTGATGCATATAATCATAAGGATATAAAGTTATTAGATTTTTGATTTGGAAACTGGAATAAAATTTAGAATTTTAGATTTCATTTCTGTGCCCGGTGAAACTTCTGAAATAATTTTCAGTTCCATTATTACTATTTTGGAAAAAAACAATTTAAAATGTAAAATGATTGCATATTATGCAGACAATACGAATGCAAACTTTGAAGGAAAAGTGAGAAGAGGTACAAATAATATTTTTTATAAATTAAACAAAAGCCTTAATCAAAACATTATTGGTATTGGTTCTGCGGTGCACATAATACATAACGCCATTCAAACAGCTGCTGATTTGTTGCCCGTAGATGTGGAAAATATTGTTATTAAAATAAATTCTTATTTCTATATATACACTGTGCGTGTTGAAATGCTTAAAGAATTTTGTGAAACTGCGGAGGTTGAATAACAGAAAATGCTTGGATACAGTAAAACGCACTGGTTAGCTCTTTTGCCAGCTGTCGAAAGAATTTTGAAAACATATGATCCTTTGAAATCCTACTTTCTATCACAGGATAAATGTCCTAGAATTTTAGAAGAATATTTTTAAAATGAATCTTCAAAAATTTGGCTAGAGTTTGTACACAATCAAGCAGCTCTTTTTCAAAATGCTATAAAACTTATTGAAGGTGACAAAATTTCAGTAATCAAAGTAGCAAATGAAGTTAATAATTTAAAATTTTAGTATCAAGAGCGGTTAGAAAATAATTTTCTTCCATTAATTACCTGTAATAGTATAAGCCAGCTAGAAGAACAAAGTGTAATAAATTGTGCAGATATCATGAATCATGTTTAAAAAGTTCTATAGTAACTGCATAGATTATTTAGAAGAGTGGACGGTACATTACAATGATATTGAACATTTTCATTGGGTTACATTAAAACAGGAACTTAATTGGATGATGTGCAAAAATCATTTGATCATATTACTCAAAATTTCCCATATAGTAATATTTCCAAAAATGATCTTTTTAATGAGGCATCATTATTTTAAAATATATATTAAGAAGGAAAAGGTTAAATCTTAGCATCAGCAAAAATCACAATAGACAATAAATGGTTAGAAATATTTCATCATTTTGAAACAAACCATGTTCCATACCATAATACACTAAAAACTGTGGAATATGCGCTGTCCTTATCAGGAACTAATGCTGCAACTGAACATGTTTTTTCTACAGTAAATAAAGTGTGGACATCAGAAAAATCACAATTAAGTGTTGAGACTTTGAAAGCCATTTTATGTGTGAAATATAATTTAACAAATTCTTGTGGAAAAATTTCATGACCTTTTAAACAACAACAATCTACTAAAAAAAATTCACTCAAATGAGAAATCTGCCAAAGAATAAAATACTATACATAATTTTAATGTATTATATTTGTAAATTATACTTATGTTGAAATGTAAATATATATATTACAATACTATTTTTGCGTTCTATGAAAATTTTTGTTGCTCCATATAGACCAACTTTTCCATCAAGAACCACCCCCACCACCCCAGTCAATGGTGTCCCGCTTTACCAATGTTAAAATCTGGTCACTTAGCTTAGAAGTCCGAGGAAAGGAAAGTTAGTGTCATGGTTTAAGGTGGGAACCGAGAAAACAGAGCTCGAGAAAAATGCACGCAGGCCTGTGTTTAATGTGGGTCATGGTCCCAGCGATGAGGAGATGTCGACCCCGTGGGGCCGCTGTTGGTAGCTGCCTGCATACTTGCTGCCGCCATGGCAACCTCATGGATAACCAAACGAAACAGCGCCTGGTCCTGCTCCGCCTTCGTCCGTCTCCTGAGCCCATCATGCTGCTCACAGGTATTTCGAGTGCCTTCCATTGTAAGAGGCTCACCCTGCAGGACCACTATGGTGATCCTCGGGGTGTTCACCGTCTAGTTTCAGAAACAGATTGCCAGGCCTTTCTTTGTCATCCACCTTAGTTTGGAAGCGTTGCTGAGCTGGGTGCCTCTGCTGGTGATTGATTGTCAGGGCCATAGCTCTCTGCATTGCAGCAACATGAAGACCACCAGACGGGTGGTGAAAACACCGAGCAATCAAAACAAACAAACCCATTGTCACCTCGAGTCTATCTCGTTTCCAGGTTCTGAGACTGTAAATCTTTATAGGAGTGGACAGCCTCATCTTTCTCCCTCAGAGAGGCTAGTGGGTTTGAACCAGTGACCTTGTGATTAGCAGCCAATACCTATACCGCAGCGCCATCGGGGCCTCCAATATAAGGAGGCAGTATCAAGCTGGCCCCCCTGCAGAGCCACCATTGCTTGATCTTGCCTAAACTTCCTGAGGTGCCTTATGCAACGCATCTTAGAACGGCCATCTGGAGGGCAAGAGGGAGAGTACTTATCCTTGGCTCCCATCGTCCCCGCTGATCAAGGGTGGCCCATCAGGACTCACATTTCTGGTTGTCCATGCATGAGTGCCCAGCAACTTGCTGTGGGCATCTCACACCAAGGCACCGGAGGAGCCCAGGGCAGGAACGGGGAGGGTCACTGCGATCTGCTTCCATCACTGCATGAAACCTGTTTGAGCAGCGACGGCTAAGCAGAACATGAAGGCCAGGAGCTCTGTGCACATGCACAGGAGTAGCTGCTACACGGGTATTGTAAGAATGCCATGTTAAAGAAACAGCGCTTGGAATGCTCACTGTAACGCCCATGACTGACTGACCTTGGGTTCAGGAGCTCGTACCCACTGACCATCACCAAGTAAGCTCTGCCTCAAACACCAGTTGATCCTCAATTATTTAGTGAGCCCCTTTTTGTGCCAGGCAGTATTCCCTCCAGGAACTCGGGCACACAGCAGTGAATAAGACCACCTATATCCTTGATCTCAAGACTGCATTCTGATGGGCAAACGCAGATAATAAAAGCTAGAGCAGGAATAAGGAACCTGCCAGCTGGGGATGAGATGGCGCCAGTTGATCTTCCTCATTTGAAAGGTTAGACAGGTGGGCCACTCAGCTGCAGAGTCCTGTCCCTACTAGCTCTCTGACTCAGTCCCATTTTCTATAAAATCCATTTCAATTGCTTAGTCAGACCTGAGCGCATGATTTGAAAGGCTTTCATCTGAAAAACCGTACCATGACTCATGTGAACATATGACATGTACTAATATCGCCGGTGAGTTCTTAGGTACATGGTGAGTCATTCTCCATTCACTGCACTCCTCTGTAGCTTGCACACCCCAGGCACGCACACACAGACCGCAAGTCCACTCTCACTCACTGCCATCGAGTTGGTGCCAGATCATTGTAAGCCTATAGGCCAGGGCAGAACTATCCCTGTGGTATGGGCATAGAAAGCCCCTTGGAGCAGCCGGTGGTTTCAAACTACTGACCTTTCAGGAAGCAACCCAGCATGCAACCACTCCACCACCGAGGTGCCTACAAGCCCACTCTACTGCCTGCAATTTCTCAGGGCCCTCTCTGCTTCAAGGCCTCTCCATCCCCTTAGGAAGTGTGGTCCCAGTCTTCACTGCCTGCTGCCCAGGCTCTGCGCCCACACACCCAGTTTTGCCTTGTCCAACAGTCCCCTTTCCCTCATGCTTGGAAAAATCTACCTCTTTGTGATTGAACCCTTGGGGCCTGGTTCGGCCCTCTGGAACCTTGCAGCCCCAGCTGCCCTCCGGTCACCGGCTAGGACAGCACTCCCTCCTCGTTTCCTCTCCTGCCTGCGTTTCCCCAGTTCCGTCACTTTTTCATACTTCAAGGCTTCCAGACTCTTTTTCATCCTGGCAAACTTGATCCATAGTGTGATTCATTTTTGTTTTTAAAATGTATTCAAAACTGAACACAGTATTTTCTAGTGTGGTCTGAACAAAGCACAATAGTTCTTTTTCCTCCACTGACCTCATTCACTTTTAAAAATAGATTTTAGGAGTGTCATTCCATGGATTTTGACAAATAAATATATACCTGTGTCAACACAGCCCAAACAAAAGTGAAAACATTTCTTTCATCCCAGTTTCTTCTTGGCCCTGCCCCACTCGAGCCCAGCACCTGCGGCAGCCCTCCTGACTCCCAACAGCAGAGAAATAAAATAGACTTGTTCGGTGTGGACTCTTTCGTAACTGGCTGCTTTCATTCTACATCATGCATTTTGAGATTTATCCAAGTTGCTGTGTGTACCTGTCCTATAGTTATAGTTAGGCTCCTTTCTACTACTGAGTTGTATTCCACTGTATGAAGATGCTACAGCTTATCCATTCTGTTGGTAGACATTTGAGGTGTTTTCAGTTTGGGACCTTTATAAATAAACTTCTATAAATAAATAATTTTGTAGATGTTTTCATTTTATCATAGGTAAAAAAAATCAGGGGTAGAATTTCTAGTTCAGAGCATAGGTAAACATTTAATGTCCTATGACATGGAGAGATGGTGTTTCCAAATGGTTGCACTGCAGGATAGTGTGAGTTATGCCACAAACTTACATCCATTGAGTCGGTGCTCACTCATAGCAACCCTGCGACATTCTTGCCAAAATTTAGTATTTTGTTTTTTTGTTGTTGGTATTGTTTTAGCCATTCTTGTGATTGTGGAATAGTGGGTATTAATTTATATTTATTGAATACAGTCCAATGAAGTATCTTTAATATGTTTATTATTCTTTGTCATAATGTCTTTTAGTAGCATAGAGTGTTGCCTGTTTGGCTGCTAACCATAAGGTCAGCAGGTCAAATCCACCAGCCAGTCCACAGGAAAGAGATAAGGCTTTCTATTTCCATGAACAGTTCCAGTCTCAGTTTTCCTCAGACCTATAGGGTCACTGTGAGTCAGAACCGACTCATTGGTGGTGAATAAATGTGTGTTTGTGTGTGAGTGAAAGTTGTTTGCCCATTTTTATTGGGCTATTTATCTATTTACTATTAATTTATAAAAGTTCCTTATATTATCTAGGCAGAAACTATCAAAATTGTGAATATTACTTTCAGTATATAGCTTTCTCTTTCATTTAATATTCAAGATAATATTTCATATCATTTAATATTCTCTTTTAATAAACATGAATATTTAATTTTTATTAAGTCTAATATAAATTATTTCCCTTTATATTTAAGAAATATTTTCCAACACTTGATAGCAAAGATATTATCCCAGGTTTTCTTTAAATACTTTTTTCTCCCCATTTAATTACCTGGCTTGTTAATATATTTTTCTATTCCCACCTGGGCAAAGGGTTTCCCCAGATCCCTATCTTTTTTTAAATAATAACTCTCATGCAGTTTCATTCAATAGACATAGCTTTTAGCCTTGACTTATTGAACACTGTGTTGGAGTAACAGCTGGACACAGAGAATTCTTGTATTGTAAGTGATTCTCTGTGTCAGGGAAATCAGCATATAAGGAAATGAAGTGCATGTACTCTCTCACCTGATGACAGCATACGGCAACAAAGGGTTTATGAGAACACAGAAGAAGGTACGAGGCAGAGGGGCAGCATATCTTAGAGAGGAGGGAACCTTGGCTCTGAAATGAGTCGATTCTAGGTTAAACTCCAGGCTTCAACACATAGAGCTATGGAGGCAGAGTGGCAAACCTAGCAGGATACTCAGTCTTCCTGAGGCTCTGCTTCCTGAAGTTTTCTATGTCACAAAGAACAGAATGCTCAATATCCCACACAGTCCAGGGAAGACATCCCAGAAGAGACGGTTCCTCAGCTGAGCCTTGAACTATGTAGGAAGTTGGATGGATGAAGACCTATGGAAGAACATTTGGGTAGTAGTGGTGGGAAGACCAAAGATACAGAGTTATTTAACAGTGTGGTATATGTGTGTGGGAATATAGCCAAACTTTAAGATTTTTAAAGTTAGGTGGCCAAAGAGATGAGGAGAGGCCAGGTCATAGAGAATTTATATGCTATGGTAAGAAGCTGCCAATCTGTCCGGTGGCAGTAGAGGAGAGCTCTGCTCCATCTTCTTTCCTCCAAGCTCCTGAAAGCGACAGTAAAAAATGGCGCCAACTGCAGGCTTCAGTCTGAAGCTCAGCTCGAGGGTTAAAAACCCCTGCTGTGAAGTTCATGAGGATCCATAAAGACCCTCTGTGGAGCTTCGGAGACAGCGCGTTCTTCTGCGAAGTTCATGAGGACTCACAATGACCCTCTGTGGGGCTTCGGAGACAGCTCATTCTTCTGCGAAGTTCATGAGGACTCACAATGACCCTCTGTGGGGCTTGGGAGACAGCATATTCTTCTGCGAAGTTCATGAGGACTCACAATGACCCTCTGTGGGGTTTGGGAAACAGCATATTCTTCTGCGGAGTTCATGAGGACTCACAATGACCCTCTGTGGGGCTTTGGAGACAGCACATTCTTCCGCGAACTGGCCTCATCTCTTCTGTGGAGCAGCAGACCACTTGGTTGGCAGCCCAGTGCTGGGTGGACAGTCCCAACCGGCCTGTTGGGGCATTCCATTGTGGAGCGTTGCACATGCCCTCGCATATGGTAAGTGCTGTAGGACTCCTAGGCTGACCAGATGAAACCTGACGCCCACACCCCAATTCTGCCTAACAGCATGGATGCCTTAGGAACAGAGCTCGACCCTGAACATGAGTGTCGTGGTCACAACTGGACAGGTCTCACAGTAACTTTTCCAAATTTCACTGTGTTTCTCCATGTCTCCTCTTCCCAAAAAGGACTGTACATCATAGGGACAGATTTTACTGAACTAGGATGCTTTCTGCTACTTTATTCTGCTGTTGTTATTAGTTGACTTCAGTTACCCCCGACAAATGACCAAAATTAAAAAAAAAACAACAACACACTCACTTCCACCAAGTTGATTCCAGTTAAGTCAATTATAGGACAGATTAGAACTGCTCCTATGGGGTTTTGAGACTGTAAATCTTTATGGGAACATAAAACTTCATCTTGAAATTCAAGCCTCAAGTTGCAATATTGAAAGATTCTGTGGGAAGACTCTTGGATGATACAGAAAACATCAATAGGAGATGGAACAAATACACAGAGTTGCAGTAGCAAAAAAAAAATCAATATTCCACAATTTCAGGAGGTAGCATATGAATGAGAACCTATGGTACTGAAGGAAGATGCTCAAGCTTCACTGAATGCATTAGCCCAAAACAAGGGTCCAGAAATTGATGGTATGGCAATTGAAATGCTTCAACCAGCTGTTGAAGCACTAGAAACTTTCATTTGTCTATGCCAGGAAATTTGGAAGACAGCTACTTGGCCAACTGCTTGGAAGAGATCAATACTTGTGCCCATTCCAAAGAAAGGTGACCCAACAGAATGCTCACTACACTACATCAGTGATATTGCATGCAACTGAAATTTTGCTTAAGATCATCCAACAATGGTTGTAGCAATAGCTGACAGGAAACTGCCAAAAGCTCAGGCTGGATTCAGAAGAGGACGTAGAACAAGGGATATTATTGCTGATGTCAGATGGATTTTGGCTCAAAGCAGAGAATACCAGAAAGATGTTTACCAGTGTTTTATTCATTATGCCAAAGGCATTGGACTGTGTGGACCATAATAAGCTGTGGAGAATCTTGAGAAGAATGGGAATTCCAGAACACTTCATTGTGTTCATAAGGAAAGTTGTACATGGATCAAAAGGCAGTTGTGTAAACAGAACAAGGGAACAGTAGATGGTTTAAAATCAGAAAAGGTGTACATCAGGTTTATATCTTCTCACCATACTTATTCAATCTGTATACTGAGCACATCATCAGAGAATCTGGATTATATAAAGAACAATGTGGCATCAGGATTTCAGAAAAGTTTATTTTTGTTAAATCATTTTATTGGGGGTTGTACAACTCCTATCACAATCCATACGTCTATCCATTGTGTCAAACACATTTGTACGTTTGTTGCTATCATTGTTCTCAAAACATTTTCTTATTACTTCAGCCCTTGATATCAGCTCCTCATTTGCCCACTCCCTTCCTCCCCACCCTCCCTCCCTCATGAACCCGTGATAATTTTTTAAAATAATTTTATCGGGGGCTCGTACAATGGTTAACACAAGCCATACATACATCATGTGTCAATGACATTTGTACATTTGTTGCCATCATCATTCTCAAACGTTTGCTTTCTACTTGAGCCCTTGATATCAGCTCATTTTCCCCTCCCTCCCCTCTCCCCCTCACTCATGAATCCTTGATAATTTATAAATTATTATTATTTTGTCACAGCTCACACTGTCCGATGTCTCCCTTCACCCACTTTTCTGTTGTCTGTCCCCCAGAAAGGAGGTTATATGTAGATCCTTGTAATCGCTTCCCCCTTTCCACTCCACCCTCCCACCACCCTCCCGCCATTTCCACTCTCACCGCTGGTCCTGAAGGGATCATCTGTCTTAGATTCCCTATGTTTCCAGTTCCTATCTGTACCAGTGTACATCCTCTGGTCTAGCCAGATTTGTAAGGTAGAATTGGGATCATGATAGTGGGGGAGGAGGAGAGCATTTAGGAACTAGAAAAAAGTTACATGTTTCATCATTGCTGCACTGCACCCTGACTGGCTCATCTCCTCCCCGTTACCTTTCTGTAAGGGGATGTCCAGTTGCCTACAGATGGGTCTTGGGTCCTCAATCTGTACTTCCCCTCATTTACAATGATATGATTTTTTGTTTTTTGATGCCTAATAATTGATCCCTTTGGCACTTCATGATCATGCAGGCTGGTGTGCTTCTTCCATGTGGGCTTTGTTGCTTCTCAGCTAGATGGTCGCTTGTTTACCTTCAAGCCTTTAAGACCCCAGACACTATCTCTTTTGATAGTTGGGTACCATCAGCTTTCTTCACCACGTTTTCTTATTCACCCACTTTGTTTTTAGAGGTTGTGTTGGGAAGGTGAACATCATAGAATGCCAATTTAATAGAAGAAAGTATCCTTGCATTGAGGGAGTACTTGAGTGGAGGCCCAATGTTCTTCTGCTATCTTAATACTAAACCTATAAATATAAGCGCATAGATCTATTTCCCCATCCTCATATATAAATATATTTGCTTATATACATGTCTTTATCTAGCCCTCTATAAATGCCCTTTCCCTCCCAGCTCTTTCCTCTATTTCCTTTGACTTTCCTCTTGTCCCACTATCATGCTCAGTCCCCACCAGGGTTTCAGCAATTCCTCTTGGTTACATTATCCTTGATCAAGCCCTACAAGGCCTCCCACTCCCTCCTCACCACCTATTTGGATCACTTGTTGTTCCCTTGTCCCTGGGTTCATTAACCCCACTACCTTTCCCCTCACCTCCCCCTCTCCCATGTCCCCCTGGAACTATCAGTTTGTTATTTTCTTCTCCAGATTGTTCATCCATCCTATCTTATTTAGACAGACCTGCGGAGATAATAACATTCACAAAAACAAGACAGAGCAAAACCAAGCAACAGTATACAACAAAACAACAACAAAACAATGACAAAAACACAAGAAAGAAAAGCTTTTAGTTAGTTCAAAGATTGCTTGTTGGCCTTTAGGAGTGTTTTCCTGTCCAGTCTGTTGGAGCATCACGCCCTGGCCCCAAAGTCCACCTTCAGCATTCCCTGGAGATCTTGCCGCTCCATTCCCTTGCTGTTCTGTTGCACCCCCTCAGTGTTTTGTCTCAGTGTGGCAGAATCAGATTGGGTGTAATTCCCACACTGTGTGGCTGGTGTTGTCCCCTGTAGGGCTATGGATCAGTGAGGGGCGTCATGTTTCCTAGTGGGGCCGGCCATGTGTCCCTCTCTGTGGACTGGCTGCTCTCATTGGGAGCATCGTTCTCACGGCCTGGTGGGCCAGGATGGCAATTGATTCTAGACCACTTGTTGTTCCCTTGTCCCTGTGTTTGTTAACACCCACTTCCTTTCCCCCGCCTCCCCCTCTCCCATGCCCCCACAGAACCATCAGTCCCATTGTTTTCTCCTCCAGATTGTTTATCCCACCTATATTATCTAGATAGACCTGCAGAAATAATAATATGCACAAAGAACAAGCCAGAGCAAAACAAAGCAACAAAAGAAAACAAATTAACAACAAAAACTAATGACAAAAAAAAAAAAGTAAAGCCTATAAATAGTTCAAGATCTTTTTGTTGACCTTTAGGAGTGTTTTCCAGTGGACTCTGATGGGGTGTCACCCCCTAGTTCCAAAGTCTATTTTTTGTATTCCCTGGGGACTTCATTGCTCTGCTCTCCTTGCTGTTCTATTGCACGCCCTTAGTGTTTCCCCTTGGTGTGGTGAGGTCAGATCGGGCACAATTCCCACACCATGTCTTCGGTGTTGTCCCCTATAGCACTATGGGTCAATGAGGGATGTCATGTCTCATAGTGGGGCCAGCCCTATGGTCCTCTCTGTGAACTGGCTGCTCTGAGCAGGAATATCATCCTCAGGGGTTGGTGGGCCAGGATGTTCTCTACTCTCTCTTCCTCCCCCTTCATTTGCTCCCGTGTGCTCTGATCAGACATGTCCCTCTCCCTGAGTTGTAGCTTTAATGCTGTCCTCTGAAGTGAATTTTTCTGTGGGGAGGCAGGGCTGTCCACATAGTTTGGATTGAGACCGGCCCCTCAGACCTCTCTATTGGTTCCCTGCTTCATGCCGGCATGTTGCATTCACATCTTGGAGCACTGGGTTGAAGTCTGCTTCCTCTTTCCCTGTGGAGATATAAAAAATACCCTCTCCTTAGGTGAGTTAGTGCTCTGTTCCCCTGCTACCCATGTCTTTTTTTCCTTTATATTCTTTATTCCTCCTCCTTTTTAGTTGGCTGCCATATGTATCCCTGGATTTGATCTAGCGCCTGCCATACAACCTGGACCTCACCCCAGGAATGTGTGTGTACAGTAGCTTCTTCCCTATGCCCCTTTTGCATTTTTAAGCTTAACCCAGTGGACTCATGTTGTACTTGTCCTTTTCTGCTTGGCTTACTTCACTTAACAAAATTTTCTTCAGTTCTTCCCATGTGGCGATGTGCTTCATGCATTCATCACTGCTTTTTAGGGATGCGTAGTACTCCATTGTATGTATGTACCACAGTTTTTTAATCCACTCATCAGTTGATGGAAATCTGGGTTTTTCCAACTCCTTGCAATTGTGAACTGTGCTGCAATGAACACTGGAGCACAGATGTCTGGCCATGGTTTGTTTCTTGCCTCTTCTGGGAATATGCCCCATAGTGGGATTGCTGGGTTGTATGGTAGCTTAATTTCCAACTGTTTTAGATCACCAAATCAATTTCCACAGTAGCTGTACATATCTACAGGTCCACCAGCAGTAGATGAGAGTTCCTATCTCACCAAAGCCCCTCCAAAACGTGTTGCTTTCTGGGTGTTTGTATTGAGCTACCTTTGACGGTGTTAGGTGGTATCTGATAGTTGTTTTGTATTTGTCTTATGGCTAATGATCGGGAACATTTGGAGAGAAGCTTATTAACAACCTGTGGCATGCAGATTCCACAACCTTGCTTACTGAAAGTGAAGAGAACTTGAAGCACTTGCTGAAGAAGAACAGGAATTGCAGCAAGACCAACTTCCTCATAACTCTACCAATAGGTGACATCATGATGAATGGAGAAAAGTTTGAAGTTGTCAAGGATTTTGTCTTGCTTGGATCCGTAAACAATGCTCCTGAAAGTAGCAGTCCAGAGATCAAAAGACATATCGCAGTAGGTAAATCTGCTCCCCAGGACATCTTTAGGAGTGTTGAACAGCAATACTTGAAGGACAGAAGTGAACCTGACCCAAACATGCATGTGAACGTTGGACATTGAATAAAGAAGATCGAAGAAGAATTTATACATTTGAATTGCGGTGCTGGCAAAATATATATATATTAGAAGTACCATGTTCTGCTAACTGACAAACACATCTGTTTGGAAGAAGCATGGCCAGAGTGCTCCTTAGAGGCAAGGATGCAAGACTTCATCTTACATACTTTGGACATTTTGTCAGGAAAGACCTGTCCCTGAAGTAAGACATCAGTGGAGAGCAGCGACAAAGAGGAAGGCCCTGTTGAGACGGATTGGCACAGTGGCTGCTACAATGGTCCCCAGCAGAGGAACAATTGTGAGGATGGAGAAAGATCATGCAGTGTTTCGTTCGGATTGGAACCAATTTGATGGCACCTAAGAACAACAACAACACTGCCTCATCTTTCTCTGGAGCAGCAGCTGGTGGGTTTGAACCACTGACCTTGTGTTGAGCAGCTCAGTGGCGAGCCCCCATGCCACCATGAACCTTAAAAACTAGAACTAAAGTTGCCTGGTTCTACCTCATCTTTCTGACTGTTGGTGTGATCGGGTCCATTTTTACGCTTTAATAAACTATGAGTCAGAACCAACTGGACAGCACATAACAATATCAGGCCTCTTGCTCAATGTTTGATGTGTATTCATTCATTCACTTGAAGCCTCCCAATCATCACATGGAAAGACTGCCTTTTGTCCGTTCTCAGATGAGGAAAATGAAGCTCAAATCATTAAGTAATTTGAGGACAGTCACACAAACTACCAGTGGTAGGTCCAAAGTTTGAGCCATCATCTTACGATGGCCTCCTGCTTCCTGAGTAAGTAGCCAGCTAGATGGGCCATCTCGACCACAGTCCACTCTGTGCTCCTCAGGTTCGTCTTCTGAGCTTCAGGACCTGTCTCCTTAGCTGAGTCTCTTTAGCTCATGGGCTTCACCGCCTCTCTCTCAGCTGCATCTCATGTCTAGCACTGCAGATCGGGGCCACATTCAGCCTCATCTGTATGCTTCCTTAGCCCCATTTCATGGACTAGATCTCTGAGGCTCAGAGAGGCCAAGAACCTAGCAACTAAACAGCACAACATTGTACTAGCCAACCATAGCATCAAGGCTCAAGTCAAGATTGCCTGCCTCCCAAACTAGCAGTTCCTCGAACGTGGTGCTGCCTTTCTTGGTGTACAGGGAACATCCCAGCAGAAGTGACCGGGCTACCTGCTGGAAACGTTATGCGAGTCCTTTCAAGCTCTAGGAGTTTATCCTTCTGTCTTAAAAACAAAAATAGAAATCAAAGCAAAGGCAACATTTCCCCTCTAGTTGATTCCCACTCAGAGTGACGTCCTGTGTTAGCTGCGTAGAACTGCACTCTCTGAGGTCTTCAAGGCTGCGTGCTCTTTCAGAGACAGACCACCCACTCCCCGGGGTCTTCAAGGCTGCGTGCTCTTTCAAAGACAGACCACCCACTCCCCGGGGTCTTCAAGGCTGCGTGCTCTTTCAGGGCAGACCACCCACTCCCCGGGGTCTTCAAGGCTGCGTGCTCTTTCAGGGCAGACCACCCACTCCCCGGGGTCTTCAAGGCTGCGTGCTCTTTCGGAGGCAGACCACCCACTCCCCGGGGTCTTCAAGGCTGCGTGCTCTTTCAGGGCAGACCACCCACTCCCCGGGGTCTTCAAGGCTGCGTGCTCTTTCAGGGCAGACCACCCACCCTTCCTTCCAAGTCATCTCCAGAGGGGCTCACACCACCAAACTTGGGGTTAGTGGTCAGGTGGGTCGCTGTTGGTTCCACCTGGGATCTGAGAAAGATTAAAACTTGGGAGCAGGAAAGCAAGAGAAAATGCAGAAAAAGCGATATTACTAACAACATAATTATCCACTTTTCCCTATCTTTTCAGTCGAGACGAGAGAGCAGTGAAAAGGAGAGATGAACAAAAGGCATGAATTCAGCATTAAATAAACCCCCCCCCAAAAAAAAACTAAAATAAAACCCAGCTCACTGCCCTGAAGTCGATTCTGACTCACAGCGACCCAATAAGACTGAGTAGAATGGCCTCTGTGAGGGTCCAAGGCGGTAAACCTTTGCTGGTGAAGAAAGTCTTCTCTTTCTCCCGCGGAGCGACTGGTGGTTCCCAAAGCAAAGAAAGGCGCCTGGCTCGTCTTCTCACAGGCAAGCACTGTACTGCCAAGTCAGCATCTATTCCCGTTAGCTGATCAGGGTGAAAGCCCAGCTCCAGGAAGAGATCATCTTGGAACAGATAAAAAGCCTTGTGAGGGAGTCAGAAAACCATCCTGTGCTGGGAGCGAGCCAGAGGGGGTCTGAAGTTGTGGGGCTTGGTTTCTAGAATTGAGAACACTCACAAACAAGCTTCTCCTCCGTGTCTCGCCACCTGTCTGTGTGTCTGTCTGCAGGCCCAGACCTCAGGGTGGCAGCATTCCAGGCCTTGGCTCCGCTGTTCCCACAGCTCTGCAGCTGGCCCTCCCTCGTGTGCTAGAAAGCCGTGTATTGGTCTTGAAGTTTGAAACATTTCCGATGTGATGAGGTGTTTACAAGCTAGAAGCTCTGCTGGGGTCCAGTGCTCCCAGGAAGGATGTGTATAACTCAGAAGCTCTTGATAGAATCGTGGAGTCCAGTTACTCCTGCCTTTGGCTGGGATCGCCTGAGCGGATAAGCTCTTGACGTGTGGTGAGCATGAGACGGTTAAACCCCAGCAAGATGTAAAATCCTGCCGAGAAACATTCAGGCAACATTGGGCAGCTGCTACAAATGAGATGCTGGCCGGTCTGAGACTGGACCATAATAGCAAAGTTAAGGACTTTAAAGTAGTGGGGGGAGAAATCATCTGGGCAGCACATCCCAGGAACTAGCATGTCCCCCCCCCCACCTCCATTGTGATGGAGAAATTCCATAAACCTCCACCACCACCACCGTTTCACAAGGTAGCTTTGAAAAAAGCAGTCATTGGCACTTTGCAAAAGTCATTCGCATTGACCTGGCCCATCCCTAGTATTTCCTACATGACACATATTGATATGATGGCCAACAAGGTGGCGAGTAACTGGAAATAAACTCGCTGCCATCAAGTCAATCTTGGCTCATCGACCCTGCAAGACAGGGTAGAACTGCCCTATGGACTTTTGAGATGGTCACTCTGTAGGAGTAGAAAGCCTCATCTGGTGTTTTTGAACTGCTGACTTTATGGTGAGCAGCCCAATGCATAATCTCTACTCCACCAGGACAATGCCTATTGGGGATGGAATTAAAAGGTCTATATACAAGGGTAGCTGAGAGAGATCTGGCCCATAATACCCATTGCTATAGAGTTGATTCCTACTCATAGCCACTCTATATAATGTTTTCAAGGCTGTGAATCTGTAGTGGAACAGACAGCCTCATTTTTCTCCACTGGAGTGGCCGGTGGATTTCTACTGCTGACCTCTTGCTGAGCTGTCCAGCACTGGCCCTGCAGCACCACCGGGGCTCCTTGACTTCTAAGAAGTGTTCCATCAAAGGGTCTTAATGGTGACTTAAACTTGCTGTCTCTCTCATTCAAGTATGAAAATGTCAAATCTTTTCCATTTAAAATCTGGGTTTGTACTCATGCAGGTGGGAGTCCAAATGTATTCTCTCTGTGTCATACCTCAAGCTGAGAAATTGAAATAAAAATAGTACAGGAACAATGGAAAGCCCTGGGGCTTCAGGGAGCACAAATGCTAAACTGTTCAGCAGAGACAATGCACAACCCCAAGGTCAGAAAGCCTCCTCAGGGGTTTAAAGAGGGACCTTTTCTAAGCAGCAGCTCAGAGTCAAAAACGGCAAAGCACTTGAGGCAATGAAATACCATAAGGGAGAAATAAGAGGCATAGAGCTAGAAATAAGAGGGTGGAAAAAATAACAAATGATTTGAAGACAATGCTAAGAAATATTTCTATAACTTCCATGCATGTACTGAAAAACATAATAGAAAACTGTTAAGAATGATAAGAAATCAATCCAACGGCAGATTTTTAATGACCTCTTTTATGCTTTAAGCTTGATTAGTAGACTAAAGCATGAGTCAAAGTTAAAATGCAATTTGATACTGTTTGGTAGCCTACCCAATTTGGTCATACCCAGTCCTTTAAAAGTTCTCTTGGAAAAGGCCAACAGATGGAAAATGCCGAAGCAGTTGAGTTAAAGCAGGAGTCTCCTTCTCCCCAGTCAATTAAATCAGCTTTGAAATTGGCATATTCAGAGTTATCTATTCATATTTCAGCTGGCACTGGCACTTCATTAAGTGTAGCCCTCTTAACCATTTATCTTGTTAATAAGGGTTGTCAAAAGCCCGATGAAGATGTGACAACAAATTGTGTCTTGGTGTTTTATTAGAACAGTATGCTAAAACAATTTTCTGTGGTTTATTTTTATCCACAGAATTTGGATTCTTTTTATGCCCCTCAAGCAGGGACCCCAAGTTTTTAATGTCTACCTGGAACGTTGGGGGCCTAATGGTTCCTAAACTTGGAGAATTTATAGGTGAAGAAAAGTTCAACCAAAAAAAAAAATAGAGGGTGGGGGCAACTGATACAGAGTTGGCTCTTTTTGTGGCTGAATAGGGAGGCCATTGAAAATAAGTGTCTGGTGCTGTCAGGCGCCATCAAGGACGAAACCCCACCCTGCTCTGTACCACCCTCAAATTGCCCCTGTGCATGAACGCATGGTGCAGCGCTGCTCTGTCCATCTCGTGCAGGGCCTGCCTTTTTTCTGCTGCCCGTCCGCTTTATCAAGCATGATGCCCTTGCCCAGGAACGAGAGACATTCCCTCAAAGGATACTAAAATATCACCAACGTCTCATACTTAAACAAAAGCAACACATTTTGACAGCAAAGTATAAGAGGAAATATAATCTCAGGGAACTAAAAGGATAGCCCTCAAATTTGCATAGAATTAGTTTTGATTAAAATACATCTTTATTTTGCCTCCTTTTGTTGAAAACTAGTAAAAATTTGATTATGGTTTTAGATCTAGTGCTCTCCAGTTGAAGAATACTGGACATGCGTCCCCCACGACTCTCATGGGGAAGTGGGTCTGCCGAACTCTCGAATATGGAGCAATCAGATAAGCATCCATCATGAACATGGAAGATTCTATACCCACTGACCTGCCTTTATAACTCAACTGACTATAAGAGCCACACTCTTGACGCACTCAAGATTGTATGGATAGTTAGTGGTAGCACTGGGCCTGGAGCCAAGGGATTTGAATGAAATTCTATGATCTTTTTACCAAGTCATACTGACCACTTAAGCTCTCTCTTCATTGCGAGTAATTCCCTCCACCACAGACAGCCCTGGGCCACTTATATCTGGTGTGATCTCTTCCACTGGGCCAGGTTGAAATATGGAGAACTCAACAAGCTATCCTATTCAAACATATAACTCTCTAGACATTTCTTCAGCATTCCCTTAGAACAGCGGGAGGTAGGCAGGAGAAAGAGAAGGAGGACCGTTAGAAGCAGTGGTTCCTGTGAGCCAGTACATTCAAAGAGGACGTGTCATCATTGACTCAAGATCATGAACAAGTTCAATCCCCTACTCATCACCCAAGTGGCTGATCAAAGTATCCCTTTCAAATATACACAGTTCTTGCTCAGAGAAGAGATTGGGTAAGTGCCATTTTCTCTGATCTCTTATCTTCCAGCAATGCCTTCATTTAGCTCCCTGACTGCTCACCCCTTCCTCTTTGTTCACACCTACTTATTTTAAAGAGACCTTGTTTAGTACTTGGCCAAAACCATATCCTCATTATTTACCACGCAACTCAAAAGCGATTCTCTCCTAGAACATAATGCATCCTGTTATGAGGCTCCTGGAACATTTTTCCTTCTTGGTTCAAACCCAACACATCTCAGCATCTAGTGTTGACATATTCAAGGGTTATACCGGGTCTAAACCCACTGAGATGGGACTGGACAGTGGGGTGCCCTATTACAATTTTTATTATGACCCTTAGTTATACTGCTATGTAGTCATTTACATTTGTAAAAATCTCTGCTTCTTCTACATGTCAGATTAAGACATGTCAGAGGCCAGGGCTATCTCTAGATACAGGGATAGATACATACCTAGGTACTTATGCCATGTCCTAATGCTGTCTTCAGAACCCTGGTGGCATAGTGGGTTATGTGTTGGGCTGCTAAGTGCAGGGTCAGGAGTTCGAAACCATCAGTTGTTCCAAGGGAGAAAGATGAAGCTTTCTACTCCTGTAAGAAGTTACCATCTCAGAAACCTACAGGGCCAGCTGTACACTGTCTTCAGGGTCACTGTGAGTTGGAATCTACTCATTGACAGTGAGTCCGGTTGATTAAAGCTATGTCAACCCCCAAAATGAAACTTACGACCATTGAGTTCATTCTAACCCCTAGTGACCTGAGAGGGCAGAGGAGTAATGTTCCCTGGGGTTTCTGAGATGGTACATTTTTACAGAAGCAGGCAGCCCCATCTTTTTCCCCATAGTGGCTGGTGGGTTTGAACCACCAACTAGTGATTAAGAGCCCAATGCTTATCCATAGGACCACCAGGGCTCTCGTTGTACACAGTAGGTGGCTAATAAGTATTGGTTGAGTTAGACTGAAGAATTGAATGAGTGGAATTGGAATACTGGCTCCAAGTTGCTATCATTCTCATATATCTGTTTAACTTCCACTTACAGGCATGAGATTTGAACTTTCTGGTTCTGGCACTAGCCTTGAGAGATCTGAAGGCACGCATTCGGGACCTGTGAATAGTGAGTGACATGTGCTTCCTCCTAAAGCTTGTCTACTTGGTTTATTTGAAGATAGACGAGTTGGTTAATTTGGAGGAAAACGATTTTCCAAAGCAGCCATTCTAGAAAGTGCATCAACTCAACTTCTTGGATGGAAGCCAAACCTAATTGCTGGTTCAGTCCCTTCATCTTCCACGAATTTGCTTTCTCTTGTCTTAGTTGAATAATATTAAGTAGAAGGTAAGATATAAAAATTCCTTCTCCTTTTCCCCTACCAAAATTATATCACTGACTCCCCCAAGGCCCTCAGTTTCTTCAGCGGGTTTCTTCTCGACCTTCCAGAGGAGGGAGGAGCCCTAGCGGCATAGTGGCTGTGCATTGGACTGCCATCGCAAGGTCCGCTCTCCAAAACCACTCGTGGCTCCGAGGGAGAAAGATTGGGTTTTCTACTCCTCTTAGCAGTTACAGCCTTGGAAACTCACAGGGGCAGTTCTACCCAGTCCTGCTGGGTCGTTCTGAATCGACCTCAATTTGATGGCAGTGAGTTGGGTTTCTCAGGTTTTCCAGAGAAGGGAGTAAATGCTCAGAGCAGGCAGCATGGCTGGCAGGGGAGGCAGAGTCCAGATAAAGCACTGTTCCCTCCTCGGTGGCTTCCAGGGCCAACTGGAAGGATACACAGAGGCTGCTGCTGTCAGGCAGTTGCCATCAAACAGCTACATACACCTCAGGAGCAGACATTCCCATAAACTGGAGGGAAATAGCGACGAGACACCAGACATAGGAGGAGCCACAGAGTTGAGCCTTAGAACTGAACTGGGCCTTCCTCCTTGCTCCCCCAAACAATGAGATGGCCCTATTGCTGCAGAGATTTATTTGCACTAATAAACTCTTATTTCAAAATGCAATTACCAGTGGAATGATTAAGCCTATGGTATTGGAGATTGCATTAAACGCAATTAAGCCTTCTGCAATCAGAGTCAGTATTTGGGGGTGAGAGAAAAAACGATGCATATTGAAGTTAAAGAGCATTGAAAAAATTAACTAGGCCACTGATTCCAAAATCTAGCTGCATAGAATCATCAGAAGAGCTTGTTAAAAGCCCAAATTCTCTCCCCTTTTTATCTTCCATATTTTTATTCTCAACCCAAATGGTCTACACAGGGGACCAGGATTGGGTATTTTTAAAAAACTAAGTCATTCTGATGCTGCCAGACCAGAGAGGAACTCTGAGAAAGCACTGGTCTAAGGGCTGTTTCATTAGCTTCACAGTCTGGCCCTAGCTGGACAGTCACTGAGCTGGATGTTCTCAGTGCACCAGAGTTGATGAGGTCTGATCTGCTTACAAAGCTTGCAGAAGTCAATGTGAGCCAGAATGTCAACCCATTCGTTACAAGGTGGGGTGGCCCTCCCAGATCAAAATGTTCATGCCTGCCATGCAGAACACTTAGAAAGTCAAGTTCTTAATCAGATGCCTGCTTGCTGGTTCCGAATTCAGATTTAAGAGGTCATCTGAAAGATGATTTCATTCAGGCTGCACAGAGGTATGGTAAATAATCCTTGCACTACATGCCCTAGTCTGGATCTACTTAACCCCAACCAGTGCTGGAGAAGCACTGTCAAAACCTTCCCCTCACCCCAAACCCGCCCCGATTTGTTTATTTTTCTCTGGATTCTATCAAGACAATACCATTAATATATTCACTCTTCTTTCAAAAAAGATACATTTCTATTAGATTTCCATTGTCTTCATTATAATCACATTCTATTCGCCCATCTCTGGGCATCTCTTCTATCCAGGACATACCTACCCCAATCTCCTAGGGGACTCAGAGATGGTGAGACTTATTCTCTCTCCCACAGCTGTGGTTTGATGCTCAACTTCTGAGAACTTGCATGCTAGGAGACAGGAAATAGGTAATGACTACCTTTAAACAAAGAACATGTGAGTGCTATCAAGTTGCCATGAGTTGGAATAGACTCAATGGCAATGGGTACAGTCTGGAACTGTCCCATAGAGCGTCCACGTCTGTAAATTTGACTGGAATTAGACTGCCATGTCTTTCTTCCACAGAGGAAGGAGCTGACAGGTTCAATCACAGGCCTTTGGTGAGCAACTGAGCACATAGGCCCTGTACCACCAAGGACACTTGAGCTCGTGATAAACTAAGAAGAACTGCTAGACACCCAGACTAATGAGAGGAGGGAGAGCCAATGAAGCTCAAATTGCAGTAGAGGAAGAGCTTGGAGACTGACACTTATGGAGGAACAGGAGATGAGGCTTAAGCCTAGGGATAAAAAGTTGGAACTGAAAGCCTGGACACCAAGTCAGCCATGGGGAATTTTTAAATTAAAAATTCTAAAATCCAGCTTTTAGCGGTGGTTTTACATATATATATACACATATTTCTTTGAGGGTTTGTAGCCACTTTTCTGATATTTAAATTCATGCCAGCAGCATGATCTTGGAAAATTTCATCTGAACTAATGGTTAAAAAAGGGCTTCTTCACTGGTGGTACTTTTCTCTCACTAACTGAACAAATTCAAAAGCTCATTTGAAGAACATCTACCTTAACATAGTCTCCATAGTGATTTCACTCGTTAAGTTCTAATGGAGTCATATTGACAACCTAAAATTATAGGCCACGTGAGGAAAGAACACACCATGAAAGACAGTTAGCATATATTATTTTTAAAAGAAAACAGAAATGGAACTTTAAATATTATCTAAAAGGATTTAAATTATTAAATATATTAAAGGAGAATTAAGAAAGAATACAAGATCTCTGAAAAGATGGTCAAGCAGACTTTGTAAATGGAATCCAATAGAACTTTCTGAAATTAAATAGACATAACATAAACTCAGGAGAAAATGTGTTCAAACCACCTCTCTGATAAAGACTTTGTATCCAGATATATTAGGAGCTCTCGAAGTTCAACAGTAAGAAAACAACTTACTTAAAAAATTGGTAACCAAGCCCGGAGAATACTAAAAAATAGATTTTGAGGCCAGGGCGTGGCACCCCATCAGACTCCACCGGAAAACACTCCTATTGGCCAACAAACAGACCTGGAACTACTTACAGGCTATTCTTTTTTTGTCATTGGCTTTTTTGTTGTTGTTCTTCTTGTTGTTTTGTTTAGTTTTGTTTTTCTCTGTCTTGTTTTGCGCTTCAGGTCTATCTAGATAAGCTAGATAGGACAAACAATCCAGAGGAGAAAACAACAGGACCAATGGCTTTGAATGGGGGAACACTGAAGAGGGGGAGATTGGCAAAGGAAGGGGGGTGTCAACAATCCCAGGGACAAGGGAACAACAAGTGATCTAAAATGAATGGCAAGGAGGGCATAGGATGCCTGGTGGGGTGTGATCAAGGGCCATGTAGCAGAGAGGAATTATTGAAACCCAAATGAAGGTCAAACATGATAGTGGGACAAGAAGAAAATAAATAGAAATAAAAGAAAGAACTAGGAATCAAAGGACATTTATAGAGGTCTAAATATAGGCATGTACATATGTAAGTATGTTTACATATGACGATAGGGAAACAGATCTATGTAGATATATTTATATGTTAAGTATTAAGGTAGCAGACAGACATTGGGCCTCTCTACTCAAGTACTCCCTCAATGCAAGAACACTTTATTCTAATAATCTTGCAATGTATCATAATTTCATAATTGCTTTAAAAGGAAAACTATTAAAATATTTTAAATCAGAATTGATTGAAAACAAACTCAGTGGGCAGGCTAACAGCAGATGTTATAGATAAAAAGAGAATTGGTGATTGGAAGATTGGCTATCCCAGGAAAATGAAGAGAATAAAAATATCAAGATATTAAAAGACCTTAAGGACAAAATGAGATGGCCTCACATCTTTTTAATGGGAACAGCAGAAATAAAATGTAGAGCGAATAGAGGACAGAAAAATCTGAATAGATATGGTTTTATTTGACAGAATTGATGCAAGATAAAAATCCTCAGGTTCAGGAATCTCAAAAATTTATAATGAAAATAAACCCACCCTCAGACATATTATCATAAAATCACAGAGAACTGAAGAAATAGACATCCTAACCAAGTGAGATAGTTTTATCTGTTGCTTGTCACAGTTAACAAGCATTTTCTCTTTCTTCAGTGAAAAACCAGTTGCCTGGTATTTCTCTCGTACTTACTTTTGAAAACTGCCATGTAAATACACTGAGACCTAGAACTGTCTAGTCTCTTACTTTAGGGGAAATTTTTTAAAATGCCCTATACAATCTAAACTTTGATACAATCTCAGTAATAAATACTAAGTAAATATAGCAGGCACATGAGCCTTGCTGGTTCAAAGCTCCACAAACAAACTGTAAATCTGCCTTAGTTTCACTCAGCTTGTTTTTGCTGCTGCAAACAGAGAGTGAATCAGACCCACCATTCCACCCACACCGTCTGCTTGGTTCCTATCCTGGGTGCTGACAGCTCAGTGCAAACCCCCCTCGGTTAACTTCTGCGTGCTCAGAGGGTACAGCTTTAGGCCCTTACATCCGTCCCACCTAGGGAGGCACTGGGAAATTTTGAGCTGAGAAAATTGGACGAGTGCAGGATAATGCTGCTCTTCATGGTTCCTTTATTTCTTTGTCTCTTACACTGAGTGGGCATAAGGATCCTTCTATGTAAATCAGACCAGGTCAGTCAAAATGTCAACCAAGCTGATTTACCGCATAGAAGAAGGGGCCAAGGTGGTGAAGTTCTAATTTCTGTTTCTGGGAATCGCTTAAGTCATTGAGTTTGGTTCTTAACTCATCTCTAATATGATGCGAAAGTAAAACCATACCACATGACTTATCTCAGAGGAAATACAGCCAACATGTCACAAACATATGCGTTTTAGCATCCTACATCCCTAATGCAAGCTGTAGGGAAAATAGAATTCATTTGTGTATTTCTTTTCCTCTAAATATTGATTGGGAGCTACTGTGTGTCAAAGGAGCCCTTGCAGTGCTGTGGGTAAGTGCTCAGATGCTCATCAGAAGGTTGGGGGTGTCTCCACATGTGGCTTAAGCCTCCAGTGAACCCCCTCTGGTCATAGTTGAGAGATATAGAATGCCTGTTGACAGAGAGCAGTGAAATGTAATATCTTATCATTTGATCTCCCTGTTGACCCATTTTGAAGCTGTTTCAGTGTTTGTTTGTTTTAAGTGAAGGGGAAATACAGAGAATTAAGCCCCTCTGTAATCCCCCCTATGGACCAGGGATCTGAAGAGCCTTGCTATCATGCAGCACGTTGGAAAGCAGATTGTTATAGATTCAGTTAGGTTAGAATTTAGCACCCATCATTTGAGCTCCCTTATTATCCATTTACATTTGTTCTAGTTTTTAATATTTTCTGCTTTCTTTTCCATTGAGGTTTTTATCTGTTTTACTTTGTTATTGTTCGTTATCTTAATGTTTTTATGGACATGAAATCCAGGAATAATGTCTATAGAGACAGCACCTGGATGAATGGCTCCTTGGGGGTGTGGCAGGGGAGGCTGGCGGGGAGGGGGCTGAATAGGGAGCTAATAACAAAGAGTACAAAACTGAAGAAAATGTTCTAAAACGGATTGTGGTGACTGATGTGATTTAACTACTGAATCGTATGATATATGAATTATATGCCAATAAACTCTTGGGGGTGGGGGGGTGGAACGTGGCGGTTACAACCCACCAGCTGCCCCAAGGGGAAAGGATGGGCCTCCAGGAAGATTACAGCCTGGAAAACCCTTGGAGCAATTCTCTCCAGCCCTGGAGTGTCCCTATGAGTCAGAAGCCATTAGATGACAATAGGCTTTTGTTTTGTGTTTTACCATTTGTAAATTTGAAAAGGAAAATCCAGGAAGACTAATTCTTGTTTGAGTTCTTGACTAATGAGCCATAGGTGAATGGGTATTCCCTTCGAGTTGTACAAAAGCAGGATGCTTACATGAAGCAGTTTCTTTTTTTAAGTAATTCATTTCATTGGTGCTCATACAACTCTTATCACAATCCATATTTATATCGGTGAATAAAGCACCCTATACATTCGTTGCCCTCATCATTCTCAAAATTCACCTTCCACTTGGGTTCCTGGAATCAGCTCATTTTCCTTTTTTAGCTCCCCACTCCCCCCTCCCTCATGAACCCTTAATAATTAATAAATTATTATTTTTCTTATCTTACACTTTCCGGCGTCTCCCCTCACCCACCTTCCTGTTGCCCATCCCCCCAGAGAGGAGGTTACATGTAGATCACCGAGATCAGTTCTCCCTTTCTGCACCCCCTTCCCTCCTGGTGTCGCCACTCCTACTGCTGGTGTTGAGGGGTGCGTCCGTCCTAGATTGCCTGTGTTTCCAGATCCCTATTGCACCGCTGTGCATCCTCTGGTCTAACCAGGTCTGAAAGGTAGAATTGGGATCATGATAATTGGGGGAGAGGAAGCGCTCAAGAACTAGAGGAAGGTTTGGGGTTTCATTGTTGCTACACTGAACCGAGTGACTCATCTCCTCCCCACTACCCTTCTGAAAGGGATGTCCAGCTGTCTACAGATGGGCATTGGGTCCCCATCGTGCACTCCCCTCATTCACGGTGATGTGATTTTTCCCCAGGCCTTTGTTGTTTGAAACCTGGCCCCCTTGGCCCTTCATGATCACACATGTTGGTGTGCTGCTTTCATGTGGGCTTTGTTGCTTCTGGGATAGATGGCTGCTTGTTTACTTTCAAGTCCCCAGACGCTATATCTCTCAATTGCCGGGCACCATCAGCCTTCTTCACCACACCTACTTATGCACACATTCGTCTTCAGCGTTTATGTGGGGAAGGTGATCAATGATAGTTTTTGTTCTTTGGTGTCTGCTGCCTGGTCCATTCAACACCTTGTATTCACTTAGGCTGTGGGCTTTGTTGCTTCCGAGCTAGATGGCCGCTTGTTTGCCTTCAAGCCTTTAATACCCCAGACGCTATATCTTTTTGATAGCCGGGCACCATCAGCTTTCTTCACCACATTTGAAGCAATTTCTTAAAGAAGAGGGATGGGCAACACCCAGCACACTCTCCCAGGCATGGGGTTGTTATGACTATCCCTCTGTAGACACCTTTCCCAGTCCCACGGACTGCTCACGTAGATTCTGGCTGGCATATTTCCATAAGCATCAGTTATCACAAAAGGGGCAGGTGAGGAACTTCATGGGTCACAGTGGTTACACATCAGGCTGCCATCCACAAGGTCTACAGTTGAAAACCACCAGCCACTCTGCAGGAGAAAGATTGGGCTTTCTATTTCCATAACAGATACAAACTCAGAAATTCATGAGATGGTTCTACCCGGCCCTATGGGGTCATGATGAGTCAGCCTCGACTCTATACCAGTGAGTTTGGTGGTGGTGGTTGGTTTTTACCTCTCAGATTACAACCAGGCAGAGAAGAAGGGTCTGGCACCTCTTTCCATGTTCAGACCCTTAAACACGGAAATGGGAAAGGTGCCCAGGTCTTAATGGAGGTTCTACTCTTCTCTGGGCGGGTTTGGGCCAAGATAGAAGTGGGTCATGTTGATGTCATTCAAAGAGGACTCGGTCTCTGGCCAGGGGACACCTTGATGCCTTCTTGGGTGAATTTAAATAAAGAATATTTTACCTGAAATCCACAATAGAGACATGTGAAAGCTTTTAACCGAAGCCTTCCTCTTGTTGGCCCTTCGCTGCACTGTTTCAACCCCTCTGGCCCACGGAGCTTCTTGCTCCTGCTGGCTTGCTCGCCCTCTCTATCTCCTACCTCCCCACCCCCCGCCCTCCCCCTCCCCTCTATTCACTGTTCTCTCACCATGAACTCAGCGTGCTGAAATCATCTCACAAATGACTGCTGATAAAAACAGTGAGGAAATGGAAAATTTCTGCCATATCCAGGCAAGGACATGACTGGAAATTCTGACAATGCCAGATACATACACTCGTTCGACCATCACGACACATCCTGCTGGTAAGCCACAGCTGGCTAACGTCACAACCTCCTTTCGAAAAGTAAACACTTTAGCAATAAATGTTCCAAGATGACATGGGAGCATTTTCATGTCTTAAATTTCCCATGCAAATGATGTACTCCCTGGGTTGATATTTCAGTTACCCCAATAATAAATTATCCCGCCAGGTTACATCTTTCATTTACACAAACCTCCGGGCTCTGTTTGTCTCCATACTCCTTGCAGCTGTTCCTTGGGTTGTTGCTATGTAATTGCTGTTTATTCAGAACCCCTCCCTGGTTAGGGGCTGCGTCCACAGAGCTCTCACATGCCACTTTCAAAACGTGATGACTCTGACTGTTCTGTTCTCAGTGCGAAGTGTGGGAGGCAGCTTTCAGTCTTGATCAAGATATTTGCACGACGCGAATTACATTTCTGTAGCCCATCAAAATAAAGTCTTCCTCAGAATAAATGAAAAGTGTGCATTAAATGAATGCAATTTCAAGTTAGCACAGAACAAAGGAGCTTAAAATTGGAAGAAATACAAGTACAGGCACCCTCCTACTTATGAATTACAAGATCAACGGACAAGAATTGCATTCTCTTAAAAAAGAATTGCGTTCTCACCCGGACAGGACTGACTCTTCTGCTTCGCACACTTACCCTTCAAACAACCCCGGTGGAGCTCACAAAGAAGCCGCTTCTCTGTCTTACTTTAGGGACTGAGGTCTTAGGAGCTTGTGCACAGCCATCTACAGTGCAACTCTTTGTCCCTCCCGACCAGAAGAAAGAAACATGAAGAAAAGTAATATGGAAACAGTTAGTCCAATTCACTAATGGACCACTCAAATATCAGTCTTCCAGAAGAACTAAATAGTACCCAGCCACTATACCCTATCACTCTTTTAAAAAAAGAGCACCTTAAAACAGCGGTTCTCAACCTGTGGGTCACAACGCCTTGGGGGAGGGGGGTGTCAAATGACCCTTTCACAGGGGTCGCCTAAGACCATCAGAAAACACACGTTTCCAATGGCTTTAGGAACCGAGACACTGCTCCTCTATCTCCAGGAGGGTTTGCCCACATGCAGAGATGCTGATCTGGTGAGAAAGAAGCTATCTCAACCTTCGCACTGATGTTGGCTTTTTTACACATATTGTCGCAAAATGTAGCAATTAAGTTTTACTGTTGTTATATTAAGACTGTTCCCCATGCTCGCTACACCATGCTTAAAGACAAAATTTCATTTATATGCAATTGGAAATAAATATTTCACAATATAATTACTTATTGTTTTGTGATTAATCAATATCCTTTCATTATGTTCAGTTTGTAATGATGAAAATACATCCTGCGTATCAGATATTTACATTATGATTCATAACAGTAGCGAAATTACAGTTCTGAAGTAGCATGAAAATAATTTTATGGTTGGGCTCACCACCATATGAGGAACTATGTTAAAGGGTCAAGGCATTAGGAAGGTTGAGAATCACTGCCTTAGAAAGTCCTGAAAGGAATGGAAGAAAAATGGAGCTCAAAAATCGTAAAAGAGAGACCCAGGGTTACTGATCAAAGAGAGACAGGTGGGAGCCCCAAGACTAGGACCCCTAGTCACTCTTCAGTGCGTAATGGAACTCACCCCTGGGTCGGAATAACCAGCCATTGAAGGTTGAAAGGGCAGCACTTAGCGGAGGACTAGGAAAGAAGGAGAACCGGAAACGGGAAACACGGAGGAAGTGGGACGTGGCAGCATATTGAAGGGCTTGCATTGCAAGACTGAATGCCTGACTTGCTGGATGTGAAACTGATGGTCTTCACTGTAAACCTTCACCTAATTCACAATAAAGTTAGAAACCAGAAGCAACCTGATGAGGTAGGTAGACAGATGAGAAAACCAAGGCACAGAGAAGTTCAGTGGCATGTTCCAGGTCACTCAGCTAATCAATAATGCAGCCCCACACTGGCACTCCCATCGTCTGGATCCCTCCAGACATGACCCATGACATCTTGCTTGTCTCTATTTCTGCACGTTGGAATTCACCTCCTTATCCATGGGGGATAAGTTCCATTATACCAAGATGCGTGAAACCTCGAACAGTCGCGACTCCTTTATATATCCTGTTTTCCATCTCTCTATCGATTTATATATATATTCCACATATCATGTATATATGATAGTTTAACTTGTAAATTAGGCACAGCCAGACTTACAGCAATAATCGCCGAGCAGAACAACGCTGAAGTAAAACACTTTGTACCACAGTAGTCCATCTGCTCACGGAGACAGTTACGGAGTGACCAAGGGGATGGACACAGGGATGACCACACCCCTGGAGGACAGGACAGGACAGCGTGAGATTCCACAGTGCTTCTCAGGGGGCATACCCTTTTAAATTTATGAATTGTGTATTTCCACTTAATATTTTCCACTTAATATTTTCTGACGGTGGTGGAACCTAGGGTAACTGAAACTGGGAAAATTGAGACTTTAGATAAAGGAGATGAAGGATCCCCTAATGGCATAGCGGGTTATGCATTGAGCTGTGCTGCCCACAAGGCAGATAGTTCAAATCTACCGGTTTCCCCAAGGAAGAAACACGGCTAACTGCTCCCGTCAAGATTTAAAATCTGGGGAACCCAAAGGGATAGTTCCGCTTTGTACTATAGGGTGACCCGATGGCAGTGAGTTTGATTCTGAAATTCAATGGTTTATGTACTCAATGAAGTTAACGAGAGGAACGGTGGGAAGAAGCGTCCTTTCTTTCTCCTGGCTCTCATGCCCCTGTCTCTTCAGTGAGCCCTCAACCTGCAGCCCCAGCCAGAATAGTCAGTCTGAAGTGAGGGAAAGCTCAGTGGGCCACCATTTCCTAGTAGCTTCCTTTCCTTCTAATGGCATTTTAAGACATTTAGCCTCTGCTTATGGAAGTTTATAATTCAAATCAGCAGATACAGCTGGAAAAGATATAGCAAAAGAACATATTGGCATGCTGAGAGTGCGGGTCGTATCTAAGGTATGACAGGTATGCCTGGAGCCCTGGACACCACTTGAAAGGAGCATCAGTGAGCAGTTTCTGGGAACCTCACAGGGTCCCACACCCATCCTCCAACGTGGTAGACATTCAAAGGCATGGTGGGAGAGGAAAAGAGGGATCGCTTGCCTCCAGGTGCAATTCCAAAGGCGAGACAAGGTGAAGAACAACATTCTCAGGCACAGCAAATAGGAGAGGAGCCTGCGTGGGCCGCCAGACGAACGAGGGGGAAGCATTTCTGCTGATGCATTGCCACTGGCAACATATTTACTTTGATACTGGGGTGGGGGGCACAATTTAGTGATTGCTCCTGGACACTCAAATTGTGCAGAAGGGGAGGGGAGAGGAACACACACAAATTAGGGATTGCCCCGGGCACTCTTGTTACCCTCACAATGCTTCTGGGGAGGGAATATGAAAATCATTAGAGAGCGTTTATAGCAAGTTTGACTGCAATGCAATGAGCTATCAGGTGTGTAACTGATGAAAGACCCCAATGCCACGTTCCAGCGGGGCTTCTGCCACTCGTAGTGACAGCTGTAAGGTGGCAGCTCTTAATTGGAATGTCTGTGCAAAATCACATCATCTTTATGCATACATCATGATATCAAATGGATTTCGCCTCTCGAATGGCTTCTCTGTAGCTCTCCTCGTCTCCTTTCATCTCTCTCTTTTTGCCTTGACTTCTGTGTGGTACAGCGAGTTATTACAGTGGCCCCCCTGCTCGCCACAGTCTTTCGTTTTGTGGTGCATTGTGAATCTCAGCCTCTGTGCCTGGGGCTCTGGTCCCAGAGGTATCTGTTATGTTAGGGAGACAGGATCCGGGTGGGGTGGGAGTATGGGCTGCATGGAATACATAGCAATGCTCTGGCAAAGTTTCCCCTGCTCTGGCATCTGACTCATCGTCTTATGACCTCCAGCCCTAGGGACTCGAGTCGTTGGCCTCTCATCTGACCTGCTTTGCTGAGCCATCGGCCCATCATCTGACCTGCTAATGTGGGTGCATCAATCTCTGTGGCCACGTGCCTTAGAGAGGGTTCCATGGATTTGGGACTCGCTAGCCCTCACAACCACACAAGTCATTTCCCTGATTGTTCTTAAGTTCGGGAGCAGCTGCAGCCAACTGTGGAACCCAAAGAGTGGAGGGAGACCACTGAAGGAAGGAGTAGCAGTTGTTCCAGGTGCTAGAATGGCCCAACCCCAAGCCCAAGCCACTGCCGTCAAGTTGACCGAGTAGAAGAGAGCCTTCGTGTTTCTGAGACTGCAAATCTATACAGGAGCAGACAGCCTCAGCTTTCCCGCACAGAGTGGTTGGTGGGTTTGAAGTGCTTACTTTGTGGTTATCAGACCAGTGCCTAACCCACTGTGCCACCAGAGTTCCTTTGAAGTGGTACGGCCATTTGGAAGAGTTGAATATCTTTAACCTCATAGGCGCCAAGCTTGTGCTGGTCCTTCTAAATCATTGTGCAGTCTGCTTTCCTTCAGTTTGTCTCGGCACTCATTGATCCACTCCTATGGGGCACCTAGGTGGTCTTCAATGACCTAGTTCCGGGGCTAAAAGAGTGAAAGACAGCCCCTCTTCTCCAGGAATTGGCTAAGCTGCAAGAACGTCTTTTTAAAAGGCAAACATAGCCATGCTTATCACGTCTGAAACCTTCCAATGGCGTCCCATTGCCCTAAGGCTAAAGCTCCAAATGCATCACACAGCCCCTAAAAGCCTGGGTGGCTGGCCCTGTCTACTCTCTAGCTGCCTCTCACTTACTCTCCTTTCCGTGTGTGTCACTCCAACACTCTGTAAGCTACTTGGATCTGCCAAACCAGGCTCTTTGATTTATGTTCTGATGGCAACCTTTTCTTCATTCATAGCTCTTTTCATAATTCATAGATGGATGCATGTGCTAATTTGTGATAATCTTCCCCACAGGACTGTAAATTGCATGAATGTGGGGAGAAGTTTAGAGATTCTCTTAGATTTAAGACAAAAAAATCAGGTGAAATCAGATTGTAATGAGTTACCAAGGGGCCCATGCTAAGGAAATTGAACATTATTTTGTCTGCTTTGGGGAAATCATTCTTGGCCTTTGAACAAGGAAGCAATATGTCTGAGGAACAAAGCTGAGTCTAGTAGCAGTAAGTGAGATGGAATGAAGAAGCCCAAGCAGGGGCCCATTATGGACGTTACTGCTGTTATCTGGGGGAACAGGGGGTGCACAAGAGTGAAGAGAAAGCAAAAAGAACAGACTTGGCCAAATCAGCAATATCTGATGACCATTGATTGGTATGTGGGAAGTAAGAGACAGAAAGATTCCAATGTTCCCAGTGCATGTGCTTGAGAGTGTAGGTGACTTAATGAATGGGAAGAGAAAAGCAAGGCCCACTTCTGGAACTGATCAGCTGGAGCTATGGGTGGAGATGTCCACCAGCTGGAGCTATAGGAGGAGATGTCCACCAGCTGGAGCTATAGGAGGAGATGTCCACCAGCTGGAGCTATAGGAGGAGATGTCCACCAGCTAGAGCTATAGGAGGAGATGTCCACCAGCTGGAGCTATGGGTGGAGATGTCCACCAGCTGGAGCTATAGGAGGAGATGTCCACCAGCTGGAGCTATGGGTGGAGATGTCTACCAGCAGGTTGGATAGTTGGATCTGGAGTGAAGGGAAAAGGTCACAATTAGGGAAAAAGATGTGGGCACCATGCGCATGGATCTGGTTCTCAAGAAGAGGATGAGGAGAATAAAGTGAGGGAAGTCTAAAGAAGCTAGAAAGCAGGA
Organism: Tenrec ecaudatus; assembly: GCF_050624435.1. Taxonomy (NCBI): domain Eukaryota; kingdom Metazoa; phylum Chordata; class Mammalia; order Afrosoricida; family Tenrecidae; genus Tenrec; species Tenrec ecaudatus. The sequence continues at coordinate 44,181,861 of NC_134534.1, forward strand.
AGAGCCCTGGCAAAGCCTTGACTTAGGCAAGCCAGAGGAGTGCGGCCTGCAAGTAGGAGGCCACGGTCAATATTATAAAGTGTCCTACCCAGAAGTGCATGACTCTGGAGAAGGGGCCACTGTAACCACCAGGCCCAGGGCTGTGAAGGCAGTTTTAGTGAGGAGCTTTTTGAGGACAAAACCCAAATTGCAAGGATCCTAATAAAACTACAGAGGTCACTGGGGATTCTACTGCCCTCTACTGCCGGGCTTGATTTAATTACCTAGGAAATCCGGCCCAGATTCTCCGCTCTCCTCTCATGAACTGGGTACTTGATGCTGTCTCAAGTCTTTTGGCAAGTCTTGGGCATTTCAGGACCCATGGCTATGTACTTTCGAAATGGAGTTCAGGGAAGTCGTATAACTTGCCCAAGGACACTCAAGTGAGCAAATGTGCTAGATGTAAGGTTCCATGAGGGTGGGAGCCACACGCTTTATTCTCTGTCATGGATGCGGAAACCCAGGTGCCAGACGTGTACGACGTCTTATTGAATGAGTGGTCACATTCATGGATGGGGTTCAGTATCGGAATCCGCTCAAATTCCAACGCCCTGCAGTTTCCCAGGTATTCTGTGCTGTCTTTCACATCACTTCATTCCAATTTCTTCAGAAACAACATCTTCAGCATGAAGATGGTGATTTTTTTTGAGAGGTGTTATTTTGGAATGAAAATATGTGATTATAACTTCATTCTGGAAATGAACCAGCTGGTAAATTAATCAAAAACTCATGATGATCGAAGTTAGATTCATCTTTAAGGCAGCTGTGCTTTCTAGGTCAGGTGTATGCCAGAGCTCACAAGCAAGTAAATATGTTTGAAGCTTAAGAAACAACGTTTTTAGGAAAGAAGAGCTTCCCCTTTCCTTGACCCTGGAGTCAATCATGGACCGAGTTGTTGTCAATTGTAGGTGATAACTTCCCAGGTATTTTCCCAGAGAAAATTAGTTTCCTAAGGATGCCTTCTTGAAAACATTCCCAAAAATAAATAATTAGGAAATAGTATCACATTCTTGAGGCTAATTTTTAGAACTTGAAAGGTAAGAGAGTAAAAGTTCACTTTTATGAGATATCATTTTGACTCTTTTAAAATGAAACTATTTAGGAAAGGCATTTTCTAAAAGTTGATTCATGACATAATTTATTTCATATTAATTTGATGCTTAGTTCATTTAGTCCCAAATCAGCTGGGAGCTGGAAGGCAGAACGGTCCCTTATGAAGCATTATAGATGAAAACAAGTCCCAGTTCCATCCCTAATTAAATTCAAGTCTGGATAAGAAGCTAAATCTTGCCAGCCTTCCATTTCCTCATCTGTAAAATGGGATTAAAAGGGGTTGATCTCAATATACAATGAAAAGGAGGTTGACGAAACATGGAGGCAGGGCAAGATACTAGGGGGAGTTCAAAAGTTAGAGGCAAAGGAGGTAACTACAGCTGTGCACACCCTCCTTCAAGATCTACAAGTAGATGCAGACAGACAAGCCCACTGAATGGGTGTGGGAAAGAGCGGGAGTGGTCCGATAGCTATAGGATTCACAGAGAATATTTGTCCACGGGCATTCACCCTTGCCACAAGCACATCCACGTGTTGAAACTCACATGGGCCAGGGTTTTGAGAACTTCTTAGCCATAACCCACACCTGGAGGGAAGGAGTCCCTGGTTCTGGGAGCTCAGGATCATGGCCTCTGGGAACACCAAGGTCAAGAGGATAAACCTCGTCCATGAAAACAAGGTTCAACCTCCCACTTTGGTGAGTAGCAGCCAGGATCTGAGAAGCTCATGAGCGGCCATCTGAGGAACAACCATTGGTGTCTCCCGGTCCTCGGGAAAGAATGATGATGAAAATCAAAGACACATGAGGCAATTAGTTAATGGGCCACGTGAACTAGAGCCTCATGACTGGGAGACCAGAACTAGATAGACGGTGCCAGGTTACCACTAGCAACCACCCGGAAAGGAGTCAGAGTAGAGGATCCTGGATTGAGTGGGAGAAAACTGTGGAGCAAAACTCAGAGACATAAGATAGCAGACTGAGTGGTCACATCGAGACTGGCAGAACCCCAGAGACTTTACCTTTCTGGTCTGGAAATGAACGCACTTCTGTGGTTTAATTTTCTGTCAAACAATAGACAGGTCTATAAGGGAAGCACTAACATGAATGAGCTACACACACCTTAGAAAAATCAACTGTTGAAGATCAAAGGGGCAGCATCTAACCAAGGACCAAGTTAGGGAGGGTCAGGAAGGAGGAGGAAGGGGAACAGGAAACACGGGAGGAGGGGCGCAGTAAGTGATGGCAATCATTGACCTGAAACTGACTGGGGATGTATTATTGGATGCAAAACTGATGATCTGCTTGTAGACCTTCCCCTGGTTCACACTAAAATGATTTTTCTAAATCATTTTATTGGGGGTCTTATAGCTCTTATCAGAATTGATACATCCATCCATTGTGCCAGGTACTTTTGTACATATGTTGCCATCATCATTTTCAAAATATTTTCTTTCTACTTGAACCCTTGGTAGCAGCTCATTTTTTCCCCTCTCTCCCCCACCCTCCCTCATGAACCCTTGATAAATTATAAATTATTATTGTTTTTATATATTAAATCATCGGCTGTCTCCCTTCACCCACTTTTCTGTTGTTTTCCCCCCTGGGGGAGGGGATTGGCTATATGTTGATCATTTTGATCAGTTCCCCCTCCCCCCCCCACCTTCCCCCTACCCTCCTGGTATCACGACTCCCATTATTGGTCCTCAGGTGACAATATCTCTCATTATCTGTCCTGTATTCCCTGTGTTTCCAGCTCTTATATGTGCCACTGTACAGGGTCACAAGGAAGAGACAAGCCAGTCAGGGTGCAGTATAGCATCAATGAAACACACAACTTTCCTATAGTTCTTTAATTCTTCCTCCTCCCCCTCCCTCACATCATGACCCCAATTCTACCTTACAAATATGGCTAGACCAGAGCACGTACACTGGTACAGAAAAAGATTTTTTTAAGTGCCTGATCCACTTAATTCACAGAATTTTTACTTTGAGATAATAGAAGTAGAAAATGACTTAGTAAAAAGGGATACAAATGCAAAATACTTCTTCCCTAAAAATATACTTCTACTCCATTCCCATCTAAACAGAAGACAATTCTTCAAGTAGAGTGATTACTTTGGGTTTTGTTTGCGTCATCATCTTCCTGAAGCACTGAATCAAATGGGGACTTCCAGAGTTCTCCAGACAAGGCATCTGGAAGCACTCTGGGAAGGAAATGAATGTCTCTGTTCATCTTAGAAAGCTCGAAAGTTGCAATGTCTGCCTTTCCTGAGGTTCTGGGAAGTGCTGAGGTTTTGAACACCCATTAAGTTGGTGGAATCATTTATCCCAGGCAGATTGGAGCATATGATTCCACAATTCTGAGGTTAAAATCTCCATTTATATCTCACTCTAAGAAAAATTCAAGGAAAACATAGGCAGGATTAGCTCCATGAACATCTTTAAAATTAGGAAGTCACCTGAGACATGACTGTGACTGTTTTCAGAGGGATGAGCTTAGAATGTAGTGGTCTACCTCTGGGCCCAACCATGGCATGCAGGGAACCAGTCCACTTCTTCCTGACTCTGGTCAGGGATAGCTCTCTTTCCTGGTGCTAGGAACCAGATCTCCAGCCATGGGCTAAAGTAGATGCTTAACGCTGATCGGCATCTCCTGCCACCCAAAACAGGGAAGTCCTTGAAGTGGCTCTGGATACAAACTTAAACAAGAAAGGATGGAGGGAAGGGCTGGCAGAGCAAATAATTTCACTGTGACGTTCTTGGAGAAACCACTGTGTTAGGTCCCAGGTTCACATTTCCAAATTACCTGGAGGCAGTGGCTATTTTTAGCAACAAAATAATATCTACCATTTCTTTTACATATTTTCATGTATCAGACACTTTAAGTACATTGTCATTTTATTCTCATATCCATTTACCCTACTAGGCAGAAGAGCATGGTACCTTTTTGCATGGAGTTTCATTGATTCAAAAAAATATGTATTGAGCACTTGCTCTCTTTCAGGTCCTGGGAATATGGTGAAACATATGACATAGTCATTGTTGCTGAGGAATTTATGGTCAAATGGAGGCCAAAGAGCTTACCTTAAACATTGTCACAGATGAGATACAAGAAAACCCACTGCCATTTAGTTGACTTGGACTCAGAGCAACCATAAAAGACTCGGTAGAACTGCCCCTGTGGGCTTCTGTCAGTGGAACTTTTTTTAAAATCATTTTTTGGGACTCATACAGTCTTATCAGAATCCATACATCCATCCATTGTGTTAAGCACATTTGTACATTTGTTGCCATCATCATTTCCAAAACATTTTCTTTCTACTTGAGCTCCTCATTTTTTCCCTTCTCTCTCCCTCCCTCCCTCCCTCATGAACCCTTGGTAATTTATAAATTATTATTATTTTCTCATGCCTTACACCTACCAATGTCTCCCTTCACCCACATTTGTGTTGTCCATGCCCCTGAGAGGCAGTTGTAGGTAGATCATTGTGATTGGTTTCCCCCTTTCTCACCCCACCTTTCCCCTCCCCTCCTGGTATTGCTCCTCTCGTTATTGGTCCTGAGAGTTTATCGGTCTGTATTCCCTGTGTTTCCAGCTCTTATTTGTATCCATGTACATGCTCTGGTCTAGCCAGATTTTAAGGTCAATTTGGGATCATGATAGTGGGGGTGGGGTAAGCATTAAAGAACTAGAGGAGAGTTCTATGTTTCCTCAATGCTACACTGCACTCTGACTGGCTCATCTCTTCCTGTGACCCTTCTGTAAGGGGATGTCCAATTGTTTACAAATGGGCTATGAGTCTCTACTCCGCACTCCCCTTCATTCACATTGATAGGGTTTTTTTATTCTAGGTCTTTGATGCCTGATACCTGATCCCATCGACACCTCTTGATCGCACAGGCTGGTGTGCTTCTTCCATGTGGACTTTGCTGCTTCTCAGCTAAATGGCTGCTTGTTTATCGATAATTCAAGCCTTTAAGCCGGGTACCATCAGCTTTCTTCACCACATTTGCTTATGCTCCCATTTTGTCTTCAGCGATCATGTTGGGAAGGTGAGCATCACGGAATGCCAGGTTATTAGAATAAAGTGTTCTTGCATTGAGGTAGTACTTGAGTAGAGGCCCAATGACCGTCTGCTCAGTCTAACGCTTTATAGAAGTAGAAAGCCTCTGTTTCTCCCTCAGAGGGGCTGGTGGTTTCAAAGTGCTGACCTTGTGGTTACCAGCCAATGAGAAACCACTATGCCACCAGGGTCCTGGTAGGATAAAGGAGCCACCATTTGAACATGGGCCTGCCATCTTCAAGCCAAAGCTACAGTGGAACTTAGTCGACAGTAAAGTTATTTTGTTTGTTTTTGAACGATAAAGTATTGACTACTTACAATGTTCTGAGCACTTGCCAGGGTCTGGGCAAGGAGCCCCAGCGGTGCTGTTGAGTAAACCCTGAAGTATGAACTGAAAGGTTAGTGGTTCAAACCCATCTGCTGCTCTCCTACTACTGTCAAGAATCTAAATAGATGTCAGAATTGAGGAGACGGAAGTGTGCTTTTAGGGTTTTTTTAGGGTGGGGCATAAAATGATGAGTCAAATCAAGCGCAGCTGACCTCTGCCCTCAGGGAACTTCCTCTCTCTATTTATTGCTGGACTCCTCCCCTCCCCCAGCCCTACCCCCACCGCCCCCTAGGGCCCAATTTGAGGCTGCTCTCAAAGTATGTTGTTCCAGGTTATGTCAGCCCCCGCCCACTTATGAACGAAACTATTTGCTTATATAAAAAAGTAGTTCTGTGTAGAGGAGATCTTCTGTAAAGGAAATGAAAGTTTCAAAGGGTGACTATGACTAGAAATAAGTAAAAGGAATTAAGTTAAACAAGCCCAAGGAACACTTCTGCCTTGTCTTTCCAAGCAGCCACCCCTTCAGATCCAGCCTGTGGTTCTGCATGATACGGATGGGGCTCGTGGATGGGGCGGGGGTGGGGGAGCAGAGGGGGAGACGGAGAGAGAGAAAATAAACAAATAAGGAAGGTCCTCCTGGGAGCCGGGTCACACGCCTGCACAGAGGCCACGGGCATCACTGTGCCGTCAGCGGCCCCCGCCCGCGCGGCCCCGGGCTGAAGTCGTGGTCCCTGGCCGCGCGAACGGGCCGTGAGTGGCGTGGGCGTCACTGGATTGGCGTGGAACTGACGCAGCGCGGCCGGCTGCCAGCTCAACGGCCCCGCCCGCCCCTGCTGAAACCCACGGGGTTCGCAGCCCCCCAGCTCCATCTGTTGACTACTTGAGGCAACTGTCTTCGCTCCCGGAGGCTGTTGCGTTTCTTTCCATTTTCTGTTGGCTTTGTGATTTCAGAATTCGTTTTAGCACTAAATGATGTATGGCTAACGACTTGCCTTGCAGGCAATGGAATTGCACGTCTGTCTGTAGTGTTCAGACAGGAAGCTGTTGACGCCTTTGTTTCTTACATCAAGAGCAATGATTGTGTGGTTCCACCTCCTGATGAAACATAAAACCTGCGGTTATTACCGTTGAAAAAATAAAAGACCACATTAAGTCCATTTTTAACCTCTTTGGGGGCCAGGAGTGAAAGTCTAATCTTTCTTCTGCAGAACGAGGTCGGGGTGGGGGTGGGGGTTCGAACTTCTGGCCTTTTGTTAGCAGCACAGCATGTCGCCCACCACTCCACCAGAGCCCAATAGCACCCCTGCTGCTGTTGCCACTTCTGCTAGTCGTTTCTTGTGAGGTCTGTTGTCCTTTCCCCTGGCTTGACTTGCCCTTCTTCTTGGCTCACAAAAGTCTGTTCACCCAAGCCCAGTGAGGATTGTGCATCCCTCCTATCTGATCTGCCTGGAGCCAGCAACGCTATTGAAAGGTTTTCTTTGCCCCTCACCAAGCTCTCTCCTGCAATTCTTCTAAGGTCATGCCCTAGTTTTTGGTCTGCATCTCATATCACAACCAAACATTTGATAGTGGATCACCAGGCACATCAACCTCAACAAACAGGTACCCATGACTAAGATGCACTTTCTCTTAAATTAATTCCAGGACAGACTGCATTGTCAGATTTAAGCCTGATAACAGTAGGCGAAATCCTTACCATATTGCCTGGCCCAAAGCAAAATTGAATACATGTTTATTTCCTTCCTTCTCTGGAACCAGTCACCCCGCCCAGACAGAATTAGGCAGCCTCAGCTCTTAGACAGGAGTGAGCCTGCACTTGTGATGGGTGAAATCGGAGCTTCTGCTCTTGAGCATTTTCGCCTTTCCAAGAACTCTGGTCATCGAATATGGTAGTATGTGTCAGATGGTAGAATCGATGAGCTCACGGAGCCCAAGAGGTCATCTCCACTGACCGACACTCAATTTGACAGGCTCACATTGATTAGCGCATTTACAATTAAGCAATCACATGATGGTGGCTGTCAGAAGACCAGGTCCTGGTCTTTCCTTAAGTGTTATCCAGAAAAATGACTCTATTGGGTCACTTCTGTCACAGAATGAGCTACCCTCCCGGGGGTTCATCAGCTTTGATAGATCTGTTGTTTAGAAGGCATCATGCCGGTTCATGGGGATCCCTGAAGAGCTCATGAAAGCCTCCTATGAAAATCCATGACTTTCCAACTGGGACAGTTTCCTTGAGGAAGGACAGCACAGCTAATCATTGGCGCGCCTTAAAGGACCTGGTCTGGTGTGGGAAACTCACGCGGAGGGAAACATGACAAGGACTATATTCCCTAACTTACAGCAGAGGGAACCCGGAACGCTGGTTGCCACAGTAGGAAAACCTCCACTTTGGTAAATTAGAGGTAACGTCCAAGTATATTATCCTGCTTTAAATATTCCCACAGATTCTCCCTAACAGTTCTGCCTTAAAGTGAGCACAGGGCTGAGTTTCTCTCCCTTCAGAAGCAGATCTCCTTTTGCTACCTCCTCCCGCCGTGACACCCAAACCCCCTTGTATCTTCCCCCAGTGCAGCTATTCCATTTCTCACCTATGAGCTCAGGGACCTTAGTGTAGAGACCACCCACTTTGTGACTCATATAACTACTGAATATGCATGTCTTTGGCTACCTAGAAATGTCCCAAGAGAGTAAACTCTCTCTTCTCCCAGTTCTACCTGGTCCATCGAGAGGAGCTGAGGTGAGCATGCTACCATACAATGTGTCTGACTCCTTCATTTTATTCTCTCTCCTATCTTTCCAATCTTCTATGACTTTACTATAATCTTTACATATTACTGCCATACAATTGTGCCTACTGGCCCTTCAGTTGTTGGAGGCTGGTTTCCTCTGACAGTCTGGCCTAGAGAAAAGGACACATGCTTAAGAAGCAGGCATTCCTGGGTTTAATATCTGGGTCTAGGACTTTCAGGTGGTAAGACCTAGCACTAGGGAAGCCAACCACGCCATTTCTCCATCCCTCCATTTCCTCCCTTGCAATATGGGATGATTAACACCTATCCGTGTTCACACCTGGTGGCACACACAGTTCAGTGCTGGGCCTTTAACCAAAAGGTTGGTGACTGAGCCACTCAGCAGCTTCACAGGAGATAGGCCTGGCGGCTTGCTTCTAGACCGACCACAGCCAAGCAAACCCAATGAGGACCTTCTCTTCTGCACATACGGTTTCTGTGCATCAGCATCGGCTCCAAGGCACACAGCTACAGTAACAGCAAGTAGATTGCTGGCAAAGGCAACCACGTTCATGTGTGTGAAATGCCTCCTGCATAGTAACCACCTGGTATCATGCATTTATATTCCCTGTGCATTGGAGCATCACTTTCTCAAATTGTCTCACATGATGCCATCACTTAGGATAGGTCACGTCACTGATTGTGGGAAAGGATACAGGAGAAGCTTTGGTGAAACACACAAACTGCAATCCCACCCACCCCCCCAGGATAGCCCACATTCACTGGCAAGAAATAGATTTCCTAATAAGTCTAATAAAGAAAGCAAAATAAGAGTACAACTGTGTTGTCTTCCGTGATGGAGTGGCACTTCTCTGTGTACGTCAAAGGAGCCCAGTTGGAGTAGTGGGTTACGTGTTGGGCTGCTAACTTTAGAACTTAGAAACTAGGCCTGGCGTGCCACTGGTCCTGTGATCCGCAGCTTGGGTCCAACAGGCTAGATGAACATGGAGGGATTCTCTCCTCACAGCTCAGGCCAACTCCGTTCTCAGCAGCCTTGTCTGGAAGCCCTGTGACTGGCTGTGGTTGCAACTGGAGTTGCACCTCGGTGGCTTTTCAATCATCCCCAGAACATGTTTCTCCCTGTGGTGTACCTTTTTGTTTCTATATCTGTTGAAAACAATAAAAGAACTTAGAAACTACCAGCCACTTGCTGTAGAAAGATGAGACTTTCTACTCCAATACAGGTTAGAGTTTCTACTCCCATAAAGGTTTAGACGGGCCCACAGGTTTGTTAGGAGTCCGAATTTATTTGATGGCAGTGAATTTGGTTTGGGTTTTATCAGAAGCTTCATTAGTCACTTTATAAACATGTATCTCATTTAAGATAACATCTTCTGAAGGGGGTGTTATTGAATTTCAATATAACCCATGAATGTCAGTGAAAATAAGTGACTTTCCTAATGCTCCACAAATCTATCTGGCTGTAACACACACACACACCAGAGCTTAGAGGGATGTGTACAGGTGTGGACCGCTGAAAGATAACGTTTTAATGTCCATACTCTCACTGGCTCAGGTTCAGCAGAAATGTACTTTGTACCTATTATACAGTTTTCCCAAGATAAATGGTCCTCAACAAATATGTCTTGAATAAGGGAATCTTCTCTTTCTCATTAGATCTGATTTGTGGAGAGAAATAGATCTTGATCGTATAGCTATCGAGATGCATGGAGTCACATTTCTTCTTCAGGGTAAAAACTGCACCTTCATTTGTTTTGTGTTTTTTGCCAACTTAACCTCAGAGGGTGAAGATCAGGAAATCCATTTGGCCATCTTCTGCAGGGGCCAGTGATGGCTTCAGTGGGAGCATGGTCACCTTTTGTGCGGGAGGCTTGGGTCTTATCCCTGGCCAATGCCCCTCATGCTCAGGCCCCTCCAGTCTGTCAGTGGAGGCAGGGGTGTTGCTATGATGCCAGACAAGTTTCAGTGGAGCTGCCTGTCTAAGACGGGTGAAAGGTCTGGCTGTCCACTTCTGAAAACCAACCGAGGAAACCCTGCGGATCGTAAAAGTCCACGTTGTAATGGACCTTAAGGAAGGCACAAGACGGGCAACATTTTCTTCTGTTGTCCATGGAGTGGCCATGAGTTGGGGCCAACTGGCCAAGAGCTAACAACAGCAAGTATGTGGACTATTTCTTGTCATATTTGTATTATTTTCCATGTTTACAAGCTTTGCAGCAGCCCTGGTGATATCGTGGGTCCCACGTCGGGCTGCTAACCTGAAGGTCAGCCGTTTGAAACCACCAGTTGCTCTCTGGGAGGAAGAGGAGGCGCTGTACTCTTGCAAAGCGTCCCCATCTAAGAAACCCACCAAGGACACTTAGACTGTGTCTTCTGCGGTCACTATGAGTCAGAATTGGCTCCATGGCTATGAGATTTGAGCTACTTACAAGCTTGGTTTGGTCTGCCTTCGCCTCCCACCCAGGACTCCACATTCCACGCTCCCCTGTAGGTTCCCTGCATGTTGGTCATACTTCTCCAGTCTTGGAGCGCTTCATGCCTGCAGCACCGCTCACTTCCTGATGAATCATGTCCTCAAAGCCATCCGGCTGCTCCCGTCTCGGAGCTCTCCATTCATGCCACTCTGTCTGCTTGGAACGCCACCCACTTCCTGATGAGTCAAATCCCACCCCATTACTCAAGGGTTTGCTTTTGGAAAGCATCTTCCAGCAAACCCTCCTGACCTTCTTTTTCAATTACCTGTTCTGTGTACCAAACCTCCTCAAAACTGAGTCACTCTGCTTGCTTCCTGTTTGTGTTTTGTATGATTTTCAGTATATGGAATCCAGGGTAGGTAGCTCTATAGAGACAGGAAGTGGATTAATAATTGCCCCTGCGCGTGGCAGGGGAGGATGGGGGTGGGGTGGGGGTGGGGAAATGGGAAGCTAATTAGCAACAATGAGTATGAGAAGAAAATGTTCTGAAACTGACTGCAGTGATGACTGCACAAATCGTGTGCATATGATTGAACGATTGAATTGTATGATATGTGAAGTCTATGCCCACAAAACCATTTTTAAAAACATAGTGGCTTTACACAGTGATCATTTATTGATTCGTGCATCTGCAAGGGAGTTGTGTTTGCTGGGAGCCGCTCCTGGCTGCTCTTCATGATGTCACTTAGAGCAGCGTCTCTGAGGCTGGAGAATCCAGGCCGGCTTCACTCGCGTGTCTGACACCTCAGCTGGGCTGTCAGGCTGCGTCAAACTCTCTTTCCCATGAAGTTTCTTAAGGACTAGGTTTGCAGATCGTATGGTGTCCCTTCTACATTCCACTCATCACAGGGCCAGCCCATAGTCAAGGAAGGAGACACACTCCATCTCTGGGAGTGGCAGGTGCTTGGAGCATTAGGAGAAAATACGAATGCCATCTTGGCTACCACCTTCCACAGCCTCCCAGACTAGGAAAGTGCTGACCATTATATCAAGCACCTGTCCTTCTGGGTAAAAAACGAAGTGCACGTTTAACTGCTTATTTAACATCTGTCTAAAAGCCCCACTCCCTGCCCCTTCACCACCTACACACAAGATATTATAGGCAAAATATTGACTGATGCAGGAAGCATCAAGAGAAGATTAAAAGAATGCACACATATGTGAGCATGTAAAATCTATTAGAATAGGCCTGTCTGCCATCGGCATTATTAATTATAAACATGGAATAAATGTGTGATTGAATGTGCACGTATTAGTCCACACACAGGACCAGGCAGCTACTGCATGTGTCAGACACACCGCTTCCCTTGCTTGGTGATCATCAGCTGGACAGTCGCACGCGTGCAACACTTTCTCTGAGTACCGACAAGCATCTCACGAGAAGTGAAACTGATGAGTCAGAATTGACTCGATGGCAGTGAGAGAGAGAAAGAGCCGGGAAAGCTTGCTCTTCCCAAGATTGTGTGCAGAATGCTGACTTCCTTCTTAGGAGCAACAGTCAATGAGCATCGCTTTTAAAGGTGTTATTATTGCATGTGTTATTCGTAGCGTCTGGAAAGACGTCATTGCAATGCTAGAAGAATTCATTTCTCTTACTGAAATGTACCTGTTAGTGGCTGCTGGGGAAAATACATTGGAAAAACCCTTCAGCTTGTCCCCCATTTGCCTCCACCACCCCGCACCCTCTCTCTTTTTAATATTAATAGAAAACAGAAAAGGATGTTAAAACAGAACCAAACATGGATATGTAGCATTTGTTTTAGAAGCTCACATTTCAAATGCTAAATTAACTGCAGACTTAGGAGAGAGAGAGAGAGAAATTCGTAGAACTGGGGGGAGGGGAAGGGGGAGAGGGGAAGCCCTGGAAATCAATCAATGTGTCTTTTTTTTTATGTTCTTCTTCATGAAAATAGAACAGGATGTGAGGAAGAGGGAAATTGAGTTTGGGGGTGAGGTTGTTTTTGTTTCTGCTTTTTTTTTCTTTCAGTCAGATCAGGGCTTGCAAAAGCTGGCTTTGACCTATGAGTCATTGGACACACAAATGCCAAATCTGGAGCCAGGCCGGTGGCTGCCCCTCTCCTCAGCCTCCTTCAACCTGACCAACTGAGCGGAGCCAAGGTGGGTGACAAGCAGAAATTGGAATATCAGTCTTGCTGTGGTGTGCTTGCTATGCTTCTCTCTGTGTTAATGATGTTTAGATGCCAGGAGTGTTTGCAAGCATTCCTAAGATTAAGTGAATGCCTGTTGGCAATAAGTAATTGCTCGTTGTGAATTTTTGAAAATAGCTTAGTAAGGAAGACCTTTGATTTGTTTCAAATTCCTGCAGAACAAAACCAAAGAAACTTGCATAGATCTGCACACTCTATCATCCATCTCTCTACCTACCTATGTATCATCCAGTTAGTGACCATTTTCCTTTTCTTTCTTCCAGCAAATTGCAAACATCCTTCTTGAAATAGAAGACGACAAGCACATTTGAGCTCTCCACCTTACCAGCTCAAAACATAGCATCGCAGAGCTGTGGTGACTGCGTGCTTTCGTTTGGGTTCTAGACCTGAGTTGAGAATTTCTACCTACATACGTAGAAACAAAGCCTCCAAGCAACCATCGTGAGACAGAAGCTACCTGTTCTGAAAAGCAGGATAATGATTTCATTGAACTCCTCTTTTTAGCTACTATAAATATCATTCCAAATCTACACCCCACAACCACCACCCTTCACCCAGAGTCCCCCAAATAAAATCCGCAGTTGTCCATAGGTTTTCACAATCAAGGAGGGAAATGTCTGTAGCTCAATCTATCAAATATCAGAGACAAATGATAAAAGTCCATCAGATCGCACCCGGAGGTGACTGGTTTACCCAATTTAAAGAGGGGTCAAACAATGTGGTCATTTTCATCGGTTTCTAGCATCAGCGATCTCAGGGCAGGTTGCTTCATTGCTGTATGGTTGCCTAGCAACCTGGCAACCAGGCATCCTCGCTCCTTCCTGTTTGTTTCCTTACCCAGGTTCTCTGTGTTTTGTTTGTTTTGTTTCTATCTGTTAGGCCTGCAGTAGCAGGGTATGACTACAGAAGGGTGCCTTAGAAAGCTGCTCAAGAGAAGAGGTCCCTGTCCTTGAATGCAAAGCTGCAAAGTATCTGTCATTGGGAGGTAATGGGGACCCACTGTCCTCTTGAATCAGGGAAGTGACAAGATCGGAGCTCACTCCCATTTAGGATTTTGTGAGGTACCAGACCACCGTGATGACTATGGAGATGGGAACAAGGGCACTGAGGAGAACCAGGAGGCTGTGCTTGAAACAGAATCAGGCTGTGAGGACCCAGAAGGGTACCAAAGGTGCCAGCTAGGTTTCAGGCCTGGGGTTGGTGCCATTTACAGGAGCAGTGAGTCAGGAGGAGACATGGAGGGAACAGGAATGATAGCTACCTCCCTGGACATAATGGTTTGACATGACAGAGAAACAGAGATATGGAAACTCTCTCATTTGCCCCAAAACATTAACCAGGAGACCTGGCACCAGGGGGAAGATCCCAGAAACTGGCACTATCCCATAACCCAAGGATTATCCCATGATCCAAGAGCTGTCCTATGACCCAAGCTGAGCCAATCACAGCACCTCCTCCTCCCACTGGTCCATGAATGGTCCAAACATCACTGGACGTAGGCCAAAGAATCTGAGTAGGGTAAATCCCTTGGAATGTTGTAAGTGGAAGCTCAAAGAGCAAAGGTTGTATGTGGAAAGAAGAGTCTACAACATGTTCCTTGAGGTTGGATATAGTTCTTTTTAGGAGAAGAAAACGAATCCAGTTTGCAGAGGGGAGCCAAGAAGAGGGTCCTGGTGGAGACTCAGTCCCTGAATCCAGCCAAGCCAAAGCGTGCTGTGGCTGACTGACATTCCCTCTTTTGAATGAATAAAGTTCAAGTTAGGTTTCTGTCACTTGCATTGTAAGGGTTCTGCGTACTCCCACTTTGATTGTGCAGAGAAGGAACTAAAGGTCAGAGGCATTCACTGGTTCCCTTGTGATCACAAAAAACCTAAGGTCCCAGCTTCCCAAGCTGGATCTGCCCACCCCTCAAGCCACATTCTTTTATGATACCATTTTCTTCCCAACTACTTGTACAATCGCGTACTCGAGAAGAAGCAAATAAACAGACATGTTCGGATTGGCACACATTGTCGACAATCCTCTAGAGAAACTATCTGTGACATCTTAAAACCATGGGAAACAGTAGATCTGCTCGCTTTACAAATTGTCTCCAGTCCTATCCAAACAGTCCGGCTTTATAGACAAAGCACCACTTTCTGTGTGGAGCACCTCCCAGCACGTGAGCCTGCCGCTGAAGAACGTGGGGTGTGGAAACCAAGATCCTCATCAAGACCAAGGGAAGAGAAGGGACATGGGCTCGGAAAGGGGCCAACAGCCACACGACCCCTCAGCTCTGTAAAGCGGGGCTGACTCCAAAGTCAACGGGAGCGTGGTGATGGAAGTGGCCACAGCAGCACAAGCTCACGGACCCTCTCTAGATGTTTTCATGAATGCCACTCAACTCCAACAGCCGGCCATCTCTGGGCCCTTGTGTCGCAAGTTTCAGACGCACAAGGACTTCCAGTATTGATCCCAGGATGAATGGGGCGTGGAATCCTCTAGATCCTCTTCTCTCAGGCAGGAGGCAGGAGGGCGGTGTGGAGTCTGTCAGTTACCCCAAGAGATGTCCTCTGCAGGAGGGCCAGAGCCCGTTAGAAGGCAATTGGACAGTGGCCCTGCAGGCAATGCCATAGGGCTGTCATTCAGCTCTGCGGGCTAGACCATTCTGTGGCCTGGGAGATCCTGGCAGATGATACTTGTTTGGGAGGGTGCTAGTGTAGCAAAAATGATGAGTTGTGAGCCTGCCCCCCTCCCTAGTATTGTACTTGTGTTGACTAGCTCGTTTCATGACCACCACAACTCTGTACAGTCAGCACTATTATGCTGTTCCGACGAGCAAACTAAGGACAGAGAGAGGTGGCGACTTCCATTGGGTTGCACAGCAAGGGAGAGCTAGAGCGGGGCTTAGAACCCAGATCAGTTACCTTCTGATACTAAGCACCTTGGGCTTGACCAGCATTTTATCCGGGAGCTTGACAGTGAATTGTAACTTTCTGAGGTCCCACTTACAGCCACAGAAAATAGCCAAGCTTGCTGCTGGTGGTTGCTTTGTGTTTTGTTGTTGTTGTTGTTGTTGTTACAGCCTTATTCACCACCTGACAAAATATACCCAAGAGTAGCTCAAACAGAATTACCTAGAAATCTTCCAGTCCTGCAACCACTACCAACCAAATCCACTGCCACCAAGTCAATTCTGACTCAGACAGAGCCTTTGTGTGCTCAGGAGAATTGCATTCTATATGGGGTCCAAGGCCATGATCCTTCAGAAGTGGGTCTGCAGGCCCTTCTTCTAACTCGACTATGAGTGGGTTCAAACTGCCATGCCTTTGCTTCATAGTCAAACATTTTACCATTCGTGCCACCAGGGACTTCTTCTGGCCCCGCATATGTCCTTATGTAGGAAACTGTCACTGTCACTCTTAGAGTGACAGCCTAGATCACTTCCCCACCTCTGGCTCCCACGCTCCTAGCTGACCTAGCCCTGTACCATAGCTGGCTGACTTAGAAGTTGCTCCTGGGCTCATAATGCATACAGACAAGCAGTATCTGTGTTCCCTGGGAATCTAACGTTTGGAGCAGACAAGTGCAGAGCTTGACTGTCGTTGGAGCTGTGTCATCCTGGGAAGAACCTTCTAGATCAAGGTTTTGGAATCTGTGCTTCAGTAGCTTTTCCTTCATGGCTGTCACAGCCCTTCTCTCTTGTAACCCTATAATAAAAACAACTAGGTCTCGCAACGTGTAGCTACATGGCCTGTTCCACATATGTTGGTGTGGGGACTTTTTCAAAGGGCAACATCACCACCACGTCCTTTCCACCCCTGTGCATGGTGCACCCCTGTGGGTGTTTTATAGTTACTTAGAAGCTGCTGTGGGGGTTTCTTCGATTTCCTCATGTACCATTCCTCTTATGAATCCACATGACATTTGCTTTTTAACTAGACCTAAACCATGATCACATGTGTCTGCTAGAGACATCTCTAACCCAACAAATCTGGGGGTTGATACGTGCATCTAGAACCAGGAGTGTGTGTTTTGGGGGTGTGGGGGGAGAGCAGTTTCTTCAGGTGGATATTTGAACAATTTGACCACTTGTAAAATGCAGAACTGTCGAGTTGACCCAACTCCAGTTCATCTCATTGTATGCTCAACAGAATCAGCGTGCCCTCGCTCGGCACCGTCTTCATGATCGTGGTGGTTTGTAGCATTTATTGTGTGTCGTCTTCCAACCTGGGAGACTCATCTTCCAGCACTCTATTAGACAATATTCTGGTGTGATTTATAAGGTTTTCATTGGCTGATCTCCGGAAATGGAGCACCAGTCTTTCTTTCTAGTCTGTCTTAGTCTGGAAGCTCTGCTGAAACCCGTCCAGATGGGTAACCCTGCTGGTCTTTAGAAAGAAACAATAGCATTGTTCCCAGCATTGTAGCAATATGCGAGTCACCATGACAAGCTGACAGATGGGTGGCGGGATTCAACCACCAGGAGGAGCTAGGTAAGTACGTCCTCAGGGATAAAGCAATTCCCTGCATAAGCAATCCCACGTGAGTCGATAAATAAGGTCATTACTCAAGAAGGACGACGGTCCGGAGCTCTGTTTCTGTCCTGGATAAGATTTGCGGCTGACTGCCTGCGTATGCGGCTAATTCTATTTTCCCAGCTCTCCTTAATTATACAACCCAGATGCTCCTGGTTCAGAAATAAACATAAAAGAAGCGCCTCAAAGACAAATTGTCTATGACGAAGAGTTATCGATTGAAATAAACTAAACGAATCAAGTCGTCTGGTCACGGTCACACTTCACTCACTGCAGTCCATCTTCCCAATTCAATTAGCTTGGTCCTGAGTGCAATGGGAAGTATTTTTATGAGACCCAAGTATTTGGGGTTCTTTGCCCTCTTCCCTTTTTCACCTTTTTTTTTTAATAAGCAGTAAAGAAAACATCAATGCTCATTTACAAACCCTTTCATGGAAAAATCCACCAACTGAAGAATGTGGTACAGAAAAAAATCCCTTGGTAAGACTCATTTAAAAACAATAATTTCTAATTATACAAGTAATACATTAGTCCATTTTCCATGTTCAAAAATAAATTACAGATACGGTTCAGGTCCCCTCTGAACAGGCCTACCCTTAATCTACCACCACATTCCATCACCCAAGAAATGGTCATGATTTTCTTTTAGCACTTTCTTTTACATGTTTCTATATTTATTTTTATAGGTAGGGGCTGGGGTCGGGGGCGGTGAGCCTCCATCTGAAGGACAAGTTTCTATCAGACCTTCAGCGTCACTAGGCTTTATGTTGGGTGTTAGGAAGAAAGATCTACTTCAGCACAGGCCTGGAATGTGGGAGCCCTCTATTTGTATCCCAACTTGGTTCTTAGTTATGTGGCTGAGAGTGGACACTGCTCTTTATGATTCTGTAACTGGGGCTAGCATGCCCTGTCTCAGTCATGTCTTTCTTCTCTGAAGTGTGAGAAATGAATAAAGGAGAAATCAAGGACATTAACCCAGGTGCATAGTATGCAGCCCCAGACCTCCAGGCCATCGATGCTTTGGTTCTAGTGTGGGACTCGCTGCCCAGGACTGGAAGCCTCTCACTAGAGGAGCCAGACTCTGGGCAAGCTCACACAGTGGAATGCCGGTAGCCTTGCTGGATGTTCTGGAGGAAGTAGAGGTGGCAACAAAGGCCTGCAACCTGTGCTGTACGTCCTTGGCCAGGCCACTCCTCATTTCTTCTCATTCCCTTCTCCCCGCCTTACATCGTCGCCCTTCGGTTGGGCAGCGGCATGTGAAGAAGATAGTAGGCGGGCCTCCTTCCTCGTGCAGCATTCAAAGATTCTGCACTTGGTGAACCTGTCTGCCACAGCTGCTAGGGATGGAATTACGTCCCCCCACCCAAAAAAAAAAAAAAAAGACAGGCTGATGTCCTCATCTCGGTACATGGACATGTGACTTTGGAAGTACACCAGGGAAAGAGGTCTTCGGAGCCCTGGTGGTGCAGTACTTCACTGCTCGGCTGATAGCCGAAAGGTGGGCTGCTTGATCCCACCCGTCACTACTCAAAGAAATGCAGCAACATTAGAAACCTAAGAGAGCAACTCTACCCTGTCATCTTGTTGTTGTTGTTGTTGTTGGTGCCATCAAATCCGTTCTGACCCATAGCAACCTTACACACAGCAGGACAAAGCACTGCCTGGTCCTGAATCTTCTTCACAATCGCTCCTGTGCTTGAGCCCATTGTTGCAGCCACTGTGTCAATCCATCTCCTGGGGGGCCTTCCGCTTTTTGCTGCTGCTGCCCCCACTTTACCAAACATGGTCTCGTTCTCCAGGGATTTCTGTCCCCTGGCAACATGTCCAAAGTATATCAGACAAAGTCTTGCTATCCATGCCACTAAGGCTCCTTACTCTGGCAGTTGTTCTTCCAACAGATCGGCTTGGCCTTTTAGCAGACCGTGGTACTCCCAATATTCTTCACCAGCACAATTCAACCCTGTCCCTACAAGTTGGACGCTCCCTGATGGCGTGTAGCAGTGCAGTCATGCTGGAGTAGGTTGCTAATCCCTAGGGGGCTTCAGAAAATATGTGTGTGTGGGGGGGGGAGTGGGAAGTCCTTTATCTTCTCCTTCCATTTTCCCACAAACTTTGAAGCTTCCTTGGAAAAGTTGGGAGAGACATGGAGTCAGAGATGCCCTGGGAGACGATGCCATGTGAAGCAAAGAAAAGGCCAAGGATGGTCAGCAGCAAATGAAGACGGGAGAGAATGGCAGAGCAGCTCCTCTCTCGGAGCCCTCAGAGGGACGGAGCAACGTGGTCAAGTCCTGGGCTTAGCCTTCTAGCCTGTGAACTCTTAAGACGATACACACACCCCACCGCCTTGTATTGCATGGCAGCACTAGGAAACCACGGCAACAACTGAGCCAGAGCCTATGTCTCTTGGGCCCTGAGAGCGCTGACTGCACGTGCAGGGCACTGGAAGTGCGCTGCACCCATAGACGGGCAAGCTGTCAGCCTTGGGACGAAGCCACTGAGCGAGCAGCCGGCAGCTCCCAGCAGGAAAGCAAAGGTAAAGTGACAGGCACCTTTTGCAATAACAATTATTCATCTTTTCCTTCCCAGGAATAACAATTAAGCATTTTTCCCATTGTTTTAACCCCAAAGCCCATGCATTTTTAAACCCAGACCAGATTCACTGCCTTAGGAAGGAAAAGCCAGATTGAGTCCAGGGCAAACAGTTCCTTTTTGGCTTTGAATTCCAAAAGACCCTTGAAAACAGAGCTTTTGAATGATAAGAACCAAGCACTTGAGGGCTGTTATTAGGTGCCATTGAGCTGGTTCTGACTCATATACAAGAGAGCAGAATACTGCCCAGGCCTGCTCCATCCTTGCAGTCATTGTTGTTTGACTCCATTGTTGCAGCCACTGTGTCAATCCATCAGAACAAGGCCAGCAGTTAACTGTGGGATGGTCCGTCATTGCTCCTGTGCAATTGAAAAAAATTAAAGCAATTCCATGAAAGTCAGAGTATGACCTTGAGTATATACTACCTGGATTTAGAGATTGTTGTACGTTGGCAAGACAGAAACGACTCAACTAAGTCAATGCAATAGAAGTTTATTGCGTGCCTGCGCAGGGACCAACTCTCTTGGCATGAGAGCGGCCCTGAACCGTATGAGCAATATTCTTTTATGCCTTTATACAAGGAAGCAATCTTTAGCTGTGCAAGCAAGCCGATACAGAAGCAAATGTTTGCCGTTAGCCTTGAGCCTTTTATCTGCAAGGGTCTGTTTGTGGTCAGCTTATTCTTTAACCCTTACTCCTTATTTTTCCCGGAACCTTATCAGGGTTGACTTGAGCAGCTGTCATAGTCCCGTTTCCCACCCCCCACCCCCCCAGAGTTCTTTTGAGAACTAGATGATACCTGCTCCTGCTTTTCTGAAACAAAATGGCTTCTCTTGGGCTATGCTACACCAGATCATGTCAAGAATAGACTTGACACACTGAACACTAGTGACCCAAACCAGACACGTTGTGGAATGGCGTCAAAGACACCATACATGAAGAAGCATAAAAGTAATTAAAAATGCAGGAAAGAAAAAAGACCAAAGTGGATGTCAGAAGAGACTCTGAAACTTGCTTTTGAAAAATTAAAGTGAGTGAAAGAAATGAGGAAATAAAGGAACTGAACAGAGATTTCAAATGGCAGCTGGAAAATGACAGAGTAAAACAGTCCAATGAATGAGCAAAGACCGGGAGTTAAAAAGTAAAACAGTCCAATGAATGAGCAAAGACCGGGAGTTAAAAAGTAAAACAGTCCAATGAATGAGCAAAGACCGGGAGTTAAAAAGTAAAACTGTCCAATGAATGAGCAAAGACCGGGAGTTAAAAAGTAAAACTGTCCAATGAATGAGCAAAGACCGGGAGTTAAAAAGCCAAAGAAGCGCACACTCCGCATTTTTCCAACGGAAAGAACTAAAGGAAAACTTCAAGCCTTGAATTGCAATCTTGAAGGATTCTATCAGCAAAATATTGAATGAGGCAGGGGGCATCAAAGATTATGAAAGCTACACACAGAATCACCGGGCAGTCAAAGAATTCTGGTGACTGAAATCATTTCGGGAGGCAGCATAGGATCAAGAACTGACGCTACTGAAAGAAGTCCAAACTGCACTGTAGGCATTGGCAGAAAACAACGCTCCAGAAATTAGCAAAATACCAACTTAAACAATTAAGTGTGTGGTAGTTACATAACCTGCTGTCAATTTAAGAGGATTAAGAGTGAAGGGCTGGAGTCCAGCCTGTCAATCAGGTCGTAGCTTGATGACCTCATTTGGAGGTGCTAAGGAGATAAATAGCTCGCTGGAGGCAGGAGCAGGCTCACTCCCTGTGAGACATTCTTGTTGATAAGCCACATGAAGACAAGCTGATGGCAGCCAGAGCCTCGGAGCTGGAGAGGCCACAGGGAGATCCCTGCCAGTGCTGAGCTGCTTACAATGCTACTGGATCCACAAGACATCCCACCCACTGGCCTGTGATCTTCCTGCATTTGGAATCATTGCATGTGTTGCTTGAGTCTGAAGAGGACTTTATAGATTGGTATTAGACATATGGGCTAATATCGGACTTATGGACTTGATCAGGACTGGGCTGGAATGTTTTCTCAATCTCCAATTTCTCTGGTAAATAAAGCTCACTCTTATACATATGAGTGTCTGCCAGGGGTAGCTCACCCCTAACACATCGTTACGAGTCCGGTAGGCGCAATTGTATAGCGATAATAAGTAAAGATTATAGTAAAGTCATAGAGAGCATGAGAGATAGAAGAGAGATTGAAATAATGGAGTCAGACACATTTCACAGTAGCATGCTCACCTCAGCCCCATTTGGTGGTCCACGTGGAGAGAGCAAGAGAATCTTTAATGCTCACCAAGGCTTTTATATTCTCTGGGGACATGCAAGTCCCCTAATTACAGGTGAAGACATACATCACAGGAAGGGGTTGTGCTATCGGTAATACAGTAATAGGAGGGGGTGATTTAGGGGTATCCACATAATAGGAAGAGGAGGGATTGGGGGCATAAATGTGGCAAGATGGGCGGATCCTAGATACAGGATGGCAGCCTAACTTTGGATGTCACAGAGCCAGTTTGATCTGTTCTCTGGATCTCCATAAGAGCCATTAGCAGTAGGGTGTAAACCTCACCTACAGGAACCAAGCTAATGGTTGTAAGCTTTAGGGAGAAATTGTCCATTGTCCCCAGCAGCAGGGAGCAGGCCCACCCCTGTGGCAGGGCGAGACAGCAGCCTGGTAGTGATTGCCTCAAGGGAAATAATTTTTATCATTAGCTGCAAGCAGTGTCCTAAATCTAACATATTTGGGGGAGACGACTTGGGAGAAATCTTTCTGTTTCCCACAAGTGTCTATGAATTTGTTTCTCTAGTCGACTTGGACTAATACCAAGTAAAATGCTGCTAAAAAACGTGGACGAGAGTGAGCTGGCCAACTGACTTATTCATGCCCATTGCAACGAAAGGTAAAGCAACAGAAATATTTATTGTCTTAATATGCGTGGAAGCTAGGAGTTAGCAAAATGTGGGTTTTGAAAGGCCCTGTTCTCTTGGGAGGCTCTCAGAAGGGGAAGATCCTTTCTTGTCTCCCCGCTCGATGGCAGCTCCAGAGCATGGTGCAAACCTGCAGCATATCTCCATAGTCACACGGCTGCCTGCTGTTTGTCTCTTAGAGTTGCTGCCCTTTAACAAGGACACCACTAGAAGTGGATTAGATCAATCACATCTACTTTAATAGGACTTTGTATTAATCTAATTGATAACATCTTCAAAGACACTGTGTGCAAGACAGCAGTGGTGATACAATGGATAATTGAAAGTTGGTGATCTGCTCCTTTATTAGGCTCTTTTCAACTCTTGACCAAAACTTCAACTGCCATTGAGTGGTTCCATCTCCTAACAACCTGATGGGGCAGAATAGAACTGCCCCTCTGGGCTTTCTGAGACTTAGATCTTTCCAGGAGCAGACAGCCTCATTGTTCTCCCGGAACCACTTCAAAACCAAACTCCCTGCCATGGAGTCTCATAAAGACCCTGTGGGGTTCTGAGACTAACTCAGGAGTAGATAACCCAGTCTGCCTTCCTCAGAACTGCTGGTGGTTTTGTAAGATCTCTCTCTCTGGGCTAGAGTTACACCTCGGTCCTTGGCTCCGCATGAGAAAGAATTCACGCTGAAGCCTGGCTCGTGATCCAAGTGAATTTAATGAGAGTTAAAAGAAGCTTCCGGTTTTACACGGCACCCACAGGATTCCTTTCGACCATGTGGCCTGGCAGAGACTGCTCGGGGTCACGCAAAGATCTCTCTCTCAAGTTTTTCCTCCGAAAAAAGACCCCTCTCCCTCTAGGTTCCTGCCTTTTCAAGGATTCCCCGGGGAGGCGTAGTGAACGACCTCAGGTCGATCCCATTGGCTGAATTGCAATCACTTGGCCCAGGTGGGCCAATCCAGGTTTAACGCCCATCCGTGCCCACCGGTGGGAAAACCCAAGCCTTTGTTCTACGCTGGCTCTCTTGGGCATGCGTCAATGGACATCCCATCTCTGCCCATCTGCCTAACGTTTTTTGGACTTCCAACCATGAGAATCTCAGCTCAAGCTTAATCCCACCACAAGGGATCCCTCTGGAACCACTAGTGGGTTCGAATGGCTGACCTTTCCGTCAGCAGCTCACAATGCCACTGGCACTCCTGTTTTGACGTAGCAGCTTTATTTTATCAGAGAGTCCAATTTTCCATAGGCTTTCCTATGCTGAAATGTTCATGAGAGCGCATTGCTGACTAGTTTCTCCTTTGTAGACACTGGTGAGTTTGAACCACCAACCTTTTGGTTACTAATTGACTCGGTTTGATTTGGTTTGGGACTTATAAAAAGAAGGGAGAAATCCAGGCCAGAACATGAAGAGGAGGATGGGTTCCTCAACCAGGTAAGGTTTGACTTCAGAGATACATGGTCAAATCTTCCCTGGGCCCCAGTTTATAAAGGTGCTGCTCCCAATCCTGCGAATGAACTTCTATAGAGTTTGAAAATAACACTGTTTAAGCAAGGAATGCAGAGGATTGCAGGGCCCCAGAGGGCAAAAACTAGTCTTTCAAAAACCCAGGGGTGTGATTGCCCCACCTTGACAGGTGTGTCTGGCCTGGGCCGCTCTCCACAACCCACAGCAAGCATTGAGGGGAGTCCTGAGAGTAGTGACCTGGCAAGTCAAATGCATGTCCACAGCTGCTGCTTATTCGCTAAAGTAAGTGATTATCCAGCATCTGACACAGCGCTTGTATGTAGCAAACCCTAAACCCATTGCTACTTAATTGATTCTGGCTAAGAACAATCCTATAGGACTGGGTAGATCAGCCCCATAGGGTTTTTAAGGAGCAGCACTGGTGGCCTACTGGGTTGTGCACTGGGATGCTAAGCAAAAGGTCAACTGTTCAAACCCACCAGCCAGCCACTCTGTGGGAAGAACCTGAGGCTGTCTATTTCTGTAAAGATTTGCAGGCACAGAAACCCAAAGGGGGCAACGGAGTCGCGCTGACTGAGTCAGAATCGACTCGAAGTTGGCGCACTGAGTTGAGCTCTACAGTGTCGTCGACTGCCACGTCTTTCTCCTACAAGCAGCCGGTGAATTTAGGGCGCCGACCTTCAGTCACAGCTCTGCACTTAGCCACGGCACCACCAGGGCTCCTTTGCATGTAGTAGTTTCAATCAATTCATTACTTAATGAATACCTCCAGGCTTCTCTCCTGGTTCAGTGGCTTGCTCATCTCATTATTCTCCCTTAGCAATTATCACTCGGGATTATAATTACTTGTTGAGCTGTTTGCCTCTCCTGGTGAACCCAAGAACAAGAAGTGTGCCTTCATTATTTTACAGCCCCAAATATCTGTAAAGAGATAAAATGCAACATGAATTTCAGAACACAAGATGGCTATTTCCTGAGAGAGACACAGGATGATTAAGGGGCTCACTCAGAGTTACTCTCAGCGCCAGGGAGGGAGAAGGAGGCTTATTGACTGTCCACTGTGTATTTTCCTCATACGATTTCACAAGCTGTTAAAAATAATTTGATCATAATGGAAAACCCTGTCGTTATCTGTTTGGTTGCAATATTTATAGAATTTAAAAGCATCTCTACATGTTTTCACTTTAATGTTGTAAATTTCCACAAAGAACTCTCAAAATTAGTTAGTGATTGCCTTCTTTTCTTACGGCTGCTGGAAAATAGACCAGAAAATGGGCAGTCCAACAGAAGAGGGTACGCCCAGTAAGGTAAACCCAGCATTCTAGAGGGCATATGTCCTCAGGGGATTTTCGGATCCCAAAGGAACAGCTGAGAACTGAACCCAATAGCCTTCTAGGGCCGGTGTTGTTGCTGTTAAGTGCCGTCAAGCCAGTTCAGACCCGTAGTGACTCTGTGCACACAGAATGAAATCCTGCCCAGTCCCGTGCGTCCTCACAATCATCCCCCCGCTTGAGCCCATCATTGCAGCCGCTGTGCCAGCCCAGCTCCTTAAGGGCCCTCCTCTTTGTTGCTGCCTTCCCCCCCCCCCCCCCCAATTGCCAAGTACAGTGTCCTTCTCCAGAGACCAGAGATTTGTTTATCCAAATCCAGGTCCAAGTAGGCAAAAGTCAAACACCCAGAGTCCTGAGAATCCTATACATAATAAGTTTTTACTATCCAAATTATATAAGGAATTCCTACAACTCAGCAACCAATGAAGAAAGAATGCAGTCAAAACTGGCCAGAGGACTTGACTGTACATCTCACCAAAGAAAGCATCCAATGGCCCACAAGCACCTGAAACAATGCTCAACATCATTAATCACAACCATCCAGTGCCATCAAGTCAATGTCTTCCCCACAGCCCGGCCCAGAAGTGGGAATCAAACCACGATGAGACGTCCACTCCATGCCCATCGGATGGCGACTATTAGCAAAGTGGAAAATACCAGTGTTGGAGCATATTCAGAAATTGGAATCCTTGTTCTTTGTTAGTGAGTTTGGAAAATGGTGAGGCCACTGTGGGAAAATTTGGCAGTTCCTCGAAAGATTAAAACTAGAATTATTATGTGACCCAGAAACTCCATTCTTAGGCATATGCCCCAGAGACCTGAAATCAATGATGCAAGTGAATGTGGCATTATTCACCGTAGACTCAAGGTAGAAGAGGCCCAACAGCAAAAGACTAAATAAAATATGGTACATATTCCCAACGGCATGCTTTATTCTCACAGAGAGAGATGAAGTTTTAGTACATCTTCAACATGAATGGATATTGAAAATGTTAGGATACGTGAACTAAATCAATCATGAAAAGACTAATGTAAATAATCTAGAAGAGGCGAATGTGTAGACCCCAAAGTTTATTAGAGGTTACCAGGGACAGGCAGGAGTGGGAAATGGGGAATTACAGCTGAAGAGCACGGAGTTTCTGTTAAGGATGATCGAAGTTGGGAAAGAATCATTGTGATGCTTAAATAACATGGCAGACACAATCAACTGTGCAAGTATACTGGTGGAAACTGCAAATATCTTGCTATAAATTCAAAACATTTAAAATCCAGAACCCTCCCCAAATAAGTACTTTCTTCTTCTGAAGTGAAACCAAGTGCCACACCTCATCAGAAGAAGGTGAAGCTGAATAAAACCTTGACGTGACCTGAAGCCTAGTTTGACCACACCTCAGGGGTTAAGGGAAACTCAGCGTTTTCACTTGGCTTAAGGGCTCCTGTATGAGCAGAAGTACATTGCTTAAATGCTGTCAGGATGAACATGCCCTCAGATTAGCCTTCATAGTGTTAAGATGAACAGCTTTTAAAATGCAATGACCGGAACACGGTCAAAGATAACAGAGTGTGCTAGGAAACTCGATAGCACAGTGAGAAAGAACCGGCGGGGCAGGCAATAGAAATAGATACATTGGAATTATTATATGCAAACTCGGAAAAACCATCAATACTATACTTCCAAGACTCATTACCATGGAGTCGATGACAGCTTATGGGGACCCTATAGGACAGAGTAGAACTGCCCCTATAGGTTTCCAAGACTGCCCCAAGACTGTAACTCCTAACGGAATTTGAAAGCCTGGCCTTTCCTGTTGAGGAGCACCGGGTGGTTTGGAACCTTGAGGTTCGCAGGCCAAAGTGTAAGCGCTGTTCCGCTAGGGCTTCTAAACACTGGGCTTGGACACACATATTTTCAAACTGCTATTGAGTTGATTCTGACTCACAACGACCCTATATAGGATTTCCAAGGCTGTAAATCTTTCTGGAATCAGACAGCCTCATCTCTCTCCTGGAGGTGGATTTGAACTGTAGACCTTGCATTGGCAGTGTAAGCATCTCAGCGCTGGCAGAGGTCTC
Source organism: Tenrec ecaudatus (assembly GCF_050624435.1). Taxonomy (NCBI): domain Eukaryota; kingdom Metazoa; phylum Chordata; class Mammalia; order Afrosoricida; family Tenrecidae; genus Tenrec; species Tenrec ecaudatus. Next base: position 44,209,650 of record NC_134534.1, read on the forward strand.
CACACTGCTTTACCAGCACCCAGGGTGGCATCAGGGTAAGTCTATGTGACTTCTCCTCAGGGATGTCTCACAAAAAGAGAGTCTTGCCAGCTGAGGCAGAGAACTAGTTAAGGCAGCCACAAACTGGTCCAACCATTAGAGAGCAAGAGACAAGAGAACTAGAAAGGCGAGGCTCACCCAGCCATTTATCTCTCTGCCCTTCAATTAAACTGGCCTTCAATTAATCTCACATGTGTTCATTGGCCAGGTTGACACTATAAACCTTAACTAGCACAATAACCAAATAAAAACTCCATAATTAAAAACAGCAATAAGAAAAATTAATTTTTAAAATGTGACCAGACATCCCGCTTTTGGCGGGACAGTCCAGATTTTTAACAATTTTTCCCATGTCCCGCGGTGTTTTTTAAAAGACCCGATTTTTGAAAGAATGCACAACAAGCTAGGGTATATGGTTTTCAGCTACCATGTGGCTATTTTGCCAGGATATGAGTTTTATCGATGGTGTCCCGCCTTACCAATGTTAAAATCTGGTCACCTTACGCAATATAACATACATAACTGAATAAAGAATTGTATAACTGGAAGATGGGAAAAGAAACTATCTAGAATGCAGCATAGAGTTTTTTTTTAAGTTGGAAAAATACAAAAGAGAAAATAAGAGACCCAGAGGATGCAGGGGAAAGATCCTACAAGTTTTCTTCGAGTCTCAGAACAAAAAGAGGGAATAAGGCATAGGCAAGATAAGAGGAGAGAATTGGGATATTCCCAAATTCCTAAAGCATCTTTCGGAGCTCACACGCTGGTTGGCCCATAGCGCACAGTGGTCCTCTAGGGGGCGGTGTTGCCTAAGACCAGGCACCAGTCCGAGTGGCTCACACCGGAAAATCATGAAATACTCCTTCTCACGGTGGAGGGGGACGAAAAGGAGTTGGTTGAAAAAGAGTGTTCCAGATGGAAGAACTGCATAGACAGAGACTGAAACGTAGAGAGAATAGAGAAGGGAGGAGAAAGGAAGGAGGAGCTGAGAAGGAAAGACCCTTGTGAAAACAAGCTCCAAGCATCTGGGACCTGGAGGGAAGGTAGCAGGTAAGATAAGGGGGATGGGCAGATACAACGACCCAACCCCACCCACCCCCCAAAAGCCTGGCTAGGTGTTAACAGAGAGCTATTACCAATTCTGTTCCATGATCAGGAAACAAAGTGCTAAAAGCTTCCCAGGTCATTCTGCAAAGCCAGCACAGACCCCAAACAGACAAAATGGAGCTGGGACATGAATAACATCACGAACTATGTAAGGATATTGAGGCTTCCTTCCATGATCCAGGAACACCTATTAAATGTTTCAAAGCAATGAGGTATACATATGATCAGATGGACATGTTAGACCAATCACCTGAGGTAAAAGATCATTGAAGTCGTGAGAGTCCGTCTGGGGGTTCTATTAAGAGGCAGTTTTATTTGTTTATTTATTTGTAGTTTTTTTGTTATTATTGTTTAATCGTTTTATTTGGGGCTCTTACAGCTCTTATAACATTCCATACATCAATTGTGTCAAACATATTTGTGCATCTGTTACCATCATCATTTTCTAAACATTTACTATTTGGTATCAGCTCTTCGTTTTTCCCTCTCTCCCTGCCTCCCACCCTTGTGACCCCTGGATAAATTATTATTGTTTTCATATCTTATACCAACTGCTGTCTCCCTTCACCCACGTTTCTGTTGTTCATCCCCCTGGGGGAGGGGGTTATTATGCTTCGATACTTTTAATCGATTCCCCTTCCTCCCTTCCTCTCCACACTTTCCCCCTACTCTCCTGGTATTGCTACTCCCATTTCTGTACCTGACGGGTTTATCTGACCTGAATTCCGTGTGTCATGAGCTCTTATCAGTCCCAGTGTACATGCTGCGGTCTAGCCAGAACTGAAATGCAGGACTGGGGTCATGACAGTTGGGGGGGGTTGAGGAAGCCTCAAAGAACCAGAGGAATATTGTGTGTTTCATAGGTGCTATACTGCACCCTGGTTGACTCATACCTTCCGTGTGACCCTTCTGGAAGGAGATGTCTTATTTGTCTACAGATGGGTTTGGGATCCCTGCTCCAACTCCCCTCGTTTTCAACAATATCTTTTTAGTGTTTGTTTGTGATCTTCTGGTGCCTGTTACTGATTGTGCCAACACCTCGTGATCACACAGGCTGGTGTGCTTCTTCCATGTGGGCTTGTTGCTTCTCTGCTAGCCTTTAAGACCCAGACACTGTATCTTTTGATAGCTGGCACCATCAGCCTTAAGAGGCAGTTGTAAATAATTCAGAGAGGTCCTGAGAGTGGTTTTGAAGACAGGCCATGCTTGATATTGGCGAGGGTGAAGGAAACCGGCATGTTTCAAGCACTGCTGTGGCCCTTGATTTGATTTTCGCAAAGCAATTTAGCTGTACAGTATGTAACTAAAGTTTTTAGAGTGGTCGATGGACGTAGTGAATATATACTGGAAGGCGGAAGGTTCAAGTCCACTCACAGGTTCCTCAGAAGAAAGACCTGGTGATCTACTTATGATAAAGTTAGCCATAGAAATCCTATGGCATGGAGGTCCACTCTGACACATGTGGGGTCTCCATGAGTCAGAATCTACTGGTTTGATTTGTTTACCTGTTTCCCCTAACTGAATGAGGACAGGGAAGTATTATCCAATCTCTTCTGTTGAGTTATTATTACCCAAGGACAAATCAGAAGACTTTAAAAGAAAGGGGAAAAAGTAGGAAGAGTAACATAAATATTCCATACCAGTTGCTGTGGCGTCCCTATTGATTCACAGTGACCTTATTGATCAGAGTAGGATTGCCCCAGGCTGTAAACTTCAGAGGGAAAGTTTTTCCACATCTGTCTCCCACAAGGTACCTAGTGTATTTTAACCATTGACCAGTTACCAGTGAAGCACTTAACCACTGGGCCACCAGGGCACCTTATCTGAACTATAAAAATAATAAAAATTTAAGGAGAATGTATACTGGACAATTATAGAACGAATGATAACTCTCCTAAGAAGCTTTGTAAATGAAGACAGGCATTTAAAATGTTTTGAATGTCTGAAAAGCTGTGCTCAGAGCCAAATAAAGAGTTTAAATGTTTTCTTTCTGAAATGAGGGGGGAAAAATACTCAAATCAATGAAGCATTCAACTTGAGAAGTTAAAAATCAAGCCAACCGAAGGAAAGGTCAAGGTTAATTAATTCGAAGTCAAAAGCTATAAATTAGTTCTAGGCCTGTTTCTTTGATGAAAAAGTACCAGCACCAGCACCACCAACTAAAACCTCTCATAGATTTAATTAATGACAGAAGGGAAGGCAAAATAAATGTAAAACAGCAAAGGGGGTGCAGAAAGAACAAATGCTTGTACAAAAAACTCTAATAGAGTAGACCATCATCTAGGAAATTGTAAATTACCAGTATTCCTCAAGATGTTGAATGTTGAATTTACTTTGCACCTGTGATCGTCCTACACTCAGCATCATTGTATGTGTGCATGAGTCTGAAGATGAATTTAGAGATGGGTATCAGATACAGGGGATAATATCGAACTCATGGATTTGATCTGGTTTGGGTTGGGATGTTTTCTCAATATATAATTGCTCTTTTATATAAAGCTCTTTCTTTCTTTTATTTAATAAATCTTTTTATTGGGGCTCATACAACTCTTATTACAATCCATACATACATCAATTGGGCAAAGCACCCTTTCCTATAGACATATGAATATCTATGAGTTTGTTTCTCTAGTCAACTCTGACTAACACACACACCCCCAAAAAGAAAAGAAAAAACCAACAAACTCCTGTTAGGTGTTACCAGATCTATGTTACCATTTCTGTGCTATGGCCAGGAAACATCATGTGTTAAAGTTTCCCAAGTAATTTTGAAAAGTCAGCGTTACCTTGATTCTAAGATGACCAAGATAACCAAAATAACATTATAAATAAAGAAAAATGACATATAAGCCAAGTTAATTATGGCAGGGACATCATCCTTAATAAAATGCTAATCAAACTCATCCCATATTTTAAGACTTTTAATGTTATAAAACCTACCGCTGCAATACATTAGAAATGGGGGAGGGCAGGGGAGGAAGTGATCCACTCAGTATGTCAAAAAGAATTTGATAATACTCCAAACCTGATGGTAGTCTTTTTTCAAAAGCCTTGGGTTAAAAAAAAGTTAAGACTATTTACTAAGTATGATACTATCAAACCAGCAGCTAAGGTCACACTGAATGTGAACTTTGGAAGCATTTCCTTGGACTAAGAAATAAAACGGAACATTCACTATTTTCACATTAAGGTGAAAGTGAAGGGCAATAAGACAGGACAGGAAGGTCAAAGTTATTGGCAAAGCTATAAATGCATCATTATTTTAAAATTACATCACTTTCTACCTAAGAAGCTCAAGAAATTCATTCATAAGTAAACTTATTAAAGAACAAAACTCAGAGCAAGAGAAAGAAGAGATACAGCAAGGAAGAAAGGAGGTAGCATTGAGAGGAAAGAGAGGAGAGAGATGGGTGGCCCAGCCTGTCATAAACTCCAAACTCTAAAGCTGTTGATGTTGAAGGTCTGAATTGGTGACATAAGACGCTCTTCAGGGATCATTTATGGGGTGCACTGGATGAGCCCAAAATGGCTTTATTACTGTTTCTAAGTGCCAGGGGGCTTTTGACCTACCGAGCTAGGTCACCTTCATTCCCAGATGGCAGTCTCTCTGCACTTACCAATCTACTCGCAGCTGCATTAGAATACCTGGGAGTCGAACTTGGGCTGAAGAGGGAAGGACACGCATTTTATGGCATCTTGTCCTTTTCCCTGGCTGTTGTTGGGTTCTACGGGGTCCGTTCCGACTCACAGTGGCCCTAACTCTGTAGGGCAGAGGGTCCCCTGCTCTAGTCGGCACCACCCTCACCATCGATGCCAGCATGGAGCTTGTTCTTGCAACCACTATGTCAACCCATCTCGGCGAGGGCCCCTCCTGACCACATGCCCAAAGTACACGAGACAAAGTCTCGCCATGCTTCCAAGGAGCATTCGAGCCATGCTTCTTCCAGGATGGGTGTACTCATCTTCAGGCTGTAAGTCAGACGCATTCCTTCATTCTTCTTCACTTCATCCTTACGCAGTGTCCAGCTTTTGTGTTCACGGGATGGTTGAGATTACCATGGCTTGGCGCAGGTGACATCTTTGTTTTTGCACCCTCTAACGTTGTCTTTGCACCAGTGCAATCTGGGCTTTCACCACTTCACTGCAGCTTCTGTCAGCATTGAGTACGGATCCAAGAAAATGAAACCCTGCAATATTTTCTCCGTGTTTCATAATGTTGCTTGTTGGTCCCGTAGTGATGATTTTTGTTTTCTTGTGTTGCAGTGTAACCATAGTTTTCATTGTGGGCTCCCCGACAGCTCCCCATCCCTTCTTCACATCCTCTGACGCATTGCCCCTAAAGGACTCCTCGTGTCTCTAGAAAGTATGAGAGAAAGCAGTGAGCTGGCATTTGAAATAGACTGGAGGCCACCACATTGGGGCAGTCTAACTACATCCTGCTGGTTCTCTCCAACCTCCTGGGCTTGCATCCCAGAAGCGGCGCCCTGATGGTGGCCAAGGCAGGCCAAGAGGAAGGGACTTGTAGACACCATGTCCTCTGGTTCAGAACAGAAACTGAACTTGAAAACAGCTAGATACACATGATGAAAGAGGAACAGGAGGCAGGGTACCACGCATTATCAAAGATCTTATTCATTTTTTCCCCTTGAGGTTCCCAAATGGGTAGTTTTCTGTTATGAGTAAACATCTTGCTCACTGATTCTGTTGTATTTAGGAAATATAGATTAAATTAGCAATAGACATAAAATCCCCCCACCCCATCCAACTGAAGGAAGAACTGGAAAACACAGTCCTCAGCTTACAGAGAGGCACAGTGGTTACATGTTGAGTAGCTAACAAGGTCAGCAGTTCAAAGCCACCAACTGCTTTACTGGAGAACAATGTGGCTTTCCACTCCAGTAAGTAGTTACAGTTTTGTAAACCCGCAGAGACAGTTCTACCCTGTCCTATAGGATCACTGTGAGTCAGAATCAACTTCATAACAGTGAGTTTGGTTCTTTGGAAGCTTTCAAAAAGGTCATTTTCTTAAAAGAATGCTACTAAGCTACTAGGTTTTTGGAACTATGTACACATATAACCAAAGAGATGTCTGGAATGAGATTTTCAGGGCCCAAATCATCTAGTTACCCCATCATGAAAACGAAGAAGCTTTGATTTTTATTTAAATTTTTTTTTGCAATGGAGAAAAATAGAAATATGTGAAAAGGGTTTGCAAACAGAGCATTCGCATTGAATAATTCCGCCACCGCTGATTGAATCTGTGCTGTGTGCTGGCTGTAGTCTGAAACAGGTTCCTCTGAGTTGGTCATGTCGGAGCGCTGCTATGGCCTGTAAGAACCGATGGAGCAGGGACACAGGAACAACAAAAACACACTCAGTGCCATCAAGTCCCTCTCAACTCCTCATGCCCCGATGCCCCATGGGGTTGGGAGGTGGTCTGCTGCAGATACCTTTTTCTCTGGAAATGGCTGATGTGGTCCAACCACCAATCTTTTCCTTAGCAGTCAATGCTTCACCTGCTGTGCCGTCAGGCTCTTTGTAGAAACAAAAGGCTGATTCAAGTGGATGAGGAAGGGAGAGAAGGTGAAAAGTTCGCCCAAAAGAAAACTGCATTTTCTAGAATCTTGACGGTGAAAACAGGATGATAGATGCTGGCGTGGATGAGGGTCAAGAACTCAGAGCCAAGACAGGGTTAAAGCTGCTGGAGTGGGCTTTTCAGGTGCTGGAGAGGCACCAGGACAGAGGGCAGGGAGGAAATGCAGGTGAAGGGGAGATGGCCAGTGGATCTCTGTCCTCGTGCCAAAGAGTATGATTGTGCTCTGGCTTTTGTGCTCGCCCAGGGAACTGCTCCCAAAGGGTTTCTTGGCGGTCATTTATACAGAAGCAGATTGCCAGACCTTTCTTCCACAGCAATGCCAAGTGAGTTCAAACTACCAACTTCTGGTTAGTAGTTGAGCGCAAGCCGTTTGCACCCAGCAGGGACCTTGAGAAAGAGCATTGTAATCAGGGTACCCCATTATCAAGGATCCCTGGTGGCTCAATGGTACTCGGTTGATACTAGATGCTTGGCAATTTGAACCAGCCAGTTGGCACGAAAAAGATCTAACAGCCCGCTTCCCTGAATGTGGTAGTTACTTAATCCGGTGCCAATTTGAGACTATTACCAGTGAAGGGTGGAGTTGAGCCTGTCAATCAGGTTGCGGGTTGATGACCTCATTTGAAGGCATTAGGAGATAAATAGCTCCCTGGAGGCAGGACATATACTCTCTCTGTAAGACATTCCTGCTGACGAGCCACGTGGAGCTATGCTGACTGTAGCCAGAGCCCTGGAGCTGGAAGTGCCATGTGGAGACCCACGCCAGCGGTGAGATGTTTCCCCCACCACTGGATCTACAAGACTTTCCAGTGATCTTCCTGCATTCAGCATTATTACATGACTCTGTGAGTCTAAAGAAGAATTTTATGAACTAGTATTAGACATATGGGCTAATATTGGACTTGTGGACTTGATCTGGACTGGGCTGGGATGTTTCTCAATATACAATTGCTCTTTTATATAAAGCTCTTTCTTATACACATATGCATATCATGAATTTGTTTTTCTAGTCAAACTCGGACTAACACACTGAAGGTTACAGCCTAGAAAATGTCTGGGGCTGTTCCATTCTGTCACAAGGGGCTCTGTGAGTCAGAATTGGCTCAACTGCACAGAGGGACAGCAATCAAGTGATTGGCATCCGTAAAGGTGGCAGACAAGAAAGCCCTTGGCCTTTCGCTGGGTAACTCCACTCTGTCACATAGCGTCACTAGGAGCAGAAAACCACTCCATGGCACCCAAGACCTGCATGTAGCTAAAGACTACTTTCCCAGTCTGCTGTGAAGGTACGTGTAGCTTTGTAACTAAGTCCTAGCCACTCAAGAGCATAGACTCAGCGGAAAGAGGGTCCTGCGTCCTTCCCACTGTCGAAGCCTATAAATGCGCCAAGTAAGAGACGAGAGACAAACCACCTGTCAAGAAGGTATAGGAAAGCGGGGGAGAAAGAGCTACAGGGTGTTGGGGAAAGTGCTAGAACTTTGGAATAATTGTTGTAGAGAATGGGTTTGGGAACTCACTAAGGACCTGCTAGATAATAAGCAAAAAATATATTCCTGAACCTCACCGGTGACTCAGCTCCAATCCTGTTACTCTCTGCCTGTTTCCAGCCTGCCTCGAGAGCACCTGGGCTCTACAGCAAGAAGAAAACAAACATCAAGCAGCTATTTATTGATCCTTGTCCACTCAGAGTACGTCCAGACATTAGGTAAATAAGTTATCATCCAGCAGAGTTGTGCAATTTGGTTGTATTTGTCAGAGAGCTGGATTCCAGTTGCCGGTTTCACCTTTTAGGCTTATTTTACGATTTAATTCCATTCCTGCTGCACTGGAGTTGGTCGTGGGCTGGTGGCGACATTGGATGGGTGTATACAGAAGAAAAGCGCTTCCCATAGAAGAACTGGGATGACTCATGGTACTTAGTGCTCCCCTTTCAAGTGCACCGACTACAGCAGGGACCCAGTGTTCTCCAGGGGGAAGACCCACGACAGCAATCACACCTTGTGTCTCAAGGCACAACCTGAGCCAACGGAGCTGCAGGCGGGGAGAACACAGGTTACTGAGCACATGAGAAGCTTCTAAAGTTCCCGTTTTGAACCGCCTAAAATCGGCTGTTGGGTGACCACAAAGACTCTGTGGTGGACACAGGAGACACCACATGTGGAGTCCAGGACATGCCCACAGCGGGACTATGGGGGCTCAATCCAGTTCTAATGTAATTTGAGAACTAAAAGGGTGTGATATCATTGAACCCCCCCTTAGTATTATTGCCTATTATAAACAAAATCTGTACAAATCTGATCTTTGAACTTCTGTAAGCATCTGAGACTAAGAGCTACAAATGACACACCCCAACCCTGTACATACGCTATATTAGTAAAGATCTGCAAAAACAAACCTGGGCTGTTTTAAGTTTGATTCATGTAGCTGGGATATTTCGTAAGTCGGGGACTACCTGTAGTGCCTTTTAAATTCAAAGGAACCCCGGGGGGGGGGGGGGGTGATGAACAGGAATTCTGAAATGTTACATAACATGTATTTTTATACCACAATTTAAACCTAATGGCACTTTCCTTTGGTGTCTATATTTTTAGAGCACAATATTTTAAAATCACACGCTGTGCTGAGTTGCTCTCCACCGACTAATCTACCTCAGGACTTCCTGATCATCTGAAGGGTTGGCTGTGTGTGCTGGGTATTCACAAATGCTAATGAAACCGTGTAGGGTAGCTTGTGGGTAAATGTGGTAAGTGCCCTCTGTCTCCCTCTGGGTTTCAGACAACAAGCAAGTCAAAAAGAAGGCAGGAAGTAGAATTTAGCAATGGTCCCCAACCTTGGCTACCTCTTAGGACATGGTGCTCTAAGTTTCTTGGTGGTTGAGATCAATGAAGTTCAGTTTGCCAGCTGATAGGGGAAAGTCTTTCTATAGGGAGTGTGCTAGCCTGGGTTGACTAGAGAAACATTCATAGACACGCATATGGGTATAAGAAAGATCTTTTCTATGTGCATATATTTATAGGTTTAGTATTAAGATCGCAGATGAACATTGGGCTTCCACTCAAGTACTCTCTCAATGCAAGAACACTTTGTGCTATTAAACTGGCATTTCATGATGCTCACCTTCCCGACACGATCACTGAAGATAAAGCAGGTGCATAAGCACATGTGGTGAAGAAAGCTGATGGTGTCCAGCTATAAAAAGATATAGTGTCTAGGGTCTTAAATGTTTGAAAGTAAACAAGCAGCCATCTAACTCAGAAGCAACAAAGCCTACATGTATGAAGCACACGAGGTGTCAAAGGGATCAGGTATTAGGCATCAAAGAACAAAAAAATCATATCATTGAGAAAGAGGGAAAGTGCGGAGTGGGGCCCCAAAACCCATCTGTAGACAACTGGACATCCCCTTACAGAAGGGTTGTGGGGAAGAGACGACCCAGTCAGGGTGCAGGGTAGCAATGATGAGATATATAACTTTCCTCTAGTTCCTAAATGCTTCCTCACTACCAGACTATCATGATCTCAATTCTACCTTATAAATCCGGCTAGACCAGAGGATGTACACTGGTAAAGATAGGAACTGGAAGCACAGGGAATTCAGGACAGATGAACCCTTCAGAACCAGTGGTCAGAGTTGTAATACCGGGAGAGTAAAGGGAAGGTGGGGTAAAAGGGGGGACCAATTACAAGGATCTACATATAACCCCCTCCCTGGGGGATAGACAACAGAAAAGTGGGTAAAGGGAGACGTTGGACAGTGTAAGACATGACAAATTAATAATAATTTATAAATTATCAAGGGTTCATGGGTGGGGGTGAGGAGGGGGGAAATGAGTTGATACCAAGGGCTCAAGAAGAAAGGAAATGTTTTGAGAATGATGATGGCAACAAATGTACAAATGTGCTTGACACAGTGGATGGATATATGGATTGTAATGAGAGTTGTACGAGTCCCCAATAAAATGATTTTTAAAAATATCTTTATACAAAGAATAATTGTACATTAAGAAAACACCCCATCCCAGGCCAGATCAAGTCTATAAGTCCAATATTAGCCTATATGCCCGATACCAATCTATAAAGTCCTCTTCAGACTCATGAAACACATGCGATGATGCCTGATCACAGGTCAGTGGCTGGAAGTCTTGTGGATCCAGTGCTGGTAGAAGCACATCTACCTGGAAGGGGTCTCCATGTGGCTCCTCCAGCTCCCAGGGCTCTGGCTACATCTGGGTAGCTTCATGTGGCTTCTCATCAGTAATGTCTCACAGGGAGTGAGCCTGTCTCCTGCCTCCAGTGAGCTATTTATCTCCTTAACATTCCAAATGAGGCCATGAAGCTACAACCTGATTGACAGGCTAGACTCCACCCCTTCACTCTTAATCCTCTCAAGTTAACAACAGATTATCTAACTACCACAGAGAGGGGACATCTTGAGTAACTGAAGAAATATAGTAGAGCTAACACTTTCATTATCCAAAAGAACATTTCAGCATCTATCTTGAAGGACAATGCTGTCTGAATAGGATAATATCTATATGTCAACAAGAAAGTAGAGTTAATTTAACTATTATTCAAATTTAGGTACCATGTTCACTAGTGATGAAGAAATGGAAGAATTCTATCAACTTCTTTAATCGAAATCTGATCACTCAATCAAGATGCATTGATAATTATTGGCGATTAGAATATGATAATTGGAAACAAAGAGGACAGGATAGCATGGGGGAAAACCTGGGTGAGAGAAATTAAGTTAAATATAACATGATCATAGTTTGCAAGACCAAGAACTTCTTCATGGCAATACCTTTTCAACAACATAAATGGCAACTGTATACACAGATCTCACCAGACAAAAACAAATTAACTACATCTGTGGGAAGAGACAATGGAGCAGCACAAGATTAGCAGCTCAAACAAGGCCAGGGGCCAATGGTGGAATACAACATCAGTTGCTCGTATGTAAATTCATGCTGAAGTTGAAGAACATTTAAACAAGTCTATTAGAGGCAAAGTCTTACCTTGAGTTTATCTCCCCTAAGTTTGGCGAGCATCTCAGGGACAGATGTGACATATGAAACATGAGTGACAGAACACGTGATAAGCTGTGGGACGACTTTAAGAGCAAAACCAAAAGGTCGTTTTTTTAAAAAAAGAAAGAAAATGTCTAAATGGATATCAGAACACTCTGAAACTTGGCCTTGAATGTAGAGTAGCGAAAATAAATGGGAGAAATTACAATAAGGTACAAAAGCTGAAAGGAAAACCTCAGAGGGTAACTCAAGGAGACAAAGTAAAGTATTACAATGAAAAATGTAAAGGCCTGGAGATAGTCGGTCAGAATCAAAGAATAGACTCGGTATACCTCAAGCTATAATCTATACTGAAGACTGCAATCCTTGATCTTCATCAGCAAGTACCTGAAATTCGCCTGCCTTTCAGCAGCAAGTCACCTGCATATTGCAGGTTGTTAATAAGCCTTCCTACAATCCTAATGCCATGTTCTTCATATAGTACAGCTTCTTAGATTATTTTCTCAGCATATAGATGGAGTAAATTTGTTGAAAGGATACAACTCAGTGTAAAAAAAAATTCTCCTAAGTGGACCTATTGACAGGATCATGACCAACAGAGTTGTCAAGGATTTCATTTTGCTTGGATCCACAGTTAATGCTCATGGAAGTAGCAGTCAAGACATCAAATGATGCATTTCACTGAGCAAATCTGCTGTACAAGTCCTCTTTAAAATGTGGAAGAGCAGGATGTCACTTTGAAGACTAGGGTGCACCTGGCCCATGCTGTCCCTTTGTTGGCCTCTTGATCTACGGACAGCTTCCACATGAAGACAATTAAGTGTTCTAGCATTCCCATTCTCTCTAATGTTTTGCCTAGTTCATCATGATCCTCACCATGCCTTTGCACAGTCAATAAAACACAGGTAAAAGTTTTGGTGTTCTCTGATTTCAGCCAAGGTCTATCTGACATCAACAATATCCTTCATTCCACATCCTTCAAGCCACATTCTGAATCTGGCTTGAATTTCTGGCAGTTTCCTGTCGATGCTATTGACCATTTTAATAATCTTCAGCAAAAGTTTACATGTGGTATTAATTATATTGTTCTGTGATTCCTACATGGCAAAAAGCAGTTTCTAAACCCTCATTAAAAAATCAAAGGCAAGTTCCAAAACCCTGGGCACTTGATGTGAACAAAATGCATTGGATCTTTTCTTTGTCATTTCCACCTTTGCTTACCCTGCCATCAATTGCATGGGATGGTGGAAGTGAGACTCACCGAAGGAGCAGTGAGAGCTGGTGGCAAGGTAGTTGAACTAGTCAGGGTGAGCTAGAGATTGTTCTGGGGAGAAGAGTAAAGGATTTTAGGATTTACAAAGTGTTAGACAAGAGGAAGGGCAGAGGGTTTAAAGACGATTAGTCATGAATTATGATCCTTCTATGTTAACAAGATAATGAGGCAGTCTAGTTGCCCCTTTTTGAGCAGGTTAAATAGAAAAGAATTGGATTATTCTCTTTGACTATATCAAGTGTTTTCATTGCCACCGCAGACCAGCCTTGTGCCAACTTTGTAATCTATGAATTATGATAAGAAAATACAGCCTACATTTTATTATTTAATTGAAATTAAACATGTTTATGTTAGGCAGTTTTCCAAGAACCTAATCAAAGAGTATAATAAAGCTCTACCATATGGGCTTAATCCCAAAAGAGTATACAATGTGGCAGTCAAAAGAGATAAAGATTGCATAGGGAATAAGCCAGATGTGCATGTGTTTGCAACACCATCTCTTTAAAAAGCTACAGTTGATGTGTGGATATAAATATCCTCAAATCCAATAAGTAAAAAGTGTCAAACAGTAATGCAGATCTTGTAACTTCTCTGCAGGAAATCACTCTACCGTAGCCCAGAACTCATTGAAAGCACTTCATGGGATCAATGGGTTTTCAAGAGGGGAGCAGAGAGAAACGAATTAATACGTTGCTCCAGTCATATAAGCAGCATTGAGAGGAAAGCATAATTTTACAAGGAAGGTTACATGGGGAAAGAAATCAAGTAAAATAAATAAAATTTTCCTTTTCTAAATATTGCAGTCTTTGCTGTGGACTTGCAGGAAACAGAACTAGATGGTTTGAAGGGAAGGGCAAGTGGAGAATAAATACCCAATGCTGGGCTGCTGTTTTCTTTTTCAATCCGGAGAGTGTTCAGTGCCTTTTCTACAAGACAGACACCCCTTCGTTTTTAATAGGACAGATTTATTAAGATACAATTCACATGGAGTACAATTTACCTGTTTAAAACATATAATTCAATGTTTTTTAATACGTCTCAGACTTGTGCAACCATCATCCAAGTTTTAGCACCTTTTCTTCAAAGGCCTCCGTTTGTGCTCAGAATGACCCTACAGAACAGCGGTTCTCAACCTGTGGGTTGCTGCCAGGGGAAGCCAGCCCCTAACACATCATTACTGGCCGGGTAGGCACAATTGTACAGCGATAATAAATAAAGATCATAGTAAAGTTATAGAGAGCATGAGAGACAGAAGAATTGGAATAAATGGAGTCATACACGATTCATAGTAGAATGCTCACCTCAGCCCCGCTGGATGGTCCACGTGGAGAGAGAGAGAGTTTAATGCTAGCCCAGGCTTTTTATCTTCTCTGGGGACATCAAGCCCCCTAATTTCAGGTGAGGACATACGTCACAGGAAGGGGCTGTGCTATAGGTAATACAGTAATGAGAGGGGGTGGTCTAGGGACATAAGCGCAATAGGAAGAGGAGGGATTGGGGATGTACATGTGACAAGATGGGCGGATCCTAGATTTAGGATGGGAGCTTAACTTTGATCTATTCTTTGGGTCTCCATAGGATCCATTATCAGTAGGGTGTAAACCCCACCTACAGGAACCAAATAGATGACTGCAGGCGTCCATTGTCCTTAACAGCAGGGAGTGGGGCCTACTGCAGTGCCTGTAAGCATCTGACCTTTTCTCATAGGTTGCGACCCCTTTGGGGTCAAATGACCCTTTCAAGGGGTTGCCTGATTCATAACAGTAGCAAAATGACAGTGATGAAGTAGCAACGAAAGTAATTTTATAGTTGGGGGGGTCACCACAGCATGAGTTGTACTAAAGGTTTCAGCATGAGGAAGTTGGAAATCCACTGTGTAGGAGGCCTGTTGGCACTGGGCTGCTCATGGGTGGCCCCCGGGGAGCAGATCCTATTCTGTCCTACAGGATAACTATGGGTGGAATAAACTCGTTGGCAATGGGCTGGGTTTGGTTTTTTGGAGCTCATCCATTAACTCAAAAAAATTTCCCTACTAATATTTATAATATTGCTATTAACAATTGTATTCAGGTTTCTCTTGAGTATATACTTGGGAGAGAATTGAAGGGTTAGTGATGACTTGATGGGTCAGATGTTTAATATTTCAAGTAGCTGCCAGATGATTTTTTTCAAAGGGCTGTATCAGCTTCGACACATCAGCAATGTGTCAGGGTTACAATTTGTTGACAAGCTTGCTAGGGTCCCTTATTATCTCTCTTTCTTCTTATAGCTTAGTAGGTTATAGGGGTGTGAAGTTATATTTCATGTTTGACTTGATTTGCATTTCTCTGATGGTTAATGATGCTCAGCATCTTTTCAGGTGCTTGTGGCCACTTGTCTGTCTTCTTTGGAGAAATGTCTGCTCAGACCCTTGGCTCATTTTTTTAAACTGGTTTGGTCGTCTTTGTCTTGTTGAGTTATTAACATTCTTTATATATTCTAGATATAAGCTACTCATATATATGGTTTGCAAAAATTTTATCCCATTCTGTGGGTTACCTGGTGGTGGTTATTAAAGATCAAATGTTTTAAATTTTTGATAAAGCACATTTTATTTCTTTGTCAATTTTGCCTTGCTGTCAACTTTCTAAAGACTTGCATGAGAGTTGTCTCCTCTCACCATACTTATTCAATCTGTATCCTGAGAAAAGCATCAGAGAAGTGGGATTATATGAAGAAGTATGCTGCAAGAGGACAGGATAGGAGGAAGGTTCATTAACAACCTGCAGATGTCACAGCCTTATTTGCTGAAAGTGAGGACCTGAGGCACTTGCTGATGAAGATCAAGGATTGTAGCCTTCAGTACGGATTATAACTCCTATGTAAAGAAAATCAAAATCTTCACAACTGGACCACTAAGCAACACCTTGATGAATGGAGAAAAGAATGAAGTTGTCAAGGATTTCATCTTGCTTGGATCCACAATAATGCTTATGGAGGCATCAGTCGAGAGATCAAACGACACGTTGCATTGGGCAAATCTGCTGCACAGGACCACTTTAACGTATTGAACGGCAAAGATGTCACTTTAAGGACTAAGGACCACCTGATCCAAGTCATAGTATTTTCAGTCGCTCCTATGCATGTGAGAACAAAGAAGAATAGATGCATTTGAATTATGGTGCTGGTAAAGAATATTGAAAGTACCAAGGACTGACAAAAGAATGTCTTGGAAGGAGTGCAGCCAGAATGCTCCTTAGAGGCAAGGATGGTGAGATTTTTTCTCACGTACTTTGGACATGTTGCCAGGAGAGGCAAGTCCCTGGAGAAGGATATCATGCTCAGTATATGAGAGAAGCAGCAAAAGAGAACCAGACCTGGACATGATGGACTTAGACAGTGACTACAGCAATGGGGTGACAGATAAGAACAACGAGGATGGCACAGGATCAGGTGGTGTTTCCTTCTGTTGTACAAGGGGTCTCTGAGAGTAGGGACCTACTTAACAGCACCAAACAACAACAGGGAGACATAGACTATTGCAATCTAACAGAATCTATTCCTACGTATGAGGACCGAGCATACGCGAAGTGAAAAAAAGGCTTCTATGGTGCTGGTTTATGGATGTGCAAGTTCATTCCAAACAAAGCATGCTGAAGAGTCTCTGCGGTCAGTGGGTGGCTGTAGGCAAGTTCTCTTGATAATACACTTGTCTTAGTCTCACTGGGCGGCCATCATAAAAAAAATTGGTCCAATCAAAACAGAGGGTTCCAAGGAGATCTGATGGGCTATTTCAGTGTGTCAGGGGTCAGACCAGAAAAACACGGTGAGTTAAGCTATAAAGCAAGCCTCAAGACATTTGAAAACATTGAGATGTTAACAAGTATCTCCTTAGATCCTGCTATAAAATTAGAAATCAGCAATAGGAAGGTAAAGGGGGAAAATCAAATACATGTGAATTAAGTAGCACTCTGCTTATGCTTAAAATCTACCAGGTAACTGAAGACTTTTTTAAAAATCGAAAAATGTGTTCAATCAAATGAAAATGAAGCACCATATACTGAAATCTTTGAAACATAGCAAAAGCAGGACTCCATGGGGAATTTATAGCAAAAAATAAATACGTCAAAAAAGAAGAAAGAGCCAAAAACTTCCAACAATTAGAAAAAGCAATAAAATAAGCCTGCAGCCACCCGAAGAAAAAAAAGTATGAAGACTGAGGCAGAAAAAAATGGAACAGGAAAGCGATGGAAAGAATCAACAAGACAAGAATGGACTCTTTGGAGGAACTAATAAAATTGACAAACCATGATGGGCTTAACAAAGGAGAACGAAAACTAGATACAAATAAGAGATGAAATAGATAATTTCACAACAGAATCAACTGAAATGAAAAGGGAAGTAACAGAATACAATGAAGAATTGTACTTCAGCACGATGGAAAACTAGAAATGGACAGAGTCTGGAACACACTGTCTCCCTGCACTAACAGACTGATGGGGCAAACTGAACAAACCTGTCCCGAAATAAGAAATTGATCAGGCCATCAAAAAACTCCCTACAAGAAAGTCCAAAGTCAGACAGCCTCACTGATGAATTCTACCAAACATTCAGAAAAGAGCGGGCACTAATTCTACTCAAGCTATCCCAGGGTATAGAAAAGGATGGGAAACTTCCAAATTCATTTTACGAGGTGAGCATAGCCCCGACACCAAAACCTGGCAGAAATATCACTAAAAAAGAAAATTCTAGACCAATACTTCTCGTGAATACAGACACAAACATTCTCAATAAAATCCTACTGATTGGAATTCATCAATATATGGGGGGGAAAATCATACATCATGGCCAGGTGGGATTCACACCAAGTATGCAAGGATATATTCAACATTAGAAAAACATATGCAATCCATGTCATAAATACAGCAAAGGAAAAGAACAATACGATCCTATCACTTGACAGAGAAAAGACATTTGACAAAATCTAACACCCATTCTCGATAAAAACACTGAAAAAAAAAGTAGGACTAGAAGGGAAATTCCTTAACGTAATAGAGGCCATATATACAAAACCTCATGAAAGAGAAACTGAAAGCCTTCCCCTTGCAAAAGGGAAGCCGGAAGTGCCCTTTCTCACCACTTCTGTTCTGCATTGTGCTGGCAGTCTTAGAGCTATCAGGCAAGAAACAGAAGTTAATGACATCCAAACTGGCAAACAAGAATTAAAACTCTATTTAAAAATTATATTCTAAGAAAGAAAATGTTTTGAAAATGATAATGGCAACAAATGTTTAAACGTGTTTGACACAATGGGTGTCTGTATGGATTGTGGTAAGAGCTGTATGAGCCCCCAATAAAATGATTTTTTAAATAAATAAAAATTATAGTCTATAAATTAAAAACCCCAATGACTCAGAAATAGAATTGTTGGAATTGATTCAGAAAAGTGACAGAGTGCATGATCAACATACAAAAATCAATTGAATTCCTTTATTCTAACAAGATCTACCCGGAGGAAATTGGGAGAATAATAGTGACCTGAGTTCAAGTGTGGAGGCCACGTTGACTCTCCTCTAAGCAAAGGAAAAGGTGACTGCAACTCCTCACTGGCCCAAGACTGATTGACACCAGGCAGAAGTCAGACTTGCTCCTACCCTCCGTCCTTCTTCACCCTCTTCTGACACAGCCATTTCTTCCAAGACACTGTACTTCACTGTTGGATTTGATAATCCATTGCAACAATCACTCAGAACTCACAGACAATACACATGATTATAGGGTTGGGTTGTTTGGTTTTGGTTTGGTTTTTTTTAGGGAAGTCAACAGGTTACCACAAACCAGGATTTAAAAAAATTAAAAATGCAGTCATTGGTCTCTTTTAGCATTGTAGCACTTTTTTCCCAGCCAGCAGCAAGTATCTGTCTATACCTAGCTTTGTAGTTACTCAGTCTCTCAGCCTCGGCCTCTATAGGCCAGTAAGCCCATTGGCCGCTCTGCCTCACTTTCTCCTGATTTCATCAGTGCAGCTTCTCCACTCTGTCTTGGAGTGGCTCCTTTTCTTAGTACCATGGTCTTTGTGTCTGGTTCCTGCTGCTTCTGACACTTCAGATAGGAATCTCGCATAGACAAGTTTCACTGGTGCCTGCTCATTCCTGATGGTCTCAATATTCTCTCTGTTCCTGCTTCTGAGATGGCTCTCTTATGCAGAATGGCAAAACCCATAATCCTTGAGTTAGAGTCCTCTACATGTTATTTGCATGGTCCCTTCAATGATTTGGTGGGCGTTATAGACATATTTAGCCCATTTCATCTTTTCACACCACCCAAAAGATGAAATGCTTAGGGATAAATATAACCAGAGAAACAAGAGCCTTGTACAAAGAAAACCACAAAACATAACAAGAAACAAAAACCTACATACATAGAAGTGTCTACCATGCTCATGGATAAGAAGACTTAACATTGAAAATTCCAATGCTACCGACAGCAATTTACAGATATTATGCAAGTCTGATCCAGAATCCAATATAATTCTTTAAAGAAATGGTTCTCAACCTGTGGGTCATGGGGTCAAACAACTCCTTTCACAGGGGTCGCCAGATTTATAACAGCAGCAAAATTACAGTTATGAAGTAGCAACAAAAATAATTTTGTGGTTGGGGGGCCCCCACAACACGAGGAACTGGTTTAGAGGGTCGTGGCATGAAGAAGGTTGAGAACCACTGCTTTAAAGAGATGGAAAAGATAGTCACCAACTTTATGTGGAAAGTGAAAGTGAATCTAGACAAGCAAAGCATTACTAACGAAAATTGGAGCTTTTCACTTCCCAGTCACAAAACCGACTATACAGCCATCGTGGTCAAACCGCCTGCTAGGGGTACAGTGCATACATAGACAATTGGAACAGAACTGAAAGCCCAGAAGTACACTCATCACTAGTAGACATCTGTGACAAAGGCCTGAAACACACTCAATAGGGAAGAGATTGTCTCACAAATGATGTCAGCAAAACTGGCTATCCATTTGCAGAAGAACAACAGTCGCTGTGTCCCACACCACACTCAAAAACAAACTGAAGGTAGATCACAGACATAAATGTAAATCCTAGAGCTATAATCAGTGAATAATAGGGGGTCCCAGTATATGGCACATATATGCCATCAAAGATCATGAAAAACACACAAACAGCTGAAGACAAAATAAGTAAGTAGGACCTCCTAAAAATTAGACACGTGCATCAAAACTAATAAAAGCCCTGGCGGCAGGTGATTATGTATTGGCCTGCTGCTAATTACAAAGCCAGCAATTTGAAACCACCAGCTACTGCTCAGCGGGAGAAAGATGGGCATCTCTGCTCCCATAAAGAGTTACCATCTCAGAAACTCACAGGGTCACTGTGAGTGAGAATTGGCTGAATGGCAGTGAGTTTGTTTTGAAGTTTTGAGTAAAAAGAGAACTTGCAAACTGGGGATAAAAACTTTTGGCAATGACAAAATAAACAAGGGACTTATCTATAAATGTTATATAAAACTTCAACACCTCAGCAGGAAAGAGACAATCCAATTTTAAGATGGACAGAGCACATGGACAGATGCTTCACCCAAGAAAACATCCAGGTGGCCAAAAAACATATGAAAAATTGCTCGAAATCATTAGCCATTTGAAAGATGCAAATCAAAACAACAATGAGAAGTGATCTGGGATGGGATTTTCTTTGTGGGGAGTTTGAAAATTAGTAATTTAATCTCTGCTTGTCATAACTCTTCAAATTTTCTATGATCTTTTAAGACACTTTCTGTAGCCTGTGATTTTTTTCTAAGAATTTTTCCATTTCTAATTTGTCTGTAATTTGATATCTAATCTGTGAGAGTGTGTGTCTTCATATTACTCACCTATAAGTAATTTTATTGCTCTGAAATCAATACTGAGGGTGTCTGGCGGCATGGTAGTTAGATATCTGGCTGTTGACCTGTTTGAACCCAGCAGTGTTCGAGAGAAACACGGGGCAGCATCTCTTTCCATGCAGATGACGGCCACGGGAATGCTGCGTGGCAATTCTACTCTGTCCGCAGAGTCGCAGTGAGTCAGGGATGAGTAGATGACAGTTTGGGGGTTTAAAATCGGCAGTGACTGTGCCAGCTTTACCCTGAGTTTAATCATTTGGAGCCTTTATTTCTACTTGGACAGTGTAGCCAAAGTTTTGTCGACTTGGCTGACTTCTTTTCAAAGAACTCACTTTTGGTTTTGTTGATTTTATCTATTTTTCAATTCTCTATTTCTGCTCCGATCTTTCTGTTTTTGATTTGATCTAATTTACTACTCAGTTCTCTGTTGTAAACTATAATGATCTATTTCTCGCTTTAATTCTGTCCATTTTGCTTCATGGATTTTGGGTTCTGTTTTTAGTTTTATATGTACCAGAGTAAATCAAAATGCACTGCTGTGAAATCACAGAAACCTTTATGATAAAAATATGAAGACACTGATTCATGACATATGCTTCTTCTAGATCTAAACACTCCTGAAGGCAGTGTCCCCGCTCTCTAATCCTTTCCTAAAGAATTCTGCACTCTTCAGTTTAATTACATCAAATTCAAGAGCAGGGCTGAGAGTGGACGTGGCAAGCCTTTCCGGTGGAATTCTTGTGTAAAGCTCTTGGGACTCTGGAAGTATGAGCAGATACTTTGTCGTAATAGAAAAAAAACTGCATGCAACTTTCATCATCGATTTCTCACTAATGTAGTTTTTAAGTGTCTTAAAACTTCTTCGAAATAAGTTGGTTTTTTAAATCATTTTATTGGGGACTCATACAACTCTTATCACAACCCATACATCCATCCATTGTGTCAAGCACATTTGTACATTTGTTGCCATCATCATTCTCAAAACATTGTCTTTCTACTTGGGCCCTTGGTATAAGCTGGTTGTTTTGTTTGTTTTTTCAATCCCTCCCCCGCCCTCCCTCACAAACACTTGATAATTTATAAATTATTATGTCATGTCTTACACTGACAAATATGTCCCTTCACCCACTTTTCTGTTGCCCATACCCCGGGGTGGGGGTTATATGTAGAACATTGTGATAGGGTCCCCTTTCCCCCCGATCTTTCCCTTACCCTACTAGTATCACTACTCTCATTATTGGTTCTGGGGTGTTTATCTGTCCTGGAGTCCCTGTGTTTGCAGCTCTTATCTGTCCCAGTGTACATGCTCTGGTCTAGCCGGATTTGTAAGGTAGAATTGGGATCATGATAGTGGAGGTGAGGAAGCATTAAAGAACTAGAGGAAAGTTGTATGTTTCATTGGTGCTATATTGCACCCTGACTGGCTCATATCCTCCCCGTAACCTTTCTGTAAGGGGATGTCCAACTGCCCAAAGATGGGCTTTGGGTCTCCACTCCACACTCCCCTTATTCACAATGATACGATTTTTTGTTCTTTGATGTCTGATACCTGATCCTATTGACACCTCATGATCACACAGGCTGGAGTGCTTCTCCCATGTGGTCTTGGTTGCTTCTCAGCTAGATGGCCGCTTGTTTATTTTCAAGACCCCAGACACTATATCTTTTGATAGCCAGGCACCATCAGCTTTCTTCACCACATTTGCTTATGCACCCACTTTGTCTTCAGAGATCATGTGGGGGAGATTGTCTTTTATCCTTTCAGAAAATGTATCAAGATTACCCTTTTGAAATCCCCTGAAACAGTCTCCATATCCTTCTGAGCTGACCTCTCTATCTTGAAGTAAACTGGCCCAGCAGATCCCCTCAGAAGCCATTACTGAACTCTGTTTTTGAAGCCTCCCTAAGGAGACTAAGACGAATGTGTTGCTGAGATAACTTTGTCTGCAACTACTCAGAGTGCAGAGATGTTTCAACATGGTTTGCTTTAAATATGTATGTGCGTGTGTAAACTAAGACACAGTAACAGTACTTTTTACTTATCCTTGTGTGTCTATGTGTGTACATCCATTTATAATTGCTATATCTTCCTGATGAGCTATCATTACAAATTATTCCTCCTTATGTCTAGCAATATTATTGTTTTAAGGTCTATTTTGTCTATCATTATTATAGCTACTCCATCTTTCTATGGTTGTTGTTGCTCGATATATATTTTTCCATCATTCTATTCTTGATCTATTTTTATTATGGAATTTAAAATGTGTTTCCTCTAGACATATATATTAAAAACAAAAAACACTTGACTTCCATCTAGTTGAGGCTGACTGTCCCTGTGAATTTCTGAGGCTGTAACTCTTAATAGCAGTAGGAGTGGCTGGTGGTTTCAAGCTTTGGTCCTTGTGCATTACACCCCAATGTATAACCACTATGCCACCAGGTCTCCTAAACAACATATAATTGGTTTTTTTGTTTGTTTACTTTTTTGTCTTGTTTTAATCCAGTCTAATAATCTTTGCCTTTCTACTGAAGTGTTTAATCAATTTACATTTAATATTATTGGTATAACCCATATTTATAGCTCCCACTTCACTTTTTTGTTTCTATATATCTCATCACTTTTGTATTCCTCTATTTTTGAGTTTTGGTTTATTCCCCCTTTAGCAAAGCCCTGATGGAATAGTGGTTAAGCATTGGGCTGCTAGCCCAAAGTTTGACAGTTCAAATCTACCACTCACTCCACAAGAAAAACCCATGACAGCCTGCTTCCATAAAGACGTACAGCCTAGGAAATCCTAGGAGGCGGATCTACTGTGTCCTTTATGAGTTGTCATCATGAGTTAGTGTCAATGCTACAGCATTTTGAAGCTATGCGTAAGGTTTTCAGAGTGCTCCTGAGAGGCAAGGGTAGCAAGCTTTTGTATTACATACTTTGGACTTGTTGGTTGGTGAGCCCCATCTCTGGAGAAGGACATCGTGTATGGTACAGGAGGGGCAGTGAAGGAGGAGAAGGCCCTCAAGGAGAGGGATTGACACCATGGCTGCAGCAACAGGCTCAAGAACAGGAACAATTGTGAGGATGATGCAGGACCTGGCAGAGGGTCCTTCTGGTGTATAGAGGTCGATAAGGCCCACAACCAATTCGATGGCATAGGAATAGTTAACGTTTATTGTGCCAACCTGGCCAATAAACACATATGGGATTAATTGAAGGGCGGAGAGATAATGGCTCGATGAGCCTCACCTTTCTTGTCTCTCGCTCTTTGATCATGGGACCAGTGTGTGGTTGCCTTGCTTGTTCTGTGCCTCAATTTGCAAACTACACTACCTGTGGGACACCTAACCCATGGACTGTGTCGCTCTAATTTGAGGTTCCTTCAAGACCTGCTTCACCACACCATTGGAACTTACCTCTGTTGAGCTGAGGACTATCGGACCCTGCCATCTGGCTGACTGTTGGTGACCTGCCTTGCTGTTTGCTGCCTTTGCCTGGATAGCCTGAATTGCTCTACAGAGGACTACCCGGCGGCCCTCAAGACTTGAAGGACTGCCAGTGTCTCACAGCTATCTCACGGGAGTAAATTGCACTGAGCCATTTGTACTGCTTTATAGATTCTTTATTTCTTATGTTATAAGTCTATCTTTATACATAAATACAAAATTATTAGTGTTCTGGTTCTGTTTCTCTAGAGAACCCTTTCCAACCTAGGCTCCTGGCAACAATGACAGCTGTGGGTTTGGTTCAGTTGTTGTTCTTGTTGACAGGTCCCTCTATGGGTTGGAATCCACTCGATGGTAATGGTTCATGACTATCATTATTCCTTTACCGCTTTCTTTTGTGTTGAGAGAATATTTTCCAACATAACATTTTAATTCTTGTGGTGATTTTTTCACTATTTATTTCTTAGTCATTTTCAGAGTCCTTGCCCAAGGGATTACCATAGATACCTTATCAGCATCTACTTCAAATGTATCCTCTCTGATCTTATGAGAACTATTCTCGGTGTCCCTGGTAAATTAGTTGGGGAATGCTTTATTTTGTTGCTCTGATGGAACTCTCGGCTTCCTCTAATTGCTCATCACCCCAGTCTCTAAGGTTTTCAAGAACACCCTCAGGCTTCAATGCATCCACCTCTCTTGTAAATAAGATCAGTTCCTTTGGGGAAAGCGTGACATTTTCTGTTCTTATGCACTGTGTTGCTCTATGCGGAACCATCTCCGACACTGCTTCACAGCCGGGGTGGGTCCAGCGGCCTGCCTCTCAGAGGGTCATCCCTGCTCAGAGGCAGCATGCTGTGCGGGGAGCAATAGCTTCGGGTCTTCTCTGCTTGCCCCTCCCAGTGTGGAGCCTGCTGGGGCCAGGAAAACTAGAGCCTTCGATTCCCAATGCGCCTCTGCCCTAGAAGTGGGAGCTGGGCAAAGGAAAGGAGCCACAGCCCCCTCAGCTCATTTGACTGGAATTTAACCAATGCCACGCAGATCTGAGAGGGGTGAGAAGTGGTGGTGGTCCACTCTGCCAGGAAGATACCAAAGCGCTTGACTGGGAGCTGGGAGGGGGCTGGGAGAGACAGCCCCACTTCCTCCTCGGACACCTCAACCTGAATTGGAGCTTTTGTTACACTGAGCTGGGAGTGGGGTGGAGAGCAAGCTCTGGCTCAAGTACCTCAGACTCTCGCTGTTCCAGAAAGCTAGATTTTCCTGAATAAAGGTTTCCCAAGAGTCTTTACAAGGTTGGTTTGTTTGAAAAGTAATTTTCCCCAGCTGTTTCACTGGGGAGTTGGTCTGTGGAGCTTCTCATGTTGCCATTCTAGACATAGAGTTCTGAGACGTGTGTTTCACATTTTAGCACAGAGGGAACGCCTAATTCAAGTGAAGTAAATGAGAACTTGGAAGCCAGAGAGAATCTGCTGGTCATGGTTACTTACTTCCTGGGATTTGTGGTCCGTTCACTCTGGAGTCACAGCACTGCCTGGCTGAACCCGCGTCAGCAAAGCGGAGTGTGTCGGCCTACGAGCACGGTGCTCGGGCTGTTCGCCTGCCCAGTGACCAGAAAGACAGCGGGCCAGGAGGATAAGGCAGGAGGGTGGGAGCCTCGGCAGGGCAGGAAGCAGGGAGGTAGGAGGTGGCCTGGGAGAGATCAGAGGCAGTCTGGTAGTGTTTGTTTATAGAAGATTCACCTGCCTACTTAAGGAGCTGTAAAGAAGGAATCTCATAGTCACACTCGACCATGTCAGACGTGAAGGAAAGGACATGGAAAATAGTCAGAGAATGGCCACGTAAGTGATTATTTTGAAAATAGAGAAATTCAGTATAAAAGAGAAACTTAACAGTAAATATTACCTCAGGTTATTAGTAAAAAGAATTATAAGTACTTCAATGTCCAGTAATCATCGAACATTGGTTAACTACATTGTGATATATCCCTAAAATAAATTACATATTAATCTATTCCATATCTGACATTTATCAGTTCATGGGGAAAAATAGAATTTTTTTAAGTCATGGAATTTTCCATGAACTTTCTTTTTTTTTTTTCTGCCCCACTCTCACCCCCTCTCCATGAACTTTCTTAAACCTTCTCACATTAAGTGGAAAAACAGGTATCAATATGTATTGTACAATCTGATCTTATTTAAAATATCTATGTGCAGAATCAAACATACCTTGGAGGATAAGAAGAATTGAAACAACCCCTAGGCGTTTTATTCTGTTGCTAAATGCTTTCTACACAGGATATCATGAACCAGGGAGGTCCCCCTCTGCAGATGGCCAGAACACAACCTGGGAGACACTCATGCAAAAGAGAACATTTGCAGGCTTCGTGTCTTCGTGTTGCACAAGACACTCGTGCAAAAGAGAACATTTGCTGATTCAGATCATACTTTCGAGCTAAAATGACACATGAGGAAAAGCGGTCAGTGTTGGCAGGAGGAGATCTCATTTACACCCACCAGCGTGGGTGAAATAAAAAACCAAAACACCGACACCACCAAATGTTGGTGCAAATGTAGAACCATGAGAACTCTCATACACTGGTGCTGGGGATGTAAATGGCTCAGACATGAGAGAATTGTTTGATCATTTCTTTCAGGATAAATATGCATCTTCCCTATGACCCTTCAATTACACTTATGTAGTAGTAGTTGTTGTTGTCAGGTGCCATTGCACTGACTCTGACCATAGCAACCCCATGCGCAACAGAACGAACCACCGCCCGGTTCTGCTTCATCCTCACATTCCTTCCTGTGCTTGAGCCCACAGCTGCAGCCACTGTGTCCATCCATCTCCTTGAGGACTTCCTCTTTCTTCTGCTTCTCTTCTTTACCAGACATGACAACATGTCCAACGAATGTAAAACGAAGTCTCACCATCCGGTGCTTCTAGGGATAGATTTGTACTTCTTTTGAGGTGGATTTGTTTGTTCTTTGGCAGTCCACGGTACTTTCAATATTCTTCCCTAGCACCATAATCCAAATGCATCGATTCTTCTTTGGCCTTTCTTATTCAAGGTCTACCTTTCACATGCATTTGAGGCCATTGAAAATACCTTAGTCCTTAAAGCAACCTCCCTGCTTTTCAACACTCTGAAGAGATCTTGTACAGCAGAGTTACCCAGTGCAATGCATGTGTAATCTCTTGACTGCTGCTTCTATGATCGCTGATTGTGGATCCAAGCAAGATCAGATCCTTGACTACTCCAATCTTTTCTCCATTTAACATGTCCTTAATGAAGAGCAATAAAATCATATGCCCACAGAAAGATTTTCACAAAAGGACTGATAACAATCTTATCCAAAATAGCCAACACTGTAAACAATCCCAATGTCCACCAAAAAGTCAATAGCTAAAAAAAAAAAAGAATTTTAGTAGAGGCAAACAATGTAATACTGCAAAGCAGTTTTTAAAAGAGCATACTGCTAATATACACAACATAGGTGAATCTCAAAAACAGAATCATTCAAAGCCAGCTTGCAGGCATGGTACCACAAGTCCCTATTGCCTAAAACCATGAAGAAGCCCAATAAACACTTGCTAGATTGGACTGAGCCAACCGGTGGCCAACAATTCAAAGCAGGTGTAATAGTGCAAGCCTTTGATGATGATGGGTTATGTTGCCAGAGTTCAGTTGTTTCAAATCGGCCTGTACCTGAGTGGAGTTCAGTAATTGTGTACTCTGGTAACTTATGGATTGAATTGTCTCCCCAAAGGATGGGTTGTAAATCTCAACCCCTGTGCCATTCTATCCCTGGTAGTCTGGTGAGTTACATGTTGGGCTGCTAATCACAAGGTCAGTAGTTGGAATCAACCAACGACTCTATAGAGAAAGATGAAGCTTTGTGCTCCTGCAGAGGTTTACTTCTTCAGAAACCCAAAGGAGTAGTTCTGCTCTGTCTATAAGCTCACCACGAGTCAGAATCAATTCAGTGGCCGTAGGTTGGTTATGAGTCCATTTGAGAACAGGCTTATGAACAAGCTTAGTATAGAGTATGCTCTAAATCAGGGATGTCAAAGTGATGGCCCATGGGCCGCATGCAGCCCCCGAGGTAATTTTTTATGACCCATGATGCTCTGATATACAACAAAAATAGAAAAAAATTGTTATGAAGAAAGCCACAAAAAAATTACCTTGGGGGCCGCATGCAGCCCGCAGGCCGCCAGTACGATACCCCTACTCTAAATCAATCTCTTCTGAAATATGAAAGAAATTAAACAAGTAAGAGCAGCACAGGTGGGGGATGAGATGCCAAGCCATGTGAAGAACGGTCAGGAGAAGCTTAAAAGAGTGATAAGAACCTTCCTCCAGAGCCATAGAGTGAAAAAGCTTTCCCCTAGAGCCAGCACTCTGAATCCAGACTTCTACTCTCCTAAACTGAAAAAACAAACTTCTATTTGTTAGAGCTACCTTTTTATGGTGTTTCTTCTATACTAGCATTAAACAACTAAGACAGTGTGTTAGCCTGAGTCAACTAGAGAAACAAATCCAGAGATACTCATATGTGTGTATAAGAAAGAACAATATAATAGAGTAATTGTATATTGAAAAAACATCCCTGGGAACTGATTACAAGGATCCACATGTGACCTCCTCCCTGGGAGATGGACGGCAGAGAAGGGGGGAAGAGAGACTCCGGATAGGGCAAGATATGACAAAATAACAATGTATAAATTACCAAGGGCACATGAGGAAGGGGGGAGCGGGGAGGGAGGGGCGGGGAGAGGACCTGATGCAAAGGGCTTAAGTGGAGAGCAAATGCTTTGAGAATGATTGGGGCCGGGAATGTGCGGATGTGCTTTATACAATTGATGTATGTACATGTATGGATTGTGATAAGAGTTGTATGAGCCCCTAATAAAATGTAAAAAAAGAAAAGGAAAAAAAAAAGAAAATGATTAGGGCAAAGAATGTACAGATGTGCTTTATACAATTGATGTATGTATATGTATGGATTGTGATAAGAGTTGTATGAGCCCCTAATAAAATGTTAAAAAAAAAGAAAGAAAAAACATCCCAGCCCAGTCCAGATAAAGTTCCTAAGTCCAATATTAGCCCATATGTCCAATACCATTCTATAAATTCCTCTTCATGCTCATGCAGCCATGCAATGATGCCGAATGCAGGAAGATCACAGGCAGTGGGTGGAAAGTCTTGTGGATCCAGTGGCAGTGGAAGCATCTCAGCATGTGCCTCCTCCAGCTCCAGGGCTCTGGCTTCATCAGCGTAGCTCCCTGTGGTTGTCAGCAGGAAGATCAACCAGAAAGTGTGGGTCTGGCCTTCAGTGAGCTATTTATCTCTGTAGCACCTCCAAATGAGGTCATCAAGCAGTGATCTGATTGACAGGCTGAACTCCACCCCTTCACTCTGAATAGTCTCAAGTTAACACCAGTAATCAAGGAATTGGGAGAAAATCAAGTAGGGACACACATACATCAAACTGTTGTCGATGCCATGGAGGTGATGCTGACTCACCGCAACCTTATGTGATGGAGTGGAACTGCTCCATGCCATCTCCGAGGCGGTAATCTTTATGGGGGCTTACTGACAGGGCCTTCGTCCTCGGATCAGCTGATACGTTTTAACTCCCTGACCTTACAGGTAGCAGCTGAATGCCTAGCTATGGCATTTGAACTAAACGGAGCAACAACAAAAACCCACTGCCATCACGTCACTTTTGGTTCCTAGCAACTCTGAGGGTGGAATAGCCCTTCGGGTTGCCAAGAAGATTGCCACGTCCTTGTGCAAAGTGGCTGGTGAGTTCAAGCTGCCCACCTTCTCAGATAACAGCCGAGCTCTTAGTCACTGTGCTACAACGGCTCCTTCGAACCGCATTAAACACTACTACATGCTGACTGTAGACACGTGAACGACCGATGACAATATATAAACCACACAGACGTTCTGCTTGGCCATGCTCCTTCCTCGTTGGGCCCTGGCTGACCTTACTTTGTGCTTCCTCCTCCACACACTCTTCTACCAGCTCGAGTTCCATACATGTCTTGGCTACGGTTAGCTTCTCAGTTAGGGACATCTCTTAAGGGAAGGCAGCTTGCAAGGATGCCCCCCAGTCTCTATGTCTTCCCCTAAGGATTTATTATGCTGTACCCGACCTTCCAACCCCCTTCCCAACCTGGTCCCCCTCCCAGCATGCTTCAGTCACACGGAGATATTGAGAGTCTGAGCCATACGGGATTGTTCTGTGTCTGTGCCTTCTGCCAAGAATGTCCTTCCTGCGTTTATTCCTGTAAATTCATTTTCACCTTTCAAAGCTCTGCTCAAGCATTGTTCCTTGTAATGACATTCCTCTGGCTCTCCATACAGAGCTAATCACTCTTTTCTGCTTTTCTAGGTTATTGTTGGAATTTGTGCTTTTTAGTCTTTGAGCTGTTTTGTATTGTGTTGTTGTTGTTGTTGTCAGATGCCATTGAGTTCAGGCGGGCCCATAACAACTCCATGCACAACAGAATAAAACACTGCCCGGTCCTGCGCCGTCCTCACCATTCTTCCTACGCTTGAGCCCGTGGTTGCAGCCGCTGTCGTCAGTCCATCTCATTGAGAGCTTTCCTCCTTTTTGCTGCCCCTTTACTTGACCAAGCATGAGGTCCTTCTCTAGGAACTGGTCTCTCCTGACAACATGTCCGAAAAGCAGGAGATGAAGTCTCACCATCCTTACCTCTAAGGAGCACCCTGGCCCTCCTTCTTCCAGGATGGATCAGTTTGTCCTGTTAGCATTCCATGATACTTTCAATATTCTTCTCCAGACCACAATTCAAAGGTATCAATTCATCTATGGTCTTCCCTCTTCAATGCCCAACTTTCACGTGCATATGAAACCACAGAAAATAAGGAATGAATAACAGAATTGTAGGTGAATGGAAACATTGGTTGGTGTAATATATGGCAAAAAATAATTTTAACAATAATAAGGGTTCCTGGGGGGAGGGTAAGGAAGGAGGGGTAAAGGGGAGCTGATATCAAAGAGTTCAAGAAGAAAATGTTTTGAAAATGATGGTGACAGCAATTTAACAATTGTGCTTGACCTAACTGAATTATGGATTGTTATGATATCTGTAAGAGCTCCCAATAAAATGATTAAAAATAAATAAAAGAAAATAGCATGGCTTGGGTTGGGCACACCTTAGTCCTCAAAGTAACATCCTTGCTTCTTTTCAATGCTCTAAAGCAGTAGTTCTCAACCTTCCTAATGCCACGACCCTTTAATACAGTTCCTCATGTTGTGGTGATGCCCAACCATACAATTATTTTCGTTGCTACTTTATAACTGTAGTTTCTAATTACAAATAAATGAAATTTTGTAACATTATTCACACCAGGTACTCTTAGGTGGGCATATCTGCATGTGGCGGACCTGCCTAGAGACAGAGAGGAGTGGTCCTAAGACCATCAGGGGTCTTAGGTGACCCCTGTGAAAGGGTCAGTCAACCCCCCAAAGGGGTCACCACCCACAGGTTGAGAACTGCTGCGCTAAAGAGAACTTGCACAGCAGATTTAACTAATGCAACTTGTCTTTTGATCTCTTGACTGCTGTTTTTAATTACTTTTTTTCCCCTAATACATTGGAAGTTTTTTCAAGACCAACTCTCCCTTGTATCCACCTTTGACACGACCCTCCCCAAAACCTATCCTCAGATCTTAGACCAGTGATTCTCAAGTTGGACATGACTGCCCCTTGGGGCCACTGTAATGATCAGGTGTGGCTTCAAATGCAGATACCTACATTTTATCCGGGATTATGAGCTATTACACAAAAGATTTTCATTGCTGGGGCGGTTATTGAGTAGGATTTTTTGCTGTAAAGGGGGTGGTAAATCCCTTGTTTTGGAATTCTATGTCCTAGATCATAATATTCAATAAATACTTCAGTAAACAAATACAAATGACATACCTGTAGTGGTGCAAATGGGTAACATGCTCAGCTGTTAACCAAAAGGTGGGAGCTTATAGTGCACCCAGAGGTGTCTTGGAAGAAAGGCCTGGCAATCTTCTGAAACATTGGTCACTGAAAGCCCCACATGCACAGTTCTACTCAGGCACAGGTGGGGGTTGCCATGAGTCAGAAACAACTGGAGGGCCACTGCTACACTGCATTGACCTGCTGAGAGATGCCTGCTACTAGCCTAGGAAACCATGATCTTCATGTGTTCAGGCCGTGTCCATCCACTGGTGGGAGTTACCATTCCCAGTGTCTCTGAATCAATCTCTGCTCCTGCTTGTGAAGATCTCCTCTCCTCCTTCCCAAGATATCACTTGCTTGGTGGCTACTTGCCAGTTATCTTGATTTCTAAGGACTCATTCTAGCTACATGGAGAGACTGGGAAGTATAGTGTCAGAATTAGACATGCAGATTTTGAAATACAATGGTTCATGGGGCGGGTGGGGAGATGGAATTGTTCCATGAACTAACTGAAGGCCATCATGTGTGGATATGGTTTTGTTTACTGTGTGGTGCTGAGTGAGTTACCGCTCCTGTATGTGCTAGGTATAATAGGAGAAATTATAGTTTGCTTTGAGAATTCTATCGGTCAGGTCCTGGCATGAAGCTCATTTCAACCCAGATGCTTCAAAGAAATGGACTCTGTACAGAGGTGTGAGCATGCTGGAAGGAACAAAACAATGGTTGGTATAGCACCCAGAAACTACCAACAGTAGGAAGCCATTACCGTTGCTAAGACCAAAAGGACAAAGGGAGGATGTAGTGTTACTTGAACCCACTGAGACCTGATATCCTGGAAGAGGGGGTGCCTCAGTGGAACTAGTGTAGAGCAGTGGTTCTCAACCGCCCCAATACCGTGACCCTTTTATACAGTTCCTCGTGTTGTGGTGACCCCCAACCATAAAATTATTTTCAATGCTACTTCATAACTGTAATTTTGCTACTGTTATGAATTGAGTGACCCCTCTGAAAGGATCATTCAAACCCCAAAGGGGTTGTGACCCAGTAGTTGAGAACCGCTGAAGGGACACAGCTAGAGAGGTAACCTGAAGCATGGACAGAACAAGGAAGAAATTCCCCAGCATCTCTCTCATCCCACCCGCCAGTTTCTGACCAGTGTTCTTCATTGGTTGAACCCAAATGGCAATCAGAGGCCAGAGAGCCCTGAGAAATGCCACCCACTGTGTTCTGCTTCAGACAGAGAGGGCTAGAGAATGGACCAAACAGCCAGCACAGGAGTACGTGACAAAATGCATGTACTTTTTGCAGGACCTGGGTTTAGGAAGTGCTCAAGAAACAGCACTGTGGTGAGTTTTTATTACTATGACAACAAGATCAGTGAGCTTTCTGGTTCTCCCTCATACCATCTCGTGCTTCTAAGCAACAGCCCAAGAGCCTAACATCCCAGACAGCAGGCTTGGCAATGGCAGTAATGCTCCCTCTGGTCACCCACAGCTCGGTATCTCCCGACACGGTGGCTCCAAATCACCCCTCATGGTTTTCATTAGGCTGACTCAGGGCACTTAACCTGTTCCCAGGTTTGGAGCAAGAAATAACTTCTGGGCAAAGTTCTCTTGAGAAAACCGTCCATCACATCCCTCTTCCATATGGTAAGTTTCAGAGACGCCACTTCTTCCTCTTCTCTCTCATGGGCAGGCACAAACAGATCATGCGAATGAGAACTGTCTTTCCCTCCAACTGCTGCTGCCGCCTTCCCAGAAAATATGCAATTTCTCCAGGGCTGGAAACATTTTGCTTTGTTTTTCATCCTCTGCCTCGCCACTCTTCAGCTCTCTGCGGGTTTGCTTCTGCTTTGCTTTCTTCCCTGTCACTGAGCCACGGCGCAGCAGGATCGACACTCCTGCCTCCCGGATGGCCTGTAATCACTACATTACAGTCATGATGGCTGACAAGGTTCTGTCTTCTCCTTCTCCCTCTCCTAGATCTCCTGTCCATTCTCCCCAATCTTCTCAGCCTGCATGCTAGGAAGCTGGCCTCTCAGTCAACACGGCCAGCCAACCAAATTGCCCTTCCAAGAGACAGACTGCTTAACGGTGATAACCTCTGATTCTTCCTGGACACTTGCGGCGTTGCCCAGGCCTGGGGTTTCTGGAAGGCTATGTGTGGTCCCTTAATCTTTGCCCTGTAGCAAAAATTGTGCAATTGGGTTAACAAGTGCTGCAGGCAGAGAGCAAAGCCAGTAGATTGGTTATGGCTTAAAAACACAGATGCAACAAAATACAGAAATTATCACTAGTATCACACGAGTTAAAAATTTGAAGTATTTCCAAAATGGTTGCAGCATCACAGCAATAGGGCAAGTACTTTGGCCACGTTACTAGAAGGGAGCAGTCCTCGCTTAGTAAAGAGGAATCTCATGCTTAGTAAAATAAGGAGTCAGCAAAAGAGTTGTGATAAGAGTTGTATGAGTCCCTAATAAAATGTAAAAAAAAGGAAAAAAAAAAAGAAAGAAAATGATTAGGGCAAAGAATGTACAGATGTGCTTTACACAATTGATGTATGTATATGTATGGACTGTGATAAGAGTTGTATGAGCCCCTAATAAAACGTTTAAAAATAAATAAATAAACATATTTTCCACCAGTTAAAAAAAAAAGAGAAAGGCCCTCAACAAGATACACAATAGGTATCTGTAACAATGGACTCGAGAGAGTAGTGTTTGTGAGCATGGCATAGGGCCATCCTTCTTTCTGTTGTACACAGGTCACTGAATCAGGATTATCTCAGTGGCACCTATCAAGTTCATTTAACCTAACTATAAAATGAAACTACAAACAGGAATACATTTCTTGGTATCTGAATTGAGATGTTAACTTCTGACAAATGTAGGATGTACACCACTGTTTCCCGAAGTAGGCAATACCAGCCTCTAGTTTGCAGTTCACATTTTCATTAGTGAAAAATCTATTATATGAGTACTTTGCACATTAATGACATACATCTCTCAGTAATGAATGTTTAAGTGCTACCCAACAGTAATGCTGGCTGTGATGCTTAGGACTATGTGTCAACTTGGCCAGGTCGTTATGCTCAGTGGCTTGGCAGTTACATGATGCCATTGGTCAGTTGCCCAAAGAGGTCTTCATCCTCCGTTTTGTGATTTAATGTGATCACTCCATTTTCACATACTGACCTGTTCTTTGTTGCCTAACCATGTCAGTAATTGAGTATATTCTAAAAGTTCTTTCCTACACTTTGTATTTTTAATTAACCTTTGTGCTAGCACAAAGAGAAACAAAACCAAGGGGCACTACTGACAGTCCTTAAAGGATTGAAGATCTTGATGGATAAATGATATGTTCAAAAACTATTAAGATCATGAATTTTTGTCGATCTAAGTATTAGCCAAATAACTGAGATTAACATGGTGGTTCTTAAAATATGTGCACTGCATAATCATTAATGCCGCATGAAATACATAGATTTCATCAGTTTTCATATATACACTCTGATTTGTAATTTGAGAGCTATTGGAATAATGCAGTGGATTTTATAATTCAATCCAGGGTATAAATTTAAGTGTCACAAGAATCCGGTTAGATAGGATTTAATAGGATTAACTTGGCTTTTAAATTCAGAAAGGAACACAGAAAATGACCTTCACACGCATTGTAACAAGTCAATTCAGGTGCCTCTGGAGACGTCTTCATTTACTCGGCTTGCCCAGAAAGCCGTTGTGGCACTGTGGCACCAATTTTAGCAAGGTTCAGCTTCTCAGTAAGTGAAAAACCGCTTTATTATTTATAAAAATGATGTAAATTAAGGCATGCGACGTAAAAACTAAGGAAAAGTGGCCGGGACTGTTGCTGTACCCAAGGACAGAGCTAACAATAG
The DNA here is from genome assembly GCF_050624435.1 of Tenrec ecaudatus. Lineage (NCBI taxonomy): Eukaryota > Metazoa > Chordata > Mammalia > Afrosoricida > Tenrecidae > Tenrec > Tenrec ecaudatus. The sequence continues at coordinate 44,245,882 of NC_134534.1, forward strand.
CCCCTGTCTGCAGTAAACTGAGCTGGGAAGTTCATTCGAGACTATGTTTTCCTTATTTCATAAAAGCAGAAATAGCCAAGTCACCCATCCCTGTCCTGATTTAACAGTTAGTATCTAAATACCTACTTCTTTCCTCATCTCATTACAATAGCCAATACAGTGTAAGCCAAGAGCAGAAGAAACTAGCCTATAGGTTGCCTTTTTCTTCAAAACAGCAACCATTTTAATCTTAGTAAACTACAAAATTGTCAGTGGGATAGATACAGAGAATAGTAAAGGACCATTCTGTAACTGACATTTTTTTCACCATGAAAATGTTTGATTTAAGGCAATTAAAAAAAATAGTCCCATCACTAAAATTAACCTGTACATAGATTTAGTTAAATATACACCTCAACTGAATAGCATTCTTGAGAATTCTTAACCTTTTTTAAAAGGAGGCTTAATAAGGTTCCTCCACAGAAAGTAGCGAAATTGTGAAATATTCATACAATGGAATGCTACCTAGAAAGACCAGGCTATGTACATAAACATGATGGCATCTCAAAACACACCTGAGCAAATACCAGACACAAAAGTATCTACGATTCCATTTATATGAAGGTCTATTAGAACAATTCATTGCTCTGTGACAGAAAAAGTTAAGAGAGATTTAGTAGAAAGGGGCATAAAAGAATTTCCTGGAATAGAATTAATATTTTTATAATAGTGGTTACTAAAATTTAACACTAAAAACTTCTATATTTTGTTGAATGTAATACTCAGATTAAACAAACAAAAGAAAAACCTTTTTCACTGCTTACCTACTGGATCCTTAAGTTAAATATACTACTCGAGAAATCATCTTAATTTATCATGGAAAACAAACACAGGCACTCAGAAAGCAGATAGTTAAGAAAGCTTTAATTCACTGTGGGCATTTCTATGGCCATTCTCTTTATTATATACATACATAAGTGCCTACATACAAACACATCTTTTATAAGACAGTTTTCCTACTAAATACTGTGTACCTTAGCAATATTCCAGGTTTAACAAGTTTTGGGAGTATTATAAATACCACGAATCATTGACTAAATATAAATACAAAAATCAAATGCATAAGCTACAAAGTTAAACAAAAAAAATTGACTAGCCACCATGAAAGTTTACATGAATTCTTTAAATCTAGTTCTTACATCACAGTGACAACCATTTACATAAAAAAATCACAATTGCTTTTAGATGATAGTATTTGGGGATTTCTCGGCCCCAGTTATGCCCATTTTCACAATGACAACATCCACACTCTGCACTGTCATTCTTATGGAGTGGACCAGCTTTCAGACTAAACAGCAAGTTTCCTTTTTAATATTAAGAATTATCTTGATCATGCCAAGACACCAAATGTATACATACTGTCATACAGATGAGATCTTATTGAGAATATAGAGGTCTTCAGTTCAGGAGCAATTCAAATAGTAGCTTGAAAGAGGTTTTCATCGCTACTGCAGTCCATATAATTTTGTTAAAAGATGAAGGTTGTCAAAACATCTAAAGGTAAATATATAGTATAACCTTTCCCTTTTAAAATATTGCCTGGAAAAAAAGTCCCAAGCTGACTTAAAAAAATAAAGAGAAAACTCAGTAAACAAACATTATATGATGTTCTGAGCTGCAATCTTCCTGAGTCTATTTTCAGTTGGGTCAAATTCAGCAGTCAATAATGCACTGCCTTCAATATCGACAGCCCAGAGGGAGCCCTTGAACTCAGATTCTACCCAAAATATGAAGGGATTTTTAAGCATCCCCTCATTAATTATACCACGGAAAGCTGATTTTTTTAATTAAAATCTATGAGTATCAGTTTCTTAAAACGTGATGTTAGAATAAACTAAGAAAATATATGCACAGCTGTACACAGATCCCCATTCAACACAGGAACAAAATGCCATTTGGTGCATATCAAATAAGCTCCCCCCAAAACAATTTGAATATTTATTTTCATGTACTTTTTGACACAGCATCTAGAAAAGATTGCATATAATTAGGGAGACTGCTGTAGACTCTACATGACGCTATTACGTGTTCTATTTAAGCAGCAGGCATGCACAAGTTACCTTTTTAATTTTCTCACAAATTATCTTGTATTCTACTTATAAGCTACAATATGGTTAAAGCACTTAGTAATTTTTAAACCAAATACTTTAATTGACCTAGGGGTAAAAATAAAAACTTCCTCCCCGCTTCTCAATAATCAATGGTAATATTAAATCTTAAACCTTCAGTTGATATTTAAAGTTAGTGTTGTGTATCATCCTTAAAATTCAAAAAAAGGGCAAAAATTGTTATCACTAATAAATTAGAATATGTTTTCCAACAGCCGTCTAGCTACCCCAATTGCACAATACGCAAAGCCATTGGGAATTACATGGTAAGAGAGATAGATACGTTGATGGCTACCGATAGCCTAAATGGAACATATCAATAGTCTCTTTTTACTCTACATCTTTTAATTTCAAACCAAATAAAGCTATTCATTAGTACAAACAAAAAATTGCTTTTTATTTAGCATGAATAAAAGTAGATAAAATTTTAAATCTTTGTTTTCAAGTGTGTGGCATAGAAAATGTTTACATACATTAGGAACCTAGGGGTGAGGACGGGAAGAAGAGTTTGTTCTTCCAAGTAAGAAGTACTTTAGTGAGATCACCACAAAAACTTAACACATCCAGACTGCTTGGTTCTTGGTCATTTATGGCTTAAATATTGGATTAGAAAACCATTTCAGGCTAAAACAAATTCAGATGGTTAATGCATAGATTATGTATCTAGGAAGTCATGCAATAAATAAATGTTACTGTGTACATCCCACTCTTCGTGAAGAAAGGGGAGTGCAAGTGTGAATAGTTTCTTCCCTTTTACCATGAGAATTTATGTTCAGTAAGACATCTGCTTTTGACCTATTCCAAATCCAACTTGCCCGGTCATCCTGACTTTCTCGGACTTGGTAAACCCCAATGTTTGGAGACACCACAATGAGCACCATGTTCACAAACTCAGTATACTCATAAACAGGTGCTGGGAGGTCTGAGCTAGGCAGAATCAGATCCTTTTGATCTTGCCCCCCTGCTGCGAAGTCAATTTGGAGGACCTGACAAAGCTACAGTAGCAAATGGACAAATGCTTAGAAAGACCCACTGATAATGTTTATGATCACCTCTTTCAACCTCTCTGCCCTCTTTTAAGTGCAATTTGAGACACGCCAGGGTCAGGCCCACTCACTGTTCTGGATTTTGACATGCCCCCACAACATGAGAATTGAACTGAACAATGATGATTGTAATGTCATCTCTATACATCCGAGCAAGCTCTTCAGGAAGACTAAGCATTTTGGAGAGACGTTCGTGATCTACTGTTCCAAACTCATTGTTGCCCACAGCGTGGCGAATGAGGTGGGTGGCTGCATTCTGATCCTCGAACATGGAGGACATCTTGGCTCGCCTTTCTGTTAAAAGGCCATGCATCTGTCCTAGAGTCACTTTATAGCCACCAACAGCTATGGGCTGTTGGTGATGCATGCCAGTTAGGTACTCACCCACAATTCTAACCACATCCTGCCTATGCATCGTCTCCCACAACCCATCAGTAGCCAACACCAGAAACTTATCCTGTGGCCTCAAGCGATGGTAAGTTACCTCCGGCTCAGCAGTGAGATACGGAGGTGTGTAATAATTAGGAGGGATAAACTTGGTATATTCATTGTCATTCATCTGGTCTGGGCCAGATTCTATCACTCTCTTTTGAAGGTCAATGCTCCATTTGAACTTGACGTCTCCAAAAGCTCTAAACGGCATCAGCAAGCCCAGCAACCGATCCTGTTTCACCACACTCTTGGCCTCGTTCTTCGGGTGTTCCAATTTCAGTCGTTCCAGTTCACTTTGATTCTGAGCATTGTGGTCATGAGAGAGTGTGACTGCTGACCAAGACCCGTCTTCTTCCTGCACACCCAGCATGGCTCTGCTATCACCTGTATTAGCCACATGAAGGTCAACGCCATCCACATGGGCCACACAAGCAGTAGCGCCCGAAAAGGCCACTCGAAGCACCAGGTAGTTGAGGAAAGAATTGGGATCCCCGACTTGGGCCTCCAAGGAGATGTCATTATCAAGCCTCTTGAAGGCATTAATTAAAGCCTCCTTAACATCAATATCAGCGGACTCCCCCGTGTTAAGGTCTATAAGCTCTTGCCAGTAAGTCCTAAGGCTGTTGAAGTACAACTTAGAGGCCTCTTTGCTGAAGTAATCATTAGGGTGCTTGTGCCACTGGAGGATGGGCAGCAGCGCTCGTCCACTCTCCACGGCATTTTCAATCTCCAGCAAGGTCTCATAGGGCAACAAAGAGACGGCGATATAATAAAAGAGTCTTTCACTGACTGCCTGGGAACAAGCGCAGCCCGCATGGCCATCAAAAACCCCCAAAAGCATCCCTCTGGTCTGCAGGCAGGTTGCTGCACTTCTCCGGTCTTCGATGGGAGCATTTGCAGGTAGCTGGTTGCTGTCAAACCCAAGGATAGAACTAACGTTTTTGCCATCAAATTCTGGCACTTTGAAGCTGTATTCATTAGCTTTAAGGATGCTGTTCACCTGTGGAGGCGTGAGGTAAAATTTCTGCGGCGTGGAAGCGTATTTCCTCCCTTGGGTGTACTGCCACCAGTTCTCCTTTGGCCTGCAAAAGGTGGCATACGCTGGGTGGGGTGTGTATCTCAGGCGACTCTGAGGAACATGGGGCGATGAGCAGCAGAAGTGCTTGTGGTGGCAGTAACACACCGTGCCGTAGATCCTGCTCAGTTCACAGTTCCGGATCAGGGGGAAAAACAGTTGAGTTGGTGCTGGCATTGCATCAGCAAACGGTGGCAGACTGGAACTTCTAACTGGGATTCCTAGACAGCAAATTAGACAGATACACACAAAGAAATAGTTACCACTGAGATCATGTCATTTATCCCGGGTTTTGAAAAACATTTACCAGGTGTAAACCTACATACATATTTACCAGGTAACCTACATCCGGTTAGGAGGCACTGTATTTATCCATGTGCCATTTCTACAAAATATACCGTGTACACTCGTGTATAAGCCGAGTTTTTCAGCACATTTGTAATGCAGTTTTTGTGGTGAAACTGGGTGCCTCGGGTCAGCTTATACTCGAGTAGGTACAGTGTTCCGCTAAGTACAATTCTCAATCTTTGAGGGAGCCAGTCCTGAACAGTGATCTAGCAGCACTTTTCCTTGTTCTTCGTATTTCTTCGTGCAGTACAAGCTGTGAGAACATGTACAGTAAATGTGGCCAGGGAAAGGAGAGGCGATGAAGGTTATGTAACACTTTGAAACAGCAGTCTACCTGGCCAATCTTCCTTCTCCCTGCCCTTCGAAGAGGCCTTGGATCTCCATATTACACAAGGCACTCTCCCATGTGTCAAGATCCTGTTTCTAGAGCCTAGGTCCAGCATTAGCATCTGAATGGACGTGGCTCTTAGGAAATCCATGGAAGTGTCAAGATGCAGCTCTAGCATGTGTTTATTTGTGAATAACATACATACCCTACTGTGTTCAGAACACAAACAGAAAAAACAAACAAACACATTTTAGATCATGAAACAGCAACAGAAAGTCCAATGACTCCCTCCCTACATGCCTGTGGCTGGCCTTGCAAACCCTGCTCTCCTCCACCACTGCACCAAACTGGCCCACCAAGCGAGTCAGGTCTGCTACCAACTCACCAAATAATCCAGGAGAGCCTGTCACCTCTTTGAACTTCAGCTTCCTAAATTTAAGTGAATCCATCAGAGTAGATGCCATCCAGTGCTGCTTCTAATATTGTATATTTTATATGTTTTGGTTTTGTGTGTCTCAAACTCAAATGCAGGATTCATTTATTCACTGTAATTTTACTGTGTCCTCCGTGATTTAAAAACAAAATACTTGTATATAGTATCAGTTCTGGGATTTCATTTACTTCCTAGCATTGGAAAAACTATAGGAATATTTTCACTTGCTATAGATCATAAGTATAACTCTTCTAGAAAAATATTTTACATTAAAATAAAACGATATTTGTCCCTGAAAATAAATGAATAACAGAATAATAGTCTAACATTAGATTTTTAAAATGCACCTTAATCATGAATTTTTAAAACTGATTATCATTCAGGATGTAATACTGCAAATATTTTTCTGGGCAATAATGAACATTTGAAGAATTTTCATCAGTAATCCTGGTAAATTTCTCACACACACACACACACAAATCCCATATTCCTCAATAACATATTTTCCCTGAATCTTCAAGGTATTGCCTCAAAGTATCCTGTTGGTCTATAGAGAATGGTTTAGAGGTACATTAAATAAGAAAACAAATGCAGCAAATGAAAAGGAAATTAAATCATTTAAGACCAATTAATCCTTCTCAAAATACAATCCAGTTAGGGGAAAATAACCACCCTGTATCAAGTGTTAGCTATGTATTAGCATTAGCTACCTATCCTTTTTTTGAAGAGGAAATCAAAACAGAATGGTGAGTGGGTGGGGGTGGGAGCAGAGAAAACCAAACACTGGCTGGTCACTGATCTTGTTGGTTTCTGACATAAGCACTAAGCCAGTCAGCCATCACCCTTTTCAAGGGCAGAGTTCTTCTGACTTTAGCAGGAAAAGAAGATTCGACAATAAAAGGTGATGGCTAGGTTTCTGTAAATAAGAATCCTAACTAAAATCAACCTGAAGTATTTCCTTTTGCAAAACAGAAATTCCAGAGAAACAGGAATCTGTCAATAAGATCCACCTAAATAAAAGCACTCCAAACTAAAGTCATCCAAAGGAGAAGTAAGTGTACGCGCCTGAGCCAGGGGATGTGTTCCAATGTGGAGCCGCGTGACACTGCCTTCCAGATAGAAACCACATCACTTCTCAGGTCAGCAAGTTGAAAGCTTATCAACTCACTCTATGCTTTGTCCAAAGCTGTTGTATAGTCAAAAATGTAAACGCACTAGACTGACGAAAAATAACATTTCCTTCCCAACTATAGATGTTTGCATTTGTCTTGACTTCCCAACTTAACTTACAGGAAACAAAGCATTTCTGCCTGTACATGTGAAATACAGACTGTACCAAAGGTGTGCGTGCGTGTATTTTGAGAGGAAGTATGATTCAAAAAACACATGTAGGAGTTGATTATATGACAGCCTAATTGAGGTGTAACAAATCCAGGAAACCTGCACTTTCCTGAAATTCATGTTTTAATGATTTTTTTAAAACTTGTGTAGTTAACTACAAAATGAATGAAATCTGGCAAAAGAATGAATGATTTGAGCAGCCAGTGCTTTGAATAATATTTACATTCAAACAGCAAACAATTCAAATAATAAATTACATTTTTCCTTCAAGGCAAAAATTCTCAAGATTAAAAACAACAAAGAAAGTGAAGTGTAAATTTGATGCACTCATCTTTCCGTTTCTCAGAGGCCCAGCAGCTGGACTGATACTCTATCCCAGTCCTCCAACACCCAACATGCCTTCAAATGACACACTCTTAGAGAAGCTGGGATCCATGGAAATCCTGCTCTGTGATTAATGAGAATCATCATCCCCGGTCCAAGCCATATCATCTTCACTCCACCAGGCCGGAGATCCTTAGAAGCCAGTCTTATCAAATGCTTTCATCAACAGTGAGCCTTCAAAACCTGACGATCTTTCTGACTATCCTGCGATTCTACAACCAAAACCACCCTGTGAAACCAAACTTTTGCTGACACAAACTTGTTAAATTAATGAAGTAGAAGGCTCCCGAATCGGCAATTAAACAGCAACAAGGAACAGTTATTCGCAAACTGGTGCAGTGTCAATTCCTCCCCCCTCCCAAGTTATTTCTGTGAGAAGTTACTACCCAAGCCTGAGCGCAGCCACATCGGATGCAGCATCTTGGACCGAGGCAGATTTTGCCAAATGACTAATGAAGATGCGCGGCGACCAGAAACAGGGAGGCGAACTCATCCTTCCTTGGTGATGGGCCTCCGCGGAGCCCGTGCCAAGAAATGCCTTCACTTCATCAATAAATCCGCGGGCCAAATTAATTAGAAAATGCAGTCACGGCACCTATGCTGGCGCTCCTTAGTTCTGCACAGCTTTGGGGGTAAACCAAAACGATGTTATACTTGGCCTTAAACGTGTAAGAACTCCCGTTTATATAATCCGCTTGCATTAAACACCCGGCATTGAGATTCTCTGTATTTTCAGCATTTTCGAGCGCTTCACGCATAGCTCCTGGGAACGCGATATGAAAAGAAGGGGTTTCTTTCGCAGGACAAGCAGCACCAAGCCAGCACTTGTTTGATTCGTTTCCTTTGTCCCCACCAGAAAAAAAACTGCACCCCCAGAACCATGCATGCTACCCCTGCCTTTGTCTCCTCTTCCTCTCTGCCTCACCCCGCGCCAAAGCACCTAGACGAACCCCAAACGAAGCCGGCCAGCATCCTTTCCGGGTATCCCACGCAGGTAGTTAGGTGAATACCTACCAATTCGTCTGGGCCCGGGACACACACACATTCTCCTGTCATCACAACACGGAGCCGACAACATCCACAACCCGCGCGGACAGCAGCAGCGACAGCAGCACCGGCCCATTGAAAGCAAGCGAGAGATGCTCATTAGAGGCGGCGGCGGCGGCGGGGGAGGAGGGAGCGGCGGGGGGAGCGGAGGAGGGGCGAGGGCTCGCTCCAGCCCGGCGAATGGGGCCGGTCGGGGAAGAGGGTGCGGGCGGCGGAGAGGGGTGGGGAGGGCAAACAGACCCACCCTGCCGGGGAGGCGCAGCCCAGACCCCAGCGCGAGGCTGCGGGGGCCCTGGCGAGGGCAGAGGCGTGCCCCGAGCCGGCCCTCCATCCAGCCCGGGCGCCCAGCCCAGGGCGCGCCGCATCCGCTACCCACTCCGCCCGGCCCCACGCGGCGCGGGCTTCACTCCAGGTATCAGCGCGCCGCCCGCGGGCTTCCACCGCACCCACGGGCCAAGACCCCGCACCTGGAGCGCCGCAGCCCGCCGGAGCTGCCCCCCGCGGGTCCCCACCCACCCATCCACTGCGGGCCCGGGGGGTGACAGCGGGCGCGGCGGCCCCCACGCCCGCCCCCCAGCCCCCGCGCACACCCCTCAGCCCCCGCGCACACCTGGGCTTCCCGCTCGAGCCTCCCCCGCCCCGGCGCGGCCGCCCCGCCCTCTGCTCACGCCCGCCGCGCCGCTCCCCGCGCCGCCTCAGAACTTTCCGCGGGTGCAAGGGGATTCCCGACAGGGAGGCTGGCTCAGTGCCCCGAACGGGGAATACGCACCGGGCTCGGCAGGGAACGAGGCGCCGCTTCACACCAGGCCCTGCTTCCGCGCGGCCCCACGCGAGCCCCGCGCACTCGCCCCCTCGCCCCAGGCCAGCCCACTCCGCACCGCGAGCCCGCCGGGCCGCCACCCTGCCCCGCCCGCACGTTCGGGCCGGAACACTTCCCGCTTCCTGATTGGCTGCGCGATGGCGGGTGGGCGGGGAGCAGAGGGGCGGGCCGCGGCCGGGAGGGCGGGGGCGGAAGGAGCGCGCGCTCCGCGCCAGCTCTGTGACGTCATGGGGGTCAGACAATCCCTTCCATTCGGCGGGAGCCGCTCATTGGCGCGACGGGGCCGCTTCACGTGACGGTGCGGGTCGCCCCGTGGAAGGTGGGGCTGCTGCCCTTGGCTGCGGGCCCGGGAGGAGGGCACCGCCTGCGCCAGCTCCAGCATCTCCAGGCGCGCGTGGCGCCCGGGGGAGGCTTGCTCCCCCGCCGAGCGAGTTTCCGAGAATCGCCGGCACCTTCGCAGGGGGCAGGCGGGCCTCCGTGAGGAACCTGCCGCGCCCCTCGCCGCCGGGCCCCCTGCCTCCGAGGCCAGGCTTCGGGGCGACTCCCAGCCCAGCAGGCAACCAGACCCCCAGCCTGGATTGTAAAGCATGCCAAACAGCCTGTTGCTTCTGCTAACGTGCTCATTTTCTGGACGCCTCGTAGTTCCCCGAGAGACAGCAACCAGCAGAAGCAGGAAGGTGTGATGAAGGAATTCTTTCCGCTTTAGTGTAAAGCGTTCTCTGATTTCCCTTGAATGGCTATAAAGGGACGCGGGTCGGGTGCAGCCTGCAGAAATGGGAAAAGCTCTGGGCTTGGCATCAGACGACCTCCTTCCAAATGAGCCCCCAGTAAGACAGTCTCCTCGGTGAGTCTGAATCTCTGCAAGTTCTAGATGAGGATAGGTTGAGGGCCCTTGCATCCTGAGTCTCCAAACCAAAGACTTAAAGGATTCTGAGCTCCATCCACGTATGGAAACTGACCCCATCTTCCTTACGGAAGCAGCGTCATTGAAACCTACTGCCACATAGTCCGTTCCCGCGTCTAGCTATAGGGTTTTAGAGGCTGTAAAGCTGTATGGGAGTAGATAGACTCTGACCCAACAGTGCCTTCAGGTCTCCCGAGTCATTGGGAGTTGTCTCTACTAGAAACTTGCTCGGAGATGTCAGCTAGATCATGACACTTGTCATCTTGCCTGATGTTAAAGCGTTTACCTTGATTTATTAAGTGTCTGTGCTTTCTAGTCAATTAAGTTAACAAAGAGATGTGAGCTTCATAAAAAACTGACATGTTAGCCAAAGTCCTCTAGGTAGTGGTGTGCAGTTTTCCTGTTTTCATTAATCCTGTAATATCTGATTTTTCTGTAATAAAAGAAAAAAACACATCACACACACAAAAGCCTCTTTTAGGCTCTACAATGCTGAAAAACTTTAGTATTACTGATTCTAGGCTACCCATAGGAACCTTGGTGGTGTGGATAGGTAATGGGCTGCTAATTGGAAGGTCAGCAGTTCAAAACCACCAGCTGCCCCAAGGAAGAAAGGCATGGCTTTCTGCTCACATAAAAAGTTACAATAGCTTAAAAACCTACTACATAGCCACAGTCAAAACAGCCTGATACTGATACAACTGGGAATTGAAGTCCCACACGATCCAGCAATACCACTATTAGGCATATGCCCCAGAGGAAGAGACGGCATGAGTGGATGTATGCTCACCCATGTTTGTAGCAGCACAATGGCAAGAAACGAAGCAGCTCAAATGCCCAACACTGGGGGAATGGATAAAGAAACTATGGTACATGCACACAGCGGAATACTATGCAGCCTTCAAAAACAGCGATAAAAGCATGAAACACCCTATTACATGGAAGGAATGGATTCCTTCCAGGAAACCATTATTCTGAGTGTAGTCAATCAATCACAAAAAGAGGACACATATTGTATAAATTCACATCTATAAGGAGAATTACTAATTAAACAAACCTTAGAGACCAGTTCCCCCCAAAAAGGAGTACAATGTCTGCCTACCGGCCATGAACCATACATCTCCCCTCTGTGCACTTCGTAAGAACCACCTAGAAAGAGACCTTACATTGGCTAGGATCAGTACTTCAAGAAGGGGAAAAAAGAGAAGATCACCCACTTGATGCTATACAACACTGAGACAAGGCTGTGACAGATCAACAAGCCCTCCATAAGAGGGCTGCAGAGGAAATCAAGAGCAGGGGAGGGGAGCATCTACATTTTAGAGGAGGCGTTGGTATTTTTATTGGTAGGTATAGTGGGTAAATGGGGAGGCGCAACCTCACGTTGGAAAGGGATGTGAAACAATCATTGTAGGGAGAAGAAACCTGGTTTTATGGTCCTGGGTAGATGCTTCAAATATTTTTCTACCTAACTCTCGATGAACCACATCATGCTGGCCTTACAGGGAACATGGCATGCCCCCTCCCCCACAAAGACCACACCAGAAGGACTGGACATGGAAGTCTGCGTGAATGAACTAGGACCTATGCAAAAATTACCTGTACCCTTGAAGTTGGGACTGAAATACCCTGATGGGAGAGAAAGCAAAGAATGGTTACCCCAAGACTGTGGACATGGCAGTCGGTGGGCCCCCTAGCTTGGTGGAGGTCCAATGAAAGGAGACCCGGAACTACCATATATTTAGTACCTCGGTGTTCCCCTAGTATTAATATGACAGGCTTTAAGAGGCAAGGGTCTGCCCTTGTAAGAAATAATACAGGAAATTTTCTCTTAGCACCAACCCCCATGCCCAATGTAAATAGAGCTCAATCAATTAAGAAATCAATCTGTACAAAACAACAACTCAGAGTTGGACTTTACTCCCATAAACTCATATCAACAGTACTTTAAATTCTATGCCATTGGATGAATGTGATGGTGGGAAAGGAGGAAGGCGAAACAGGGACGATCTAGGAAGCAAGACTGGCTAGAGATATAAACATAGGTATTCACTTATATAAATATATTCATAAAAATAGAGGTAGTGGCATAGGTACATATATTTATATAGCAATACATTCAGGAAGTTGATGGATTTGGGTCCTCTGCTCAAGCCCTACCTCAACCCAAGAAAACTTTGTTCTAGCACCTGGCATTCTGTGATGATCACCCTCTCAGCATGATCACTAAAGACAAAATGGGTGCACAAGCAAATGTCGTGAAGAAAGCTAATGGTGTCAAGTTATCAAAAGATATAGCATCTGAGATTTTAAAGACTTTAAGTTAAACAAGTGGCCAGCAACAAGCCTACATGGAAGAAGCACACCAGACTGTGTGATCATGAGGAGTTGATGGTATCAGCATCAGAAGACCCAAAACAAGCAAACAAAAAAACATATTGTTGAGAACAAGGGGGCGTTGGAGCAGATACCCAAAACCCATCTGTAGACAATTGGACATCCCCTTACAGAAGGGTTGCAAGGAAGGGATGAGTCAACCAGGGTGAAGTATAGCACCAGTGAAACATAATATTCCTCTGGTTCCTTGACACTTCCTCACCCCCTTTCCTCCCCCACCTGCTATGATGACCCAAATCCTGCAGACCAGGGAAAGGTGGGGTGGGGGCAGGGGGAGGGAGGGGAACTGATCACAATGCTCAGCATATAATACTACACATACACACAGGGTGATGAACAACAACATGGGTGAAGGTAGACAGTGGATGGTGTAAGATATAAAAATAATAATTTATCAAGGAATCATGAAGGTGGAAGGGTAGGGGAGGGAAGGAAAAAGTGAGGAGCTGATACCAAGGGCTCCAATAGAAAATGTTTTGAAAAGGATGATGGCATCATATGTAGAAATGTGCTTGACACAATGGATGTATGGATTGTTTTAAGAGTTCTATGAGCCCCAATAAAATGATTTATTAAAATTTTTAAAAAACTGATAGGAAGCCTAAGTAAGATTTTGAGCCTTACACAAAACTGCCATTGACTGTGACTCCTCTCTGCATAGAATTAAAGATGTGTGAACTTCACAACTACGTAAAACTCGTTTGTCATTCTACTTTCCATGAATGGAGAGCTACCCTAGTTAACTGAGCCTGAGTGGATTTTTATTTTACAACTCTGCCAGGGGCCTAGGAATGAAATTTAGACTAGGTAACTCTAGTGTCTATATAAACTTTTTTCCTATTGGTTGTGAAGGTAGACAAATAATACTCTAGCATTTAGAATTTACACATGCATATCAATAACCTTCAGAGATATCACATTGCAGTTTTAAACCAGTGAATGTATGAATTGGAATGCTATTAACGATATTTTTAATTACCCGTGTGTGTAATAAAGCACAAAGGAGACCAATATTTTCCATATATATACATAGTTTTCCATAAACTTTAAGCATATAGCAATTTCTGTATATAGTGTTCAGTGACGTTGGTTCCATTGTCCACGTCATGTCAACAAGCTCCGTATTTCTGTCTGGTTATTATCCTTCCACTACCCCAGCTTCCCTTCCCACACTCATTCCACCCCAACCTCCTCATCTATGCTTTAAGGTAAATGATTTTTCAAAGTTCACAGGACTCATAGGTTTATTTTATGAGCCAATCTGTCATTTAACTAAAAAGTGACCTCTGGGGATAGTTACAGTTCAGAGTCTAACAGGCATATTAGGGTAATCGTCTTAAGGTTCTTCTAGTTTCTACTAGCATAGTAAGCCTGACCTTTGTGAAAAATAAGAATCAGAGTTTTGCTCTCCAATTCGCTCTCTGTGGAACTGTCTATTGTGTATCTGATGAGAACTCCTATTAATGGTAGCCAGGCATCACCTAGTTCTTCTGGTGTCTAGATAGGCGAGGCTATGATTAATATAGGCAGTTAGTTTTGTAGATTAGATTCTTCTTTGAATATGCTGTTTCCTCTTTCCTTTGTCTAACCAAGTGTTATTGTTGTTATTGTGAACCAAAACGCACTGCCATCAAGAGGTGCTGCCAAGTCAGTTCTGACCCAAACCAGGACTGCTTCCAAGCTTCTCAGATCACTGATACTACTTCCCAGACTAAGATGTAGAACATAAACTTTATACATTATGTGGTACCAATTGACTGAATTATCCTACAAGTCTGTGATCCTAAACCTTCAAATCCCAGAAACCAATCCCGAAAGATGTTTCGTTATGTCTGGAAGGTAACCATGACGATGTCCCCTTTGGGCTTTATTGTACACAGGGGTCAGTCCAAAGTATTGTTACTAGAGTTCCAATGTTTCCATGCCCCGATTAATTCCAAACAGAGCATGTGTAAGCATGCCTCTGCAGTCAATGGGTGGCTAAAGAAGTTCTTTTGGTAAAACACCAGTCTTACTGTCATTAAGTCCCTTCATAAAGATCCCATAAAAACCGGCTCCGAGGGCATCTGCTACCCCAGCTCAATTCAAGGCAAGCAGTCAGCTCAGAAGGCATGGCAAGTGTTTGGGGACTTCCCAAAGGGGTCATCTTGAGAGATTTTCTCTAAAGTCACAGGGAAATTACAAGAACTTGTTCTGTAGAAGTTTTGAGAAAGTTGAACATTGCACAAACCAACAGAAAGTCCAGGAAAGTTTCACAGAGGAACTTTTCTTTCCATCACAACCATGGACCTACTTATTCTTCCAGGCTAGCAAGAGCTTTCCTATGAAAATTTCATTGAGAAACCTGAACCCATCTACCCTTCAGCTATGTTTGGTCCCTGACCTTAGCAAACATTGAAAAGAAGCATGATTTGAATCACTTGAAGATGTCAAAACTGCTGCTTTGACATGGTGATGTAATTGGAAGAGACTGACATTCTTTGGGAAAGCATTAGACAGATGGATATACTGCCATTAGAAATGTATAGACTTAGATGGAGGATATATAAACAAGCATAGCTTAACATTTTGATGTTTTTGTTTAATAACTTGTTTTTAAATTATTTTTATTTTATCATGTCTTACACTGTCTGACGTCTCCCTTCACCCACTTTTCTGTTGGCCATCCCCAGGAAGGAGTTTATATGTAGATTCTGGTAATCGGTTCCCCCTTTCTAATCCACCTTCCCTCCACCCTCCTGGTATCACCACTCATCTTGAGGGGTTCATCTGTCCTGGATTCCCTGTGTTTCCAGTTCCTATATGTACCAGTGTACATTCTCTTGTCTAGCCAGATTTTTAAGTTAGATTTGGGATCATGGTAGTGGGGGGTGGGGGGAAGCATTAAAGGACTAGAGAAAAGGTGTATGTTTCATCATTGCGACACTGCACCCTGCCCAGTTCATATTTCTTCTTTTTTTTTAAATATGGAACGCTTCACGAATTTGCGTATCATCCTTGCGCAGGGGCCCATTCTAATCTTCTCTGTATCGTTCCAATTTTAGTACATGTGCTGCCGAAGCGAGCACCAGTTCATATTTCTTATTGTCATCCTTTACCTTGGTTAAATTACACATACTTCATTCACACTTGATATTGCCTTATCCCCCCAAATACTGAGTCTACTTTCTAAAGATAATTCCCACCTCTAATAACTATGAACAAATGTTGATTTCATGCTACCAAACCAAACTCATTGCCATTGAGTGAATTCTGACTCATGGCGACCATAAAGGAAAGGGTAGAACTGCCCCTGCTAGTTTCAGAGACTGCAACTCTTTATGAAAGGAGAAAACCTCATCTTTCCCCCATGGAATTCCTGATGGTTTTGAACGGCAAACTTCCTGGTTAGCAGCCCAACATGTAACCCACGACACCAGGAGGGTTCCTGATTTCTGTATATATAAACCCTTTTAAAATGGCATCATGCAATATTTGTCCATCGATGCTTGAATTACGTCATTCAGCACACTGTCTTCCAGATCCATCCATTTAAGATGCTCCAGGGACTCATCACCAATCTTTATAGGTGTATGTACACACCGCCTTGTTATCCACTCATCCGTTGATGGGCACTTAGATGGTTGTTATCTTTTTGCTATTGTGGATGATGCTTCCCTGAACGTAGGTGTGCTCGCCTATTGTTATTAGATCTCCACCCAGGGACGGGATTGCTGGATCATGTGGCATCTCTATTTCTAGCTTTTTAAAGAAAACACCACACCCTTTTCTATAGAGTTTGTGCCATTCTGCAACCTCCTCAGCAGTGGAGAAGTCCAAACTCCCCATGTCTTCCACCCTATCTGTTTTCTGTTTAGAAAGCTTACAATTCCTTTCTCAAATGGCTTTTGGAGCTGCAGAGGAAACTCCACTTTACATCCACCCTCCTCATTTTCTGCCATTGACTCCCCATCTTATTCTCCTTAGCTCTGAATGACTTGGCTATTTCTTAAAATAGCTGATATTTGCCACCACTAAATATAGTCCAAAATTTGTCATAAATGTTGAAGGCAAGCCAAGGTATTTCTGGAATCAAAATTCAGGCTCCCCAATATGGTGGAAATAAGCAGTCATTTAAGGGTATGAGTTCTAATCTCTGGTTGCAAAGTTTTAAGATTCGGTCATACAGATAGTATAAAATCACAGTCCTGCTCAGCCACGGGTGGCTGTCCCTTAGACTTTCCTCTGGCCTGGCTTTCTTCCTGTAGCTAGCCCAGGCTTCCATTTGGCCACCCAATAAGGTGATTTCAGAAGTGCTGTTTGATAGCACATGGCCATCTGGCCAGGGCCCGGGCTAGTCCTTGGCCATGCTGCACTGACCCCACAGACTATCTTATCCACCAGAACACCTGATGACATTTAGACATTGGGAAGTGTTGAAAGCGGCACTAAAACAACCTGGGATTCTGGTGGAGAGGGTCCAAAAAAGCAAGAAGAAGGAGCCTCCAAACTAACACAGTCTAAAGAAAGCTCTGTACAAAAAAATTCTGTTTTGTCTATACAAATTCTTACTGATACCCCAACTCAAAGACAAGTCCTTGTGACTGCTAACACTGACGTCATTTTCTTGCCCTGGAATAAACCAGAACATGAGCAATTTGTGACCAGGTGGCCTGGCGGTCTCATGGGAAGGTGATGCGATCTTTGCAGGTATCGGATGCCCTGGAGAGAGTTCAGCAGAGTCCCATAGCGCCGGCCAGGAAGCATAAGGTAGATCTGCATGTGGGTCTGGGGTGGCATAGCGTGATGGCTACTGGCTCACCATAGCCTTTGCCAAAAGCAATCAGAGGGCAGAGAGGCTGACTCTTAGCTTTTCTCTTAGTTCCTGCCTCGCTACAGGTATTGGGTAGGACATCTCTTATTACCAAGTACCAAAGCAGTGGATTCAGACATACCTCAGAGAGTGTGGGTTCAGTTCCACAAAACAGCTAATGTCTCAATAGAGCAAGCCACATTATTTAGGGGGCTCCTGGTGCATATAACCACGTTTACAGTATACTGTTGTCTATTAAGTGTTTGATAGCGTTATGAAAACATTTGGACGACTGTGAGAATTACCAAAGGGGGCATATGCTCTTGGGAAAAGAGCTCTGAGAGACACAAGTTGCCACAAACTTTCCATTTGTTTGCTTTTTTCTTTTTTAACACAATAGCTAGAAAGCATAATAAAATGAGATGTGCCTGTACAGACTGCATCACCACCTTAGTGTGGCACTGTCTGGTAGACACTGGACTGCTGACTGAAGTCGGCTCTTCAACCCTCCAGCCACTCTGAGGGAGAAAGATGAGGCTTTTGGGGCCATAAAACATTACAGGCGCAGAAACTCATGAACAGTTCCGGTGGGCCCCCAGCATTGCTGTGAGTCGGAATCGATTGATGGCCGTGCTGTTGGTTTGGTTTGGAATTCTGCTACTGCTTCTCTGAAATTGGGTTACTTAGAGCTACAGAGATCAAGAAATGGCTTGTAAGAAAAGATACAGATTGAGGTGAGATACAACTTTGGGAAATGAGTAGTAAGTATGGGAGCCCAACACGGTAAATGTCATTTACGACCCTGGGTGTGCACTTAAAAGTTACTACAATGTTGTCCTGATATATTTTATCATAATAAAGCAGAAAAACATTTTTAAAAGAAAAAAGAGACTATGCATTGTACCACGTCTCCTTTGGGCCAAAGACTGCCAGGTGCTTTCATATTGGTCTCGTTTTATACTTTTAAAATACTTAGTTCTTGAACATTGAACACATTAGGCTGAGTAAAATAAATCAGTCACAAAAGGACAAATACTGTATGATTCTACTTACATGAAAGAAGAAGAGCATAGATGACATAGCTTATTAGTGGTTCCCAGGGGCCAGGGGCAGGGGGAGGAGACGTCTTGCTGAAGGGCATTGAGTTTCTGTTACTGACAGAGACTTTGCAGAGAGCGGTGATAGATAACACAGGAAGGTTAGTGTCACTGAACTGTACATGTTAAAAATGTATGGAAATGCTTTGTTCCATCTATTTTACCACAGCCAGGTAGTGAAAAGAAAGTTTCCTGGGAATTCATGGGACAACAAAATGGTTAAGGCAAATAAATGAAGCTTCATTCTCATGCAAAATTAGTGGACAAAAGTCTTCCAGCTAGTAGGCAGGAAGTTTCAGTGCATCAACTTAGCATGACAAAGAATATGAAGATTTTTTTGAGGAAAGGTTTTGGTGCTTCTTGCAAGAAGACTGCAGGTCTATGGATCAGAGTCTGAGACACCCTGAAAAATCCCTATTCATGGGCTTTCCTCAACTATCGAGAAGGGTGCTCATGAGAGGGGAGGGAGTCAGCATTCGTTTTTTATTTAGCATAAATCTGCAAATTAAGTGTGCAAAATACAGACGTGAAATCGAGGAGAAGGGCTACAGAGGAGCTGGGACAACAGGGAGACTATAAAGCCATTTTCATAAGAAGTGCTAGGTCATGGGTGCTTCAGAAGCAGGCAGGCCTTGCCAATTTGCAGACTTCCACCAAGTTCCAAAGCCGTGAACTCAAGAGCACAGTTGACTTGTATACTTAAGAGCTATACATCCACCTTCATATAGCCATTTCAGGGGAAGGGACCGTGTCTCATATTCACTATTACAAACACAAGGTTTTTTTTGTTTTGTTTACAAATAGCAAAAGCTAGAGTGTGTACATGTAAAATTTCAACCTGGAATGTATGTATTCATGTCAAATGTGTGAATGCTGAGCTCAGCATCAATTCCAAGGAAATGAAATGTCAGAATATCAATCATGTGGGGAGAATGTGCTAAGATGTAAACAATTTGTTTCCCCAAACATGTGTTCATGACTACAATCATGTCTAACCTACTACAATCATGTATAGTGAAACCAGCAAGTACCACTGACTGAAGAGATGACTCCCCTCCTTTCTATCCAAATAACCAGCCCCTACCTTCCAGAGGACTTTAAGCTGCAGCTGATCTTATCTACAATCAAGCAGTAAACCACTACCTTTTCTTTGAACTCTATGTGCATTAAACCACTATCTTTTCTATGTGCTCTCTGTATTCTTTGAATGATTACTTAGTGCTGCCCAGCTTAAACTCTAATATTCTTCAATAAAAACTCCTTTCAGTAAGAGGGTGTTAACAAACCCAGGGACAAGGGAACAACAAGTGATCCAAAATGAGTGTCAAGGAGGGTGTAGGAGGTCTGGCAGAGCTGGATCAAGAGCAATGTAACCGAGAGGAAGTCCTAAAACCCAAATGAAGGCAGAACATGATAGTGGGACAAGAGGAAATTACAAAGAAATAGAGGAAAGAAGTAGGAGGTAAAGGGTAGTCATAGAGATTTAAGTACAGGCTTATAAAGATGTAAATATATTTATATACAATGATGGGGAAATAGATCTATGTACATATATTTATAGGTTGAGTATTAAGAAAAAAGATGGACAGTGGGCCCCTGCACAAGTACTCCCTGAGCACAAGAATACTTTGTTCTAACAATTCAGCAGTCTGAGATGCTCACCTTCCTGGCACGATCACTGAAGACAATGGGTGCACAAGCAAATGTGGTGAAGAAAGCTGATGGTGCCCAGCTACCAAAAGATATAGCACCTGAAGTCTTAAAGACCTGAAAATAAACAAGCAGACATTTAGCTGAGAGAAAACAAAACCCACATGGAAGAAGCACACCAGCCTGTCCCAACTCGATCGCTGAGGACAAAGTGGGTGCATAAGCAAAAGTTGCGAACAAAGCTGATGATTCCCAGCTGTCAAAAGATACAGAATCTGGGGGCCTGTAGGCTGGAAGATAAACAAGGGGCCATCTAACTGAGAAACAACAAAGTACACATGGAAGAAGCACACCAACCTGTGAGATCACATGGTGTTGAAGGGACCAGCTATCAGACATCAAAGACCAAAAATCAAAAAATTCATAGCATTATGAAAGAAGGGGAGTGTGCAGTGGGGACCCAGGGCCCATCTGTGTGAAACTGGAAATTCCCTTGCAGAAGTACTGCGGGGAGGAGACAGCCAGCCAGAGTGCAGTGTAGCAATAATGAAATATACAATTTTCCTCTAGTTCTTAAATGCTTCCTCCCCACTCCTCACTAACTTTCACTCCTAACAGAGTAGGAGATTTTCTCCTTTGACATTGCTGGTGTCAGAAGTGAGACTTCAAAGGTGCATTGCATTCCATGATCCCCAAGGTAGTAAGGACATGACAGTGCATGCTAAGCCAATTTGAACTCTCTACTTAGATGAATTGTCAGGAATCTTTAAGTTGTTTTTTATTTTTAACTCTCAAATCTAAGCTCCACTGCCCATGTTCATAACTCTGCAAGTTTTATTGTGCATTTGTTTTGGTTCTTGTAAGTGAAAATTAGTTTGTTGTAACTATCATTATCAAAGGAGACTTTTATACTGTGTCTAAAGAAGATATGGAGTCGCCTTCTAGGAATCCTGTTTATTACCTTATGGGACTCTTGTTCCCTATATGAACCACATTATATTCTTCTCTGTCTGGCAGAGCCTTGCTTTAAACAGTTTGGAGGGAACCGATTACAAGGATCTACATGTGGCCACCTCCCTGGGGGACGAAAAACAGAAAAGTGGGTGAAGGGAGACTTCAGACAGTTCAAGATATGACAAAATAATAATAATTTATAAATTATCAATGCTTCATTAGGGAGTGGGAAGCAGAGAAGGAGGGGAAATATGAGGAGCTGATACCAAGGGCTCAAGTAGAAAGTAAATGTTTTGAGAATGATGAGGGCAACAAATGTACAGATGTGCTTGACACGATGGATGGATGGATGGATGGATTGTGATAAGAGTTCTATGAGCCCCCAATAAAATGATTTTTTTAAAAACACCATTTGGAAAATCAGTGACCACTTTGAAGGTCTGAGTTAACCTTTCTATGAAGTAAATTAAAACCAAGGCTCCCACATTAAGCGGCCCCAGTGGGATGCTTTGTTTGATTGGAATGGTGATGCCTATAAAAGTCATTAAGACAGTATAATTATTTCCCTGCTGGACATTCTCTTAATTAAGCAAAATAAAGAATTTGATGTCAAATTTCAGTGACTGCTGCCTTTGCGCTTCCCCGCTGGTTGCTGCATCTTTATACCGTTTCTGCCCACCTACTCCTCGAGTACTGTAACAGTGGCTTGCGTGTTGCTTGGATTTTGGAAGCAATGGGAGTATTTCAAAAAGTAGCTGCCTCCTAAAGCAGTGTTGATAGGGCACAAGTTTAGAAGAAAAAGGAACACTTGCAACATCCATCAATAATCAAAATGTGGAGTGTATGAAATATGAATCTAGGAAAACCAAAAGTTGTCAAAAATGAAACAAATCATAAGGATTAATATCTCAGGCATTGGGAGCTGAAATGGATTGGTATCGACCATTTTGAGTCAGATAATCATATGCTTAGCTATGCCAGGCAAGGCAAATTCAAGAAATGGTGTGGCATTTATTATAAAAAAGAACGATTAAATACCGATCTTGAAATGTAATGCTAATGTAATAGGATAATATCTACCCTACTTGTATGTGATTCCTAGTGATTAGAACACAAAATTTAAAACAAAGAAAAGGATCAGCACTTGGAAATGACGGCAATAGTGACAAAAACGAAGCTTGAGATCACATGAAAAAAATTTGCAAGACAAATAACGTCTTCATTGCAGATACCTTTTGTCAACAAAATGAAGGAAATGATGCACAGGGAAGTCTGAAAATAGAATATACAGGAATCAAATAAACTACATTTCTGGGGATAGACTATGGAACAGCACAATATCATCTGTCAGAACAAGTCTAAGGTCCAATGGTGGAACAGACCATCAATTGCCCACATGTAAGTTCAGATTGAAGTTTAAAAAAATTAAAACACATCCAAAGAGTCTAAAAGTAACATTGAGTATAACCTACACAAATTTAGAGACCATGTTAAGAACAAAGAGCTGTAAGATCCCCCAATAAAATGATCTTTAATTAAAAAAAATTTTTTAAAGAACAGATTTGACATATTGAACACTAATGACCTTATAACAGAAGAGTTAGCTGGTGCAATCTAGAGCAACAATCATGAAGAAAGCAAACAGCCATTTAGAAGACAGGAAAGAAAGAAAAGTCCAAAGTGGATGAAATGTGCAAAGACCCCGTGTTAGAAAGCCAAAAGGGAAGAGCATGCTCAGCATATCACAAGTTGAAAGAACTGAAGGAAAAATATTCAAGTCTTGCGTTGTAGTATTTCGGAAATCTAGCAGCAAAATATTGAACGATGTGGACAACATCAAAAGAGCATAGAGGAGTACACAGAGTCACTGTACCCAAACTGATTGACAAGCAACTTTTCAAGAGGTGGTATACGACCAAGAACCGATGGTACTGAAAGGAGAGGTTCAAGCTTTGTTGAAGTTCAAGCTTCATCGAAGTTCAAGCTTCAGGAGACGACGGAATACCAATTGTAAGATTTCAACAAACTGATGCAGAGCTAGAAGCACTTACTCGGCTATGTCAAGAATGAATGAAGTTTATTGTTGGAAGACAGTTACCTAGCCACCTGAGATGTAGTCAACTAACATGGCCCTTTAACCATAACTCTTTATGCAAGGTATTGCAAATTCTGGATGCTATGCCTGTGGCTATAATCCCATGTTGGAGGGAGTGCAGGATTGAGGTCCAGTTAGGATTAAACCTCCATGTCAATAAAGGAAGGGTGTGAACCAAATGACATCCTTTGTTTCCTTGGAACTATGGTCTACTGAAAAGCAAAAGCCGTACCTCAAAGTCATTCTAATGTGTGTAAGAGTTATCTCGGACACAGGGAGAAATCCCGGACGACCAGAAGAATAGCGTGTTTGAGCTCTATCTGAAGTGGCACAGGCCGAGACCTGAGGCACCAGACTGTGGCATGGTGATGATGGGACAGCCTAAAGGAACCAGGCTGAGGCCAGAGACCAAGGCAAGGAAACCATGAGACAGAACAGAGGAGTAGCAATAAGACTATGGGACTGGGAAGCAGAGAGATGGGTAGGCTTCCTGGGCCACGAACCAGAAGCCCGGGGACCATAGTGGAAACTGAGAGGCTGAGTAATAGAGAGAGAAAACTGGCCATTGGCTGAGGAGAGGTGGTGTTGTTGGACCAATAACTATCCTTAATGTTTACTGATGCTGACTTGTGTTTAATCTCTCCCTTAATGAACCTCCTTAGTCTTGCATGTTGGCTGTGAGTCCTGCGTGGCCGTCAGGACAATCAGCAATCCTAGCAGAGCTGTAGTGGTATAGGAGGAACAGTTGGCTGTAAGAGGTAAAGAAGGATGGAGTATAGGCCTGCCTGATCCCTGTCTCACAGGGCAACGAAGACAGATGTCAGATATGCATCCCGCCAGGCCATTTTATCGCCAATTGACTGGAGGGGATTTATGTGTGTGACCATTGCAATGATAGGTGATGCAACAGAATGGAGAAATTACCAAACAATATTGTTAATATTACATTCAAGCAAGATGTTGTCGAAGATAATTTTTTAAAGTGTTACAGTAGTACATCTAGGGGCACTGCCAAAAAGTCAAGCTGAATTCAGAAGAGCACATGTGACAAGGGATATCATTATTGACATCGGGTGCATCTGGATCTTGGCTGAAGTCAGAGAATTCCAGAACGATGTCTACTTGTGCTTGATTGACTGTGCGAGGGCGTTCCACCGTGTGGACCACGACTAAGGATGGATAACATTCTGAAGGATGGGAATTCTCAGCATTTAACGGTGCACCTGTGGAACCTGTGCAGAGACTAAGAAGTAGTCCTTGGAACAAAACAAGGGGTTATGTGTGGTTTGAAATCATGAAAAGTATGTTTCAAGACAGTACCACTTCACCGCATTTATTCAATCTGTGTGCTGAACACTTAATCCGAGAAGCTGAACTACACGAATGAGAACACAGTGTCAGGATTGGAGAAAGTCTCGTTAACAATATGCAGATGACACACCCTTGTTTTCTAAAAGCTAAGGAGGACTGGAAGACTCACCAATAAAGTCTTCAGTATGGATCGCAGTTCAAGCAATGTAAAGAAAGCAGATAGCCTCACAACTGGACCCGTAGACAACATTGTGATCAATGGAGATAAGCAGACGTTGTCAAGGGTTGCATTTTACTTGCTTCCACAATCAGCACTTCTTGGAGGCAGCTGTTAAGAAATCAAATGGCATGTTGCATTGAGCAATCTGGAGGGGCAAAAAACCCTTTTAAAGTATTAGAGAGCAAAGATGTAACCTTGACGACCACAGCGTACCCTGCCTAAATCATGTATTTTCAATTGCCTCATGTGCATGGGAAAGCTGGACAATAAATGAAAAAGACTACTTTTAAAATGGTGCCGGCAAAGAATATTGAATGTACCCTGGGCTGCCCGAAGAACTCCTTTCTTTGGAGTGAATTTGACTCACCTACTTTGGACATGTTATCCGGAGAGACTAATCCCTGGAAAAGGGCACCATGTAAAGGAGGTGGGTCAGTCAGGAAAAGAGGAAGGCCCCCAAGGAGCTGCATTAGTACACCGGCTGCAACAACGGGTCACGCACAGCAATAGGAAGGCTGCCGCAGGACCGGGTGGTGTTCTGGTTCTCTGGTACATGGTCACCGTGAGGGGAAGCAGACTTGATGGCCCCTAACAACCACGATTGGAGTCCTGGTGGCACAGTAGTTTTCATGTTGGCTTGCTAACCAGAAGGTCAAGCAGTTCAAAACCACCAGCCCTGCTGCTAGAGAAAGATGAGACTTCCTGCTTTCGTGACGATTAACAGTCTTGGAAACACACAGCGACAGTTCTGCCCTGCCCTGTAAAGTCACTATGAGTTGGAATCCACTTGAGGGCAGTGAGTTGTTTTTAACAAAAACAATAGCAGCTCCTCTAAGAACACTTTATCTGAACTTGCCCTTTCCCCTAAGAAAACAAAAAATAAACTCTCTCCTGAACAAACTCTTACCCTTTCAATTTACCCTAGCAGTGGAGATGAAGATGTTCATTGTATCGTGTTTGCCTGAGTACACATTCCGGATTAAATAGCATTGGGAAAGATTCTCCTCAAATTTTCTGATTTACCATCTTTGTCCAAGCCTGCCAGTCTGGAATCCATGACTTTCACATGATCGCTGGCATAGGGGATGATCAACTATGGCTGGAGCAGACAGAATGGAAGGACAGTTTAGTCTTAACTACCAGTAAAATGCCCACCAAGCTGCGGGACGAGTCTTGGCCACGAGTAAAACATCGCTGGAGCCTTTTCCAAAGGCCATTGCTCCCTTGATGGTTTGGGCAGAAGCTCTAGTAAAGATTAAACTGTTTCAGATCAGCAAATTCAGCTGGTCTAGAAGTTTTCTGAACCCAATTTATCTATGCCTAGTGCCTGTGTCTCTTTCAGTTTTGTTTTCATATCTAGTCATAAGTCTGAGATTTCAGCCCTAACAAAGTGACAGTGATTAGGCTGAGAGGTGACTCCTATTGGAAGCTAACAGACTTAGCATACAAACATTTCCAGACATCTGAAGCCAAAAGAATGTCTAAAGCGAACAAATTAATGACCCTTCAGGTACAATAACTACCACCTCTCAATCAAAAGAAAAATGCTAAGCCTTCCAATGGCAGCTAGTTGTCATTATTGTAAAACTCCTGACCATTAGGAAAAAATTTGAATGCTATAAATTTAAAATTAAACAAAACTGGCATAGCTCACCCTTTAAAACAAATCTTACCTTCTGATTCAGAATAAAGGAGTCTGTAGGAAAAAAAATGGATTCCCCCCAACCCCCAGGATAACCCTTATTACAGAAGGAGAAACTATTTCTTAATGGAGCGCCTTGCCAAATGTTAAGCGACACTAAAATAACTCTGTTAATAACCCTATTAACAAATGCCCCTGCCCCCGAGTACTAACACCCCAAAAGAAGTAGGAGTTATATAAGAACAAATGTTGATTCATTCTTAATCTGTTCTGTTGGGGCACTAACCCACCCAAGGGGAGGGTATTGTTCATATCTCCACAGGGAAAGAGGGACCAGACTTTAACCCAGTGCTCCAAGATGTGAATGCAACATGCCAACATCAAGTAGGGAACCAGGGGAGAGGTCTGAGGGGCTGGCCCAAATCCCAACTATGTAGACACCTGCCCTCCAGAAAAATTTATTTCAGAGGACAGCAATGAACCTGCATCTCCAGGAGAGGAATATATCTGATCGGAGCACACGGGAGCAGATGAAGGGGGAGGAGGAGAGAGTGGGGCACATCATGGCCCACCAGGCCTTGAGGTCGAAGTTCCCAATTAGAACAGCCAATCCAGAGAGGACCATATGGCCAGACCCACTATGAGACATGATGCCCCTGACTGACCCATAGCCCTACAGGGGACAACACCAGAGACACAGTGTGGGAATTGAACCTGATCTGATCCCACCACACCAAGGCAAAACACTAAGGGGGTGCAACAGAATAGCAAGGGAATGGAGCAGTGAGGTGTCCAGGGAATGCTGAAGGTGGACTTTGGGGCCAGGTCGTGATGCCCCAACAGATTGGACTAGAAAACACTCCTAAAGGCCAATATATAATCCTTGACCTAACTAAAAGCTATTCTTTATTGTTGTGCTTTATTTTGTTTTGTTGTCAGTGGTTTGTTGTTGTTTTGTTGTATATTGTTGCTTGGTTTTGCTTTGTCTTGTTTTTGTGCATGTTATTATCTCCCCAGGTCTGTCTAAATAAAATAGTCTGGATGAACAATCTGGAGGAGAAAACAGTGGGATGACAGTTCCGTGGGGACATGGGAGAGGGGGAGGTGTGGGGAAAGGTAGTGGTGATAACAAACCCAGAGACAAGGGAACAACAAGTGATCCAAATCGGTGGTGAGGAGGGTGTAGGAAGTCTGGTAGAGTGTGATAAAAGGTAATGTAACCAAGAGGAATTCCTGAAACCCAAATGAAGACTGAGCATGATAGTGGGACAAGAGGAAAGTCAAAGGAAATAGAGGAAAGAGCTAGGAGTCAAAGGGCATTTACAGAGGTCTAAATAAAGACATGTACATATGCAAATATATTTATATATAAGGAAGGGGAAATAGATCTATGTGCATTTATCTATAGGTTTAGTATTAAGGTAGCAGAAGAACATTTGGCCTCCACTGAAGTACTCCCTCAATGCAAGAATACTTTCTTCTATTAAATTGGCATTCTATGATGCTCACCTTCCCGACACAACCATGGAAGACAAAGCAGGTGAATAAGCAAATGTGACGAAGAAAGCTGATGGTGCCCGGCTATCAAAAGATATAGTGTCTGAAAAAAAAAAAAGATATAGTGTCTGGGGTCTTAAAGGCTTGAAGGTAAACAAGCGGCCATCTAATTCAGAAGCAACAAAGCCCACAAGGAAGAAGCACACCAGCCTGTGTGATCATGAGGTGCTGAAGGTATCAGTTGTCAAGCATCAAAGAACAAAAAAAAACAAAACCCCATATCATTGTGTGCTCACCTCCATGATACGATCGTTGAAGACAAATGGGTACTTAAGCAAATGTGGCAAAGAAAGCTGTTGGTGCCCAGCTATCAAAAGATATAGCATCTAGGGTCTTAAAGGCTTGAAGGTAAACAAGTGGCCTTCTAGCTCAGAAGCAACAAAGCTCACATGGAAGAAGCACATCAGCCTGTGCAATCATGAGGTGTTGAAGGGATCAGGTATCAGG
Source organism: Tenrec ecaudatus (assembly GCF_050624435.1). Taxonomy (NCBI): domain Eukaryota; kingdom Metazoa; phylum Chordata; class Mammalia; order Afrosoricida; family Tenrecidae; genus Tenrec; species Tenrec ecaudatus. The sequence goes on from NC_134534.1 coordinate 44,274,349, forward strand.
CATCATCAGAACAAAAAATCATGTCATGGTGAATGAGGGGGAGAGTGCAGAGTGGATGGAGACCACTTGACATCCCCTTACAGAAGGGTCTCGTGAAGGATACGAGCCAACCAGGTGTGATGTAACAATGATGAGACATACAACTTTCCTCTAGTTCCTAAATGCTTCCTCCTCCCCCAGTATCATGATCCCAATTCTACCTTACAAATCTAGCTAGACCAAAGGATGTACACTGGTACAGATAGGAACTGGAAATACAGGGAATCCAGGGTGGATGATCCCTTCAGGACCAGTGTTGTGAGTGGTAATACTGGGAGAGTGGAGGGAGGGTGGGTTGAAAAGGGGGAACCTATTACAAGGATGTACATGTGACCTCCTCTCTGGGGGATGGACAACAGAAAAGTGGGTGAAGGGAGACATCAAACAGGGCAAGATATGACAAAATAATAATTTATAAATTATCAAGGGTTCATGAGTGAGGGGGCAGAGGGGGGAATGAGGAGCTGATGTCAGGGGTTTAAGTGGAGAGCAAATGTTTTGAGAATGATGAAGGCAACGAATATGCAAATGTGCTTTATACTATTAATGTATGGATGGATTGTGATAAGAGTTGTATGAGCCCCTAATAAAATGATTTTTAAAAATTTGTTCTATTCAAAAATTACACCCTTTTGGGCTCAGTTCAGATACCCCTGTCAGTCTTGTGGGCAGATATTTCTATCCAAATGAAATACTGATTATAATTAATGAAAAAGCCAGAAATTATCTAATCTGACTGATGTCCATAAATCAACAGATAGGCTCTAAATGAGACAATATTCAGGAAGAAGAAGCCATTTGCTCTATGCAAGTACTTCCCATACCTCTCCAAAATTTAACACAGTCTAGACTTCTCCCTTCTGATATCTTTTCCTTAGCTCCCCAAATGTTATGGACCACCAGATCTAAAAATGTAGGTTGATTTTGTCAATGTAGCTCATTAAAATTCAAATCAATTTCTATAATCCTCTAGCAAAAATTCCCCAGTGTTCCCTCAAATGAGAAACTAGAGATGAACTAGCTTCCATCATATAACATTTTCTATCTTTCTTTTTTTAAACTTTTAAACATTTTATTGGGCACTCTTAAAGACATAACATTCCATAGTTCAATAATATCAAGTAGTATTGTACAATTGCTATCTCAATCAGTTTCAAAATCAGTTTTCTTTCTTCTTGAACTCCTTGATATTAGCTCCCCATTATCCTCTCCCTTCCCCACCCTATCCCCCTGGAACCCTTAATTTTTTCCCCCTATATTAATTTGTGTGTGTGCCATATCTTACACAATCCAATATATCTATTCACATACCATTCTATTGTTCAATTCCATCAAGTAGGGTTATACAGTCATCAATGCTATCAACTACCTATTTCCCCCTTCCACCTCACTTCTCTTCCCGTACCCCCATGGAACCCTTACTCCTGTTACTGTTTCTGAAGAGTTATCTATCTTGGCTTTTCATGTATCAAAAGATCTTAAATATACAAATGAATATATACAAATCTAACATGATTAATGAGGTAAAACAAATTAAAAACAATAGTAAGAGAGGATCATAAACATCATGTTTTTCAATGGTTAAGAAAAGGAGAAAATATTAAAGAACCAGATGATAGTTATGTAGTTCATTAGTGCTATACTGTACCCTGGATTTTTCTTTTCTTTTTTTTATCCTTTTATTAGGGCCTGATACAACTCTTATCACAATCCATACATACATCAATTGTGTAAAGCACATTTGCACATTCATTGCCCTCATCATTCTTAAAACATTTGCTCTCCACCTAAACCTCTGGCATCAGTTCCACATTTTTCCCCTCTCTCCCCACTTCCCCCTCCCTCATGAACACTGGATAACATATAAGTTATTATTTTGTCATATCTTTCCCTGTTTGATGTCTCCCTTTACCCACTTTTCTGTTGTCCATCCCCCAGTATCCATTATCTTACAGGTGGGTTTGGGGTCTCTGCTATGTCCACACCCCTTCACATAGATTTGATGTCTTGTCCTTGAACTTCTGATACCTCTTCCCATTGACACCTCATGATCACACAGACTGAAATACTTTTTCCCTAAAGGTTTAGTTATTTCTAGCCTAGCCCTTGTGATACTCTTGTTCTAGTATTTAAAATAATAATAATAATAGAACCTGAAGATTTGATTAAGATGTGTTATTCCCAGATTCCCAGAAGTCCCTTTAATTCTCATGTTTTTTTCCCCACAATATACCTTCAGATGCAACTCATTTTGTGACTGTGGAACTTTGTAGTGGTTGTTTGTTGTTGTTGCTTAGTATTCCTGTACATTTTGAAAATCCTTATTTGTAGGCCTTTCCCTGGAAAAATCAACAATTAACTTGGATTGTAATGCCTCATAGATTTACTGATTGTCCCACCTAACTTTTTTGTCAAATTCTGCATGCTGCTTTGAAGCCTTATGGTTGGCAAGCAAGTCTACATTGCTGTAATATAGTAATGATTTGCTAGTTTGCTCAACCTCCCAGCAAACCTGTTTTGAATAGAGTGTAGCTTTATTAAAACATCTAGCTGGTGATGGACATGATTCCAAAAGAAAAATTAGAATTAATTCGGCTTTCTCTTAAATAGTTGGGACACATAACTTCTACAGAAGGCATTTCTATTGATTCTACATGGAAAGAAACTATTCCTGTCTTTCTTATACCTAAAACAGAAACAGCTATGGGGTTTGATAGAACTTTTCAGCTATTATTGGACCTGGATTCACAATTTTTCTTTGTTGGTGCAAACTTTAATATTTTTACAGATAAACCTCATTTTATTGTGATTATTTTATTGATCTTCACATAGATATATTTCTTGCAAATTGAAGGCTAGTAGTATCTCTGTGTTGAGTAAGTTTATTGTCACCATTTTTCTAACTCTCAAAAACTCACTGCCATCCACTCAATGTCAGCACATCGTGACTGTATCAGACAGAGTAGAATTGCCCTTGTGGGGTTCCAAGACTATAACTGTTTACAGGAGTAGAAAGCCCTTTCGTCCAACAGCATGTGTTTATTTATCACATTTGATAATTCTTTGTCACATTTTTATAATTCTCACAATATTCTGTTTTATTTTTCATAAATGCATGCTTAATAGACTATAATATACTGTAAGTAGTACTTTTATATGCACCGAGAAAGCAAAAAAAACCCCACAAACATGTGACTTTCTTTATTGCAATGCTCTAGAACAAAATCCACAATATCTCTGAGTTAGGTCTGTAGGATTATTTATAACCCTCTGAGTTGAATTCACTTGAATTGTGCAGGAGGCTGAGAAACCATAGTTCCACGAAAGGGGACTTTACCGAACATATCTGCTCTAAGTTTTCCTAATTACCACATCCCCCCCCCATTTGTACGTAAAGTACCTGAAACACCAACCCCAAAGCACAGAGGAGACAAAGACCATAGGTGAGTGTAGCCTGAAGCTTGACCCAGTAGCCCAGGAATAAACTCCCAGTCTGGAGGTGGTGGTTGCTATTGCCAACCAAGCGGAAACCACAATGTGATGGTGGGAAAATTTTAAATGTCCATGTGACCTATATAAAAGAGCCCTAGTGGTGTAGTGCTTACGTGTTGGGCTGCTACCTGGAAGGTCAGCAATTCGAACCCTCCGGCTGCTTCATGGGGGAAAGACAATGCTTTCACTCCCATAAAGAGTTACAGCCTTGGAAGCATGGGCAGTTCTACCCTGAACTGTCAGGTAGCTATGAGCTGACATCGACTTAGTGCCCTACACTTTGTCTGCCTTACTTAGTTCTCTTTTTGCCAGCAAGGCAACTTCCTATGAAGTGCATCCTGGGTACATCTAACATTAGACCACTTTCTGAGCCTGGTTAAATCCAGCTACTCTTCTCCCGAATGAGAACAACTACATACACACCATTGTCTAGATTTGACTGAGAAACTTTCAAGTCCCCAGAAAGACTATTTTATTATTATCCATTGGGATTAATACATATATTAAATCATTCCCATATTGTAATCACATCCAGCAGAATTGTACATTTGCTACCACAATCAGTTCACATTGTTTTTCTATATGGACCCCTTGACCTCATCACCCCTTCACCCCACCACCAGAAAGACTTTTAAAGAGGCCCTTTCAACTAATCCCGATTGAGTTTTACTTATGGACAATTCCTATTTAAAATCAAATCCTACCAATCTTTGCTATCAAGCTGAATATACTGACCATTTCTTTTTAAGCCCTTGAAAATCAGCCTCTCGCTGCATCCATTTCAGCCCAATTAATTGCCCTCACTGGTGTTTGTAGACTTGTTTCAGAAAAATCTATTAATATTTTTATTAACAGTAAATATTGTTTTAAAATTGTACATGATTTTTGACATGTTATGGGAGGATTTTTAGCTTCTCCCATAAAGGCTACACACACACCAAAAAAGAAGACTCAGTAGTTAATGTTTGTGTATGCTCTATTGCTCTCCCCCTGAAAATGCTGAGACTAAAAAAAAAAATAATAATAGTAGTACCAGGATGTTACCAAAGTCCTGCCGATAAATTGTGAACTGGGTCTAATAAGAAAATTGTCTTTCTTGTATGTTCCTCTGATGCAAGACTCACATGAAGAGCCTCGCCTAGAATGAGATACAATGATTGAGACTTAAAAAAATATTGCTGGGGAATGTTCTGAGGCTGCTGATCATGCCGCAGGCATTGACCTACCCAGTGCAGTCCTGGAAACACCGTAAGGTCCTGCACCTAGATGACAACCTTTACTTTCCATCCTGTGCTTGAACGGCAGCTAGATTTTATTCAGCTTCCACCCTCAAATCGTCATAAATGTGTATGAGTAATGACTTGCAGATTTTAACAGTGGGCAGAAGCCTTCCCCTGCCATTGTGCTATGGTAGCCTTTGTAGCAAAGACACTTCTGGAAAACATCTTCCCCACCTGGGGACCACCCACAACACTTCCTAGTGACGGAAGAACTCATTTCACTGGTCAAGTCGTCCAAGAACACTGGTGAGCTTTTCCCCATTTATCAAAGGCTACACTATCACTAGTACCTTTTACCTTCTTGTCTAGTAGAGAGCACTGCTAGAAGAATAAAGACAATACCAAAGCTTGGTGAAATGTTGCCTTTATCTGGGCTTAAGATATTTTTCTTATTCTTTTAAATCAGAGGTCCACACCATTGGAGGTCACACACTTCCCTCAATGAATGAGTTACTAGGAGACCCGAGATCCTTCCTTACGTGGCTTCTACCAACCATCACAGGGCTCAATATTCTAATTTGCACAACAGGACTTCAAAGAGTTCCTGGAAAACAGATCAAGCAGATGGTTATGACCATATCGTAAGAGGTGTAATTGTTGGATAGGTGATACCCTCCCAATCACAAGTTGGTCTGCCTTTCCCTGGTGGGCCTCTCCACTACAGGGATCTGATTGAGTTGTTCTTTGTCTATGGATACAAGAACTCAGAGGAATGGCTCTTCATTATAGGAAATCACCATTACTGCATTATTGATAGACGGCCTCTTTTCAAACCTTAAAAAGACCTAGGCCTTGAGTTAGCCTTTAGTCTCAGCACACCTTTACTTTACTAACTAGGGTTGTCCAAGCAGAGCTACTTAAAAAATCTTCCACAGTTTAGTATTACTAATTACATATACGTATTATTTAACAGTTCATGTTAATCGGTGTATGTATCAGTTAAGACATAGCATATTATTCAATAGTTCAATCACATCAAGCAGGATTGTACAATTACTACCACAGTCAGTATCCAAATGTTCTTTTCCTTTCTGGATCCCCTGACATCACTTCCCTTTTACGCCCCCCCCCCACTGTACTTCCCCACCCGCTGCCCCAAACCCTTATTCGACTTGCTGTCCCTGTAGGTTCACCAATCCTGGGTTTCATATACAGAAAAACACGCATAACTTCAAGAGGATGACCCCAACAAAATAACACCTCTGAGATAAAGCCTATAACGAACAGACAAAAAGCAAAACCGTTTTTATTGATATTGTAGGTACATATCAACAGCTGTGGAAAGAATTCACTCGGCTAACTCCTCAATTGAGGAAGTTGTGGGGTTGTTCCTCTCTTCTGGAACAATCTAATCCCATCTAATGAATAGCTCAGCATGGCTTCCGGTTCTGGGTGTGCATCAGCTTACCTGCGGTGGGATGCTAATAATTTAACCACTGGGTCACTGCCCTGATGACCACTTTAAGTATAAAAAAAGACATACCAAAAGGTAGTTTAATATATCATACAATTAACACTTAAATAAGACCAGTAAAAGAGGTCCACAAAACTAGAATATATTATCAGAAAGAGTTTTTGAATATTCATGCAAAATATTAGTACTTGACAAAACATAGTAAAACTGTTAAGCTATTTCCAAAATGCTTCTTGATTGCATCCCCACTTGCAATAGTTCCAAGGCCTCATCAGCTGTGTGATTTATCCTTAGCCATCTTTTCACTGCAGGAGTAGGATCCCATTATTTTATAAATAGGCCAATTAAACAATAGTCATTGTGTTTGAAATATTAGAAACAGGTGGCTTCTCTTCTCCAGACATACTATGTTCATCTTTGAAAAGCCCCTTTCTGTTTCCGCTGAACTTACAGCAATTATTCCGACAATATTTTAGTTCTTTGAACACTTCCAGGAACTGCATAATTCACTTCTGACATTTCACAGGAATTTGGGGTGTAACACAAAGCTAACCTGAATGACAAGCCTGTCCCCCTCTGGTTGTTTGGCACTTTACCTCTTTATGTTACATGTTTGTTTGCTGAAGTAACAAATGCAAGAGGAGAAAATGTACTATTTCATCAAAAGTATAACAGGTTTTATAAAACGATGAGATAAATATTGCAAACATAGTTTCATCTAAGTTTTTATACCTATGGATAGAATGAACATTATTCCAGGTGCTTAGAATACGCTGTTGCACAGATGAACATTTTAAACCATAAGGAATGTAAATTTGCGATTTCTACATTGGGTGGCCTTAGAGAGAACCATGATTAATGTCATTTTAACAACCAGTTCACCAGACCCAACAGGCCTGGCTAACTGATTGAATCCCACCATTGGTTATAACCTTACAAGCTACTAATTGGTTTGCCACCAACTGACATTTGCGTATCTATTGGGTAGACCCTTGTGGTACCTTTTGGGCACGTGGAACCAACCTTGAGCCCTGAATTGGAAGATGCACTCTGGGCCAGAGCTGAATTGAAGGACATATTATAACTGAACTACCTTTACAAGTTAATGTACCTGTATTAAGAGCTGATTGGTCTCAATAGGTGTTTAATTGCTTGATCATTTAGCTGTAGCATTTGCACCTCAGACAGGATGCAAAGATATGAATGGATTAGCTAAATGTGCACAAATTGCTCTAAATGACAGTACCTATGGGCTTCCAGAGATCACTACCAATATAGTAACAATGAAAGAATTAGTTCTCGAAAATAGAATGGCCCTAGACATTCTCACTTCAGCCTAAGGAGATACCTGTGCCATAATAAAATCTGATTGCTCTGTTTCTGACAAAAGTGCTTATATTACATGCAATATTAATAGGAGGCATGTAGTCTCCCCTCATCATGATTCTCTTCCTTCCTGAACTGAGATTACAGGTATTTGTCACACAGCCACACATAGGAAATAGAATGGTGTGTGATTAAAATGCTGTATGAATGCCATATTAAAATCCTACGGGAGCCCACGTTCAGTCATCCTTGTCACTACGATTGCCACTGCTGCTGCTGGTGATGCTGTTGGCAGAGGCCAAAGAACGAGCATGAATATCAAGTAGTGCCTGAGAGTGCAGAAGTAGGAGCAGAGCAAGAGGAGGAAAGCAGGCCGGGAATGGCGCATGCCTGAGATCATTAGTCATTCAAGAGATGCAAATCAAAACTATGGGAAATAACTTTACCCCAACATTAAGAGAAAGATTTTTTTTAAGATGCTGGTATGGGACTACTAGCAAATGCTGGCAAGAGTGCAGAGACTGGAACCCTCGTACACTGCTGGTGGGTCTGTGAAATGACTAAAGGACTGTGGGAAGCAGTATGGTTCTTCCTCAAAAATTGAGAATAGACGCCCCATAGGACCCAGCCAGCCCCCTCCTTACTATATACCCTACAGTAGTGTTTCCCAAAGTGGCAATACAGCCCCCTGAGGGCACAGAATAGTTTTTGGGTTTTTTTTCCTGAAAAGGAGTAGTAGGTTAAGTAAGTTTAGGAACTGATGTCTTAGAAAAATAAGGACCACAACATAAATAGATGTGTGCACACCCACATTCATCACAGCACTATTCACAATAACAAAAGATGGAAATAACTTAAAAGCCCATCAGCGAAAGAACGCACAGATAAACTGTCAGGTGCGCACAATGGAATGTTACACAGCATTACGGGATTATGATGGCTCCGTGAAACACCGCACACTCTGGACGAACCTAGAGGCTACTGTGCTGGGTGAGATGAGCCAATCACCGAAGGACAAATACTGTCGGCGACCACCATGACCAAGTGTCCGGAACAGATTTTCACACTAAAAGGACGGCTCTGATCTCTACCAGGGTGGGAGATGGGAAAGAGGAAAAGTCACAGACTAAAGCAGTGTTTCCCAAAGTGGAGCTCTCTGGAATGATCCAGGTGGACTTCAAAAGAAGTTACCAACACTTTATCCTGGGTTACGGACTGTCATACACAAGTTTTTCATTGTCAGCAAGACACTGAAAAACTTATTTCTGAAATGGGGCAGTAGGCCAAATAAGTTTGGCAATCTATGGGCTAGAGGTTAGACGAATACTTTGGGTAAATGGGAAGGCAGCACCTAAGTTTAGGGGGAAAATGATGCCAGCAGGGGAAACTCCTGAGAAGTTAGCAAGCCTCAAAGGCAACAGGGGCAGCATTCTTATATATAAATCTTGCAACAGTGGGGATCGACAAAGTAGATGCTTAGGCAGACCCCGCTGAACAGATGGAAGAGGGGAAGTGGGAGTATACCATGAATATGCATAGGTTTTAATAGAGATCGTTGCATAAGTATAGTTACTTTTGCTGCAAATATATCCATGAATGTGCTGGAGCATACAGGGTGCAAAGGTATGCAGACTTCTTGGACAGAAATAAACCAACACTGTGAGGGAATCAGCCGCTGGGCATGAGGGATTAAGATCATAGTCTCAGGGGACACCAAGGGCAATTGGAAGAACCGTTCACAAAGACAACGTTCTATATCTTAATTTGGTACATGTGACTGTAGTATTAAAAACTTGTAAGCAGCCATCTAAGGTACAACTAACTATTGGTTTCTTCCTGCTCAGAGAAACGAAGAGCGATGGAAAATAAAAGGCACATGAAAAAATTAGCCCAAGGTACTAACGGAGTATGCAGACATCAGCCTCCATGACCCTTAGATCAGAACTAGGTGGTTTACTGATGGATCGCTCTGAGAAGGACCACATTCGGAGGTCCCTGGTGGAGGAGGAGAAAACGTGGACAGAACTCAAAATCATAACAGAGACCAGGCTTCCTGGTTGGAGAGAGGGGGGGGGGGGACACTCAAGACTACTTCAGAACTAGAACCAAACTCACCAGACGTGCTAGAAGAATTAACCATTGAAATTCAAAGGACAACATGTATCCAAGGACAGGGTTCAGAGAATTGGGAAGGAGGGAGAAATGGAAACACAGGGAGATACACAGGGTAAGCAATGATATGTTGAGGGGATTGCAATGGATAAGTTGAATGAGAATGTATATGAATCATTGATGTAAAACTGCTCTATAACCCTTCACCTATTTCACAATAACAAATTTAAAAGGAAAAGAATGGTGGAGCCAAGCTGCATTGCCAGGAAATAAAAGGTCAGGTTATAAACCAGAAAAGAATGTGTCAAGATATAAATGATTTACTCCTGGGGAAAAAAAAATATGTTCGTGACTACAATCATGTATAATGGATGCAATCACATACAATGCAGCTGGCGCCACACACCTACGTGGTAACGCCTTTCCTCGGCAGGTGTTGGACCTTGCATTTCAAAGGACTTAAAGCTGAAGCTGATCATGTCTACAATTGTAATTGTTAGGTTTTACGTCAGCAATCAAGTATTAAACCCCTTCTCTTTCCTTTATCTCTCTGTAGGAGGGGGCTTCAAAAAATGGAAAATGTAACTGAAAGATAATAAAAAATTCTCCATGAAATTTTTGGAGACCCCTCATAGATAGAGCCTTCTCTCCACATGAATGGTTTGGTGCTTTTACCTAGCAAACTCAAGCTGTGGTATTCCTTAATGGAAACCCAAACAGAGTGTAGCGCCTCTGTTCTAAGCCATTCTCTCATCGACTCTTCTTACCACCCATGCGAGGTGGGTGTTAGCATCATGGCCCCGTGGAGCAGTGCACAGAGAAGCGCTCGGCTGCTACGCTGTGAAAGAAAGGTATGGCAATCTGGTTCCCCCGAGAGGGAAGCCCTTATAGCAAATTGTGGTGGAGAAACTAGATGGTGCCTGGCTATCAGAAAGAATGCCATCTGGGGTCTTAAAGGCTTGTTTTTAAACGAGCAGCCATCTAAGTGAGGTATCAACTAAGTCCACATGAAAGCAGTACACCAGTCTGTGTGACCCAAGGATTGTAAATAATTTAATCCAACTTTAAAGAAGGGAATGGCATCAATGCTTCAATCATAAACACCTGCTTTGCAGAAGGCTCTAGATGACAGTGGAAGCCCATTGTCCATTAACCAGGTTCACACAGGGATTAAGCTTCTGGTGAATCTCCTCTGATTATAGTTTATAGTTGAGGGGTATGAGTAGCCCTGTTCTCAGGCAGAGAGCACTGTAAAGTCGATTATGGCAGACATGGTTAGGTCAAATGTAATATCATGATTTCCTGCTTGACTTCTTTTAAACCTGTTCCCATTTGAAGAAAAAAGAAAGAGTGACCTCTCAGGAACAGAAATGGGAGTAGCAATGCCAAGAGGGCAGGGGGAAGGTGTGGGGAGGAGGGGAGGAAGGGGGAACCTATTGCAATGATCAATGCATAATCCCCACCCCCACCACCCAGAGGCATGAACAACAGAAACGTGGGTGAAGGGAGACAGCAGTTCGTGTAAGATATGAAAGCAATAATAATTTATAATTTATCATGAGGGCCATGAGCATGGGGGTGGGGAGAGGGATAAAAGGAATTGATGCCAAGGGCTCAAATAAAAAATAAATGTTTAGAAAATGATGATGGCAACATATGTACAAATAAGCTTGATACAATTGCTGTATAGAATGTTATAAGAGCCCCCCAAAAATGATTTTCTTAAATGAGTGAAAGGGAAATGCATGTGGGGTAAGCCCTTGGTGACGCCCCTCTGACCGTGAGCCAGGGATGTGAACAGCCTGGCTAACATGCAGAATGCATTGGAAAGGGGATTGTTGCAGATGTGGTTAGGTTAACCTTTAGCACCCTATCATTCCATCTCCCTTATGATCCATTTATACTTGTTCAACTTTTTAATATTTTCTGCTTTCTCGTCAATTGGCACGTTTATCTATTTTATTTTGTTATCGTTGTTAGCTTTTTTTCTTCTTAATGTTTTTCTGTACATGAAATCCAGTATTTAAAAAAGCCTATAAAGACTGCAACTGGATGAGTCATTCCTTGGGGGTCTGGCAGAGGAGGTTGGGGTAAAATAGGGAGCTAATAACAGTGATCCAAGAATGAAGAAAATGTTCTAAAACTGACTGTGGTGACGATTGTTAAACTCTTCTTGACAGCTTGTTTGGAGGGTCTAGCGGGGAAAAGCCATAGCTGTATAACTTGACTGACGGATGGTCCTCCTGCTTCTGGGAAAAGTCGTCCTATTCAACCGATGCACATGAAGCAGTGAGGGGGGAAGGGGACACCCACCTACCCAGTCAGATCGGCCAGTTCAACCCAATTCAATTCAATGGGGTGACAGATGTTGCAGCCAGATCACCCCCACTTCCTGTACCACCTTTCTTGATGTGATTGAGCGATAGAATTGTGTGATAGGTGAATTATATGCCAATACAGCTGTTTCAGGAAAAGTTCAGCCTTGGAAACCTGATGGTGGCAATTCTACTCTGTTCCATCAGGTGGACGTGAGTCAGAATCTCCTTGACATCAAAAGGGCTTTGGGTATTTGGTTTGTTTTCATTATAACCATTTAAAGTGGGGGGGGGCGAGATTGAGTCACAAAGAAGTAAATTTTCCCCAGAGTCATTAAAGAGGAAGTGGTAGAACCATCCCGGTGCTGTGCTCTAGCCCTATAACACCTGAAATTTTAATTTCAGGGGAAAAAAGTTTTTGTTTTTATTCTTTACTTTCACAGCTATCAATATATATATATATATACATTTTAATTAAATGTTATGAAAACGTCACGCTCCACGCTATAGGGCTAGTGACCACTACGCACAACAGGTGCTCAACAATGAATGCCGAAGCTCAGTTCACATGGAAGGAAAAAGAAAGTGACAGGTTGCAAGAGTTGAGTGCTTTGAGAATGTTTCACACATAAATGAATGAGCTGCTTTTCATTCTAAAAGACGAGTCAGAATTCATATTCAACTAATCATAACTTTGCGAATGCTAAAGAAAGTTTTACATTTTCATTATACATTGGCGAACAACTTGGGTCATTGTTATTACCCCCATGCTTATTGGATAGGCAATGCATTTTGTACTTCCACACATATGAGAAGAAGGCAGAACATGGTGGCAATGAAGGAGGAAAGGGCTAAAGAGTCTCAGTGCTTTACACGTGGGCAATCAGGAAGATGGTCATTCACTGCGTTTTGCCTTTTTCTTACTGACTGAAAGAAACATGGGCAAAATACACTTGGGACTTTCCAAAATTGTTTCCATTAAGTTCATAGCTGACAGTGGGCTATTTTCAACATTTATGAGCATGGAAACGCATGAGTACTAGCCCATGAAAGGCAAATGTCTTTCCGAGGGGAGCAGCAACACATAGTTGTAAAACCTTACATGACACAGTCGGACTAGCAAGCATTGCTTTCCTGAAAGCCATTATGTGCCTGCACAAAATGAAACACTTGGTTCGGATGATCCCATTTCGTGAAATGATGTCAGCGTACAGAAGCATTAGCTTGTACTCCACACAGAGTCTGCTGTACAGCAGCACCCAGAAAAAATTACCATCCATGTTAGTACCAAGAGTAATTATGTCTCTTAAGTAATTTAAAAAATGTTTTGAACTCTGAGTGGAATAATGACCTGGCATGCATCTCCGTGTCAGACGGGAAAGATTGTTGAACATTTCAGAACCAGAGTGTGGCACAGTTACACAATGCATACATTTATTTTCAGCTTCTTTCCTGTTTCCATTTTATACCCTCAGCTTTATTTTTCTGTTCTCCCTCTCATTTTAAATTTATGCTTTGTTATAGTTTATAACATATAGTCATTCGTTCATTCTGAAACGAAGGAGGGAAGAAAAGTGCTTTCTCTTTATGTTACTCTCCAGTGTGTAAATGAGAGGACCCCAAAGGCACAGTGATTAAGCACTTGCTCCTAGCAGAAAGGCCCAGGGTTCAAACTCCCCAGCTGCTCCTCAGGAAAAAGATTTAGCAGTCTGCTTCTATGAAGATTGACAGGCTGAGAAATCAGATAGCGAGTTCTACTCTGTCCTGAAAGGTCATTAGGAGTTGAAATCAAGTAGATGGCAGTGAGTTAGGTTTTTGGTGTTTTTACATGATGAGGATGGAGCCTATGTTAGGCCAGGTTAGCTACAGAAACAAATCCAGGGACACACACATATGTATAAGAATGAGTTTTATATCAAAGAACAATTGTATATTAAGAAAATATCCCAGCCCAGTCCAGATCAAGTCCATAAATCCGATATGAGCCCAATAGGTCCTATATTAGTCCATAAATTCCTCTTCAGATTCACATAGCATGTGCAATGATACGTAATGCAGGAAGATCACAAACCAGTGGGTGTAAAGTCTTGTGGATCCAGTGGCGGTGGAAGTATCTCCAGGGCTCTTGCAGGTCTCAGTGTGGCTCCGGCAGCTCTCCGAGTGACTCGACCACATGAAGGTGAAGCAGAAAGAGAGAGAAAGAGAGGCTCTCACAGGGCTCAGCAAGTCTCCCTGTGGCTTGTCCAGCTCTCCAGTGTGGCTCTTCAACAGGAAGATGAAGGCAGTGAGAAAGGAAGTTCCCAGAATCCTCATGAGAAGGCCATGCAAGGGGGTACCACCAGGCTGGGACCTGATTGACAGGCTAGTCTCCACCCTACACTTATTTATCACGTTGACATGAAATTATGTAATTACCACAGAGTGCTTGTGGCACAAGAGTATTTAGTATGTGGTTACAAACTAAAAGGCTGGTAGTTTGAATCCACCCAGTGACTATTTGGGAGAAAATCCTGGAAATCTCCCATAAAGACTGCTGCTATTAGTGTTGAGTGCCTCTGAATGATTTTTACTCAAAGTGACCTCATGAGACAAAGCAGAACTTCTGGCTAAAGTCTCTACAGAATTCAACCTATAAAACCCTGTGCAGTTACTGTTAGGTGCCATCAAGATGACACAACAGAACAACAGAACACTGCACAGTTCTACACCATCCTCACAATTGTTCCAATGCCCGAGCCCATTGGTGCAGCCACTGGGTCAATCCTTCTCCACGAAGACCTTTTTTTTTAAATACTACCCCTCCACTTTACAAAACATGATGTCCTTCTCCAGGGACTAGTCTCTGCTGATAATATGTCCAAAGCATGTAAGTTAAAATTTTACCATCCTTGCCTCAGAGCACTATGGCCTTACTTCTTCCAACACACATTGGTTTGTTCTTTTGGCAGTCTTCAACACTGAATATTCTTCTCCAGCACCACAATTCAAACACATCTGTTCTTCTACAGTCTTTCTTATTCAGTGTCCAAATTCACATGCCTATGATCCAATGGAGAATACCAAGACTTGGGTAAGGCGGCACCTTAGACCTCAAAATAACACTTTTGTTCTTCAATACTGTAAAGAGGTCTTGTGATGTAGATTTACCTAATGCAGTACATCTTTGATCTTTTGACTGTTGCTTCCATGAGCATTGATTGTGATTCCAAGTAGACAAAATCCTTGACAAATTAAACCTTTTCTCCATTGATCATGATGTTACCTATTGGTCCAGGTGTGAGGATTTTGGTCTTCCTCACGTTGAGTCTTAATCCTTACTGAAGGCTACTATACTTGATCTCCATCAGAAAGTGCTTCAAGTATTCCTCACTTTTAACAAGCAAGGTTGTGACATGTGCATACCACAGGTTGTTAATAAGCCTTTGTCCAGTACTGATGCCGCACCCTTCTTCATAGAAACCAGCTTCTCTGATGATTTTCTCAGCAAATAGGTTGAGCAAGTATTGTGAGAGGGTACAACCCTGACGCACTCCTCTCCTGATTGTAAACCCTGCAGCATTCCTTTGTTCTGTTCACACAACTGCCTCTTGATCCATGTACAAGTTCCGAATGAGCACATTTGAAGAATTCTACCAATAACTTCAGTCAGAAATTGTTCAAACATGCACTCAAGATGCATTAATAAGGAGCCGACCCCAATCCCAACTACGTGGACACCTGCCCCTCCCCCAAGAAGAATTTCTTTCAGAGGCAGTTCCAGGAGAGGGACATGTCTGATCATAGCACACGGGAGCAAATGAAGGGGGAGGAAGAGAGAGTAGAGCACATCCTAGCCCACCAACCCTTGAGGACTATATTCCGGCTCAGAGCAGCCAATCCACAGAGAGGACCATATGGCCGGCCCCACTATGAGACATGACATCCCTCACTGACTCAGGGGACAACACTAGAGAAACTGTGTGGGAATTCCACCCGATCTGATCCCACCACACTAAGGCAAAACACTAAGGGTGTGGAACAGAACAGCAAGGGAAACAGAACAATGAAGTCCCCAGAGAATACCAAAAATAGACATTGGTGCCAGGGCTTGGTGCCCCAACAGACTCCACTGGAAAACACACCTAAAGGCCAACAAACGTCCTTGAACTAACTACAAGCGTTTCTTTCTTGTTGTTATGTTTTGTTTTGGATTTGGTCATTGGCTTGTTGGTGTTGTTTTGTTTTATTTTGTTGCTTGGTTTTGCTCTGTCTTGTTTTTGTGCATGTTATTATCCCTGCAGGTGTGTCTAAATAAGATAGGATGGATGAAGAATCTGGAGGAGAAAACAGTGGGAACTGACAGTTCCGGGGGGACATGGGAGAGGGGGAGGTGCATGGAAAGGTAGTGGTGTTAACAAACCCAGGGACAAGGGAACAACAAGTGATCCAAATCCGTGGTGAGGAAGGTGTAGCAGGACTAGTAGGGCTTGACCAAGGGTAATGTAACCGAGAAGAATTACTTTTACCCAAATGAAGGCTGAGCATGAGAGTGGGACAAGAGGAAAGTAAAAGGAAATAGAGGAAAGAGCTAGGAGGTAAAGGGCATTTATAGATGTCTAAATACAGGTATGTATTTATATAAATATATTTATATATGAGGATATGGAAATAGATCTATGTGCATATATTTATAGGTTTAATATTAAGGTAGCAGATGGACATTGGGCCTCCACTCAAGTACTCCCTCAATGCAAGAATACTTTGTTCTATTAAACTGGCATTCCATGATGCTCACCTTCCCGACAAAACCACTGAAGACAAAGCAGGGGAATAAGCATCAAAGAACAAAAAATCATATTGTATGCTTACCTCCCTGATACAATCACTGAAGACAAATGGGTGCATAAGCAAATGTGGCAAAGAAAGCTGATGGCACTTGGCTATCAAAAGATACAGCGTCTGGGGTCTTAAAGGCTTGAAGGTAAACAAGCGGCCATCTAGCTCAGAAGCAACAAAGCCCACATGGGAGAAGCACACCAGCCTGTGTGATCACAAGGTGCCGAAGGGATCAGTTGTCAGGCATCAAAGAACAAACAATCATATCATTACATGCTCGCTCACCTCCCTGATACAATCACTGAAGACAATGGGTGCATAAGCAAATGTGGCGAAGAAAGCTGATGGTGCCTGGGTATCAAAAGATATAGCCTATGGGGTCTTAAAGGCTTGAAGGTAAACAAGCAGCCATCTAGCTCAGAAGCAAAAAAAGTCCACATGGGAGAAGCACATCAGCCTGTGCAATCATGAGGTGTTGAAGGGATCAGGTATCAGGCATCATCAGAACAAAAAATCATAGTGAATGAGGGGGGCTAGTGTGGAGTGGAGACCCAAAGCCCATTTGTAGGTCACTGTACGTCCCCTTACAGAAGGGTCTTGTGGAGGAGATGAACCAATCAGGGTGAGATGTAGCAATGATGAAACATACAACTTTCCTCTAGTTCCTAAAGGCTTCCTCCCCCCATTATCATGATCCCAATTCTACCTTACAAATCTGGCTAGACCAGAGGATGTGCACTGGTACAGAAAGGAACAGTAAACACAGGGAATCCAAGGTGGATGATTCCTTCAGGACCAGTGGTGTGAGTGGTAATACTGGGAGGATGGAGCGAGGGTGGGTTGAAAAGGGGGAACCTATTACAAGGATGTACATGTGACCTCCTCCCTGAGGGATGGACAACAGAGAAGTGGGTGAAGGGAGACATCGGACAGTGCAAGATATGACAAATAATAATTTATAAATGATCAAGAGTTCGTGATGGAGGGGAGAGCAGGGAGGGAGGGGAAAAATGAGGAGCTGATGTCAGGGGCTTAGGTGGAGAGCAAATGTTTTGAGAATGATGAGGGCAATGAATGTACAAATGTGCTTTACATAACTGATGTATGTATGGATTGTGATGAGTTGTATGAGTCCCTAATAAAACGATTAAAAAAATAATTTTGCAAAACCAAAGATCTGTTCATAGAAAATAGCTTTTGTTACAACAAAAAAGGTGGCTATCCACATGGACTTCCCAGATGGAATACACAGAAATAAAGTTGACAGAATCTGTGGGAAGACAGCATGATGGTGAAAGTCAAGATCAGCAGCTAAACCAAGTCCGGCATTGTCTGAGGAAGAGACCATCAATTGCTCATAGTTCAGAACAAAGCTAGAGAAAACTAAAGCAGGTCCACAAGATTCAGCCTTAAATCTACCCCCACTAGAATTTTGAGAACTTCTCAAGAGCAGATTTGACTGAACGCAAATGACAGAAGACCTGATGTGCTGTGAGAGAACATCAAGATCTTCATTCATGAAGAAAGCAGCAGGATGCCATCAAAAGACGGGAAGGGAGGAAAAGCTCTACGTGGATTCAGAAAAGACTGAAATTTGCTATTAATCATAGAGTAGCTAAGGCAAATGGAAGAAAGGATGAAGTCAAAAGCTGAATAGAGAATTTCAAAGGGCAGGTTGAGAAGACAACACCAAATATTATAAAGAAATGTGAAAGGGCCTGGAATTAGAAAAACAAAAGGGAAGAATCACACTGAGCATATCTGAAATTGAAAGAAATCAAGAGAACAAATTTAAGCCTTATGTCGATGGGACTAGGTATCAGAATTTCAAAAACAAATCGACATAAAGGAGCATAGACAAAGTGGAGACCTCAAAGCCACCTGTAAGATAATGGGACAGTCCCCACAGAAGTGCTACACGGAAGGGATAATATATCCACAGTGTAATATAGCACTATTGTAACACATAACTTTCCTCTAGTTCTTTAAAATTCTTCCCCCCATTATTATCGTCTTAGGTTTACCTCATTAATCCTGTTAGACTTGTGTATGTTCATGTGTAGATTTAAGATCATTTGATGCATGAAATCCAAGACAGATAAACCCTTCAGGAATTGTGTCAGAGTAATGATTCCCTGAGGATACAGAAAGAGGGGTGGGGTGGGAAGGGGCAGGTGCACAGATACATTGCATAGTGTAAGATACAGGGAAAAAAGGAATAATAATAATTATATTGTACAGTAACAAGGGTTTTTGGGGGTGGTGTGGGGGAGGGCAGGGACAAAGGGGAACTGATACCAAAATGTAAGAAGAAAGAAAATGTTTTTAAAATGATGGTGGCATCGGTTGTAAAATCGTGATTGAGCTAATAATATATGGATTATTATAATATCTGTAGAGCTCCCAATAAAATGGAAAATATTAAGCCTCAAATTATAATTTTGAAAATTCTATAGACACAATATTAAATGACTCAGAACGCATCAAAAGAAGATGGAAAGACTACACAGCCATTGTACCAGAATTAGTTGACAATCCCCCATTTCAGGAGGTAGCAGATGAGCAAGAACCAAAGGTGCTGAAGGAGAAAATTCAAACTGCACTGAATGCACTAGCCAAAAACCAAGACTCCAGGAATTGATGGAATAGTCATTGAAATGTTTCAGAAAGCTGAAGAAGCACTGGAAGCACTTTCTCACCTATGCCAACAGCCTGGAAGAGATCCATATTTGTGCCCATTCCAAGGAAAATGACCCAACAGAATCCTCAAACTACAGAATGATGTCAGTGATCATCCAACCATGGTTGCAGCAGTACACTGACAGGGAACTGCCAGAAGTTCAGCCTGGATTCAGAAGAGGTCGTGGCACAAGGGATATCACTGCTGATATCAGATGGATCTTAGCTCAAAACAGAGAATACTAGAAAGATGTTTGCCTGTGTTTTGTTGACTATACCAAGACATTAGACTGAGTGGACCATAATAAACTGTGGATGACCTTGAGAATAATGGGAATTCTAAAACACTTCATTGTGCTCATTTGGAACGAGTACATGGATCAAGAAGCAGAAAACCTTATAGAGAAATTCTACTCACATGAGGTCAATAAGAATCAAAAACAACTCCAGAGCACCTAAAACACCACCAACAATATAGATGAGAAGACAGAGGCTCAATGGAAATGCCCAATAAGCCCAAAATAACAGTAGGTGTCTTAGCTATTATTGGGTAAAAGTCACACCCCCAAATTAACAACTTAAAACAACAAATATTTATTATTTCACAGTTTCTAAGGGTCAGGAATTTGGAAACAGCTCAACTGGGTGGTTGTAGCTCAAGGCATCTGAGGTTAGGCTGTGGCTCTGGAGAATCTTCTTCCAGTTCACACACTTGGACTATTGGAAGGAGACAGCAGCCCCTCAGCAGGTAGAGCTCTCTGTAGGACTGCTTAGCTTATGGTTGCTGACTTTGCCCAAAGTGAATGATCTGAGAGCAAGAGAGGGAAGTGGAGAAACCAAGATGGTAGCTGCCATGTCTTATATAACCTAATCACAGAAATGATAAACCATCACGTCTGCCATATTGCTTTGGGCACACAAATCAACCTGGTTAGATTTGGGAAAGAGTTCCACAAAGTGTGACTCCTTATGGGAGCTCCTTAGAGGCCGGTGACCTCAGTAAGCTCTGGGGCTGAGCCTGCATTATGGTGTCTACAAAAACATGGAATCACTCAGATAGGTCCAGTTGTTCTGCACTGTCGAAGAGAGCCCGATTCACCGTGACCGTATAAGACATGGTAACACCGCCTTGTGCGGTTTCCTAGCCTGTGCTCTTCACAGGAGCAGGTCACTAGGTCTTTTCTTCCACAGAGCAGCTGAACAGGTTTGAACCCTTGACCTTTGGGTTAGCAGCCAAGCACTTAACCATTGTGCCACCATTTTAAGCCAGGGAGCCATTGGCTTAAAACATGCACAATTTTCATTTTGAAACTAGAGAAATGGATACCAGCCAGAGGTGGTGATTGAATTTACAGTTTTCCTCCCTGATCCCAAGGCTGCCAGAATTTCATGCACAAAAGATTTCTGTAGTCTCCCAACTCTCCTTAATCACTCCTAAAGCTACGTGTAACTTTGAACCTAAAGCCAACGCTAAGGAATTTCACTTTTGTTACTGCCCAAGGAGTTAACCAGCAGCTAGCTAGCATAACGTTACTATATGCTTACATTCTCTGAATTTGATAGCTTAAGAGACTCTGGATTGTCATTTTAATTCCTTGTACTTTGTCTGTTCTTTGCTTTATGGGAAATGGACAGGTACAGTTTGGGGTGACATTACCCCTCCTACAAAACATTATCAATCTAATGAGAAAATCCATAAGGCTATGTTTACGGAACATATTTGTACTGCTTTGCTGAACTGGGGCCAGATTTTGCCAGGGAAATAAATGAGGGCATGTTGTTGTCCGGGTTTCAGGGAACTGCTGACAGGCTTAGTGTTCAGTACTCAGACCACAGATTCACGAGCCTCCAGTAGCCGAGCTGGGGAAATGAACACACATGTTCTCACTTGCTGCTGGCTCTTGCCCTGTCTTTTGATGATTCTTATTTTCTTTTGTATCTGAGAATTTCATTTCTATTCGGAATGAGCATAAATCAATGCCATGGTCTGTGTTTAAACTGCAAACCAATTTTTCAGCTGAAACCATTTTTCTGAACAATGGACTTTACTAATTATTTCAATTTCCATGTAAATCTGCAAGTCCTTGCTGCGTGCCTGTTGAAGTTAATATTCTCACAACTCTTTCTCTACTTTCCTAGGTCTTCCCTCCAGGGCATTTTGTGGCATGCCAGTTTGCAAATAAGGGGATCCATTTTTTCCCCCTATGGAGAGAGCCTTCTATTTAGATTGGATTTATGTGTGCTAAAGATTCCTTTGCTAAACAGTCTTGGTGGTGCAAATTTGTGCTACATTCTTGATGTGGGAAAATGAATGGCATAATCGCTATGTCTTTAAGAATTTGTGCTCAGGTTACTAGCTGAACACTAACAGGGATAATTGTGAAACTATGCACTACAGCAGAAGTAGTCACAGAAGACTCCTAGCAGAAGGGAGATGAGGACTTGTGCTTTCTGATGGTGGAGGATGGAGGTGTCAGGAAATACTTTCTCTTCGATTGAGTTGCTGCGGAGTTGATTCCAATTCATGGTGATACCATGGGGGTCAGAACAGAACGGAGCTTAGATGTTGCAGTGGCTGTTTTTAAGAAGTAGATGCCCAGGAATTTCTTTTGAGGCAGCTCTGAATACTCCGGTCTTTAGAGTAGAAGCCCAATGCACAAGCCATCTGTATCAGCCAGACTCCTCTATCAGTGGTCTCCAGCGTGGATCCCGGGACCTGTGCTAGTTTATAACAGAATTTTCACTGAGTTATGGCAAGATGGGCGGGGGGGGGGGGGGAGGAGGAGGAGGGGAGAAGAAGAAGAAAGAGAAAAAGAAGAAAGTAATGATTTATTTTTCTATAAATAAACTGAAATTCATGAACTAGCTTTATGGATATTTTAATTGCTTTAGTCTGTAGCCTGAAATGATGCATTTCACTGTTACTTTCCTGCTATAAGGTTCTCTATTGCAATATCATCATACTAATATAATATGCATTATCGTGTGTTTTCTTTTTATTCCCCACGTGCTTTCTTTCGTTGCAATGTGACACTTGGAATCTCACATCAGTCTGCCTTTCTTGTTGTTGTCCATCAATTGTAGTTTTTATTGTTAGATGCCATCCGGTCGGCTCTGACTCAGGCTGACAGAATGAGACACCGCTCAGTCCTGCACCGTCCTCTCATTCGTTCTCATCTCTGAGCCCATTGTGACAGCTACCAAGTCAATCCATCTTGTCAAGGGCCATTGTCAATCTCACTGCTGCTCAAAACTTGACCAGGCATGATGTCTTTTTTCCAGGGACTGGTCCCTCCTGATAACACGTCCAAAGTATATGACACAAAGTCTCCCCGTGCTTGCCTCTAAGGACCATTCTGGCTAAACTCTTCCAAGACAGATTTGTTTGTTCCTTTGGCAGCCCACGGCACTGTCAGTATTCTTCACCATAGTTAGAAAGGAATCCGATTTTCTTCAGTCTTCTTTATTCGATGTCCAACTTTCATATGCATATGGTGATTGAAAATAACATGGCCTGGGTCAGGTGCATGTTAGTCCTCAAAGTAACATCTTTGCTTTTCAACACTTTAAAGAGGTCTTATGCAGCAGATTTATTGAATGCAATGCATTATTAGAGCTCTTGACTGCTTTTTCCATGAGCATCAATTGTGGATTCAAGTAAGTCCATAACCTTGACAACAGCAAGGGTTCCACTTATCATGACGTTGCCTATTGGTCTAGTTATGAGGATTTTTGTTTTTCTTTACATTGCATGATAATCTATACTGAAGGCTGCAATGCCTTATCTTCCTTATCAAATGCTTCAAGTTCTCCTTACTTTCAACAAGCAGTTATGTCATCTATATATCACAGGTTGTTAAGAAGCCTACCTCCTTTCCTGATGCCATATTCTTCATCACATAATCCAGTTCATCTGATTATTTTCTCAGCATACAGATTAAATAAGTATGGTGAGAGGATACAACCATGATGCACACCTTTCCTGATTTTAAAATGTGCAGTATTCCCTTTTTCTGTTCCCACAACTGCCTCTTGATCCACGTACAGGTTCTGTGTTAGCACAATGAAGTGTTCTGGGATTCTCCTTGTTCTTAAGGTTGTCCCTAGTTTGTTATGCTCCACACAGTCAAATGCCTTTGTATAGTCAATGAAACTAGTAAGCATCTCTCTGCTCTTCTCTGCTTTCAGCCAAGATCCACCTGACGTCAACAATGATGGCCCTTGTTCCATGTCCTCTTCTGAATCTGGCCTGAACCTCTGGCAGGTCCCGGTCTAAGTACTGCTGAAAGTGTTAGATGATCTTCAGCAAAATTTACTTGGATGAGAGATCAAGGATATCATTCTATAATTTGTTCAGTATTCTGTTGGGTCACCTCTTTTTGGAATGGGTACAAATATGAATCTCTTCCAGTCAGTTGGTTAAGTAGCTGTCTTCCAAATTTCCTGATAGAGACAACTGAGTGCTTCCAGTGCTTCATCAGCTCTGGAAACATTTCAATATGCCATCAATCCCTGGATCTTTGTTTTTGACTAATGATTCAGTGCAACTTGGACTTTTCCCTTCAGTATCATTGGTTCTTGCTCATTTGCTACCCTTTAACATGGCTGAATGTTTACCAGATATTTTTGATACAGTGACTCTGTGTATTCTTTCTATTTTCTTTTGATGCTTCCTGTATCATTCAATGGTTTTCCTCTAGAATCTTTCAGTACTGCAACTCAAGAATTGAATTTTTTCTTGAGTTCTTCAGTTTAAGATATGCTTAGCTTGTTCTTCCTTCTGGATTCTCTCACTTGAGGTCGTTCACCTTTTGTTGCAATATTTTAATTTGTCATCTCTGACTGCCCTTTGATAGTTTCATTCACCTCTTTGACTTCATAATTTCATCCATTTGCCTTAACTACTCTATGATTAAGATTCAAATTTCAGAATCTCTTCTAATATCCATGCTGCAGTCTGGACTCCATGAAAATTTGATATTTCATTCTGCATTTTCCCTTTTCAGTAGAAAATATGCTTGTTTTTTAAAAAATAGTTTTAGATGCTGTTATATGTACCTACAAATGCAAGGGGATGGGCCTCAAAATAAGTAAGAATAAGAGAATCTCTGTGTGCCCATTAAGTCAATTCTGGTTCATAATAACCCTAAAGGAAAGAATAGAACTGTTCCTTTGGTTTAGCAAGGCTGTAAGTCTTTAAGGAGGCAAACATTTTCATCTTTCTTTTCTTTCTTTTTTTTTAAATTAAATACTTTTTGGGGGGCTCTTACATCTTTTATCACAATCCATATGTTCATCCATTGTGTCAAGCACATTTGTACATATGCTGCCCTCATCATTTTCAAAGCATTCTCTTCCCATTTGAGCCTGATATCAGCTCCCCATTTCTTCCCCCTCCCTCCCCATCATCTTTCTCTTTAGAAGTGGCTGGTAAGTTCAAGACCTTGTGGTAGTACCCCAGTGGGTAACCCACTATGCAACCAGAGCACCTCCAGGGCAGAATTTGAACTATAAAGGGGCTGTGGCCAATAGAAAAACTAGAGTTAGGATATTCCCCCCCCACACACACCTTAAAGTCTTGGCATGTATAGATAAAATAAGGCTTCTTAATGTAAACTTCTGTTTAGTGCCAAGTGGTAGGTTAGGACACATAACCTGTATTTGTTATATATAGGAACTATTGCCTTTTTGTTCCTTTTATTCCCTAATTTTTCACACGTGAGGGGAAAAGATGAGCCATTTGGATTTGTGCGTATGAGGAAGTCAGCATTTAAATAGGAATAGAAGAGAAATTTCTCAACACAATAAAGGTTATGTATGCAAAACCAATTGCCAACATCTCACTCAGGAGAGAAACAGAAAGCCTTCCCCTTGCAAATGGGAATCAGACAAGGACACCCTTTATCACCACTCTGATTCAACATTGTGTGAAAAGTCTTAGCGGGAGTCCTAGGTCATGAAAAGATCTCCATGGTGTTCAAAGTGGCAAAGACAAACTGTTTTTAGATGATCTGATTCTACATGTAGGAAACCCCGACCAAAAATGTTGGAAATGATTCTGAACAATGGCAATGTGTGGCAGGTTATAAGATCAACATACAAAAATGAGCTGGATTCCTATGTATTAACAAAGAGAGCTCTGGAAAGGAAATCAAGAATATGGTACACTTATAAAAGCTACACAAAAGACAAATTACTTGGGAATAAACCTAACAAGAGAAACAAAAGACCTGTATAAGGAACAATATAAAACACTACCAGGAAGCAAAAGAGACCTACGTTGTTAAAAATGTAAATACAACAAAAAGCAAACTATAAATGCAAGGCAATTCAATTCAGATTCTAACTCACTCTTGAAAGAAATGGACACACTAATTACCAACTTTGTATGGAAAGGGACAAGACCCGGATAAACAAAGAACTATTTAAGAAGAAGAACAAAGAAGGATGCCTCTTATTTCCTTATCTTAAAACCTATTACACAACCACAGTAGTCAAAACAAGGATACTGGTACAATGATAGATATGTAGATAAATGGAACAGAACAGAGCACCCAGAACTAGATCTATCCACCTGAAACAAAACAGCAAGGGGAGCACAGCAAGGAAGTCCCAAGAGAATATCAAAAATAGACTCTGGGCCCAGGGCTTGGCACCCCATCAGACTCAACAAGGAAACACTCCTAAAGGTCAACAAACAGACCTTGAACTATTTACTTTTCTTTTTGGTCATTGGTTTTTGTTGTTGTTTTGTTGCTTTGTTTTGCTCTGTCTTATTTTTTGTGTATATTTTTATCTCTGCAGGTCTATCTAGATAAGATAGGCTGGATAAACAATCTGGAGGAGGAAACAACTGGGACTGATGGTTCCCGGGGCACATGGGAGAAGGAGAAGCGGGGTGGGTGGGGGGAATGGGTGTTACCAAACCCAGGTAAAGGGAACAAGTGATCCAAAATCAGTGGTGAGGAGGGTGTAAGAGGCCTGGTAGGGATTGATCAAGGGGAATATAACTGAGAGGATTTACTGAAACCCAAACGAAGGCTGAGCATGATAGTGGGACAAGAGGAAAGTAAAAGGAATTAGAGGAAAGAACTAGGAGGCAAAGGGCATTTATAGAGGGCTAAATACAGGCATGTACATATGTAAATATATTTATATATGAGGATGGGGAAATAGATTTATGTGTGTATATTTATAGGTTTAGTACTAAGGTACCAGATGGACATTGGGTCTCCACTCAAGTACTCCCTCATTGCAAGAACACTTTGTTCTATTAAACTGGCATTCCATGATGCTCACCTTCCCAACATGATCACTGTAGACAAAGCAGGTGCATAAGCAAATGTGGTGAACAAAACTAATGGTGCCCAGCTATCAAAAGATATAGCGGCTTGAAGATAAACAAGTGGCCATCTAGCTGAGAAGCAACCAAGCCCACATGGAAGAAGCTCACCAGCCTGTGGGATAATGAGGTGTTGATGGGACCAGGTATCAGGCATCAAAGAACAAAAAACAATATCAATGTGAATGAGGGGGAGTGCAGAGTGGAGACCCAAAGCCCATCTGTAGACAACTGGAAATCCCCTTATAGAAGGGTCACGAGGAGGAGATGAGCCAGTCAGGGTGCAGTGTAGCAAAGATGAAACAAACAACTTTCCTCTAGTTCTTTAATGCTTCCTCCTTGCCCGCCCCCTCCAACTATCATGATCCCAAATCTACCTTACAAATCTGGCTAGACCAGAGCATGTGCACTGGTATAGATAAGAACTGGAAACACAGGGAATCCAGGACAGATAATCCCCTCAGGACCAATAATGAGAATTGCGATGCCAGTAGAGTAAGGGAAAGGTGGGGTAGAAAGGAGGAACCGATTACAAGGATCTACATATAGCCCCCTCTTTAGGGGACAGACAACAGAAAAGTGGGTGAAGGGAGACATTGGACAGTGTAAGACATGGCAGAATAATAATAATTTATCAATTATCAAGGGTTCATGAGGGAGGCGGGGCAGGGAGGGAGGGGAAAAATAAGGAGCTGATACCAAGGGCTCAAATAGAAAGAAAATGTTTTGAGAATGATGATGGCAACAAATGTACAAATGTTCTTGACAGAATGGATGGATATATGGATTGTGATGAGTTGTATGAGCCCCCAATAAAAAAATTTTTAAAGGAGGAAAAATAGATAAATATATTCACCTTCAGACAACTTATATTCTACAAAGGCCAAAAATATTAATGGGGAAGCAATCATCTCTTCAACATGGAGTGCTGGCAAAATTGGACTTCCATCTGCAGAAAAATGAAACAGGATCCAAATCTCACTCCATCTGGTAAAATGAACTCAAAATAGATTAAAGACCTAAATGTAAATCCAAAACAGATTAAAGACCTAAATGTAAATTCAAGAGCTATAAAGATCATCATTGAGAAAATAGGGACAAACCTAAGGCCCCTAATACAGGGCATAAGCATACTACCAAACATGAGGAACACACACACACACACACACACACACACACAGCAGAAGACAAAATAAACGACTAGGACCAGCGGAAAATACAACATGTGTTTCAAAGGATTTCATTGAAAGAATGAGAGAAGAACCCCATGGGCATGGGGTGGTGGTGGTGTGGGGTGAGTGTTGACAATGACACGTTGGACAAGGGACTGATCTCTAAAATCTATGGAAAAGTACAACACCTCAACAAGAAAAAGACGAATAATCTCATTTTAAAATGGGCCAAGACAAGAACGGACATTTCAGCAGAGAAGATGTCCAGGTAATCAACAAACATGAAGAAATGCTCACAATCATTAGTCCTCTGGAGAGATGAAATCCAAATGACGAGTTACCGCTTCACACCAACATTGACAGCTAAATTAAAAAGAGAAACAGAATATAACAAATGTTGGAGAGAGTGGAGAGAGATCAGAAACCTCTCACACTGCTAGTGGGACTGCAGAAATGTGCATCCACTGTGGAAAGTGATATGGCCCTACCTCCATCAATTGGGAATAGAAATCCCACTTACCCTTTGCTAGGTATATACCCTAAAGAAATATGAACCATAAAATAATAATAATTTATCAATTATTAAGGGTTCATGAGGGAGGGAAGAACTGGGAGGGAAGGGAAAAATAAGGAGCTGATACCAAGGGCTCAAGTAGAAGCTGTTTTGAAAAATGATGATGGCAGCATATGTACAAATGTGCTTGACACAATGGATGTATGTATGGATTGTGAGAAGAGCTGTATGAGTCCCCAATAAGATAATTTTTTTAAATAAGAAAGAACTATGAGCCGTAAGATGAACAAACAGGTACACCCCCATGTTCATTGCAGCACCGATTACAACAGCACCCTAAATGCCCATCAGAAGAACAGTGGATAAAGAAACTGAAAACAACGACGAAACCGCGAAGCACCTCATGGCACGGATGGGCCTGGAGAACATTATTCTGGGTGAAATTAATAGTCACAATAGGACAAATCTTACATAAGACCACTGTAGACGGGGAACAACTTAAAGACTTTCATAGCCCAGGGAACAGACTGAAGCTTGGCAAGGGGCAAGGGCAAGGGCAAGGGAGAGAAGATAAAGCAATGGGCTAGACTCAGGGGTGAGATTCAAATCATTTAACAAGTTGTTCACGGTCCTAATCACTGTTTTTGTTGTTTTTGTTTGGTAGTAAAAGGTTTTATTTTTTGATTGGCAAAGGAGATTAGCTGAAAATGAATCCCACCTTTGAGCCTAGGGTGGGGTGAGGTTCCTGATTCAAGGGAGCATTCTGCTGGGTTCTTTCAGGTTGTGTAAAGCTAAAGGCTCCAACGTGAACAGCACATGTTGTGATCAAATCCAGTCGCCATCAAGTTGATTTCTACTCAGGGTGAAACCGTGTGCATCAGAGTAAAGTGCATGCCGACACTGAGTGGAAGGATTTTTAAAAGTAAAGCTCCAAGTTTTTATCCCGAAGCTCAGCTGGGAAGACTCATCCCTCCAACCTTTCAGTTCGAACTGGTCAAATGAATCATATGCATCCCCTCCCAGCAACTCTTAAGGTTTACAAAATTACAGGCCATCCAGATGAGTGGCCACATAGGCAAGTTAACCAAAATTTTATAGCACCGTAGTTCTAGAAAAAAGTCAAATAAGTGAATCATTTATAGCATTTAAACAAAATATACATTCTATCAATAATCCTCAGACTTACTTCTCAGGACCTTCAGCAGTTTCGCAAAGGCAGCACCGCAAAGAGGCAAGCAAACGGGTGATTATGGGAGATTCCTTCTTTGTCTTGCTTGGCCAAAAAAGAAAAAAGAAAAAAAGTGGCCTGGGGCCTTGAGGGGTTGAGTTGTGAGTGAGCTGGAAAACTGCTCATGACCGGCTGAGCCGCTGAGTGTTGAGAGAAAGGACTAAGAAGGCTGTCTGCACTCCCCCACGTCCAAGACACAAAGTCTGTCCTTGAAAGTGGACAGGTGACATCTCTTGTTTATGGAAATGTTGGCTTGACTTGACCTTGAAAAGCAACATATTTAGTCATGAATTCATTTAACCAGCAATTATCAGACACCCACTGTCCAGGGCCCAGTCAGCAAAGTACTCTTCTCATCCATGCCCCGGGAGTGACGCAGAGAGTTAAGCACTTGGCTACTGTAGTTTGACACACATGTCAAGAAAGTTGGTGACATAGTGGGTTAAGCATTTAGCTGCTCACTGAGAGGTTAGTGGTTTAAACCCACCAGTTACTCCATGGGAGAAAGCTGAGGCTGTCTGCTCCCATAAAGATGCAGTCTTGGAAACGCATACTGACAGTTCCATTCTGCCCAACAAGGTCATCATTCGTTGGCATCGACTCAGTGGCCGTGGGCTTTGTTTTTGTGGTCACATGCCCCTAAATAAAACTAGCCGGCAGACAGGTCTCTTTTGGAGATGCTCTGCTCATTTATTACATGGCGCTGTGAAAATTGGCATGTAATATGTATGAAAATACATGGGGGAGGGGAAGAAAGACAAACAAATGTAGGAGGCTCACATTAAGTAAAAATACAGGACTCACTGAAAGGTCGGTGGTTCAAATCTGCTCAGAGGCACCTCAGAAGAAAGTCCTGGTGATCTGCCTCTAAATGGTCATCGCCTTGAAAACCCCACTGGGCAATCCTAGTCTTGAAAACCCCACTGGGCAGTCCTAGTCTTGAAAACCCCACTGGGCAATCCTAGTCTTGAAAACTCCACTGGGCAATCCTTGGGGAACACAGAGGGGTCTCCGTGAGTCAGAAGTGACTCTGTGGCATCAGGTTTGGTTTGTTTGGCTTCTCCTGGAGTTTGCACTACCAGGAAGGAATATAGGAATTCCAGTGCCCCTCCCTCCCCTTTCCTGGGATAGAAAAGCCTTGAAGGTAGGCTTGTATGCATTATGTACCATGAGCACTGTATTTAATATGCACTCAGAGTCTTAGAGACTCGTTTCAGTGTTGGAATACTAATTCCCAAAAGGGTAAGTTCTGGTTAAAGCAGCAGTGATTTTTGAATGGCCATGAATGCTAGATTTTCTAGAGTGAGAGCGCATGGATGAGTCCCTGAAACTATCGCCCTGAGAAAACCCTTCAAGCTTACAGTGAAAATGATCCCTGAAGTCATAGTTAGTTTAGTTTACTGGTTAAAAAAAAGATCCGCCTTGAGTGATAGGATCTTTATGTGGGAGCAAAATGGACAAGGCAGCTAGAAAGATTAGTCAGGGAGCTCCGTGTGTGTTACTGGGGGAAGAACAACTCAGAAAGGAGCGTAGGAATGGTGGTACAGTTCCAAGACTGTCGTCAACGTCATTTAAGTATGCACATAGCTAGAAACTGCCCAATTGGTGTATGCTGTGCTGCCTACGTTCTCAACAGCAACAACGAAATCAATAGAACTTGGAGGGGGAAAAGAAAAGATTGACATGGCTTTTGAGATCTATTTTTGTCCTGCATTCTCAAGTTCATGTCCTTTGTGTCAGCCAGCAAAGAAAATATCACCCTGCTGCCAGTGTAATAAACAAGCTCTATGTTATCCAGGATATGCCAGCCTTGAAGTTCTGAGAAGCAAATCTTTGGTTTCTTAATGTCATTTTGTGTTTTAAGCATTGGCTGTTCCTACCTAGAACATTGTGGCTCTTTGATATGTTTAACTTTTGGGGTGCGCTTTCTTAAGTTTCACCATGAATTGTTAAAAAAAAAAAAAGGTGGGGGTCACAAAGCTTGGATGAAACCAAAATCCTGGATTATATTAGATGTGCTGGAAAACCATGAGAATGACCTTCCGGTTTCTGCAGGCTGGCAGTCTGGAAAGGAGGAAGGCTAGTTTTTATCGTAGGGTCCCCTCCTCCCAGCTCAACAGCATGAAAAGTATGCGGTGAGTCAAGCAAGGCATGCGAGGTGTTGCCTTTCAGCCATGCAGTGGTATCTAATATCAAGTCAACATTTGAAAAGCAAGGACAAAAACCCTCTGGCTACACTGCATGAAGTAATTTAGAACAAGTCTTTCCCTCAAAATATCCCCCACAGATCCTACATACTGCCCAACACACATTTTGAAGCCTTAAATGTTAGATGTTTCTGGATACATTGACCTGCTATTTCCAAAAATGGCACCAATTTCCCCCTATCAGCTCTAGATTTTGAGAGAGAGAGAACATAAGCCATACACCATACTGTACTCTGCTCACCCATAAAAAACCCCGGATATTGTAACGTGGTGTTAGCTAGCCTGAGAGAGAGGAAACACACTCCAGCTTTATTTAAAGTACTGTACTGTGCTGTACTAAGAATTTGGTCAAGTTACAGTTCACATGGTGTCCTCGGAATCAAAGGTATATTTGGCCAGTGCAAATTACATGAACTTGGAATTTCCCCCAAGTATCACTTCACCTTTATTAGGAACTGAATAGCAGGCAGTTTTTGATTTGTTCTCTTAAAAGCAGCTCAGAAATAAGAATTGCTGTCAAACGAATGAGCCCAGGTGACAGAGTGGGTTGTGTGTTTGACTGCTAACCATCAGGTTGGCTATTCCAGCCTGCTGGAGATGCATGAGACACAGGAGACTTTCTGTTGCCATGCAGATTTGCAGCCTCAGAATCATAATCTGGTAGTGAGTTTGGTACAATAAGTAGATATTCAAATATTGTGAGACCCAAAATAGGTCTGACAGACTTCAAACTCCTTTATCAAAACTGAAATGTTCCAGCCATTTATCAGATGGTGCCAATTCTCTACCAGAGCACAGAAACCCTTAAAAGAAAAGCTAGAATTTTTCTTATACAGAAGTATGGAGTCATCTTCATTTCTGAAACATTTAACATGAATTATCTATTGACTTCTACCCTTTTTTCCCCTCTTTCAAACCACTTTATTATTTTTTTTAAAAATATTTTATTAGGGGCTCATACAACTCATCACAATCCATACATATACATACATCAATTGTATAAAGCACATCCGTACATTCTTTGCCCTAATCATTTTCTTTTTTATCTCCTCTTTTCTTTTTTTACATTTTATTAGGGGCTCATACAGCTCTTATCACAATCCATACATATACATACATCAATTGTATAAAGCACATCTGCACATTCCCTGCCCCAATCATTCTCAAAGCATTTGCTCTCTTTTGAAATGTGTTCTGAAATGTTTACTGTGTCATTTGAAAAAAATTAGATCTGCAAAACAGTGATGAAAATTGCCATGAAGTCTTATTTTTGGCACTCTGAGTTGCCCTCACACCTTCCATAAATGTGTCTTTTTTGCTTCCTGCTCATCCTAAGCCGTGTTCTGGCTTCGCATTGTCCACCTTCTAGTCCCTGTGTGGATTGCACAGGAAACCTCCTCTCATCTAATTGATTTTAACTCACAGTGACCCTGCAGGACAGAGAAGAACTGCCTCTTTGGGTTTCTAAACCTTTACATTTTGGAAAGACCACAGAGTTTCTGCTGGGTTCAAACCACTGACCTTAGGATTGGCAGCTCAATATGTAACCCACAAGCCACCTGTGGTGCATATACAACTTCCCTGGAAGTCCCTTAATCCCTCATGTTTTTTCAAATACTTCTTACTTCTTTGTCTCATCCTGTGATTTGGGAGTCTGAGTTCTTCCCATATTTAAAACTAGGTTGACAAATTCACAAATTAGTATAAATTAAGCTGAAAATATAGTGGGAAAACATCTCTAAGAAACTAGAGCTTATGCCATCTATTTGGTGCAATTTTCTGAAACAGCACCCCAAATAACCCCAGGGACAGGCCTAAAAACCAAGGCATCATGAAAAATATTTTTTGTTGCCAGCCGTGTTATTCGTTCATTATGATGAAAAAGGACACCTTTAAGATGGGCTGTTTCGTCAGGCACCCCCTTAACCAAGTGATCACGCCTCATCAATAATGACAAGATGCCATGGGAAGGACATAGCATCGCTGGGGAATTCCTACCGAGAATGCTTTTTATAAATCTAACCAGGAGGAAAGAAGCAGGCAGATCCAGACTCTGGGACATACTGTAAGGCAGCTGGCTTGAACTCTTCAAAAAAACTCAATGTTGCAAAAGATGAACAAATCAAAAACCAAGTAAGGCGCGCCAGATTGAAAAAGACTGAAGCGATCCGATACCCGAGCACAAAGGCTCAGGGCCGCAGGCTAGACGCAAAGGAAAGGAGCGGAGAGAAGGATATGAGGAAGGTAGAAAAGAGCGATGAAGGATATTTTTTGAGATAATTGGGGAGATTTAAACAGAGTCTATTTCTCAGGTAATAGCATTGTACAGGTGTTTAATACTTTGCCTCGATCACGAGGTGCCAAAGGGATCAGGGATAAGGCATCATAAAAAAAATCATACCATAGTGGATGAAGGGGGAAGTGCAGAGTGGAGACCCAAAGCCCATTTGTCGGCCACTGGAGACCCCCTCACAGAGGGGTCTAGGGGAGATGAGTCAGTCAGGGTGCGATGTAGCACCGATGAAGAATACAGCTTTCCCCCAGATCCTAAATGCTTCCTCCCTCCCAACTACCATGATCCGAATTCTACCTTGCAAGTCTGGAGAGAGCAGAGGTTGTACACTGGTGCATATAGGAGCTGGAGGCACAGGGAATCCAGGGTGGATGATACCTTCAGGACCAGGGGGTGAGGGGCGTTACTGGGAGAGTAGAGGGTGAGTGGTTTGGAAAGGCGGAACTGATTACAAGGATCTACATGTGACCTCCTCCCTCGGGGACGGACAACAGAGAAGAGGGTGAAGGGAGATGCCAGATAGGGCAAGATATGACAAAATAATAATCTATAAATTATCAAGGGCTCATGAGGGAGGGAGGAGCGGGGAGGGAGAGGGGGGAAAAAGAGGACCTGATGCAAAGGGCTTAAGTGGAGAGCAAATGCTTTGAGAGTGATTAGGGCAAAGAATGTACAGATGTGCTTTATACAATTGATGTATGTATATGTATGGATTGTGATAAGAGTTGTGTGAGCCCCTAATAAAATGTTTTTTAAAAAATGCTTGCCTCATTGGACAACTAAATGAGAGGTCAGATGTTCAAACTCCCTGACCTTCCCCAGGAGAACCACGCCACTTCCTGCTCCTGATAAAGCATTGGGAACCCTGCGTGGGGCCCTGGGGTCTGGGATGGATTGTATGGCAGTAGAGGGGGTTCTGACTGCTGAGAGATATTTTAGGTATGAAATGTCATAACGTCTGCAACCTTCGGATTGGGGCAGAAAAGGTAAGCATATAAATGGAGAGAGAAACAGACAAGGCAAAAATGTTTGATGCTGAACTTAGGAAAATGGAATAAATATGTTCACTGTTTCATTTGTTCAACTTACCTATAGGTCTCTCTCTCTCTGTGTTTTAAATTGAAAGAAAAAAAAAGAAAACTTTATTTTTAAAAAAAGAAAGAGAAAAAGCTATTATGGTAAATAATTATAAAAGCCCCAAATGAAAACAAAAGTTGCAAGAAAATACATACACCTAAACTCAGGTGTGATGCCGCAGAGGACACCCCACAGAAGTCTGGATTGAGAACCCATAAGGATATGTTTTGATGTGGCCACTGACTCCACAAGCATGAAATGAGCAGATTTCTGCTTTTTTTTAAAAATGTTGTTGAAAGTAAACACCAATTTCATATTTCTCCCCATTTTGATCAAGGATTCTTATAAAGAATGAATTTTTCAGTCATAATAGCCAGGCACTATCCTATTCTTCCAGTCTCAAGGCAAAGGAAGCATTTGTTTATGGGTACAATTGGGCATAGATTCTATTTCTTCTTAGTTTTCCTAAACTTTCAATCCCTCCTTTCAAGTTCCCAAATGGGTTGGCGAGGTGATGGAGCTGATGAGCCAAAGTGAACGAGGAGGCCCTTCAGCTCCAAGAGTCTGCCCTTCTGTACACCCAGTCTTTCCAAGTTCATACAGCTTTGGGCAACTAAGAAGCAGCCCCTAGTGATGGAGTGAGGGTGGAGCAGTACTGACTCATTAAAAAATATTAACAAATAAAGGGGGTTTTGAAAAACCTAATTTTGCATAAAATTCTTGGCGAAGCAGGCTATTTTATTTTGCTCATCAGAAGCCATCCTTTGTCCTCGTTTTCATTTGTCTGAATGATTGTTGGTTTTAAAATAAAGTGTTCTGAGCTGCATTCCCTTCCTATTACTCATAATATTACATAAAATAAGTTTTGATGTTCCCCTTGCCCCAATAATTGTTATAACAGAAGTGATTTCAGATGTTGGACAGGCGGCCAGCTGGATCCGATTAACAGGGAAAGCAAAGGCTCTCTTCTCTGTCTTTGTCCTTCAGGCTAAAAAAAGGCATGATAAGAAGCGAGAACTTTCTGTAATGAATTAGGGCAGCTGCACCTTCAAACTGGCCAGGGCCCTTCCTGCTGGGTCTCTTCTGGGCGTCTGGAAGAGCAGATTCTTTGAGCCCTTATGGGAACTGCAGGCAGAGGAGGCAGGAGGCAACCTAAATGGAGATGCAAGTCTGTCCAATGCTTTCCTGAGGCCCCTCTGCCACAGGGAGTTAGGCGCTGGACATGGAGCAGAAAGAAGACATTTTCCCAGAATCCCAGGCCGTGGTGGGGACGTGTTCTGTTCAAAAGACGAGTCCACCGCCCCCCCACCCCCACCCCCCAACCACCAAGACAACATTATTGAGTCCCGGACAGGGTAGTGTCCCATCTGAGAAATCTTTGACTTGTGAACAGGAAGCAAAACCTTAGAGACATAGAATCATACTCTAAATTTAATAGTGTTATTTGTCCTTTTAGAAATGATTTAGCTATATCATTTGTAATCTAATTATAACGTAGTCATGAAAGCCTGTCCTGTCCCTCGCTGACAACACGAGAAATGTATACTGGGTCATTATTATTCTGGTCTCTTTTGTTCGCCGTTCCTTGAGCAGTGGGAGTGATGGGTTTGTCAGCGTTCCATGATTACCTCTCCTTTCCAAGGCCTCACTGCGCTCCCGGAAAGTGGCACCGTATCGGATGGCGGCTAGAAGCAATTTCCTATAGCATCACAACAGCTGCATTCGTTTATGGTCGTATGGGCTTTTGCAAGTGCTTTCAAGACCATTTTTTATTTTACAAAGTATATTCATACATAAGTCTCCTTTCATCCCTTCATGGTTACCAAAAAAA
This sequence comes from Tenrec ecaudatus, assembly GCF_050624435.1. Classification (NCBI taxonomy): domain Eukaryota; kingdom Metazoa; phylum Chordata; class Mammalia; order Afrosoricida; family Tenrecidae; genus Tenrec; species Tenrec ecaudatus. The sequence continues at coordinate 44,311,485 of NC_134534.1, forward strand.
AGTCTCCTTTCTTTTTCACGCATATAGATCTTTTCCAAATTCAGATATGAATTATATGACGTAAACATTTGCAAACCGTCCAAAACTGGAAAAAGACACTGCCTTCGGGCACCAGTTGACCAGATCAGAGTGTGTGGCCATCGTCTGCATTCTTTGTGGTCATCTCTGTGTATCTCCTGGATTTAGCATGCAAAAGAGGAGCAGAGAAAGAAGAGTTTTCAATGTAAGTGAGATGTATTACACTTGCTGTACACGTTGACATGGAATTATAAAGTCAAACCTCTCTTTGGATGCTGGGCTATCAATTCCACATTCCGCCTTCTGACCTCCACAATGCGTCAGTTATCTGTTGCTGCAAAACAAGTCAGTTCAAAATTTAGCTCCTTAAAATACAATGAGTGAGGACGTCACCGATCTGGGTGTCGAACAATTTAAACTAAGCTCGGCAGGGCAGTTCTTTTGCTGCTCTTGCTGAGGCGCAGGCATAGAACTGCAGTCAGATGGCAGGTCAGCTGAAGGGCTGGTTGAACAAGGAGGGTCTCACATGATTGGGGGAGGGGTGTTGTATTGGGGAGCCAACTGGGTCACGTGTCTTCAAATCCCAATGGGTCACATCAGGCTCGTCGCTGGCCACTGATTTTCAAAAGCAGTGAAAGTGGACAGACCTCAATGCGCAAACTCTGTATCACATTTGCTGTATCATTGGACCTAGCAAATCACATAGCCAAGCTGACATTCAAGGAGGCCAGGAGACAAAACTGTACCTTTTAGTGGAAGGAATTGCAGTGGGATGTTGAAAGAATAATGCATGGAAGGGTGGAAAATTTTGTGGCTTGTTTCCCCCAGACTATCAAAATCTATGAAAACTTGTTTATTTTAAGGAAATCGCTCTCCTGTGACTCCACATTTAATGTATAGAAACATGCTTAGCTGTAATCTTAAATCTTAATCTGATCTTCAAATTTTGACCGAGTTTCTCCTCCTCTCTCCTTCTCCACATTTTTGTTGAGAGGTCACCTTATTCTCCCTGCATTGGTCATGTCCTCTCTACCCCGCTACCCTTTGGAATCGAGTTGCAATTCCCATGGCAGTGTTACATTCCTGGCAGAAGAGCAAAGAGGACAGTGGGGTTGGAATAAAGCGAGGGGGGAGGATGGTAGGAGATGAGGTGGGAAAGGATACTGTGGGATTCACTACAGGAGAAGGTTCCTGGCAGTATGGTGGGTGCTGTTTAGAAAATGCCCCTGAGTGGACAAAGAGCTAAGGCAACTGACTGTTAACCAAAAGGTGGGAGATTCAAGTCGACCCAGGGGTGCCTCAGAAGAAAGGTCGGGTGATCTACTTTCCCCGAATCAACCACTGAAAGTGCTTAGGGAGCACAGTTCTACTAGGACACATGTGGGATCTCCATGAGTCAGAATTTACTCAATGGCAAACAAATCAAGCCAAATCCAAACTCACTGTCACTGAGTTAAGTGACAGCCCCGTAGGAAAGAGTAGAACTGCTCCTGTGGGATTCTGAGTGCTCCTGTGATAGACATCCCCCAACTCAGAGACCCGAAGAGCCAGAAGGTGTTCAGCTACCTGTGTGAGTCTGGGTACTTTAGAGAAACAAATCCACAGAAACATGTATAAGAGAGTTTTATATAAAGGGTAAGTGCACGTCTAGTAAACATCCCAACCCAGTGCTGCCCAAGCCCACAAGTCCAACATTAACCCATATGTCCAACACCAATCCACAAAGCCTTCTCCATCTCACAAAACACACACTATGATGCCAACTGCGGGAGGAAAGTTGAGTCACTGAACGTGTAAGCATCTCAGTGCTGGCAGGGGTCTCCACACAAGTGCTCCAGCACCCAGTGCTGCATCAGTGTAGCTGCTTCTCCTCAGTGATGTCTTGCAGAAGTGAGCCTTGCCAGCTGAAGCAGGGAACTGGGTAAGGCAGCTGCACCCTGGTCCAACCATCTGAAAGCAAGAGATCCGGGAACTAGAAAGGTGAGGCTCACTGAGCCATTTATCCCTCCGCCCTTCAATTAACCCCACAGGTGTTTATTGGCCAGGTTGGCAAAATAAACTAACTACTTCAGCTACCAGTGCCAAGAACTCTGAAAGGCATTGAATAGAATGGCTGGAAAATGTGGAACAAAATTCAAAGTCTTTTTTTAAAAAAGGCCAGCCTTACTGCTCAGATAGAGACCAGTGGAGCCCTTGAGACGAGGGCGTACGTATAGTCACCCTCGGTCTGGAAATGAACTCACCCCCATGGTTCAATTTTCAGCCAAATAGTACAGAGATCTCAAAAGGAATGATAGCACTAATGAGGTGCACACAGAATAAGGAATCAGTTGGGATCTGAGGGCAGCAATTTCCCCAAGGACAAAGTTCCAAAGGGTTAGGAAAGAAGGAGGAATGTGAACAGGGCGGAAGTGACGTGACCTTGTAAGATAGCAATCCTGAGATGAAGCAACATCTGCATGGATCGTTGAATGGAAAACCGATCTACTCTGCAAACTTCCACCTCACTCACAATATAACGCCAAAGAGAGAGAGAGAATATTGTGTATTATAGCTGAAATTTTCAAGTACTTGGTTTGCGGAAGACTTGTGTAACCACTCAGACAAGGATTTAGTCATGATAGGAAAGGAAACTGGGGTTCCTCGCTCCATCTTGAATTTTGACATAAATTCAGAGACTGAGTTCTTTCTGACCATGAAACTAACAATGGGCTAATGTTAGACAAATCCAGAGCAAACTCAGCAATGGGCGGTTTTGCCTTCAGACTTGCCCAAAGCACCAGGGAATTTGCATAGGGGTGTATGCAAATTTGCTTAATGATTTACCAAACTAGTCATAAGTTATCTGTTCTAAATTAAAAGTTGGAGTCCTGGTGATGATGATTCAGGGTCACTTGGTCATTACTCAGAAACATGTAGCACATGCACCAGAAACAACCCTACAAGCTTTTAAAATCTGCAAGTGTATACATATCCCAATCATGGTCTTTCTCTGATTCTGTAGTCCTACCTGTCACAGTGATAGATTGATCTGCCCACCAATCATAATGTGGGAATGATTCCCTTTGTCTTCCATTATCCACAACCAACACCATGGCTATGTATCAGCAGACTCCATTTCTGCTTCTGTTCTGTGGACATTCTGATAGTTTCCCTCATTCAAGAATGATTGTCTTTGTTTTCTCTTTGTCCTGCTTAAGGCTTAATAACAGGTATTTATAAAATATGTTTGAATTTGAGGCATCCTTTCCCCAAGAACAATACTAAAGCCCAAGTATGGTTTTTGTCTTCAAGCCATTTTGTCTTTAAGGTAACTATATATGTGTGGGTTACTAAATTATATATAGGTGATATCTAAGTATAAGTGTGATATCTGAGTACAAGTGTGACAGGAGAGGAAGCAACTAACCCTAAATTAGATTGAGACCTTAAGGAAGAAACAGAATAGAAGGTGAACCTCGAAGCACAGAGTATCTAGATGGATGGAGAATATTATAAAGAATAGTACTCATAAAAATACGTTAATATTTTAATGAGAACTTTGTTCCTTTATTCACAGCTACTTTGCCTTAGAGCACAAGAACAGGAACATTTGGAAAATTTTAGGACCAGAGGACATTAAGAATGATGTTCTTAGATGTCCCTCAAACATTAATATTTAGAAGCACTAGAGAAATTTAAGTTACATGAACAATGGCATTGATAAACTGGTAAACTATTGCCAGAGAGAGCGAGAGAGAGAGAGAATGTGTTCTTGTGGGTGTGCATGAAAGTGGGGCAAGAGGAAGCAGAAAAAAGATAGGAGTCTTGGATCTAACAATGAGCATATAACACATTTGTTACCATGCACTTATGTACTTACTGTATTTATAGATAACTCCACCTTGTTGTTTGGGCAGTGGTGGCTCAGTGGTAGAATTCTTGCTTTCTATCAGGGAGTCCTGGGTGCAATTCCCACCAAAGGCTGCACAATTCTCATATGCAGTCATCAGCCATCTGTCAGTGGAGGTCTGAATTGCTACAATTCTGAACAGGCTCCATTGGTGCTTCCAGATAAGACAGACTAGGGAGCATGGCCTGGTTATCTGCTTCTTTTTTTTTTTGTTTTGTTTTTTTTTTGTTTGTTTGTTTTTTTTTATCTGCTTCTTAAAAAGCAGTCAATGGAGATCCCATAGATCACAACATTCTCATCGGCAATCAACCATTGAAATAGCTCAGGGCAGCGTCTTACTCCCTTTTGCATGGGGTCATCATGGGTCAGGAGCAGACTCAACAGGCGTTAACAACCTTGCTGCAGAAGAAATGAAGATGATCTAAAATTTAGATTCTAAATGAAGACATACTATAATAAGAAGGCATAGATTTTAAGTGGGTGAGAATAATTTTGCATGAGTTTTTGCTCGGAATCATTTTAACAATAGAGCTGACTCTGTAGGAACAATTGAATGAGACCTATTCCCTTCTGCAGACAGGTTTCTGACATCTATGCAACAGCCTCGAGAGCAAATTCTACAGCATCACCTAGCGTGAGCGAAGAGAGAGGCTCTACTGGGAAAAGAGAACATCTATAATAATAGTCACAGGAAAAGAGAAGACATGGGTTCCCTACTTCCCGTGCCCTTACACAGAGACAAGTCAGGATGCGCCACATACAGGAACGATGGGTCTGCGTTCCAACAGAGGGACGATATCCCTCCTTTAGTCTACCTGTTTTATAAGGCGAGTAAGAGAAATGTGCCTTCTCGGTTGGAGCATATCCAAGTGGCTTGGTCTAGGCAGTCTGCATTTGGGAGCTGGTTGTTTGCAGGAATGGGAGCCCTGTTGGTGAAGTGGTTACACATCAGTCTGCCAGCTCTGCAGTTCAAAACCACCAGCCGTTCCAAGGGGGAAAGGTGAGGCTTTCTACTCCCGTAGAGACTTGTAGTCTCAGAAACCCACAGGGGCAGTTCTTCCCTGTCCTACAAGGTCTCTGAGTCAGAATCAGCTCGACAGCAGGGAGTTTGGTTTGTTTCGATGTTCACAAAACTCCATGGAAAGTCACCTGCCTAGAACCTGAGGACCTGGCATGACCTGGACGTTACAGTTCTCCCAAAGTGTGGAGGGCACCACCAATCCCATGGGAAGCTGAGCCTGAGTACATCCTTGTGTCAGGTTGGACTGACAAGAGAAACAAATCCAGTGGCACTCATATATGTGTAAGAAAGAGCTTTCTATCAAGAAGTTTTATATATCTAGAAAACATCCCAACCCAGTCCAACTCAAGTTCTCAAGTCCGATACTAGTCCATACGTTCTTCTTTAGACTCACACAGTCACAAGCAATGATGCAGAATGAACGTATATCACAGGCTGGTGGGTGCAAAGTTTTGTGGATCCAATGGTAGTAGAAGCATCTCTAGGGCTCTGGCTGCCATCAGGGTCAGCCATCAGGGAGCTGAAGGCAGAGAGTATGTGTGCATGTGTTTATGAGAAGGTCACACCCACAAGGAGACACCATCAACTTGTGACCTGATTGACAGGCTGGACTCCACCCCTTCCGTTTTATTATATCTTCAAGTTGACATGAAATCCTCTTCTGCTGAAGAAAGAGGCCTGGGGCCCCTGTTAACTCTTTGTGCAGATAACCAGTGTGAGCCGCTGGGTCATTTGCATCCTGTCATTTTTCAAACCGCGTTTCCTGATGCATCTAGAGCCAAGAAGCCTAAAATTTGCTATGTAACCTTAGCAGAGTCGGTTCGCCTCCCTGACCTAGCGAGAAAGTCTTGTCAGAGAATCGAGGGGGACTGACCACCTCCTAAAAGCTCGAATGAGAGATCTGCAGTAGAGCCAGCAGTAGTTTTCGGCGCTCTGCTTCCAGAATTCAGAAGTAAAGGATTACCAAAAAGCAAATGTGGCCCTTGGTTAAAATGTAACTGCCAAAATACATCCCAGTCACCAATAGAAATTCAGTTCATTGTTTTAGCCTCCTAATCCAGTATAATGAAAAATTGATGCCTACGACTGAGATCTGGGGCGTTTCCACATCCTCAGTTACCCAAAAGGAGCCAACACTAATAGATCCCTAATTTTATCAGCTTTCATGGGATTAGGAGAGCACTTCATAGCCCAAAGAGTAACTCTTCATTATTCTAAACCTATCAGAGTGCTTCTAGTGCTTTAAGCATGGGCTTACGACATAATTCTGACATAAGAGAAGGTCTGCAGGGCCTTCTGGGAAATATTTGTTATTGAAAAGAATGAGTGTAGAGAAGCATTCTGCCTTTAGACTTGCTGTCTTTAGACTTGATGCCAGACAGATGCTGACGATGAAACCAACTCTGAGGTTGTTGCAGTAGAAAGATGGAAATCCCTTCCCTTCTTGATGACATCTCAGAATGGTGGAAACCCTGACACCGCTCCCATCAGAGCCCACCGTCCAATGATGACATCTTTCTCTGTCAAGTCCAGCAAGCCATGGCTTGTCTTACTTGCAGCCACATAAGTAGATTTCTCCCTGACGCCATGCTTAGTGTGTCTTTGCTTTTTCACCAGAACAGGTAAATCAAAGTAGTACATTTTATTAAACAAAGGCTTTGCTGTGGTGAGTATGAATCCTTTCTAGAAGTTGAAAAAAATTAAGATGTAAATTACTACAGCATCTTTCTGAAAATATGGCTTTTGATACAGTGCCATTTTTGTGTGACTATTTTGGAGGACTTCCTTTTGCAATCTTTTACCAAGTTCATTTTAACAAATAGCAGGGAAATGCACTCGGATTCCTTGTTGTCGTAGAATTATGTTCAACTGCATGTTCAAAGGGGGGACCCTATGCACATTGGGCTGGTAATCACAAGGTCAGTAGTTCAAAACCACTAGCTACTCAGCAGGAAATAGATGGGGCTTTCTGCTCCTGTAAAGAATTATAGTCTTGGAAATCCAAGGCGGGTAGTTCTAATGTGTCCTATACAGTTGCTATGCCTCAGAATTGACGGGATGGCAGTGAGTTTGGTGAGTTTGAGATGTTACACGTGCTGACAGAAAACACAGTAGCCAACTGTTGACAATTAACTTGCACCTTCCAAAAATATGTACTGAAGCTCTGCGCCCCCACACTGCGATCCTGTTTAGAAACGGGGCTTTTCTTTTGGTATGCAAAGAAGACATGCCAGAATTATGTGGATTCTAAACCTGATCACTGCTGAGTAGCACAAAGAGTGGAACAGACACAGAGAAGATGCACTCCAAGGAATGCCAAAGAGCTACTGGGATGACAGACAACGAAGGGCTTTCCCCTAGAGCCAGGCCTCAGTTTGAATTTCTAGCTTCCTGGACAGTGGGGAAATAAATTTCGGTTCTTTAATGCCATCCACTTGTGGCATTTTTGTTGGTATTGTTTAATAGCAGCGCCAGGTAACTGAAACACAAGGTCGTGGCCAAATGACCCAGATTCATTGAGAGGAAGTCCAAAGCGGAGGCCACCGATGCTGGATCCCATTTGTTTTCTAGCACAGCGGTGGCTTCGAAGCTTAAAGGGGGACTATGTAAATGGTTTACCACAAGATGTAAGATAGTAAAGCTATAAGGTGGCACGTTCTCTTCAATTAAGCAAACGCAGCACGTGCAGCAACCAGAACTATGAGCTTTGAAACCGCTGTCCCTAGAGGTCAGCTTGCTTAGGTTACTTGGAAGTGTGGTGGGGGAGGGTGTTGAAACAGTGATGGTCCCTATAAGATTGACGGGAAAGCTGAAGGTAAAGGAGGCTCAGGAACACTTCCAGGCTGGATTTCTGAGAGGAGTCCATCTCATCAGCAAGGATACAGGAGAGCAGAAATAGCCTGTGTCTTGGTTGGATGGAGAGGCTGAGAGAGGATTCTGTAGGGTCTGTGCAGGGACCCAGGGGAGCCGTGTGTCCAACAAGGGGAAGGCAGATGTTTGAGTGGACACGCACCCTGGTCCCTGGGGTTGAAATGAGGAAGAAGTGTGATGTGCAGGCCAGAGATGGCAGTGCACAGTCAAAGGCTCGAGGGGACCAGTTGTATCAGCTTTGAGGCCAGGCAGGCCCCAGAGGCTGACAACATGGCCCAGTGGCCCCTCCTTCTGTGGATGGGTTGGACTTGTGCTCATTAGCCAAGTCGATGTCATTCTTATAGCTGAGCACATGATAGCGCTGAGCAAATTCAGAAGAGACGGGCATGGATGTTAGAGAATGTCCATTTTCATGACATTAACACAAGCTTCCCCTCTGCCAGATGTTTCAAGAGTAAAGAGAAAGAGCAGGAGAAGGAGGGAAATCATGAAAGATTATTTTCCCAAAATATAGCTAAGCTTTAAATAGGACAGTGACTAAAACAGTCATAATTGACTTGTGCTTTGGGGAAGAAAATCACTGGTTTGGAATGATGATGACAAAATATGATAGACTTCAGTGTCTGTTTCAAATCAACCTGCACAGCCCATACAGGATGAGAGCTGCTGGCACCGTGAGTTACATATTGGGCTGATAACCACAGGCTGGCAGTTCAAACCCAACAAGCCACTCCAAAGGAGAAACATGAGGCTTTCTGCTCCCATAAAGATCCAGAAGCTCAGGGAGGCAGTTCTGCTCTGTCCCATTGGCTCCCTACGAGGCAGAATTGATTGAATGGCAGTGAGAGGTTCATGGTTGTGTTGTCATTTGGGGTGTGGTGCATTCCGGGTAGACGTTAGCTGCATGTGGTCATGGAGCACTGGAAATGTAGCCCATCCAACTGAAGAATCAAGTTTTTATTGCACCAGGGCTCCTCAGGCCCTAGCAAAGTCCATGACCCCGAAGCACCCAATGACTGTTTCCTAAATGAGTCAGTGAATGAAATCACACCAATAACTTTTCTTCCTAAAAGTAAATGTGACCTTAAAAGAATGACATAGCCTGCCTGTGACTTCCTGTCTTCACTTCCAAACTGGGCTAATAACACTTCTTATGGTCCTTGAGGTAACGGTGAATCCAAGGAAAGCCCCGGGTCACATGTGTGGGGGAAGGAACAAGTCACATGATAATGATAACATCAATAATAGCTTGACAGGGAACCAATAGAGAAACCTGAGGGTCTGGGCCCATTACTAACTATGTGGACAATACCTCCCCTCCCCCCCCCAGAAGAATTCACTTCAGAGGACAGCACTGAAACTACAGGTCCAGAAGAGGGACTTGTCTGATCAGAGCACACAGGAGCCAATAAAGGGGGAGGGGAAAAAAAGAGTGAAGCACAGCCTGGCCCACCAAGCCCTGAGGACGATGTTTCTGCTCAGAGCAGCAATGCACAGAGACGACCACAGGGCTGGCCCCGCTACAGGACACAGTGTTCCTCACTGACCCATAGCACCACGGGGCCAACACTAGAGACACACAGCAGGAATTGTGCCCGCCCTGAGCCCATTACACCGAAGCCAGACAGTGGGGGCAGGCAGCAGAGCAGCAGGGGGAGTCGAGCAATGAAGTCTCTAGGGAATGGCAGGGATAGATGTGGGGCCAGGGCATGGCAATGGACTCAACTGGAAAGCACTCGTAAAGGACAACAAATAGACCTTGAACTATTTATAGGGTTTGCTGTTGTTGTTGCCTTTTTGTAGTTGTTGTTATAGCAATAATATTTTCTATTGTTGCTTCGTTGTGCTCCATCTTGTGTTGGTGCATATTGTTGTCACTGCATGTCTACCTGGAAGGGATAGGTGGGATAAACAAGCCAGAAGAGAGAACAATGGGGATGACCATTCCAGGGAGGACATGGGAGAGGGGGAGGGGGGGGCAGGAAATGGGTGTTAACAAACCCAGGGACAAGGGAACAACAAGTAATCCAAAATCAGTGGCAAGGAGGGTGTAGGAGGTCTGGCAGGGCTGAATCAAGGACAATGTAACCAAGAGGAATTCCTGAAATCCAAATGAAGCCTGAACATGATAGTGGGACAAGACAAGAGGAAAGTAAAAAGAAATAGAGGTAAGAACTTGGAGGCAAAGGGGATTTACAGAGATATAAATACAGGCATATACAGATGTGAATATATTTATATACAACAAGGGGGTAATAGATCTACGTACATATATTTATAGGTTTATTATTAAGGAAACAGATGGACAGTGGACCTCTACTCAAGTACTCCCTCAACACAAGGACACTTTGTTCTAACAATTTGGCAGTCTGAGATGCTCACCTTCCTGGCACGATCGCTGAAGACAACGGGTACATAAGCAAATGTGGTGAAGAAAGCTCATGGTGCCCAGCTATCAAAAAATATAGCATCTGAGGTCTTAAAGGCTTGTAGATAAACAAGCAGCCATCTAGCTGAGAAACAACAAAGCCCACATGGAGGAAGCACGGCAGCCTGTGAGATCACAAGGCGTCGAAAGGGTCAGGTATCTGGCATCAAAGACCAAAAAAAATCATATCATTATGAATGAGGGGAAGTGCAGAGTAAGGACCCAGGGCCCATCTGTGGGTAATTGAACATCCCCCAGCAGAAGGGTCACAGGGAGGAAGTGAGCCAGTCAGGGTGCATTGATAAAACATACAATTTTCCTCTAGTTCTTGAATGCTTCCTCCCCACCACTATCATGATCCCAATTCTACCTTACAAATCTGGCTGGACCAGAAGATGTACACTGGTACAGATAGGAACTGGAAACACAGGGAATCCAGGGCAGATGAACCTCTCAGGATCAGTGATGAGAGTGGCAATACCAGGAGGGTGGAGGGAAGGTGAGGGAGAAAGGGGGAACAGATTACAAGGATCTACATATAACCTCCTCCCTGGGGGATGGACAGTGGAAAAGTGGGTGAAGGGAGATGTTGGACGGCATAAGATATGACAAAATAATAATAATTTATAAATTATCAAGGACTCATGGGGGAGAGGGAGTGGGGAGGGAAGGAGAAAATGAGGAGCTGATACCAGGGGCTGAAGTAGAAGGCAAATGTTTTGAGAATGATGAAGGAAACAAATGTAGAAAGGTGCTTGACACATGGATGTATGTGTGGATTGTGACAAGAGTTGCACAACCCCCAATAAAATGATTTGATTAAAAAATAATAGCTTGAACCATTTAATAGCTGCCACGTTCTACGTACTTCATTGTCATTCACTCCTCACAACTGTGGAGAGTGGAATTGTGGTCCTTACCCTACAGATGCCAACCCTGAGACTCAGCGAAAGTAATGCCCACGGACCAGAGCTGGGAGGGAGAGCAGGCCTCAGAGGCTGAGCGTCAGCAGGGCTGTGCCCATCCAGCAGGTGAGATCTGGTCACTGACTCCGGGAAGGGGTAACCTGGAAGACCTGGTTTAGTCTGTCCTCGGTTGACATTTATTCTTCATAACCAGAGAAGCAAACCAAAGCAGACATCCCAGGGAGCTTGTGCAAAGCAGCAGGAAGGGAGATGAAATTCAGCTTGGAAAGTACAAATCAAGCTAGCCACAGGGAGCTAACCCACGGCTAGGATAGAGAGGTCAGGAAAGAAAGAAAGAGGAGAGAGTTGGAAGCTGAAAAGCAACTGGGGGTAGAGGCCGGGACGGGTGTGGGGGAAGCTGGTAAGGATAGACAGTCAGCAAGATGCTGTTCTGTAATGTGATGAGGCTTAGAGAGGCCAAGGCTATTCCTGGAAACTCCCTGGAGCTGCTGAAGTACAGAGAGGCCCTAGATTCCCTCTTCTGTCCACAGAGGTAAGTCCATATGAGCCATTTGGTAAGTAGCACATGGACACACACACACCTTGATACTGAGTCCCAGGACACCTGAAGGAACCTCTCTTTGCCTCTCCATTCCAAGATGCACCTGTCTGTTGCCAACACACCTTCTAACGTCAGAATGTGGGGAATAGATCAGAGTAGAAGGGGAGGTGGTGAGAAATTGAAATGAGCAGCCCTTGGACGTGGTGAAGGAATCTTGGTGGGACAGTGATTAAGGAATTGTCTGATAACCCAAAAAGGCTGGCAGTTTGAAGCCACCCAGCCGGTCTATTGGAAGAAAGACCTGCGAGCTTAGAAAACCCAATGGAGCGATTGTACTCTGTCCCATGAGATCTTTAAGAGTTGCAGTAGACTTGGTGGTACCAAAACCCACAGGACACACTGACGAAATAGTTCCAAGTGTCAAAGGATGTGGCTTCAGCCCCGCTCTCTGTACCTTTGGATTCAAGAAACTTGCTAGCTAGAGGCAGGTGCCTGGATCATCTTTTCTGGCCCATGTAAGCTTAATTTCTCCACCACCTCTGGGCCAAACTCCCTGGACGGGCCTTCTGGAGTCACCCAATCCGTCTTCCCAGAGGTTCAAGAGTTCACGTTGCTCGCATGTATCCTGTGCCTGAAAAAATGAGAGGTGAGCCCGCCAAGACTTACTGGCCAGGACTCTGACATGACAAAGTCCTGTAGGTGAGTTGGGACCATCCCGGAAACTAGGAGTGAGGAGTTACCAAGGAGATCTCCTTTTCAGCCCAAATTAAAGAAAATCAGAGGGGCAAGTTATGTGTCACTACCTATGGACTCTGTGCTGCTAGGTAAAATGATCCAGAGCAAGCCAAGATGTTTCGTTCTCCTGGATCCTGGGCCTGAATAGCTGCTCCCGGGGAGCAGTTCTAGTCATCGCCTTCCATACATAGTACGCCCCTCAGAGCAGCGGTACAGATGTGAACATTTGAGTTCGTAGCCAGGAATGGAACCACGTGTGTCATCAGGGTTCTTTTGTCAGCCTAAGAATGTGCACAAAAGTCACTGCCAAGACGTCAGTTCTGACTCCTGGTGACCCTGTAGGTACAGGGAGGGACTGTCCCGTGGATTTCCAAGACGGTAACCCTTTATGGCAGTAGGAAGCCTCCTCTTTCTCCCACAGAGCTGCTGGTTATAAAGGAGTGATTTAGGATATTATATGAGCAAATGTATCTGTTTATTGTAAATGGAAAGCTAGAAATGTAAGTATTTTATTCATTTAATAAATTAAATACAAGAGAAAAGTCAGATTCAGAGGGCAGGATGCTGGCTGTGGAGGAGAATGAATTCAAAGACTGCAGGTCAGGTGGGAGTCAGCGGACAACTCCTGGGCTGGTAGAAAATATTGGCAGGCCACTAACTCGAATCCAAAGAACCAAAGGTCGGAGGCCAAGTCAGATGTAGGATCCACATCCAGCAAAAAGCAGGCACCGTTGCCAGTGTCTGCATACGGTTAGTAAGCCATGCTCTCCAGTGATTGCCCGTAGCAGAGCTCTTCATGGACTCGAATACATTAGATCAGCTCTCAACGTGAAGGATGACTACATCCTCACTGTCACACCACTCACGATCAGGCCCAGCCACGTTGACACCCAATCTTAGCTATCACATGGGCTTTCCTTTCAGTGTGACATCAGACAACATTTTGTTGCGATCAATAGGGTCTCACTGACTCAATTTTAAAAGTGGATTGTCAAGCCTTTCTTCCTGGCCTGCATTATTCTGAGCGCTTCACGGGAACCCGTCAACTTTGGGGGATTCTGCTGATATTTGAAATGCTAGCGGCATAACTTCTAGGATCACAGCAACATACAGGCCACCAAAATACAGCACACTGACCGATAGGTGATAGATTAGAATGTAACTTGCCCATAAAGACCCTCTGCAATGCGGTGAATTATTTAACATGGCTATTGTAGTGACGAATAGCAGAGCCAAGAGCCAAGACACAGGCGGAGCCATGGACTTCCCAGCTCACAGAGCATGTAAAGCTGATTGAATTGGGGCAGAAGACTGGCTTTTCGAATGAGGTATCTTTGGACACTGAATTGAGTTTGCTGACTTACAGAACTAGGACTGAATGCTTATTGCAGGGTGGCGTGATCTTGGTGCATATATTATCTGCCCTAAAAGAACTCTGTAACACTGCCTGAGCAAGGCAGAGGCCAGGCCACGAGAAGCTGGTCTGCAAGCCTGGAAGAGAAGAAACGGGCCTGACTGAGCTGTGTCCTGAGCATTTCTCATCTGAATTGTAACTGATAGCTTCTGTAATAGACCCAGAATCATGGACATGTCTGTGAGTTCTGAAACGTGGAGCGCTGGGGGAGAGACGGTGGGTGTCAGGGTAGAGTTCCGAAGGATGGAGGGTGGAGGCATACCTGTCCTTAGCCTCATAGGAATCAGCCTTAGGCAACTGACACAGGTGGTGACTTTCCTTCCCCTTGTGAAGTCAGAGCAGGTCAGACGCCACATCGTTTCTTGTTTAAGCACTCCTTAACTTGGAAAAATCCTCAAAATTAAAAACAGAACGAAAGCAACCTCCCACCACAGAATGGAGAGGCTTGACAGTCAATTAAAAGTAGAGAATGGAGAGCCCCCCCACCCAACCCCCACCAACCCCACACCTAACTTTTGCATTTATTCACTCGGCCTACTTGAGAAACTGGCCTTACACATCCTTCCTTTGAAGCTTTCCTTGGCTTCCTCCTAGTTGATGGAGCTGTTGGCCTGTTTGACCATTTTCCAAGGCAACCGACGAGGAAGGCCAAATTACTTCTATTCAGACACCGTGGTAGGAGGTATGTAAGACCCCCACATGCCCAGTAAAGATAGCTCTCTCTTGTGTCAAGTCTGCTCCTCTTCGTTGTGTAATCCCAGGCAAATCACATCATTTCTCTGGATATCAATTTCTTCAGAAGGTTGCTATGGGGATGAAATGAGTAAGGTACATTAATGAGGCAGCGTGCTATACAGATGCAAGGGTAATTGCTATGCTGGTATCACTGCCTGGGAGGCTTTCACATCTGGAGCCAGTCTGGAGAAGTTTTAAGTCCTCTGGTGAAAAATGCCCTTGTTTCCCAGTTAGAATGATTACATTCCATACAGACTAGACGAATTCATTGATCTTCCACTCTCACGGACAATGGACAATCGCTCTGAGACACAGGTCTGGATTTTAACTGTTTACCCACAAGTAGTAAAACGACAGTTCTAAATAGAAATGCCCTTGGATTTGGAAATGATCACCAAAGAAGCCTTTGGCTTTGCAGTTCTGCATAGCTTTTTGACACACACAGCCGGCCAGAGTGAGACTGGAGTTCTGCCCCCACAGAATTGCAGGAACAAGGCGCTTGCTTGTGGCTGAAGACTATGTCAGGAGAGTTGCAGGGATGAGAGGGAATCGAGTCAAGAAACCGTCTTTATAATGACCAATCTATTAATGGAATCAGTTACTGGAGCTGGAAATCATGTAGTCTGAACTCTCGATGGCAAGGTCAGGAAATGATGACTCAGAAATTATTAAGTAACGTGTGAAAGAGGGCCAAAGAAGAAAACTCCTGTCCTCGGATAGAAGTAAAAGCAGAGAGTTTTACTGACGAACCAGTTCAAACTGGGCAACACAAGAGTGAAAGGTCAATGAGCTTAGAGGCCCGAGCAGACTAGGGATCTTTGTACATGCAAATCAGCTTAGTCACCATGAGTATAAAGATATCTAAAATAACTTGTTCTTTTACATGCCACTGATCCACTAGTCTGTTTTCCATCAAGAATCATCTCATCAGAAAGTTCCTGGGTGTGAATGCTGCCGGGAACAACGGGATCAGCCCTTTACTGAAAAGCAGGCCCAGATCTCCTCTGGATTTTAAGGCCCACAATTCCAGTTGTTCTTTTTGTCAAACCAAGTTTTTGTCACTTCCTCCAGGCCAATCCCTTTCTGGTTACGTCATTAACAACCAGGAGAGCAGCTGCTATCTATTGAATGAGGACTATATGCCAGACACTATAAATGGATTGTGCCATTGTATGGCATTATATATATATAGACTGTGTCATTGTATGGCATTATATATATAGACTGTGCCATTGTATGACATTATATAGAGACTGTGCCATTGTATGACATTATATATATAGACTGTGCCATTGTATGGCATTATATATATATAGACTGTGCCATGCATTTCCACATACTCTCTCCTTTCATTCTTGCAGAAACCCACTAAGGCAGGTAATGTTTCTATTTTATAGATGAGAAAAATAAGGCTCAGAAAGACTAATACTTGCCTACGATCAAGACAATGATATTGAAATTGATCTCCAGCACTACTGATTGAAATATCACTCTCTTGACCTTAGAAAAGTAATTATTCTGTGAGGAGTCCTGGTGGTCGAGTAGTTTATACGTTGAGCTGCTAACTGAAAGGTCAGTAGTTTGAAACCACCAGAGGCTCCTAGGGAGAAAACCAGAGTTTTCTACTCCCGTAAAGAGTTACAGTCTCAGAAACCCACAGACTGTCCTATAGGGTCGCTGTAAGTCAGCATCAACTAGACGGCCATGAGTAACAGCATAACATTCTAGTAGAGGTGTGTGTGTGTGTTGTGGTTGTTTGTAATGCTTGTGTACAATATTATAACTACTTTTTAAAATTTAGAGATGATAAATCACTCTTTACCTAAATACAATTACCAACAGGCCCTCATAAAATATGCTCTGAGTTGAACTTCCCACAGAAGTCTCCCCCTGGAGCAGTCTCATCAGAATAGAGCTTGACGAGATGGACTGGGAATCACTGGGAATGAAAGTCTCCATCTTCTGCTTCCGAATGGTAAGCCCCTAGAATTAGGCCCAGAGATGAATCATAAGAGAAATATGCAAGCTTTGGGCCACACATTGAGGCCAACTCTATGACAGGAATGTTACAACCGTTGTTTTCTGCCTTAGTAACTGCTTCTGTGTCTGGGGTTTCCTTCTAAAGACCCTACACTCAGGCTTTTCCTCCTGCTGCTTTATAAAAGTTATGATGAGAAATTCACAAAAGCCCTGATCATCGATTGCCAAAATAAATTTCCCTGACCTTTAATGTCAACATCATATTTTGCCAACTTCCTTGAGAAAGTATAATTCCTCTATAAAATTTTTCACAGTCTGTGACAAGTTACAGAACTTGAATGTCTAAACTCTGAGCATAATTTTAATGGCAACTCAAAAGAAGAAAGAGGCTTTTTCAGGATGAAACGTGATACTCCCTAAAATACAAACTGTATTAAATAATACTATGAAAAAATGTTATAAAAGGCCCCAGAGTGAGGGTCTAAAGGTTCTCAAGTACAAAGTAGAAGAATATTAAGCATTATGCTTGCACACAAAAAATAGTTCACACTATGTATTGAACTGTGTCCCCAAAAATTCTGTGTTGAAATTCAAAACCCTGTACCTGTCAGTATAGGTACAGCCTGTTTGGAAATAGGGGCTTTCCTTTATGATGTTAATGAATTCATACCAGAGGAGGGTGGGTCCTAAACCTAATCGTGCCTGAGTTATGAAAAGAGCAAAATACATACACCAAGGGGGAAAATAGACACCTGGGAATGCCAAGAACTCCCAAAGAATGCCAAGGAAGATCCAAGAATTCCCAGGATCTTCTTTTAGAGCTGATGCCCTGATGTGGACTTCTAGCTTCCAAACCTGGAAAGCAGTACGTTCCTGTTCTTCATAGTTACCCACTTGTAGAATCTTTTACTATGGCAGCACCAAGTAACTCAGACAACGTGAAAGAGAGACCAATAGTGTGGGATTTGCATTAACTTTACTCCAAAGTCTTAGTTTTTGGGCCTTGGTACCTGAGAGCTAACCTCTAACACCTTGGAATTTCCTAAGCAAACATGTCTCTTTCACGGGTGTTCTAGACCACATTTAAGTGAACAGTTATGCTAATGAGGGACTGTCCGACAAGGGCGGATCAGAGCAGAAAGCCCTGTGGGGTGACAGCAACCTTGTAGTGGTCACCTTGTGATACTGGGCTTTCTAGGGAAGAGATGATGCCGTTTGAATCACCTAATGCGACTCCCAATAAAGGCTCTGAACATGGAAGTTTCATGGGCTTCCTGGTTGCTGAGACACATCCATGTATTTGTGGCCTGGAAATTACACAGTGGGAACCCTCCCAAATTTACCATGTGTCTTTTCATTGATATTTTCTTGGCGAGAGAATAAAGCTATAATCATAAGGTTGATGCATTCCTGAGTCCTCTGAGATGTTCTGGTGAATTATTGAAGTGGTAATAGGAGCCAGCAGATTAGAAGGGAAGGGCACTGACGTCCTAAAGGCGGAGACGTAAGCCCTACATTTTTAACCACTAGTCAGAAGTGAGGGTGGTGGTAGG
The DNA here is from genome assembly GCF_050624435.1 of Tenrec ecaudatus. Lineage (NCBI taxonomy): Eukaryota > Metazoa > Chordata > Mammalia > Afrosoricida > Tenrecidae > Tenrec > Tenrec ecaudatus. The sequence continues at coordinate 44,329,599 of NC_134534.1, forward strand.
ACCCCCAAGGCTGTGGTCTGGGGTCTTGAGCAGAATTGGCATTGTGGAAGATTGTGTTAAAATTTGTGAGATCTGATATGGCCCCCAATGGAGTCTTGGTAGCAAAGTAAGTTCAATGTTGGGCTTCTAACCACAAGGTCCACAATTTCAAAACCACCAGGCACTGGATGGGAGACAGATGAGGCTTTCTACTCCGGTAAAGATTTATAGTCTCAGAAATCCACAAGGACAGTTCTACCCTGTCCTACAGGGTTGCTATGAGTCATAATTAACTTGGTGGTAGTGAGTTTCTTTAGAATCTTTCCCAGGGTGCTTAGAAGTAGAGTTGGCCCTTAGCCTATTACGTTGTGACAGTAGCAAAAGAAGTTCACCACTAGTGAATATAAGGTCACATATTGGGTTACACATTGGGCTGCTAACCACAAGGTCAGAAGATTGAAACCACCAGCAATTCTCAGAAGAAAGGTGAGGCTTTCTATTCCCATGAAGATTTACAACCTACAGGAGCTGTTCTGCTCAGTCCTATAGGACCACCATGGGTTGACATTGACTTGACAACAGTGAGTTGTTTATTGTTGATGTTGTTGAAAATTTACCACCTGCTTAGCTCTGTCCTAAATGTTCTATGTGCTGTCCTTTATGAAATGTCCAAATTCACAAAGAGTATGAAGTGGAGACAGGATTCAAAGCCCAATACCTGGATTTCTAACTGTTCTCTTAACAACAGCACTATGAACTTGAATTTCTTTCCCGCACCATGGATGTTTTAAGGCATGGGATGCTTCTTATCTCATTATCCACAACACCCAACACAGTGCCTGGAATATGACACATAACTGTTGACTGAATAGGAATGAATGGCGATGAATAAGTGGTAGCGGGAAGGAGTGAAAGAAAGGTAATGAAGTGTGCAGAGTGATTACAAGGAGAGTCCTCCTTGGATATGGGCTAGGTAAGCATGGAGAGGAAAAAGAGGGTGGCGGTGTTACTTCTACTATGGGTGCATGCCCTGGAACAGCAGAGCCAATGTGCTAACTCAAAATAAGAGGGAGAAAGAGAAGTTTATTAGGAGGTGACAAAGTGGCGGGACTGAAAGCAGTACAGGCAGTCTGGATGGTGTGCCACTTTGCTCAGAAAACATCAAGATTGGACACTTTTACACTAGCATGCCTATCTGGGGGAAGCCATGTCCTTTTCCAGGTACTTTTCATTATTCAATTCACAAGAGAATCCTAAAATGTAAATGTCCATTATAAGAGTTACATTAATGATATGCAAGCCATTTCCTTTGATATCTTAATGATCCTACAAGCAGTTGTCCGAATGTCCCTCTCCTCCAAGCCAAATCACTCAGATGACCACACACTATGTCTGCCTTTGATGAACACAGACTGTTATAAAAATTCCACCGAGGCTGGAATAAGGAACGAGGCAAAATGGCATAAATGAGGCTAACTACAAATAGGGAGTATTTCTAAGTTACAATAGGTTGAAGGAATCTCAGAATTAGAGGGAAATTGTGTGTGTGTGTGTGTGTGTACTGAAGGAGCTGCTAACTGAAAGGTTGGTGGTATAAACCCACCCAATGTCTCCAAAGGAGAAAGGCCTAGTGATTTAATCTGGTAAAGATTGCATTCTAGAAAACCTCATGAAGCTAAAAATAGAGGTACTGGACTATGTACATATATTTCTATGGAAATACATTAAGGAAGTGGATGGACTTTGGGCTTCTCCTCAAGCCCTCCCTCAATGCAAGAATATTTAGTTCTAACAACCTGGCATTCTGTGATGCTCACCTTCCCTGACACAATTGCTAAAGACAAAAATGTGTGCATAAGCAAATGTGGTGAAGAAAGCTGATGGTGCCAGGCTATTAAAATATATAGTGTCTGAGGTCTTAAAGGCTTGAAGTTAACTAAGTGGTCAGCAAGCAGAGAAAAAACAAGCCCACATGGAAGAAGCGTACCAGCCTAATGATGAATTCTCCACGGGATTAGGTAACAGGGATCAGAAGACACAAACAAAACAAAAAAACATATTTTTGAGCACGAGGTGGGTAGGAGTAGAAACCCAAACCCCATCTGTAGACAATGGGACATCCCCTCACAGAAGGGTCATAGGAAGGGATGAGTCAACTAGAGTGCAGGATAGCACCTATGAAACGTACAATATTCCTCTGGTTCTTTGAGGCTTCTTCATCCCCCACTGTCATGACCGCAGTCCTGCCTTTCAGTTCTGACTAGACCAGAGCATGTGCACTGGTACAGATAATAGCTCACAACACACAGAATCCAGGTCAGTTAAACACCCCAGGAACAGAAATGGGAGTAGCAATACCAGGAGAGTACGGGGAAGCAGGGGGAGGAGAGGAAGAAAGAGGAACTGATTGCAGTGATTGACACATGATGCTCCCTAAGGAGTCGAACAACAGAAACGTGGGTGAAGGGAAACAGTATAAAAGATATGAAAATAATAATTTATAATTTATCAAGGGGTTATGGGGCAGGAGGAAAAATGAGGAGGTGATGCCAAGGGCTCAAATAAAAAGTAAATGTTTAGAAAATGATGATGGCAACCTAAGTACAAATGTGCATGATAAAATTGATGTTTGGATTGTTATAGGAGCTGTAAGAGCCCCCAATGAAATTATTTTTTAAAAGAAAGCCTCACAAAGCAGTTCTACTCTGTCACATGGGAATGCTATAAATCAGAATCAACTTGGTCATGCTCACCACCACCACCATCAGCAACAATAACCATCACACTCCTAGGCTAAACAAAAGGAGCCAGTCAAAGTGGTAAGATTAAAGACATGAAAGAGAAAGAGACTCACTCCATGATGACTCCCAGATTTCACACAGGGGATGGGATCAACGAACAACTCTGATCATGGAAATCAGTGCCCTTAGTGTCCTTGAACATGTTAATTTCAGATTTTCACCTCATGATATTTTTTAAAGGCTGCATCTTCTTGACCCTTCTATTTAGAAACAGTTCAATATGTTTATTCGATGAAACAAAATGAAACAAATAAAATAAAAATCTCATTACTCTAATCAATTTCTTCCACATTTTCAGCTGTTCAAAAGGTCCCGTCTGGGATGTGCTCAGGGACGTGAGTGGTCAGGTCACAGAAAAGGACAGGATGAAGCAACCCTTGAGAACAGAGTCAAAAGCCAGCGTTGTGCATAAGAGGACACGGTGAGACCCAGAGCGGGCAGGTAAATGACCCAGGACCACACAGCTCCTAACTAGCAGCAGAGCCATAGCCGGTTCCTGAGTCTGAGGGCAGGTTCGAACAATACCACCTTTTCTTTTCTTTGAAAGGGTAAGCAGGGCACAGAGGAGCCATCAGTATAGCTGAGTGCTGCCTTAAAGGCCATTTTGCTGATTAAAAGATATTGTGCTTCAAGTACCTCACATATAATAGGTGCTCAATGGGAAGCATTCCACTGTGAGTCCATATTGAATGTCATCATAAAGTGAGAGAGAGAGAGAGAGAGAGAGAGGAGATCGCCTGCATCGAGCCAATTACCCAGGCTGACTCCATCTTGGAATTCTTGGGTGGTGCACACAGCTCATGTACTCTGCTGGTGAACAAAGGTTGGCGGCTCGAGCCGATCCAGAGCAATAGAGTGCAGATAAATCAGCCATTGAATATGCATTCTATGGACCACAGTTCCATTTTGACACCTGGGATGGCCTTGCGTCAACAACAACTGGTGTGGTATTTCATCCCATCCCACTAAAACACAGAAGAAACTATCTTTGATTACTTTAAAAATAAGGTTATCAAGGGTTCATGAGGAAGGAGGATAAAATGAGGAGCTGATACCAAGGGCTTAAGTGGAGAGGAAATATTTTGAGAATGATGAGGGCAACAAATGTACAAATGTGCTTGACACAATTGATGTATGTATGGATTGTGATAAGAGTTGTATGAGCCCTCAATAAAATGCTTTTTAAAAATAAATAAAAATAAGGTTAGCAGTGTCACTTGAAACAGTAAAGTTTTAAGACTCCTCCTGGGAAAGAGTAAAATGTGTGATTTGCTGGGAAAATCCCTGATCTGAATCTGTACGACCAAGGTTCCAATCTTGGGCAAGTGTTTCACCAGGTAGATCTGAGGTACATATACTGAGGAACACGCACCAAAGTAATAAACAACCCCAAATTGCTCTTCCTCCAACTCCCAACCTGCAGGAAGCTTCAGAGAGCTAGGACCGGCCAAGTCTTCACTGTTCAGTCTCCAACAGAGGCCTCCTAAAATCTCCTCCCAGAAGGAAGAGGTCAGAGGAGGGTAATAGGAGGGACATAGTGACCATCAAGGGAAAGTGGAGCTTTGACAACTTAAAAGACTTAAGCTGATATATTTTCCAGAACTTTGGGGCCTGTACAAGCCATGATCTAAGAGCCCACTCTGTCCCCTTCTGCCTGCACAACCTCACATTAATTCTTTGTCCCCACTGAGCTCTATCTCGGCCCATGCCCGGGCCAGGAGCCTCACACAAAGCCGCTGTGTGCACTTCCTCCCTGTTGAGACAGGGCTTGCTCCAGGTATCCCTCTCCACCTGCAGCTTCACACCATCTCTTGTCCAGGACTGTCCAGTCTCCTCCATGTGGATAGCATTGAACTATTTCCGCTTTCACTCTTACCTCGCTTCTCCTAAAGGCAGTATCTCTGGATATGGTTCTCAGGCCTAAATGAAACAGAAAACCAGACAAGTAACAAATCATCTGGGTTTTCATCTTCAGACTGCATCCCTACTTTAAGACCGTTGGGCAGGAAGTCAGTAGGAACCATTTGCTCTCCAAAATAAAATACAACCATAACAACCGTGCTGGTGTTAGCAAAGAGAACGCGACAAATAGAAAGGCATCCCACACAATACTTGACTCTCCATCTTGACTCACGAGGCACTTGTGTGAACAAGGGAATGTTGCATCGTTTAAAATCAGGAAAAGGTTGTATCCTCTCACCATATTTAGTCCACCGGTACACCGAGCAAATAATCAGAGAAGCTGGCTTGTATGAAGAATTCAGCGGCAGGATTGGCAGACACAACCTTACTTTGCAGAAAGTGAGGAGGCCTGGAAGCACTTGGGGTGACGATCAAGGATTGCAGGCTTCAGTATGGATTAAAGAAAACCCAAATCCTCACAACTGGACCAATAATTAACATCATGATAAATGGAGAAAACATTGGAGTGTGAAGAATTTCAACTTGTTTAGATCCAAAATCAATGCTCACGAAAGCAGCAGTCAAGAGATCCAATGACAATGTTGCATTTGGTAAACCTGCTGCTCATGACCTCTTTAAAGTGTTGATTGTTACTTTGAGGACTAAGGAACACCTTACCCAAGCCACGGTCTTTTCCATCACGGCAAGTTGGACATCGTGTAGGGAAGACTGGAGAAGAATCCATGGCTTAGGGCGCTGATGAAGAATAGCAAAAGAATCATGGACTGCCTAAACAACAAACAAATCTGCCTTTGAAGAAGGATGGCCGGGCCTTAGAGGTGAGGATAGCAAGACTATGCTCACAAATGTTGGCTATATGATCCGGAAAGACCAGTCCCTGGAGAAGGACATCATGGTTGCTAACGGGCAGTGAAAAGAGGAAGACCCATAACAACATGGATGGACACAGTGGCTACAGCACTGGGCTCAAGGCTAAGAGCCCCTGAGAGGATGGCACAGGACAAGGAAGTGTTTCATGCTAACGTCTATGGGGTCCCTCTGAGTCGGAACAGTTCGACTGCACCGAACAACAACAATAATGTTGGACTATCCTCACAGAGCAGGTATGGTGCCAGTTTCCTGGAGTTCTACCACATTCCAATTCCTCTCAAGGATGATCTGCTTCCATCTCTCACCCTAGGCCTGGATGGAGAGGGAAAGTAGAGGGGGATGGCAGGGGCTGAGTAGATGGGTGCTGAAAGATGCCTGCCCTGGTTAATGTGTCAAGACTGAGCACCCAGGAGAAGGTCTCACATCCTAGGCTGCAAATCAGGAAGCGCGTTTGTCTACACCACGCCTAGAGGGCCAAGGATGGGACCCGATGAAGAAGTTACACAATTAAGAACTGGCAGTGAGAAGGCAGAAGATAATGCAAAAGGAGATGAGTATAAGAAACAGGGGCAATAAATGGGAGAGGCCAGGACCAAGGGATTTCTTCAAATACCTTATACCATACCGAATATAAAGAAGTGGCTTGGCTAACAAACAAGAATGACCAATTAAACGCCTCGACAATGTGAAAATGTTTTCAGTGCAAAGCTGATCTACTTTAAGATTTCTCCCTGTGTTAGTCACCTAATCTGGTGTCAATGTAAGGATTAAGGGTGTAGGGGTGGAGACTAGGCTGTCAATCTAGAGATAGCTAATGAGACTTCTGTGTAGGCATGGCCTTCTCCTGAGAATTCTGGGAAGTCTGGTACTTCCTCCTTGGAGGCAGAAGACACCTCTCTCTCTGCTACTCCCGGGGAGACATTGCAGCTGACAAGACCTCTGAAGCTGGAGGAGCCACGTAGAGACCCCTGCCAGCACTGAGATGCTTACAATGCCACTGGATCCAAAGACTTTCTACCCACTGGCCTGTGATGGTCCTGCAAACACATTTGGCATTGTTGCATGTGCTTCGTGAGTCTGAAGAGGACTTTATGGACTGCTGTCGGACGTATGGGCTAATGTTGGGCTTAAGGACTTGATCTGGACTGGGCTGGGATGTTTTTTCAATGCTCAATTGCTCTTGTATATAAACCGCTCCCTTATATACATTTGCGTGTTAATGAATTTGTTTCTCTAGTCTACCTAGACTAACACACTCCCCTTCCCAAGCCTTTAAGTTCAAGCAGGATTTGCTGCTACAGGAAACAACCTTGAGTCTGTCCACGAATGCCAGTGGCTTTTGGTCTGCATGCCTTGGACAGTGGGTCCTGGTGGTGCAGGGGTCAGGTGCTCTGCTGCTCATCAGTACGTTGGTGGTTTGAGCCCACCAGCCTCTACGTGGACAACGATGTGGCAGTCTGCTTCAGGGGGCCAACTTGGGATACCTTGTGAGGCAGTCCAACTTGTGTCTTACAGGGTCAGCTCTGAGTTGGAATCCACTCAGCCACAGAGGGTTTGTTTTGTTCTTTTTTATGTCCTGCACACAAGTTGGATCCTCCACAAATACACCTTGAAGGGGAGGAGACCCCAAACGCAGCCCACACCAGGCTCGCCAGGCCTGTGCAGATGTGAGGCTGCATCTATGTATCTGCCTGGAAGAAGAGGTGACCCATTCTTTGTTGAAACGCACATTTTTAACTCAGTTTAAAATTATCCTCTCAAAATACACTCATGAGTGTTATATATAAATTTTAACTTATTTCAGGCCATCCGATCAGGCTATCTTATCTGGAGACAGTGGCCTTGGAATAAAACTTCTTGCCATTTTAAACCATGTCTTTGAACTCTATGTGTGATCTAGTTTGATAATTCTGGCTCTGCACAGGACTTTTTGTTTTAATAAATCATTTATTGGGGACTCTTACAGCTCTTATAACAATCCATACATCCATTGTGTCAAGCACATTTGTACATATGTTTTCATCATTCTTTTCAAAATATTTTCTTTCTACTTGAGCCCTTGGTATCAGCTCCTTATTTTTTTTCTTCCTCTCCCGCCTCCCCTCATGAACCCTTGATAAATTATAAAGTATTATTATTATTGTATATTACATTGTCTCCCTTCACCCACATCTCCATTGCTCAATCACCCTGGAGTTAGGGGGAGTTATGTATCAAACATTGCTATTGGTCCCTCCTTTCTCACTCCACATTCCCCCCACCCTCATGGGTTCACTACTCCCATTGCTGTTCCTCAGGGGGTTTTCGGTCCTGGATCAATGTCTTGAGAGCTCTTATCTGTACCCGAGTACATGCTCCAGTTTAGCTGGATTTGTAAGGTAGAACTGGGGTCATGATAGTGGGGGATGGGGGAGGGAGAAGCATTAAAGAACTAGAGGAATGTTGTATGTTTTGTTGGTGCTGTGCTGCACCGACTGGCTCATCCCTTCCTTGTGAGCCTTCTGTGAGGGAGATATCCAGTTGTCTACAGATGGACTTTGGGTCTTCTGATGCCTGATATTTGATCTTGTTGATACCTCATGATCACACTGACTGGTGTGCTTCTTCCATGTGGGCTTTGTTGCTTGCCAGCTACATGGCCACTTGTTTATTTTCATGCCTTTAAAACCCAACATGCTTGATACGAAAACAATAATAATTTATAAATTATCAAGGTTTCATGAGGGTGGGAGTATGGGGGAGGGTGGGGGTAAAAAGAGGAGCTGATACTAAGGGTACAAATAGAAAGAAAATGTTTAGAAAATGATGATGGCAACATATATACAAATGTGCTTGATACAATTGATGTATGAAATGTTAAAGGAGCTGTAAGAGCATCCAATAAAATGATTTTTAATACTATATCTTTTAATAGATACCATTGGCTTTCTTCACCATATTTGCTTATCCACCCACTTTGTCTTTAGTGATCCTATCAGGAAGGTGAGCATCACAGAATCCAGGTTTTTAGAACAAAGTATCCTTGTCTTGAGGGAGAACTTGAGTAGAGGCCCAATGTCTGTCTGCTACCTTAATACGTAACCTATAACTATATGTACATAGACCTATATCTTCATCATTATATATAAAAGTATTTACATATGTACGCTCTGCACAGATCTGCATGGAACTAAGAGAGTGAGCTTGGAGTGGTGGGCCACTATCCCTAGCATTTCCTGTATGGAAATGGAGACAATGGGGTAGTAGAGATACCTACCTATCTGTTCCCAGGGCAAGAAGGTTCCTATTGTGGAATCAGATTACTCATTTTGGGGTTTTTTGTTTTGTTTTGCTTTTTTAATCATTTTATTAGGGACTCATACACCTCCCATCACAATCCATACATACATCAATTGTGTAAAGCACATTTATATATTCATTGTGTAAAGCACATTTATACATTCATTGCCCTCATCATTCTCAAAACATTTGCTCTCCACCCAAGCCCCTGGCATCAGGTCCTCATTTTCCCCTCTCCCTTCCCCTCCCTCCCTCATGAACACCTGATAATTTATAAATTATTATTTTGTCATATCTTGCTCTGTCCCACGTCTCCCTTCCCCCACTTTTCTGTTGTATGTCCCCCAGGGAGGAGGTCAAATGCAGGTCCTTGAAATAGGTTCCCCCTTTCAGACCCACCCTCCCTATGCCCTCCCAGTATCGCCACTCATACCACTGGTCCTGAGGGGATCATCCGCCCTGGCTTCCCTGTGTTTCTAGTTCCCATCTGTACCAGTGTACCACCTCTGGTCTAGACAGGCTTGCAAGGTAGGATTCAGATCATGACAGTGGAAGGGGGGGGAAAGGAAGCATTTAGGAACTAGAGGAAAGTTGTATTTTTGATCGTTGCTACATCGCACCCTGACTGTCTCGTCTCCTCCCCAAGACCCTTCTGTAAGGGGATGTTCAGTGGCTTACAAATGGGCTTTGTGTCTCCACTCTGCACTCCCCAGCTCATTCACTATGGTAAGATTTTTTGTTCTGATGATGCCTGATACCTGATCCCTTGACACCTCATGATCACACAAGTTGGTGTGCTTCTTCCATGTGGGCTTTGTTGCTTCTGAGTTAGATGGCCTTCAAGCCTTTAAGATTCCAGACACTATATCTTTTGATAACCGGGCACCATCAGCTTTCTTCGCCACATTTGCTTATGCACCCATTTGTCTTCATCGAATTATATCAGGAGATGAGGACAAAATTATACAATTTTTTTGTTCTTTGATGCCTGATAACTGATCCCTTCAGCACCTCTTGGCCACACAGGCTGGTGTGCTTCTTCCATGTGGGCTTTATTGCTTCTGAGCCCGTGGCCACTTGTTTACCTTCAAGCCTTTAAGACCCCAGATGCTATCTCTTTTGATAGCCGGGCACCATCAGCTTTCTTCACCACATTTAGTTGTTCACATACTGTCTTCAGCGGTTTTGTCAGGAAGGTGAGCATCATAGAATGCCAATTTAATAGAAGAAAGTATTCTTGCACTGAGGGAATACTTGAGTGGAGGCCCAATGTCCTTCTGCTACCTTAATACTAACCTTATAAATATATGCACATAGATCTGATTCCCCATCCTCATGTATAAATATATTTGCATATGTACATGACTTTATCTAGACCTCTATAAATTCCCTCTGCCTCCCAGCTCTTACCTCTATTTCCTTTGACTTCCCTCCTGTCCCACTATCATGCTCAGTCCCCACCAGGGTTTCAGTAATTCCTTAGTTACATTACCCTTGATCATGCCCAAATGGGCCTCCCACACCCTTCTCACCACTGATTTGGATCGCTTCTTGTTCCCTTGTCCCTGGGTTTAACACCACTACCTTTCCCCCATCTCCCCGTCTCCCATGTCCCCATGGAACTATCAGTCCCGTTGTTTTCTCCTCCAAGTGTTCATCCAGCCTATCTTATTTAGACAGACCTGCGGAGATAGTAACATGCACAGAAACAAGACAGAGCACAACCAAGCAACAGTATACAACAAAACAACAACAGACCAATGGCAAAAACAAAAAAAACACAATAAGAAAGGAAAGCTTGTAGTTAGTTCAAGGATTGTTTGTTGGCCTTTAGGAGTGTTTTCCAGTCCAGTCTGTTGGGGCACCATGCCCTGGCCCCAAAGTCCACCTTCAGCTTTCCCTGGGGACCTTGCTGCTCCATTCCCTTGCTGTTCTGTTGCACCCCCTTGATGTTTTGCCTCGGTGTGGCAGATCAGATCAGGTGCAATACCCTCACTGTGTCTCCGGTGTTGTCACCTGTAGGGCTATGGTTCAGTGAGGGACGTCGTGTCTCAAAGTGGGGCCAGCCATGTGGTCCTCTCTGTCGACTGGCTGTTCTAATTGGGAACATCGACCTCCTGGCCTGGTGGGCCATGATGTACTCCACTCTCTCCTCCTCCCCCTTAATCTGCTCCTGTGTGTTCCGATCAGATATGTCCCTTTCCAGAACTGTAGATTCAGTGCCGTCCTTTGATATAAATTCTTCTGAGGGGAGGGGCAGATGTCCCCTTAGTAGTTGGGGTTGGGGCTGGCCCCCAGACCTCTCCACTGGTTCCCCACTCCATGCTGGGATGTTGCATTCACATCTTGGAGCCTCGGGTTGAAGTCTGGTCCCTCTTTCCCTGTGGAGACACAAACAATACCCTTCCCTTGGATGGGTTAGTGCCCTGTGCCCCCTCTACCCTTTTCTTTTTTATCATAATTTTTTTCCTTTCCCCACCTCCTTTTTAAGTTGCCTACCGTGTGTATCCCTGTATTTGGTCTGGTCCCCACCACACCACCTGGTCCTCACCCCAGGAATATTTGTATATCGTAGATTTTTCTCTATGCCCCATTTGCCTTTAAAAAAAAAAAAAAAGCTTACGTCAGCAGCCTTTCAAGTATTTCTATATTTAAGTCAATGCTATCTTTAGGTCTGTTTTCTCTTTTTTGCCCTCTGGGTGAGATTGTTCTATGTGGTGGTCTCTTATTTATGCTTAGTGAGAGTTCTTCTTCTTCCCATACTGGGTCGGGAAAGGATCTTTTGTAGGGCTGGGTTTCTTCTAATGTATTCTTTGAGTTTTTCCTTGTCTGGGAAGGCTCTTACTTCTCCATCTACCTTGATCGATAATTTGGCTGGGTAGAGTATTCTTGGGTTTGCATTGTTTTCCTTCAATTTTTTGAATATGTTACTCCACTCTCTCCTCTTCTTCATAGTTTCTGCTGATAGGTCTGAGCATATTCTTATTTGGGAAATTTTATATGTGATTGCTTGTTTTTCCCTAGCTGCTCTCATGATTTTCTCCTTTTCCTCAAAGTTAGATAATTTAAGTATAATGAGCCTTGGTGACTTCGTCTTGGGATTTAGTCTTGCGGGGGTTCTTTCAGCCTCCTGAATGGTTGCCTGGTTTTCATTCACTAAGCTGGGAAAGCTTTCCTCCAAGAATTATCTCACTATTGTTGCAGGTGACTTCTTTGTTGTGTCTTCCTCCAGTAAGGCAGTAATTCTAATGTTGTTCCGCTTCATAGCATCAGACATAGCTCTTAAGTTTTCTTCAGCTTCTCTGATGATCTTATTAGATTTTTGTTCGCATTTGTTAAAGTCTGCTTGGTTGTCCTCCAAGTCACCGATACGATTCTCTGATTCCTCCAGTCGCTTCTCGAGGTCCGTGAGTGTGCTACTGGTTTTCGTTATTTCCTCCCTAAGCTCTTGTATTTCTCTTTGATTTATGGCTTTTACTTCTTCTATCATTTCATCCTTTTTCTGTATTGTTTCCCTCATATCCTCTATGATTCCAAGTAGCATTCTGAAAATTTCTTTCTGTGGCAGCTCAATGTCAGCTTCCTCTATGCATGTCATTATGTTCAGGACATCTTCTGGCATTGCCTTTTGTTTCTCCCGTTTTCTCGTTGAGGTCATTGGGGCTGATGGCTGTTTTTTGTGTTGGTTTAGATGAGCCAAGTGCCATTTTCCTGGGAGTCGACGAGCACTGGCTCTCTCTGGGAAACTTGTAGGAGTGTTTCTTCAAACTGCCTATAGCTTATTTCACTATGGAATTAACCTAGCACTTTATCCTCCTGTGGCTTCCCTCTCAGGGGAGTGACCCAGAAGGGTTGCCTGCTTTGGTGTTACAGAGGTTGGGCAGAGGCTCCTGCAGCAGCTTGGAGCATTGAGGAGTGTTGGCCTAGCTGCCTTACGCCCTCAGGCACACAGGCAGGAATTTCCCAGTAAGAAGTTGAGCAGAGTAACCCCTGGTGGAAGTCAGCAGGACTGTTCCCAGCCTAGCTATCTACCCAGGGTGGAGCTCACCTAGCTGGGTGTGGCTCAGGTGTAAATGCTCTAGGCTAAGGGGAGTGGTCTGGCAGTTAGCAGTAGAATGTGAGAGACCAAGAAAGAGCCAAAGGGGAGACAAAAAAAGTTAAAAAGCAAGCCCATTGAGCCTGAGGATTTTATATTTTTATCTCCCTAGCTAGCTAGAGTATACTCAAATGTAATCGTCTCTCAGTCACTGGGCTGCAGCTCCTTGCTGTTTAAAGCTGACTCTTGCTACAGCAGGTCTTTGTTATGCTAAAAGAAGCCAGGCCCTGTAGCTGAGTTATGGCATTCCTTAGCTAGGTAGCTTCTTATGTTGATTTATGTTAAGGGCCTCCACCTATGTGCTCCTGGGAGCTGAGCAACCAGACTTGGGTTTGAGTTTTAAACCAATAATATATATTTCACCTTTTTTTTTTTTTGCTTGTGATGTGTGCCGATTTGGGGGCTGTCAGGCTGCCCCCCCCCCCAGGGGGAAATCCTGCTTATTAGAGGGGTTGCTTCCTTCTCAGCCAATTGGAACTAAATTTGCTCCCTGGACGCCCAACTTTCCGCTTTTCTCCCACACCACGATCTTCCTAAGGTAATAATATATTTTTTTCTTTTACTCTAAATTATAGCTACCTGCCACCACTCCCCTGGCCGCGGACTCAAGGCAGCCAATCATGTGGAGAGCTCTGGAGTGAGGTTCCCCTAATGTCTTGGATTCTGTCCCCTCTCGGGCGTCTGACTGCAGAAATCGCTACGCCTGGCAAGGGCATAGCCGGTGCCTGCGGACTCGCCAAAGCTAGAGCACTTTAAAGCGTTCTTGGTTTGCTTTGTGAGTGGAAATCCCACACAAAAAGGGGCTCAGGAGAAATCCTGGTACCCTTGTTCTACTTTCAGGACTCTATCTCCCTGTTTCCTTTGCCTTACCTCCCGATTTTCTGGTCTGGCAGCGGGAGCTCCGGAGGGATGAGTCCTATCTGGTCGCCATTTTCTCCCCCTTCCTCCTCATTTTTACATTTAAATCAGACACTAATACCTCCTTGCTCTGTCTCCATACACACCAAGGAAACTTCTAAAGATAAATTAAGTTCCCTAACCATTCAGGGGGCTCTACTCTCATATAGAATTATAGTCTCAGAACTCTCAGGAGCAGTTGTACCTATGGGTCAGCATTGATTCAATGGCAGTATGTTTGGAGTTTTGGAAAGCTATATCTCTATCTAAAAAATATTCTCAGAGAACTCAATGTCAGCAAAGGACTTGGCATTCAGACTGACACATAGGTTCTTTGGCGTTTTATTCACATAAGTCAGGACAGCAGCTGCATGCACCAAATACCAAGAGCTGAGAGGAAGGAAGGGCACTGTGGGGATTTCACCTGGAGAGACTTTACCTGAGTGGCCACCTGTCTTTGCTACATGACTTCTCCACCTCTTGACATTCTGATTTCAATAGTTGTTGGGCATTTTAGATGTGACATGTTTTCACCTATCACATCCAAATCCAATCTACAAAGAGGTTTGGCCCATAGAAACCATCAGTTTCTCCCAGACCCTCTGGCTTTCTGTCTCTTTCTTCACTCCCAGTCTCTCAGATATACATAAAACCCACACACCCTCTTACTCTCACTCTCATCCTACCAGGTTTCCTTTGACACAGGAAGAGTGTTTGAGATACCCAGGATGAACTAGAGGTTAGTTTTGTGGAAAGATCTGGAAAACCGTGCAGAGCACGTGCCTTAGGATGATCCATGAAAGAACTGAGAAAGCTGAGTTAATAGACAGATCAACTCCCATCCGTCACTCCTCTCAGGCCACTCCCAAGTACTAATTCCTCAGTACTTCCAGCCTGCCAGCACTCAGGGAGGCCCTGCGAGGTGTTAGCCAAAGCCTTCCAGGTGCAAAGGCACAGCTGGCAGTAATTGGAAACCACCCAGAAATAAGAGTGTTGGGGGAAGCAGGCAGGCACAGGCAGTTATGTTGCATAGGCATGGGGCTATAGCATGGAGCAATACATTTAAACGATTGTCCTTGTGGCGCTTGCGTTCTACTGAACCTAATTTCTGTGATCAGCGTTATTTACTCCCAGGGCTCATACGGTTCCATATCCTTGAAGGAAATGTGGTGAATCAGTGCTGCTCACGGAAGACGCGGGTGGAATCAAATGGTCCTCGAAAGTTGTAGAGGCAGCATTTTTCCTCCCGATCAATGCCCAGTCTAGACAAAAGCACAATCCTAAATTACATACGGGACACCATTAGCCAAGACTCCACTTTCTACTAGAGTCTATGTGTCAAAGAAATCCGAGTGCTTGTTTTAATTTTTATTTCATTAGTTTACCTTGAATTAGACACATTTGAAAATGTCCGTGTGGGGTCATTGAAGCTGGACAGACATGGAGAGGAGTGTATTGGGCCATCCATGCCTGATCTGATGAGGAACACATTCGGGCAATATCCCCAAACACCAGGGAATAGACAACAGTAAAGCTTAGCAGTTCAACTCATGAAATCATTTATTGTCTTGCAATTCACTTGAAAATGAGGAAGGAGATTGCTGGATAATTGTATGTTTAACTCTTTAAAAACTGCTCAACTCTTCTCCACAGCAGCAGCAGCAGCATTTTCTTTCCCCGGCAGCAATGGCTGAGTTCCTTTGTTTTGCATCTTCTCCGACACATGTGGCTTTCTGTTTTCTAGGCTTTTGTGTTTGTTTTGTTTTCATTAAGCCATCCCAGTTAGTGGGAAGGGGTAGCTCACTGTGGTTTTGATGTGTTATTTCCTTAATGACAAACAATGTTGAGCATCTCTTCATATGCTTATTGGTCACCAGCTGTGGTAGTTACATAATCTGTTGTCAATTTGAGATTTAAGAGTGAAGGGGTGGAGCTCAGCCTGTCAATCAGGTCACAGTTTGATGACCTCATTTGGAGGTGCTAAGGAGATAAATAATTCCCTGGAGGTGGGACACATGCTCACTGCCTGAGACATTACTGACTATGAGCCTGATGGAGCTACACTGATGCAGCGAGAGCCCTAGAGCTGGAGGAGCCCTGTGACTCCTGCCAGCGCTGAGATGCTTCCACCACCACTGGATCCACAATACTTTCCACCCACTAGCCTGTGATCTTCCTGCAGTTGACATCATTGCATGTGTTGCATGGGTCTGAAGAGGAGGAATATATGCATTGGTTTCAGACATATGGGCTAATATTGGACTTATGTTCTTGATCTGGACTGGGCTGGGATGTTTCCTCAATATTAAATTGCTCTTGTATATAAAGTTCTTTCTTATACATATATAAGTGACTATGAATTTGTTTCTTTAGTCAACCCAGACTAACACAACGGCATAGCCTTTTGTCTGCACCATTTATTCAAATCCTTTGCTTACCTTTTAACTGGGCAGAGGATGTCATCTGGTCTTTATTATTGCGTTCTGTGAGTTCTTGATATATTCTGGATAGTAGAGTCTTACTGGAGAGATTACTTGCAAATGCATTCTCTCATTTTATGCCTGTGCTTATCATGTTTTGTTTTGCTTTTGTACATGTTTTGGTATGGCTACAGTTTATACATAAAGCATATGAAATATTAGAGGAATAGATTAAAATGCTTTACTGATACCCTACATTATCCACTGATATGGAAATAGACACTTATTCACATAAAACTAGGATCTAGGGAGAAAATGAGTGCCTATCACTGGAGCTCTTCAGCCAGAGATTAAATTGGAGAGGGGATTCGAGGAACCTTTGGAAGTTAGCCGGAATGACTTTTAAAGGCCTTTCAACTTAGATTCTATATCTCTGATCCCTTTGTGTTTCCAAAGCATCTTAATTCAACTTATTTCATGGCATTTACCTTATTCTGCCTTTTATTATATTTATTTATGTGTGGCTGTATGTGCTTCTGTCTTCTAGTTGATTCAGTTCTTTGAGGGCAGAAGCTACTTTGTATATTTCTCTTTGAATCCCACGTTATCTGAAGTGATGCTTTCACATGTGAAGTATTCAAGAACTGTTCACATTCAAAGGACAAGTGTTGTTCAATTCACTTATATGAAAAATTTTAGAGTAGGTTTAAGTGTACAGAGACCAAACTTGATTAGTGCTTACCGGGGTGGGGAGGAGGGAAATGGTAAAGAAGACTCCAAAGGTGTAGGGGATATCGAGCTTCTCCTAAGGATGATTGAACCTTAGGTAATGGATACGGGTAATCAATGAACACCATGTTAAGCACAATTAATGACACTGGACTATACAAGTGAATATTCCTATATGGCTCATGTTTTGTTACATACATATTTAGCACAATAAAAAAGATGCTTGTCCATTTAAATTGTAAAATGTGATTAACTTTTAACAAAGCAAAAAATACTGTTTGACGACTTGGGGGTGGAATACTGTCTATCCCTCTGAGAGCAAGGAAAGTAGTGGGGGACGCTGGTCACAGGTGACCTCCTTCGATCGTCATCATCAGCTTGGAGTGCACCATCACTTAGTAAACCAGTATCCGTGTGCAAAGCATAAGGCCTACGCCTCTCCAGGGTGCCATGACCCTGCAGGGGTTTGCTCACCCAGCGACGACTGCCGGATCCACATATAGAGCAGTTAGCCTGTGTCAGGAGCTGTGCCGTGCTCTCCGGAGACTATGTTATATGCTTCTGTTCTTAAAGAGACCAGGCCTCAATTCCGAAGATGAGGGACGAGGAACAACTCATGAAGCAGAGAATGCTGAAATTCCAAATCCTAAAAAGCCATAGCCTATTGCTGGTGAGCCCATCTGACGCACAGCGACCCTATGCCGCAGAGTAGGGCTGTCCTCTTGGGTTTCCAATGCTGGGCTATTTGTGGAAACAGACTGATACCTCTTTCTCCTAAGGAGCAGATGGTGAGTTTGAACCAACAGTCTCTTGGATGGCTGCCTAGTGCTTAACCACTGTACCACCCGTGCTCCTTTACCGGATAGTATAAAAGTACAAATCGGTTTCCAGGGCATGCTCTGGGATCCCAGGGTGAAGAGTCTCTCTGGGCATGTCAACTAGGCAAGGCTTCCTGGAGGAGCGTGGATTTGAGCAGGACTTTGAAGTACTGACACTTGTGAGCTGGTGAGATCGGCATTATCCGCCTCAGGACCTCGGCCCTCTCCTTATCACTCCTCCCAAACATGTGCTGCCAGCGTCCTAGGAATCTGGGTCACATGTTCGACAGCTTCTTTGCCGCCGGCTTTGGCAACAATCAGTCTTTATCTGTCGTCGTGATAGAGCCCCAAACTCAGTGTTTTCATCTGTAAATGTGGCAACATATGAGGGAGGCGATATCAAGAATTTCCTCCAGAGGTAAAAGTTTTCAGTTTTTGAGAAAAGATTGTTTTCTGAGAGAGAGATAGACAAAGGGACTTGAGCTTGGCGCACCTTCTGTGGCCGCACACACTGAAAAGAGAAGCAGAGCCCTAAATCCAGGCAGAGGAGAAGAAGACCAGGGAGAAGGAGGAAACACTGAGCCAGGGCTTCACAGTATGCCCTCAGCTGAGAGTGACCCTCATGGAGACTGCACCGCCCTAGCCGGCGGTGGGTGCTTCTCAAACGGCTGGCCCCGCTGAGGTGGTTCGCAGTCTTGTTCCTGCTAAATTGGGCCTGGCCGTCATCTGTCCCTACAGTAGTTGCCACAGCCACAAAGAATTGATTTGGCTTCAACCCCCCCCTCCCCCGTCTCTGCTGTGAAGCATGGGAGTCTAGCTCTTGTGGCAGAAACTCTAAGGTGACAGCTTCCAGAAGGAAGCACTTAACCATTAACGGATCCAGAGAGCAAGCTATTATGCGTTCAACAGAAAATCGGATAAATGGAACTTGGGCCATCTGTATCATTTTTCTCTCTGTTATTTACGTGGGAGGAGGCTATCAGAGATGTTTGGGTGTTGCTTTTTGTCTTTTCATTTAACAAACATGAATGAAGCATGAGGAGTCCCTGGGTGGTGCACATGGTGAAGTGCCCACTACTAACCCAAGAGTTGATGGTTCCAATCTACCTCGAGGTGCCTGACAGAGAAGTATGGTGATCTGCTGCTGAAGATCACAGCCATTGAAAGCCCTGCGCTGTGTAGTTCTACTCTGAAACGTGGGCTCGCTGTGTTAGAAACGACTCGATAGCAGCCGGGGCAAGCAATCATCTTCTCACTCATGAAACTGTTCACCGAGTCACTGATTCAACTAGTCGTGATGCTCCAACATGCCACCGTCTGTGCTAGATCTGCAATGTCAAGACCACTAATACGCTGTCCCTGCCCTCTGGAAGCTAACAGTCTGTGTAAGAGAGAAGAGAGAACCAGTGACCATGCACGGTGGCAAGTGGTATGAAACAGTTTCACACAGAACACAGAAAATGGATACTGACCGCTCACAATTGAGGATTAAGGAAGAATCCCAGGTAGCTAAACTTTTTGCTAAATCTGGGAAGTCTGGATGGTGAACTGGAAGAACAGGGTCCTGAGGGAAAGGATCGGAAGCACACATGGTGAGTTCTGCTCTGAAATGCGTTAATTCAACAAATACGCAATGAGCTTTTTTTTGGGCCCGACACTGTTCGGCGTGCTGGAAATAATACACGGGACACAGCAAAAAAGTCCGTCTTTAGGGAGCTGGCATTCTGGCAGGGCAATTGACACGGAGCAAACAGATCAGTTATACAACATGTTAGAAGTGTATGGACCAATACATAAAAGAAGGGCAAGGGGTGGGGGCGTGTCAAGGGGAGCTTAATGCTTCTAATAGATAGGCTGTAGGGGACCACCCTGAATTGCTTCTCATCTTCCCTTCAGAGTGGCTCCTCCTGAACCCATCTTCCAAATTTTTGTCTTGAGGACTGCCTGAGGTATCTAGTGTCGCTATGGCTCAAATTCCACAAGTGAGTGACTTTAATAAAGAGAAATGTATTTTCTCACAGCTCCGGAGGCTAGAAGACAGAAGTCAGGGCCGGGCTCTGGAGGAAGCCTTTCTCTCTGGGTTGCTGGTAGAAAGGCCCTTGTCTCCAAGGTGCCACTACTCTTCCCCAGCTCCGTTTTCGCTCCCTCGGTTAATCCCTTTTCTGTCGCAAAAGAAATTGACTCAGCTTTTACCCTAAGCTAATTCTGCCTCATTAACCAAGAAAGCCTATTCCCAAATGGGACTATCAACTCAGGTTAGAGTTTGCAACACACGGCAGGGGAGAAAGGCATAATTCAACCTTTGACAATAGTGATCCTCAAGTTGATTCATGACCTTCCCTGGTGGTAGGATCCATGCTAGCCCCCCTGGCATCACTGGAGCATCACTTCTGGGGGGAGGGGGAAGTAGATGCTGGTTGACTGCCTCCTCCTCCTCATCTAGTTCTGCCTTCATGTCCCCCTGAGATCTAGCTAATTCCAGGGAAATTGGAGTCACCTCAGTTTCGAGTAAAAACCAATCCACCCATTCTACCCAGAGCAGTTACCAAACCCAATAAATTCCTTTATAGCTGAAATCTGTTGCTTGTGTAACTTGTACTTTAAAGAAGTAGAACTAATGTGGTGTAAAGGCAAATGGAGTGTGTGTGTGTGTGTGTGCGTGTGTGTGTCTGCTCCGTGTGGACAGCCCTGGCCAGAGTAACTGGTTATGGGAGAACATTAGAGCTGAACACATCCAATGATGCTTGGGCTGGAAATGCCGGGACAGAGGCATTTCTCCTCCTCGCCATATGGGGTGTAGACATGAGATCTGGAACCTTTGGGCTCTCATGGGAAAGTCAGCACAGAGATCAGTTGAAAGAAGGAGGTAAGAATCAAGAGACAGATGGCCCAAGAACCTGAGCCGGAACCCTGATGACACAAGAGCCCCGACACCTGTACTTCTCTAAGCAGCTTCAGTGCCGGTTTAAAAAAAAATCAGCTCACTCCCACAGAGTCTATTCAGGCTCATAGCAACCCTCTAGGACAGAGGAGAACTGCCCCTCTGGGTCTCCGATACTGTAAATCTATACAGTAGTAGGAAGCCCCATCTTCTTCATACTGACTAGTGGTTTCCAACTGCTGACCTTGTGGTTCGTAGTAGCCAAACACATCACTCACTCCACCACCAAGGCTCCTTGGGGACTGCTCAGAAAGGCAGATTACCCGGGCTAAGGCCAGAACTACTGAATCAAAAAAGTCAGAGCAGCAGCCTGTGTTCTGACAACCGCTGCTATTCCCTACAGCACTGACTCCGAGTGGTTACCGAGCACAGCACGTTCATTCCTAGTTCAAGTCCATGCGAGTGGGGTTTCCTGGACAAATAGGGCTAGTGCGGAGTCAAGGCAACTGGAACTGCATGTGTGTCCCGCCCTGCCCCTTTCGATCGGCTCCTTGTGAGCAGGCCTGTCACTGATGAAACCTGAGCAAGCCCATAACTCTTCTATACGCTCAGTTACTAGAAAATGTCTCAGTCCCCGGGTTAGTCTGGGTAGACTAGAGAAACAAATCCATGGACACACATATGTACCTAAGGGAGAGGTTTATATACAAGAGGTTTATACACAAGAACATTGAGAACACATCCCAGCCCAGTCCAGATCAAGTTCATAAGTCTGATATTAGCCCATATGTCCGATATCTATAAAGTCCTCTTCAGACTCACGAAACACATGCGATGAAGCCAAATGCAGGTGGATCACAAGCCAGTGGGTAGAAAGTCTTTGGGTCCAGGGGCGTTGTAAGCATCTCAGTGCTGGCAGGGTTCTCTACGTGGCTTCTCTGGCTTCTGAGGTCTGGTTGCGTCCATGTGGATTGTCTTCGGCAATGTCTCCCAGGAAATGGCAGAGAGAGACAGGTGTCTTCTGCCTCCAAGGTGGAAATACCAGATTTCCCAGAATTCTCAGGAGAAGGCCATGCCCACACAGAAGTCTCATTAACTGTCTCCAGATTGACAGCCTAGTCTCCAACCCTACACTCTTCATCCTTACATTGACACCAGATTAGGTGACTACCACAGTCACTTAATCACAAAATACCGAATCATTCCTGAAATTAGAAAGTTCATTCCAATATCGTCATACTGCAGTCGTGATTGACAGAACTTTCGGGAAGTCTCACCCTCCCCACCCACTGAACCACACCCAGCAGGACCTCAGCTCTTCTGCAGTGAATTCAGTGAGGAACCAGGCAGCCTCTACCGCCTCCGTTCACACCCTCATAAGCACAACTTGTTTCTATCTCCACCCTTAAAGTCCCTCCACCCCAGGACCAGAGGAGGGAGAAGTGAGAAAGGCGAGATCCAAAAGCCCTTTGTGATTGTTGTTTGTTTGTTTGGAATCATTTTATTGGAGGCTTGTACAACTCTTATCACAATCCATACATCCATCCTTTGTGTCAAGCACATTTGTACATTTGTTGCCATCATCATTCTCAAAACGTTTGCTTTCTGCTTGATCCCTTGATATCAGCTCCTCATTTTCCCCCTCCCTCCCCTCATGAACCCTTGATAATTTATAAATTATTATTCTTTTGGCATGTCATACATTGTCTGATGTCTTCCTTCACCCACTTTTTTGTTATCTGTCCCCCAGGGAGGGGGTTATATGTAGATCCTTGTAATAAGTCCCTCCTTTCTACCCAACCTTCCCCTTCCCCTCCTGGTATTGCTACTTTCGTTATTGGTCCAGAGGGGTTTATATGTCCTGGATTCCCCATGTTTCCAGTTCTTATCTGTACGAGTGCACATGCTCTGGTCTAGCCAAATTTGTAAAGTAGGACTGGAATCATGATAGTGGAGGGGGGGCATTCAAGAACTAGAGGAAAGTTGTATCAGTGTTGTACTGCACACTGACTGGCTTGTCTCCTCCACGTGACCCTTCTGTAAGGGGATGTCCAGTTGCCTACAGATGGGCTTTGGGTCCCCACTCCACACTTCCCCTCATTCACAATGATATGATTTTTTTGTTCTTTGATGCCTGATACCTGATCCCACTGATACTTCATGATCACACAGACTGGTGTGCTTCTTCCATGTGGGCTTGTTTGCTTCTCAGCTAGATGGCTTCTTGTTTACCTTCAAACCTGTAAGACACCAGATGCTATATGTTTGTTTTTTTTATGCTATATGTTTTGATAGCCTGCCAACATCAACTTTCTTCATCACATTTGCTTATGCACCCACTTTGTCTTCAGTGACTGTGTAGGGTAGGTGAGCATCATGAATGCCAGTTTAATAGAACAAAGTGTTCTTGCATTGAGGGAGTACTTGAGTGGAGGCCCAATGTCCATCTGCTACCTTAACACTAAACCTATAAATATATGCACAAAAATCTATTTCCCCATCATAATATATAAATATATTTACATATGTACATGCCTATATTTAGATTTCTATCAATGCCCTTTGCCTCCTAGTTTTTTCCTCTATTTCCTTTTACTTTCTTCTTGTCCAACTATCATGTTCAGTCTTCATTTGGGTTTCAGTAATTCCTCTCAGTTAAATTGTCCTTGATCAAACCCTACCAGGCCTCCTACACCCTCCTCACCACTGATTTTGGATCACTTGTTGTTTCCTTCTTCCTGGGTTTGTTAACACCACTTCCTTTCCCCCACCTCCCCTCTCCCATGTCCCCCCAGAACCGCTAATCCCTGTTGTTTTCTCCTCCAGATTGTTTATCCCTCCTATCTTATCTAGACAGACCTGTAGAGATTATAATATGCACTAAAAAAACAAGACAGAGCAAAACAAAGCAACAAAAGAAAACAAAAACTGCAAGAAAAAAAGAGAGAGAAAAGCCTGTAAATAGTTCAAGGACTGTTTGTTGACGTTTAAGAGTGTTTTCCGGTAGAGTCTGTTGGGGTGCCATGCCCTGGCCCCAAAGTCTATTTTTGATATTCCCTTAGGACTTCCTTGTTCTGCTCCCCTTACTGTTCTGTTGCACATCCTAGTGTTTTGCCTGGGTGTGGTGGGGTCAGATCAGACACAATTCCCACACTGTATCTCCAGTGTTGTCCCCTGTAGGGCTGTGGGTCAGTGAGGGATGTCATGTCTTATAGTGGGGCTGACCCTATGGTTCTCTCTGTGCATTGACTGCTCTGAGCAGGGATATAATCATCAAAGTTTGGTGGGCCAGGATGTGCTCCACTCTCTTCCTCCCCCTTCATTTGCTCCGATGTGCTCTGATCAGACATGTCCCTCCCCCTGAGCTGTAGCTCAGTGCTGTCCTCTGAAGTAAATTCTTCTGGGGGAAGGGGCAGGTGTCCACGTAGTTGGGATTGGAGCCGGCCCCTCAGACCTCTGTACTGGTTCCCTGCTTCATGCCGGTATGTTGCATTCGCGTCTTCGAGCACCAGGTTGAAGTCTGGTAGCTCTTCCCCTGTAGAGATATAAACAATACTCTCCCCTTGGGTGAGTTAGTGCCCTGTTCCCCTGCTCCCCATTTTCCCTCCCTCCTTTTTAGTTGGCTACCATATGTATTCCTGGATTGGGTCTGGCCCTGCCATACTGCCTGGACCTCACCCCAGGAATGGTTTGTATGCAGTACCTTTTCCCTGTGCCCCTTTTGCATTATCGTTTTTTAGAGCTTACTTCAGTAGACTCATGTTGCATGTGTTCTTTTTTGCTTGGCAAAAGCCCTTTCTTATTAGCCCTTGTTGTAGGGCTGCCCAACCTGGACCCACAAGTGTGTTGGGACATTTTTGTAGGTCCATCAGAGACTCCCACTGTGGAACCCCACCTACCGTTCCCCGAGGCAGATGGAGTCTCTCCTGATTCCACTCAGCCACAGCCTCTGCCTGTGGGGTACACATCCCAGATGCCTAGCAGAGGTATTGTCCTTGGTCAGGAGCCCTTTGGAAAGATCTCTGGCTGACATCTTCATCTCAGATTCCATGTCTGACTGGGCACCTGCAGGGTTTTTCAAACACCTCTTACTGGACGGCCATCTCCTTCCTCTCAGGTCCAGCGGGTCAGGTGCAGGGTGTGGGGGGGAGGAGTTTGCATTTCTAACCAGCACCCAGGTGCCACGGAAGCTGTGAGGTTCCCCCAGACAGAGGTAGGGAGGCATGCGTGCTCAGGACTCTGGCTCTGGTCTGCTGGTCATCTTTTGGTCCTTGCTGCCTTCTTTCAACTTAGGTTCAGGCTGATTTTCTCAGGGAAGCTAGCGTGTGTCCCCCAGCCACAGGTTTTCTGTCTGCCTACCACATGACTGAGAAGAAGACTCGGTCCTTAGCTTGGTGTCCTGGGGCAGCCGTGGCTCTCCGCTCCAAGCGAATCCACCATCCCCACCACTTCAAGGAACGCACAACTAACCCTTCTCCAACCTCATTTAGGGTTGGAGGTAGGCCAAATTTCTCCAGAAAATTCTTCATTGCCAATCCACTTGACAACAATCTTGCCGTCCGCTCTGACACTCTGGTGTGAGAGGTCTTGTGGAGAGCACTGAAATCGGTTCTGGATACTTGGTGTACTACATCATTGATCTCTCAAAGCCTCAATCAAAACGCTTCACGCAATGTCCTGATCCACAACTGAAAACACACAAAGTGTTGCCAGCCCCTGTGAGTCACAGGCCTCCCCTCTGAGAAGAGGGAAATGTGTGTGCATTTAGAGTGTCTAGCCTTGAAATGGGGTTTGCATGTTTCAGAAAGCTTATGGAGTGTGTGTAGCACATTGTGCCAAGAGAGAGTTCTTCCTTTCAGTTGCAGAAGAGGAAATTCCGCTTCCAAGAGAACAAATAGCCTAGTCAGACATGGAATCCCAGCACAGACCTGGTGGACTGCTAAATGCTTTAATCAATGTCCCCTTCTGTGCCAGTTTGACATCTGAGTGGAGAGACAGCACCGTGAATAAGCAATTACCCATGCACACAGGGCGGTCGAGTGGAGACCCAAAGCCCATCTGTAGACAGTTGGACATCCCCTCACAGACAGGCCACAAGGAAAGGACGAATCCACCAGGGCACAGTTTAGCACCAATGGAACACACAACATTCCTCAAGTTCCTGGATGCTTCCTCCCACCCCCCAACTATCATGGCCCAGTGCTACCTTACAAATCCGGCTAGACCAGAGCATGTACACTGGTACAGATAAGAGTTCTTGACACACAGAATCCAGGACAGATAAACCCCTCAGGAACAATAAAGGGAATATTGATACCATGAGGGTAGGGGGAAAGTGAGGGGAGGAGGGGGAGGAAGAGAGAACCGATCACAACGACCGACATATAACATACACACCCAACCCACCAGGGGGACAACAATGGAAACGTGGGCAAAGGGAGACATCAGATGGTTTAATATATGAAAATAACAATAACTTATAATTTATCAAGGGGTGGGAGGGAAAGGGGGAAGAGCAGCTGATACCAAGGGCTCAGGTAGAACGAAAATGTCTTGAAACAATGATGGCAACATACATACAAATGTGCTTGAGACAATTGATGTATGGATTGTTATAAGAGTCCCCAATAAAATAATTTATTAAAAATATAAAATTACAAAGTTTTGTTATGGGAAGGTGGCTCAAGGTGTCAAGCCTCTTCATGCCTGGGTTCCCTTCCTGCTCACAATGCAGATTCCAGTCAAGGGAAAATTCAGACCAGAGTCAGAGAAAAGGGTCGAACAGAGAAAGTGGGTTTATTGAAGGAGGTGCTTTGGAAAAAGAACCACAGAACTCCAAAGGACCCTTATCTAGTCTAAAAGGTCTGGGAAACTTAAATTTGGGTAAGGGCAGATCTCTCATCATTGGCTGGCTTTCTAACAGGTAGAACTTCTGCTATTGGCTGGTTCTCTGAGGTGTACCTCCTCTGTCCAGGTATGTCCATCCCTGCACCCCTGCATCCCAGACGTGACTTCCGACTGTGCCCTTGTCTCCAGACCCAAAACTCACTCGTCTGTCCAGTCATTGTGGAGGTAGTGTGAACACCCTGTCTTCTCCCAGCCAGCCTTTTCCTTATGTCTGCTCTCTTCTCTTGATGGGGAAACGTGTCTTATCTGCACTTCTCCTTCCTTCCTCCATGTGGAGAGGTATGTGGGAAAATATGTCTCCCCCCTGGCCTTTGTGTCACAACTCCTGCCATCATCATCATCACCACACACCCTTGCCCACCTCTGTCCACCAACAGTAAGAACCATATAGCAGATCTCAGGAGGGAGACATGCCCGTTTAGGCTGCAGTGGCTTATGAAGGGTCCATTGGAGGGTGAGATGAGCAGGAGTTAGAAGGGGGGAGACTGTAGGAGGCAAATGTTGGGAAGAGGAAGCGAGTCTAGATTACGTGCAGGATAGCAGGTGGACAGCAGGCAGAGATAAGGTTAGAATAGAAGGTCTTTGCCGCCTTCTTTCGACTTAGGTTCAGGAAATCCAAGTCCATTTTTAAAAAGCCTAGTTCAGCAGGTACAACATTCCATTGGAAATGGACAGAAGCACGCCCAAAACAGAAACACATATGGAAAAAGTTACTTATTAGTCAGTTGTAAAAATATTACCAGAGCTTGCAGGAACCTAGCCGTATAGTTTGCTTAGGAGCAGCAACTCAGTGTCTGCTAACTCAGGCCCTAAGCTGAAAACTTACTAGACTCAAGGAAGGCAGATGCCAAGACACACAGAGATCTCCAAAGGATGCTGAGGCCACAGGTAGAGTGGAGGCAAAGACCTGCCCCCAGAGCTGACACAGAGAGAAAGACTCCCCGGACCTGGGGCCCTGAATTTGGGCTTCTAGCCTCCTAAACTGTGAGGAATCACAGATGTTTGGTAAAGTAACCTGCTGGAGGTATTTATGCTACAGCATCACTAAACAATTGAGGCAGGCGCCGAACCTAACAATTGCAAGTAACAAGAACCAACTTACTATAAAAAGAGGGGGAAGTCCACCACATCACACTTTTACATCCAAGATATGAAAAAGAATGAGAATCATGGTGTTGTGGCCCAAAAATGAGGAAGGAGAGCTGATTGGGAGTGGAGTTACCACAAGGAAGTTGTTAAGGTCAATGGCAGGCATCTGACGTTTGAGGAGATTATAGAGCATTAAAATAAAACAAAGCCATTTTCCCTCATACAGAGGGATAGCTGGCTAGAAAACAAAGCAAACAACAACAAAATCAGAGAGCCTGAGAGGCAGAACAAAGCTGATCACACCACTCTCCATGCAAAGCATGGTCATTTTCTGAAGCTATTGAGAGCTGTTGGCTTGAGCCAGCCCTGACTCCTGGCCGCCACACTATGCTCAGTGGGATTGACCCTCTGTGCTCCACTGGCTGAAATTTCAGAAATAGATGGTCAGGTTTTTCTTCCTTGTCTGTCTTTGTCTGGAAGCTTTGCTGAAACCTGCTCGGAATCGGAGCAACGCACACCAGCTTCCAGTGAGGGATAAATGAGGGCTGTGTAGGCCGTGCATTGGCGGGGAAGTGAACTTGGGTTTCCTGCATGGGATGTGAGAGTCCTGCCCCTAAACCTACACTGCTCTCCTACTAGCAGCAAAAAACTGCACGCAGAGGATGCCACAGAGACTAAGAAGCCCCGAGGCCCTGCAGGGCTGTCCTTTGTCCCCCAAGGGCAGAGAAGGTCCTGTGTTCCGCAGAGTGCTACGTGCTCAGTGCTTAGAGTTGAAGCAGGGAAGGCAGTGGGTGAAAAGTTACCCAGTTCTACTGCTGGGAAGGGCTGGTCCTTTGTCTTACAGACAGTTCCTGTGTCTGTTAATATTACATGAACTTCATACTGTCCCTAATTATAAAGTGCTGACATTTAATGTATAGGCCCCTGGGAATTGCCATAACACTTACAGGTTGCTAGGATACAATTCAGCATCACCCCCTGACTCCCCACTACTCCACTTGTGATCATTATTTAAAATTTTTTACAGTGGAATTTATTTGATTTAACAATGTTACCTAGGTTTTGTCCTTCATTTTTTAGAAGAAAAATATCTTCTTTCAGCCAGTGCTAGAGTTATTCACAGAGTGGCGAGTTCCTTTTGCTTTTGAATGGGGTCTGATGAGTTCTATGTAAATCACAGGGTCGGTCATTTATGGAGGTACCGTTATTACTTGAGTGAAAGGGCATGCATCATTAGTAAATCCTGGATGTAGGCGCCATCTTATTATGATTCTGAGCTCAAGCAGATATTAAATGAAAGTCTTTATATATTACTTCTACACATAATACAATATTTCAAAAATTATTTTCTTAGTAGGTAGGGAGGTGGAAAAAGCACCTCTGTTCTGGCATTTGTGCTGGGTGCTATAGATTGAATTGTGTCCAAAATATGTATTGAAATCCTTATTCCTGTGGATGCGATCTTGTTTGGAAATAGGGAGTTTCTTCTGTTATGTTAATGGGGTCATACCAGAACACAGTGGGGGCCTCTTATGGATTGAATTGTGACACCCCCAAATGTGTGACAATTTAGCGAGGCTAGGATCCTTACGCATTATGTAATCAACTTTCATTTTGTCATCTGATGCAATTATTTATATGTTATAAATCCTAAACTCTGTGATATTTATAAGGCAGGATTAGAGGCAATTATGTTAATGAGGCAGGATATCATCTACAGGATTACATTATATCTTGATTCAACTTTTTGGAAATTAAACAAGGGAGCCGAATTGAAAGGACCTATAGCAATTTTAAAAAGAGAGAGAGAGAGAGCTGGGATTAGGGCACATCTTTTAGCTTGGAGTTCCTATGTTGAGAACCTCCTAGACTCAAGGGACAATATATACCAAGACATACAGAGATTTCCAAACGATGCTGGGACCACAGATATTTAAAGGAGACAAGGACGTGCCTCAGGGGCCGACAGAGAAGGACTCACCTGAAACTGTTGCCCTGCATTTGGACTGCTAGCTTCCGGAACTGTGAGGAATTACATTTGTTTGTTAAAGGCATCTACTTTGGTATTTATATTATATCAACACTAAATCATTTCGGCAGGTCTTAGACCTAATCATCTCTGAGTTATGATACCAGGGAAGAAACCAGAGACACATACAGAAGGAAGTGAGATGCCAAAAATGCCAAGGATCTCACCAGGCCACCAATAAGGAAAGACTTGCCTCCTGGAGCCATGCACCAATTTCAGACTTCGAGCTTCCCAAACTGTGCAATAACAAATTCCTGCTCATTAAAATGACCTACTTGTTGTATTTTTGTTGTGATAACAGTAGGCAACTAAGGTACTTGGCTACACAAATACGCAATGCCCACTGGAAATCTGCATTTACAGATACCAGACTTGAAACCTGAAGATTTTCAAGCTTTTATGTTTGGCATTAGCATGAGCTGCCAGCACCGAAGGTACAGCTGCCTCCATATTTCTTGGCATGACGGAGTGCTGTGTTTGTTATACTGCATTTTACTTATTTAATGGCTTTATTGGCATATACGACATATATCATGCAATTTGAACTTTCAGTCACATTAAGACGTGTTTTGCAGTCATTACCCCATCTCTTTCTGAACATTTGTTTCTTCTCACGGCTGTTAGTTCCCCATTTCCCCCCAGCATCCCCTGCCATGCCATAGGCAACCATTAATCCAGTTACTGTCTCTCTAGATTTACCTATCCTGATTTCATAGACAAAAAAAACCCATAAAAAACAAAAACAATAAACAAGGGGGGAAACAACCTAATGAAAAACCAAAACAGAGGAAAACTTACATCAAAAAGAAAGCAGAAACTAAAAACTGAAACTTAAAAATGGGTCAAAAAAGAGACTAACTGATAAGGTATTACATTTTAACTTTATCTACATCTGCCGAAATCTCCTACACAGTGCTTTCCGTCTGACAGCAAGGTACTCACGTCCCTGGACTGTGGTCAGAGGGGATTCACCGAAGGCTTCGTCCATGTGGAGACCCGCAATGGATTGGGCTTCCAGTGTCATCCATAGCCTTCTGCAAACTAGGTGTTCAGAATTTAAGCTCTGATATGGTTCCCAGCTCCAGATCTGGATTTTATTATGCATAATCCTTGGATCACAGAGACTGGTGTGCTTCTTCCATGTGGACTCAGTTGCTGCCTATGCTTTCAATGCTTCATCAGCTTGTTGAAATATTTCAATTGTCAATCCCTCAAATTCTGGAACATTGTTTTCCGATGGTGCCTTCAGTTCCTCCGGGATGTCTTCCTTCAATACCACATTAACCTCTTAAAGTAGTTGAATGTCAACAATCATTTTGATACAGTGACTCTCTGTATCCCTTCCATCTTCTTCAGTCAATATTGGAACTTGAGACGTGATGTTTTTTCTTCAATTCCTTCAGCTTAACATGTGCTGTGAATGCTCTTTCTCTTTGGCTTTCTGACTCCACGTCTTTGCACATTTCTTTATGACACTCTACTTTGTCTCCTCAGACTGCCTTTGAAAGCTTGTCCGCAGCACAGAGGCACAATTATTTCACAGCCACTTCTTTGCAATGACTATCTCATCAGAATGACTTGAGATTAAAATACATTAATAACCCCCACAAGACGCCCCCCCTTGTTTTGCTTTTGTTATTGTAACTATGCTTTTTCAGAAATGAAAGACAAGTTGACTGAAATGGGGAACAATTGGAGTTGATACAATTGTTGGAACGTGTATGTCCTGAGGAGCCTCTGGTGCTGAGGTTAGTGGGATGAGAACCATGTCTTTAGATTCATGTAGTTACACAGGGCCCCAACATGATGGAAACGTACAGAAAAAGTGGGATAGGAGCTTCCCATTAAATCCCAGAAGCAGAAAATGTAGGTGGTCACTATGTGTACCATAGGTTACCAAAGGGTCAAAGATAGAAGTCTGACACAGGAAGTCTGGATATTATAGAGAAGACAACAAAACAGAATAATTTTTTGATATGCCAAAAAAAGGCAGGGCGGGGAGAAGGCACAGGAGAATTTTACTAAGAACAACTTTTAAGTTAAGGTTCTTTACAAATGATTAAGCAGTCAAGATCTGATGCTTGTTACAAATGGATACAAACCGATTCAGTGCGCTCAACAGATAGAAAAAAGTAAAAACACTGTGGGAGGAAAGTAGGAGGTAAGACGGGAGAGAAGACCCTCGTGTGATTCTCAGCCAATTCATTTTTAATTTGATCACATCATTTCCCCACACAGATTTTCACTTTCTGAAACTTTTCTTTTATATGCATTTTATATGTATTCTTTTATATGTATGAATTTTATATGTGTTTTCTAGCAGTTTTATTGGCATGTAATTCACATATCATCCAATTCAAAAGCTCAGTGACATCGAGCAGAGCTGTACAGTCATCCCCACAATCCATTTTGGAACTTTCTCTTCCTTCTTGTGCTCATCAGCTTCCCATTTCCCGCCAGCCTCCCCGGCCACACCCCTCAGGAGCCTTTAATCCAGTTACTGTCTCCGTAGATTCACCCTTCCTGGATTTTGTATGCAGACGTTAAGAACAAACAAGGAAAAACTAACAAGAATAACAAAGCAAAACAGATTTTAAAAACCTCAATAGAAAAGAAAGCAGCAAATATTAAAAACTAGAACAAATTTAAGTGGATCAAACAGGAGATCCAATGACAGGATGCTAAATTTTAACCTAACTGCATCGGCAACAATTCTCTTTCCGCTGCATTCTGCAGGTGAGCAAGGCTGGTCAGATCCCCGGTCATGGTCGGAGGGGGTTCACCAAGGGCCTAATCCACATGCATACAGAGCTTTTCTTGTCAGACATGCCTCAATGTATGGATCAGTTGTATAACAGAAATTGTGACGGGCTCAGGCCTCATGCATGTAACCTTAAACATTATTCAGTAACAAGAAAATAACTGTTGGAACAATCTTTATACTTTCTATAAAATGCAGGCCTCCTGACACCCATTCAGTGCTGGTTGCAGACTGAACATGTTCTTTGTCTGTTTTGTGCTGCTTAAAAGCTGTCGAATCTACATAATGTTCTTTCCTTCCTTAAAACACACACACACACACACACGCACGCACGCACACACACACACACACACACACACACACACACAGCCTGCCAGGATCTTTGGTCTCTCAAGGACAGGTTATAATGTGGCCACTTTCTTTTCAACACATGGGCTAGGAACTCTCCCCTGCCAAGGCACAAGGGCTCTAATTTTATGAATCATCAAAGCTTTATTTCCTTATACAAGGCGTAGAATAAACTTTTCTTTTGGGCTAATACAATAGCCTTCCAGACTTCAGGATGTCACCAAATGGCACCTGCATGATGTCCAAGAAGAACAAAGGAGAGAGCCATTCAAAGGCCACCTACCTGCGTGTTGCATAACACCTTGTTCTAGAAAATCTATGACCCAGAAAATGCTTGTCTACTTTGTGGAGTTTAAATAGAGCCCAGTGCTGTTCCTTTTTAAAGAACTCCTTTGCAGTTACCTTCCTGTCAGAATTCCAGTCATTATCTGGCTCCCTGGGTTATGTCTCTACCTTTTCTAAAGCTTTTGGGAGGGTAAGAATGGGGAGAAGTTTTGGTTTTTTGTTTTTGTATTGTTTTGTTTTGCAAAGGAAATGTTTATATAGCGATGCCAGGCTTTATCAGATACAAATGACTTTTACTTAATTAAAAAAATGTTTTGTTTTGCAAAGGAAATGTTTATATAGATACAAATGGCTTTTACTTAATTTTTAAAAAAATAAAGTTTTCCCCCCAAAATAAAATAAATAAAATGTTTTCAAAGTAATGTCTGAAGGATTGAACCTTAACTATAAGAATGATAAACATTTTGCTTTCTTTTGGTACCTGGAAACAAAACTCAATCCGGCCAGGATTAATTGATCCCTAAGGCAAGGTAGGGTCCTGGTGGCAAAACGAAGCACTTCTGCCTTGGAGTGCTCATTGCAAAGTCAGCAGTTCGAAACCACCAGTGACTCCACAGGGAAGCTGAGCCTTCATGTTCCTGTAACGATTTACACTTTTGGAAACGTAAAAGTGATCATTCTACTCTGTCCTATAGGGTCAGTATGAATCAGCATTGACTCAATGGCAGTGGATTTTTCTTAGTTATAGCTTGGCAGATTCATGTTTCCTAAATTTTTGTGTAAATAGCACAACGACACTTTCTATTTCACCTGCAGCAGAGACTAGCTTTGCTGGCTCACTACCCCCAAGTCCACCTTTTCCTTTTTCTCAAAACTAAACTCCGTATCCCAGCCCACCCTGTAGGCTTGTACGGTCATGTGACTGGTTGTGACCAATGGAATGTGGACGACAGTGGTGCACCCCGTCAGCCTAGCCCTGCATAGTCCTCACTCATCCCCAGGCAACCCACTGCGGCGTCTAAAGGGATCCAGAAAACAGCTCTGAGGCTCCAAAGGGTGTTGAGAAGCGTAGAATCTGCAAGATTAAATCACTGAAATCGTACAGGATTTTCAAAAATTAGTATAGCTTCCATTGTCCCTTCTTTGGGATCCCTCTCTTCACTTCTCTCCCATCTGGTCTTCATTTGCCTACAGTGAGGGCGGCCCGATTGACTAACCAAACGCCTGTATCGAATCCATCGCAGCCTTAACAGTGTCGAGATGCAGGCTCCATTGAATCAGGAGGAAAAGTACAAGCAATTCTACTTGGGTTGTTTTGTTTGATTGCTTGTTTTCAAAAGCTGACAAGCTGAACCCTCAGGATACCCTGCTCCAGTGGATAGGCACCATGACCTGTTTTGAGATCAAGTAGGACTAGCGTGACAGTCCTGAATGGGCTGATCTCAGCACTAACGAACGACCCAGCAAATCTGTAGATGGCAACTATTTTCTGATAAGGAGGAAAACCAATGTCCATGAACTTGAAAGCATTCAAATACTCCGAAGCACTCTGCCAATTATGAGTATTTGAGTGCACTCTGGCTTCTGGCAGGTAGGCATGGGTGTTGTGGCACAATGCCAGCATTTACAACCGCAGGCCAGGAAAGCCCTGAGTATTACCTGGCACTGGGTCAGGCTTACAAACAATTGCGAGCTTCAAAACAGCTTTTTGAAAAATCTGAAATTCCGATCTGACTTTGGGTCAGTGGCATTCTTCCAGACTCCACATGCCAATGGAGTCTTCTCTTTCTTCTTCTTCAAGCTCCAGACTGGTGGTCTTGAAACTGGGCTCAGGGGTGCCCAGTCAGGGGCTCTCTCAGGAAGTAGGCTCTAGGCTCCACACTCCAGACATAATTTGAAAAATTCCAGTTAGGTCTGTTTTGCAAATTGGGTTTCTTGTTTTGCAAATGTGCGCCTGCAGCACACCTTTCTCCTGGGTCTCCTATTTCATCACCTTCTCGAGCTGAATGGCTCATAGCCACCTCATCTAAATAATCCTCTTCTTCCTAGATAAATGATATCGCCAGCCACTGTGGGGTTATAAAGAGACTTTTCCCAACTTTGTCTCCCCCAAAGACATGCCAGACATTAGAGGCTTTTTGCCAGCATATGGTGGGAGGGCAGATGCCTAGAGACATCCTCCCTGTAGGCAATCAGTTGCCAGACAACTGTCTGGTCCCACCATAGGTAAGCCCTGCTCCCTGCTGTTAAGGGCAATGGGCTACTTCTCCCTAAAGGCTTACCTCTGCAGCCCAGGCCCTGGCGGAAACTGCTTGGCGCACAGCAGAGGTGCAGCACAAGGGCGGAAAGCGTGGCCCCAGGGTGGCGCACGTTACACCCGGGGGCGGGACCTCGAGGTACCAGCACTTGGCTGAGCGGTGGGACCACTAGACCCTTCTAACCGGCACCCTGGGCTTGGGGTTGGAGGAAACTCTGTCAGTCACCCGGGAGACTGAAACCCACACAGATACCCATTCTGGCGAAATAGGGCACACCACGA
This sequence comes from Tenrec ecaudatus, assembly GCF_050624435.1. NCBI lineage: Eukaryota > Metazoa > Chordata > Mammalia > Afrosoricida > Tenrecidae > Tenrec > Tenrec ecaudatus. The sequence continues at coordinate 44,365,250 of NC_134534.1, forward strand.
TTCTCTCTGGCATCCGGGACCACCTACTAGCCTGGCTCCTGTAGGTGGGGTTTACACCCTACTGATAATGATTTCTATGGAGATCCAGAGAACAGGTCAAACCTGCTCAGTGACACCCAAAGTTAGGCTGCCATCCTGTATCTAGGATCCACCCTTCTTGTCACATGTATACCCCCAATCCCTCCTCTGCCTATTGCATGTATATCCCTAGATTGTGGCCCTCTCATTGCTGTATAACCTATCGTGTAACTCCTTCCTGTGACGTATGTCTTTACCTGTAATGGGTGGGCTTGCCCTCCCCCCAAAAGTATATAGGCCTGGGTTAGCAATAAAGAGCTCTCTCGGGTTCCCCTCTTGGCCTCCACTCCCCCTTTCCTCTCCCTGTCCTCACGCTCCTGTTCCCTTTCCCCTTGTCCCCCTTCCCCTCCCTCTCTCCACGTGGACCTCCAAGCAGGGCTGAGGTGAGCATGCTACCATGAAATGTGTCTGACTCCATTATTTCAATCTCTCTTCTATCTCTCATGTTCTCTAGGACTTTACTATAATTTTTATGTATATCAACTGTACAATTGCACCTATCAAACCTGTGATTAGTGGTGGTGGGCTGGCCATTTCCCCCCACAATCCACCCGACCACCCAACATAGCACAGGGAATCATCATTACCCCGCTCCTCTCCCACCGCATGCAATCAGTCATCTCGTCCTGCTTATACAATGCCCTGTCTTTACAGATCCTGCCTCTCCACCCTGACTGCCCCGCTTCCTGGCCTTTGGTGATCCTCCCATAGCCGGACAATTAAAACAGTCTCCAACGAGCTCTCATCTCACTTAACCCCGTGGCTGGCCCAATGATTAAAAGAGAAGAAGAAGGAATAATAGCTGATGTGAGGGTGAGTCCAAAATTATTGCTACTGGGATTGCAATTCATCGATGCACAGGTTTATTTCAAACAAATCCTGCTTAGATCTAGCTCTGCGATCTGTGGATGGCTGCAGGCATGCATGTGGCTTACTCTCTTTAGGGAGCCTTCCCCTCAAAAGCCCAATCAGAACAGTGACTCCTGGGGGGATCTGCTGGACCAGGCCAATTCAAGGCCGTCAGATCCGCTCAGAAGTGATAGCAACTGCTTTTTAGGAGTCCAAAGGGGTCATCTTGATAAATTCTCTTGAAGGGAAGAGGATGATCACAGGGGCTTATTAGGCAGAAGGTTAAAATATATATACCTATAGAAAATTCGGTTGGTGAACAAGGGCCCAGAAAATATGCATCAAGGAATTGCTTTCCATCCTGACAACGTACCTGCTTATTCCTCAAGAGTTGTCCTATAGGAATAATGTGAGGACAGTGTACCCCATCCACCTTAGAGCTCTGACTGCTCCCCTTCATCCTTCATACCTTTTGGTCCCGAGGCTCAAAGAACATTTCAAAGGAACACAACTCGAGTCCCTCACGTGCGTCCCCACTCTTATTTTGATGTGGTGCAAACCAAAGATGGCAAAAGTCTTTGGAGAAAGTCTCGAGAGATGAGCACACTGCCTTCAGAACATTACAGACCTAGACGGAGGATGTGCCAAGAAATAATCATTTCACATCTTGATATACGAGGATTTGCTTAATAATGGATTCTATTCTTTTGTAGCAGTACTTTTGGACTTAATCTTGTAGCTATTTTTAATTTTCATATTCGTAACTGTCTCATTTGCCTTTTATAACTTTTTAGTTGTGAACTGGATGAGGATGTACAGATTATATCCGTTTCCCATGCAACAATCCATACACATTTTGTTTCGTGCCCTTGATTTCAATCCCTACAATATGACATCACTCACCCCACTTCTACCCTGTGGTTCCTGTTTACATTCCTCCATCTTTCCAAACCTTTCCTGCCTTCTAGACTGGGTCTTTGGGCAAATGTTCCCTTTGGATCTTGAGTAAGTTGACTGTTCTAAGTCAATGATTCTCAACCTTCCTGATGCCGCAACCCTTTCACACAGCTCCTCATGTGGTGGTGACCCCCCAACCATAAAATTATTTTTGCTGCTACTTCATCACTGTCATTTTGCTGCTGTTATGAATTGGGCGACCCCTGTGAAAGGGCCATTCGACCCCCAAAGGAGTCGCGACTCACAGGTTGAGAACCGCTGTTTCAAAGACTACTGTTTCTTGTTATTGTTGGCCTTAGGGGCCTCTTTATTGTTCAGCTGAAAATAGAGCCCACTGTTATTATTTCATTCTCACAACATTCTAGCAAGAAAATGTTACTATTCTTACTTTAGTACAAAAAAACACTGAGATGTAAGAAGATTACTGTGGTAGATATACAATTTCCATGTCCATCTGGAAGATACGGAAGTGAAGGGGTGGAGTCTAGCCTGTCCACCAGGGCACAGCCTCATGGTACCTCCTGGTGAGCACGGCCTTCTCATAAGGGGGATTCTGGGATCATCTTCTCGCGCTGCCTTCACCTTCCTGCTATTGAGTCACTCGGAGAGCTGCCAGCACCACCACCGTGGAGTCCAAGAGACTTTGCACCCACCAGCCGGTGTTGTTCCTGCATTCTGCATCATTGCGTGTGGTTTCCTGAGTCTGCAGAGGGGTTTATGGCCTAGTATCAGACTTATGGAGTTGGTCTAGAAGGGGCTGGGATGTTTTATTGAGGCACCATTACTTGTTAATATAAAGCTCTTTCTTACACATAGATGTGTCACTGAATTTGTTTCTCTAGTCTACCCAGCACAAACTCTCCCAACTCGCCTGCTCTTTTTAGGGTGTTTTGTCCTTTTGTCTTGCCTCCAAGGAGAGCTCTGGCTGCGGCACAGAGGTTAAATCATTTGGGGACCAAAGAGGCAGCCGTTCGAATCCATCAATCACTCCATGGGAAAAAGATGAAACGGTTGTCGTAGTGATGAAAACCCTAGCTCTACTACCATCGAGTCAAGTTCTGCTAGTGGTAATCCTACATAGGGTTTCTGAAGCTGCAAATCATTCTGGAAGCAAATAGCTTCATCTTTCTTGTATGGAGCAGCTGTGGGTTTGAGCTACGGACCCTAGAGTCAGCAGCCAGAGTAACATACTCAGCCCACCTGGGAGGCTCCGTAGGGCAGTTTCTCCTTTGTCCTTGAGGGGCACTATGAGTCAGAATCAGCTGGTTTGGTTTTTGCCCTGTCTCTCCCCACCCCCGACGGATGTAAAGGTCAGATTGTCCCCCAGGCTTGTCCTTGCTGCAGCTTGCTAGCCTCTACTGTCCAACTTCAGTGATGTGACAGCTATCTGATCTCGGCACTGGGCTCATTTTACACAGAAGGCCTTGGCACTTATCCCCGTGCTCTCCCTGGCATCTGACCTAGGATGTCCCTGCTTTAAACTTCTCTGAAGTTGCCAGTTCCCAGCACTGACCGGCGAAGGATGATCTGAGCTGTTAACATGTTGGTCTGGCCTGCCTTTATCATTCTTCAGACTGAACTCCTCCAGGGCAGAAAAGACTCCGTCTTTGAACTTGGGAGATAATTTGTAACACCTGGTTTAGAATAAGTCCTTCATGAATGCGTGTTGATTGAATAAACTATTATTTCTCATGCAAGTGGCTGTGGGCATTAGGGGCTCCTGCTATATAAATTATTCAGGTCCTGGAAAGCATACTTAATCTTCTGAAATTCCTGTTGGGCGCCCAGGGAGGATAAATGCTTATGACTATGCGTGTTTCTTTTTCACCAGAATATAAAACCATTCCACCAATAAAACAGTTTTCGTTATGTTCTTCCAGTAGGTGCTGGTGGGTTTGTGTTTTAAATAGATCTGGCTGTGTCGTCTGCAGTGCATATTCATCTCGCTGTATTCAATCTATTTTTGAAGTTAACTGTTTGCTTTTTACCAAGCACCTTAGATCTTCCACTTCCTCAAGATACACCAGGGCTTGGTGCCATAGAGGCGATTCCCGCTCCCAGTCTCCCGAAAGGTCAGCGTAGAACTGTCCTATAGGAGTCCCAGGGTGCCCTCTTGGTCTGCCACTTTGTCCTCCTGTGAAGCGGCTGGGGGGTTTGAACTTCCACCTTTTCACGTCGTAGCCCAGGGTCTAACTCATGTCACCAAGCCCCTGACCAGCCACCACTCCTCTATTTAGCATGAATTTCTCAAAGGAAGTCCTATCCTTGTGTTTTCTCAGACATCTTGTTGAGTATCTCATGTTAAGGGTGTGCTTGAAAATACTGCCCACCATGGCTGCTTCCCAAGTGTCGGCGGCTGCGAAATAATCTCAGTTGGCGTTTGATTCAGTTATCATAACTTTCACAAGATACATTGTTCTTGAAATGTTTTGGGCTTTGCTTTAGAACAAGAAACAAGAAAAACAAAACAGATTTCCCAGAAGATCGTTGCTTCTTTTCAACTCCAGCTGCCTACAGTGTATAGTTCTGAGATTAAAAACAAACAAAAAAAAGTCTGTTGTTTCCTTGACTCAAATGAGCTCAGAATTAGTAGATCAAACCCTAACATTCTATTGTTTCTTGAAAAATAAAAATAAACCACTTTGAAATTATGAAAAATCTAAAGCATACGCTTTATAGAAATGCAGATCTGTACAAGATACCACTTCTTGTCTACCCAATTACCTAAAACATATACTTTAGGGAAAATGCAAATAAATGTAACAATGAAATCGTGGACCCAAAACAATGATTATTTTTCAGTGCTGGGGAGGCATTATTGGACATTACAAACGGAAATGTAATTCAGCAGAAACTTCGCTGAAGGCCTCTTGTCTGTATGACTCACCAGACTGCAATATCTCTACTTTAAACATGCATATAACCTTTGAACAAGAAAGGACTCTGAGGGAAAGTTCTCCTAGAGAAACAATTGAGGATATAGCCAAAGCTTTCGCTAAATGATGATTCTTCTAGCAATTAAGCTAGAAAAGAAAGTAAACCGATTAAACGTCTAGGGGGTTGAGTGGTGGATCATTTCACAAACAAGCACAATGGATCTTGCTTGCTAATGCTCTGCAAACATTGTGCAGCTTGGCACACAGTAGGGAAGAAAGGCTTGTTCATTCCCTTCTTTCTGAGGCTCAGGTCTGGGGGCTGAATCCTTGGGCGGGTCACGCCAGGAAGTAAATGCTACTTTCCTTACGGGCTTCCCAGCTCCATGACAGGACCAACCAGGTAGACAGGTAACTGAGCATCTCAAAGCCTGAGGAAGAAGCTGGGTGGGGGCCGTGGTAAGTGAGGATAGAGAGGGTGGTGTGATGAGTAGTTACCAGAAGCAAGAAGGGAAATGACCGCAAGGCAGGGCGGAGGCCTCCTCCCAAACCATCTGTGTGGGCTCACCACCAAGATCGCAACCAGATCAGGCTGGGAGAGAGGAAAGCGCTCCCTTGTGCCACCTTCTGATCTATACATGTCTGTGCACCAAATAGAAAGGTTTCTTGCTTCGGATACGCCAGCCTTCTGAATAGTGATTCTCAACCTGTGGGTCGCGACCTTTCACAGGGGTTGCCTGATTCATCACAGTAGCAAAATTACAGTGATGAAGTAGCAACGAAAATACTTTTATAGTTGGGGTCACACAACACAACATGAGGAACTGTAGGAAAAGGTCGTGGCCTCAGGAAGATTGAGAACCACTGCTTCTGGATCTAATGGCTAGAAGATAGCTTAGAATTTACAATTAGAAATAAATCAAAATGATAAATTAAATAATAAAAATTAAAGAGAAATAAACAAAAGTTACAATAGGAGAATAATTGAGTTCTTTTTATCATTAATAGTAACCAATATGAAATATTCCTCATAGTATATTATTTAGAGAAAATAATAGGTTACACATACGTGTCTGTATACCGTTACAAACTCAGTGGGGGCAGAGGGGGACTATGAAATAGTGCACTTCAAGGTCTGAACAGAATTCTAGGCACTGGAAATAGATACAGTGGTAAATAACACACACCAGACACCACCCATGAGCTCGCATTCTCTCAGGGGAGAATTTAACATAAATATGTTAATAGATATACAGTATCTGTCTGTTCACATACTGCTCACCCACTGCCTCAAATGCTGGGTTTTGGGATGGACATGGTAGACGGACACAGCTGGTCTTTGTCTTTTTTTTAATCATTTTATTGGGGGCTTGTACGACTCTCATCACACTCCATACATACATCTTGTGTCAAGCACATTTGCACTTTGTTGCCATCATCAGAAATCCAAGGAGCTCTGCAGAAGCAGCCTGGAAAACAGCTTCAGTCGAAGTCACGTTGAATGCAGCCAAAGCAGAGGCTGTGCGAATGAGTTGCCCTTTGGGTCCAAGGAAGGCTTCCTGGGAAGGGAAGTCCACGCTGACACCTGAAAGGAGGTAGGGAGCTGACCTCAGAGGGAGCTTTCCAGAGACGCCATCGAAGGTTTGAAGGTGGGAGAGCAGACAGACAGACTGTCTAGACAGAGGATCAACTGATTCATTCCAGAAACTTAGTTTGGCGTCCGCGGTGCTGAGGGCTTGCGTGGGGAGAGAGGAAGAAAAAAGCAGCAGCCCCTGGGGAGATTCGCATGAGCAGCCTGGACACGGGCTGAGGAGTTAGGGCTTGGTGCGGGGTGGCCTCTGACAGGCCACCACGAGTGGCTCAGGGGATCCGGAAAGGGTGTGGGCCCTAGTACAGGTCTCATTTGAGAAAAAAAATGGTTCAACAGTGACAGAAACGATGTGAATAATGACATGGTTCAGCCAATTTCTGACGACTATTTAGTCACGGGAAAATGCTTACTCGACATTTTCTTTTTTAAGGTTACAAAACAATGTATAGTAAAAAAATGCATATCGTTGTGCATTACCATGGGCTAAATTAATGACACTGTCAACAGAACGACCTTACGATCCAGGGAGATGACTGATTATGTTCTCTAACATAAAATGACAAACCTTTGTGGCAATACACTGAGGTAGTGGATGGACTTCGGGCCTCTCCTCACACCCTCCATCAACACAAGAACACTTTGTTCTAATAAACTGGCATTCTGTGATGCTCACCCTCCTGGTACAATCTCTGAAGACAGAAAGGGTGCATAAGCAAATTTGCTGAAGAAAGCTGATGGTGCCCAGCTATTAAAAGATGGAGTGTCTGGGATCTTAAAGGCTTGAAGTTAAACAAGCAGTCATCTAGCAGGGAAACAAAAGCCCACATGGAAGAAGCACACTGGCTGGTGTGATCATGAGGTGTCATCAGGACTGGGTAACAGGTATCAGAAGACCTATAACAAACAAACAAACAAAAACATATTGTTGAGAATGAGGGGGGCTGGGCAGAGACCCAAAGCCCATCTGTAAACAATGGAACATCCCCCCCACAGAGGGGCCACAGGGAAGAGATGAGTCATCCAGGTGCAGTAAAGCGATGAAACACACAATACTCCTCTAGTTCCTTGAGGCTTCCTCACCCCCCACTACCATGACCCCAGTGCTGCGTCTCACTTCAGACTAGACCGGAGCATGTACACAGGGATAGATACGAGATAGGAGCTCATGATACACGGAATCCAGGAACAGGAATGGGAGTGGTGATACCAGAAGGGTAGGGGGAAGTGGGTAGAAGAGGAGAGGAAGTGAGAACTAATAGCAATGATCGACACATAACCACACTCCCCTCCCCGGGGAAGAACAACAGAAACCATGGGGGAAGGGAGACAGCAGTCAATGTAGGACAATGGTTCTCAGCCTTCCTAATGCCACAGCCTTTAATACTGTTCCTCATGTTGTGGTGATTCCCCCCCACCCCCCGCCCCACCATAAAATTATTTTTGTGGCTATTTCATAACTGTAATTTTGCTACTGTTTTGAATTGGGTGACCCCTGTGAAGGGATCTTTCAACCCCCCAAAGGGGTCGTGACCCGCAGGTTGAGAACCGCTGGTGTAAACTATGGAAAATAACAATAATTTCTAATTTATCAAGGGGTTACGGGGGTGGGAGAGGAGTTGATATCAAGGGCTCAATAGAAGGCAAATGGCAGGGGGAGCTGGGAGGGAGGGGGAAAAAAAGAGGACCTGATGCAAAGGACTTAAGTGGAGAGCAAATGCTTTGAAGATGATTAGGGCAAAGAATGTACGGAAGAATGTACGGATGTGCTTTTCTACAATTGATGTATGTATATGTATGGATTGTGATAAGAGTTGTATGAGCCCCTAATAAAATGTAAAAAAGAAAAAATAAGAAGGCAAATGGCTAGAAAAGAATGACAACATATGTACAAATATGCCTGATACGATTGATATATGGATTGTAATAAGGGTTGTAACAGCCACCAACAAAACGATTTTTTAATTAAAATTTTTTAAATGACAAAGCTGTCTCTCTGGTGAACCAGAGGCTTATTTATATAAACCATAGATAGATGATGGAGTTTGGGCACACACTAAATCCTACCCCAATATAAGAACAATTAGTTCTTTCAGCATATTCCTGCTGGATACTTGACCTCATGAAGAGATCGCAGAAGATATGGGTGCTATAGCAAAATGTGATGAAGAAACTAGATGGTGCCCAGCTATTAGAAAGAACAGTCTGGGACCTTAAAGCTTGCCTTCAAACAAGCAACCATCTAAGTGAGACATCAACTAAGCTCACATGGAAGAAGCGCACCAGCCTACGTGATCCAAAGATTGTAGGGAATGGTATCCAAGCTTAAATTGTGAACCCTCGGCTTGCAGAAGGTTATGGGTGACCGTGGAAGCCCAGAATCCATTTGCAGGCTCCACACATGGATGAAGCCTCCAGTGATCCCCTCTGACCACAGTCAAGGGGTGTGACTAGCCTTCTGATCAGACAGAGAGCATTGTAAAGTCGATTATGGCAGATATAGTTAGATTAAAATGTAAGGTCTTATTCAATCTTCCTTTTGACCCATTTAAAAGTTGTTTCAGTTTTTAAAAAGTGCAGATTAACAGCAGATGAATCCCGTCTGCGCGTAGATAAGGACGTGAACAGCCTTGCTAACAGTCAGGTTAAAATTGAACACTTAAAAAAATTAACACTTTATGATTTGCTCTCCCTTTTTAAAAAAAATTTCAATTTTGTTTTTCTTTCTTTATTTTTATTTCGATTTGATTTTTATTTTATATATATTTTTTATTTTTTTGATTTGCTCTCCCTTTTAACAAACTTTAAAGTTGTTCTAATTTTTAATGTTTTCTGGTTTTTTGCAATTGAGTTTTTTCTGTTTTATTTTGTTACTATTGCTAGTTTGGGTTGTTGTTTGTTTGCTTTTTGTATGTTTTCCTGTACATGAAATTCAGGATAGGTAAATCTATAGAGGCAGCAACTGGATTAATGATTTCTTGGGGGTGTGGCAGGGGAGGTTGGGGGGAAATAGGGAGCTAATAACAGTGAGTATAAGAATGAAGAAAATGTTCTAAAATTGATTATGGTGATGATTGTACAATTCTTCTTGATATGACTGAACTATTGAATTGTATTATATGTGGATTTGTGCCAATAAAACTTTTTAAAAAAGAAAACCATATGCAACGCAGGAAAAAATCATTACAGGTAAGGAAATTAATATAGTATACATAATCAATAATGCAGAGAAAAAGTGTTAGAGAAATCCATTTGTGCCAAAATGTAACATTCTCTTCGGCGTTTTCCTCATTTTCAAAAGGAATATACGATAACTCAATATTCAGAAATCACTATATAATATGTAAATGCATAAGAGGTGTGTTTAGAGGCAGACAGTACAGTCTCATGGCTTAGAAGTCACCAACCATACTAATGACTTGAGAGAGGTGCAGGCAACTATTCAGTGGAGGATAAACTCCAGACTCAACAATGAGAGCTAGGTGAGACGAAAGGGACTTTGAGTGGTTATTCTGATTTTCTGGTAACAGTTTGAATTGTAATTTGAGCATCACTAAAGGATACTCTGTCTACCCTTTGACAATAGAACATAAATTTCCCAATTGGCAGATAAGTTTCACCTAGACTTGTACAATGAATAAATATGCATATTTTAAATATATAATCCTGTTATTTGCATATCATTTAAACACCAAGCCATGCTTCTATGAATTTTGAGCCACACTGGTTACATTCAACAAATGAACAGCCTGCTTGCTCTCTTGTCTCCATTAACTAAATGAGGTTCCTGCAGTGGCTTCCCTGGTCCCAACCCTCCACTGAGGGGCTTCCCAGAGACCCAGAGTCTCCCATGGACTGTTTCAACCTCATTGTGCTAATCCACAAATGGGAGCTGAGAGCCACGATGGTGAAGGTTTGCTAAATTCTATGACTTGATCTTCTCCCATCAAGGTAAAAATTTGACAAGTTCTGTGACTCATAAGGAAGAGTGAACACTCTTGGAATATCAATCATTTTTAATTCCCAAGTTTCATGAAAAATAATTATTTTAAAAATAAATGTCCGTGCTTTCACGTTCCAGAAAATGGAAGAGACATCACCTCCTTTTCTATGTTTGTCTTTTGCTTGAGAAAACATCTGGAGGGAGCTTTAGGCTGTGAAAAGTGGGGTCTGCCAAGGCCTGCTCTGGAAAGAGGGTTTTGCAGAGAACTCAATAGCTCTGTAGGTAAAGTACCATATACACTCGTGTGTAAGCTGAGTGTTTCAGCACATTTTTTATCCAGTTTTTGTGGTAAAATTAGGTCCCTCGACTGATATTTGGGTCGACTTATACTCGAGTACAAATGTAGATTGTGGATTTGTAGCAGGAAAAGGAATGGGTGGATGTGTCAGTGGAAGGAGATTTACCTCTTTCCTAAAACATCTGTTCATCAGCTTTCTTGAGTTTATTCTGTCTCATGACAATACCATGTGTCAATCGCTAAGTTTTCAGAAGCAGATTTTGAGGCTTTTCTTCTGAAGTGTCTCTCAAAAACAAACTAAATTCAAAAACCAGCAAACTCCCTGCCATCCAGCCTATTCTGACTCATAGTGAACCTATAGGACAGGGTAGGGTAAAACTGCCCCTGTGCGTTATTGAGACTGTAACTCTATGATAGAAAGCCTCATCTTGGAGTACGACTGGTGGTTTCAAACTGATGACCTTGTGGTTTGCAACCCAACTTGTAACCCACTATGTCACCAGGCTCCTAAAGTGCCTCTGGGTGGCTTCATAACTCTAATCTTTTCCTTAGCAGTCAAATGTCATTTGGACCACTGAGGACTCCACAGGGGCACCATCATCTCCACTAAACCACCTCATACCCAAACTCATCCTCAGCTAATAGCATCTCAGTAAAAACTGTGTGTGTCTAAGTAATGCCACCAATTCCCAGCGAGACCGCTCTCCCAGTGAGCCCCTTCTGTATATGGTTTTAGAACCTTACTAGCTGAAGAAGAAAGGCGTAGGAACCCCGAGGGTGCAGATGAGCATAAACTGGAGAAAGAGCGAGAGAGACATGAAAGCAGGCCCTAGAACCACCCCAGGAGGGCAAAGCCCAACACAAAAGGGGAGATAATAACGGAAATGTTCCGTGGCAGAGAGTTGGCCACAGAACTTTGAAGAAAGAGGGTCTGTCTGATACTCAGCTTACAGTTGTTCTCTGTACCAGGCTATGCTGTTACTCGCCTCTACCATTTTCCCAACCCTTCAGCAAAAGCCTAAAACAAATCATTGTTTCGTGTTAGTAGTGTTTGAGGAAATTAACAAGAGGGTTGTTTTCCCATTGGGGTGAAGTTATAAGAAAGAGGACTGGGGAGGCAGGAGTATGTTAATCTAGGTAGATTAGAGAAACAAATTCATAGACACTCGTGTGTGTAAGAGAGAACTTTTTGTGTGTGAGAGAGAACTTTATATCAAAGAGTAATTATACATTAAGAAAATATCCCAGCCCAGTGCAGATCAAGTTCATAAATCTGATATTAGCCCATATGTCTGATACCAATCTATAAATTCCTCTTCAGACTCATGCAACACATGCAATGATGCTGAATGCAGGAAGATCACAGGCCAGTGGGTGGGAAGTCTTGTGGATCAGTGGTGGTGGAAGCATCTCAGCTCTGGCAGGGGTCTCCATGTGGCTCCTCCAGCTCCAGGGCTCTGGCTGCCATCAGTATAGCTGCATGTGGCTTGTCAACAGGAATGTCTCACAGAGAGTGAGTGTGTGTTTTCGCCTCCAGCGAGCTATTTTTCTCCAAATGAGGACATCAAGCTGCAACCTGTTTGACAGGCTAAACTCCACGATCCTTCACTCTTAATAGTCTCAAGTTGACAACAGCTTATGTAACTACCACAAAGAGGCAAGATGAGAAGCAGGAATTCCCAGAAGCAACCAGAATGAGAGGCAACTTGAAGACTCTTAGCCAACACGCCTCACCATACACTTTCATCCTTTACTGCAACCCTCTCTCTGCTCACATACTCACACATGTCCACAAACATGCATACACATACCTAGTCATACACACACCACACATATACACACCAGTTCACACAATTCTCAGAAACGCTGGAAGGAGCAGGATTTTTCATATGAGTTAAGGGCATAGATTCATAATTTAATTTGGAGATAATAGGACAAGGTATTAAAGATTGGTGAATGGCTTTTATTTTATGGAATGATAGAAATTCCAGTTAAATTAGTAAAAGAGACCTTCAGTCGGCTGAACTGTCTCTCTTTAAAAGAGGGTAATAGATCCCATTCCCATCAAAATAATCTATCCAGTTGTTGGCAACATTTTCAACAAGTTCACCTTCTATTTTAACCACTTGTTCAGTCATCGGAGTTCATTTACAACTATATTCCCAAGTGCTCTTAATCTGACCAGATCTTCAGCTTCACAGATGCTGGTCCCCTAAATCCTTCCTGAGATTTCCTCCCTAAATGAGCGCAAAGAAGTACCTGTCCCACCCACATGAGCCATCTCACCTTACTTGACAGGAGATGCTGCCATTTAAATATCCAAATGTCAGTGTTGGATACTTCATAAACTCCCCCATCTGAAGTGTTGAAAAACCAGGGAAACAGCTTGTGGCTGTCAGAGAGTAAATAGGCCAGAGGTGCTTGGGGTTGAGAATCTGCCTTTTATCCTGCCTTGCTGCTCAGGGGCCCGATCATCACAGCACCTAACATCTCTACTATCTTCCTTTCTCTCTCTCCCTTCACCCCTACTGGCTGAAGAAAGGTGCAGAGCCTCGGTGTGTATTCTCACTGCACTGATACATCTAAAAACACAGCTCAACGTATGAGACCAGGAAATGATGCCAGGAAACCAGACTTTTTTTGATTATTCCTGAATATAATAACATTACATTCAAAAAGGTGAAGAAAAAATATTCTATTAGCAACTGGTAGAAGAATTCCCCCCTTGCCTCTGTTATGAAAATGCTCTTTCCTTTTTTTAATTATTATTTTTTAATCGTTTTGTTAGGGGCTCATACAACTCTTATCACAATCCATACATACATCAATTGTGTCAAGCACATCTGTACATTCATTGCCCTCATCATTCTCAAAACATTTGCTCTCCACTTAAGCCCTTGGCATCAAGTCCTCTTTTTCCCCCTCCCTCCTTGCTCCCCCCTCCCTCATGAAACCTTGAAATTTTATAAATTATTATTTTGTCATATCTTTCCCTGTCCGACATCTCCCTTCATCCACTTTACTGTTGTCTATCCCCCAGGGAAGAGGTCACATGTAGATCCTTGTAATCGGTTCCCCTTTCCAACCCACCCTCCCTCTAAGCTCCCAGTATCGCCACTCTCACCACTGGTCCTGAAGGGATCATCCGCCCTGGATTCTATGTGTTTCCAGTTCTTATCTGTATCACTGTACATCCTCTGGTCTAGCCAGACTTTCAAGGTAGAATTGGGATCATGATAGAGGTGGGAGGAAGCATTTAGGAACTAGAGGAAAGTTGTATTTTTCACCATGGCTATGTCACAACCTGACTGGCTCATCACTTCCCTGAGACCCTTCTGTGAAAGGATGTCCAGTGGCCTACAAATGGGTTTTGGGTCTCCACTCCGCACTCCCCCCACTCATTCACTATGATATGACTTTTTTTGTTCTGATGATGCTTGATACCTGATCCCTTCAGCACCTCATGATCACACAGGCTGGTGCGCTTCTTCCATGTGGGCTTTGTTGCTTCTGAGCTAGATGGCCGCTTGTTTACCTTCAAGCCTTTAAGACCCCAGATGCTATATCTTTTGATAACTGGGCACCATCAGCTTTTTTCACCACATTTGCTTATTCACCTACTTTGTCTTCAGCGGCTGTGTCGGGAAGGTGAGCATCATAGAATACCAATTTAATACAAGAAAGTATTCTTGCATTGAGGGAGTACTTGAGTGGAGGCCCAATGTCCTTCTGCTACCTTAATACTAAACCTATAAAGATATGCACATAGATCTATTTCATCATCCTCATATATAAATATATTTGTATATGTACGTGTCTTTATCTAGACCTCTATAAATGCCCTTTGCCTCCAAACTCTTTCCTCTATTTCCTTTGACTTTCCTCCTGTCCCACTATCATGCTCAGTTCCCACCAGGGTTTCAGCAATTCCTCTTGGTTACATTACCCTAGATCATGCCCTAGCAGGCCTCCCACACCCTCCTCACCACTGATTTGGGTCCCTTGTGGAAATGCTATTTCTATCTGAGGAAGAAGTTGGGTCAGAGGCAGTTCAGTCACCTCATATGCATGTGAAATTTGGACATGCATTAGGGAGATGGAAGAAGAACTGGTGCATTTGATGCATATGCATTTGACTTAGGGCTCTAGGGAAGAAAATTGAAAGTACCATGGACTGACAAAAGAACAAACAAATATGTCTTGGAAAAAGTACAGCCAAAGTGCTCCTTAAAAGCCAAGGTGGGGAGACTTCATCCCATGTACTTTGGACATGTTGGAAGCAGAGACAAATCCCTGCAGAAGGACCTCAGGGCTGGTAGAGGCTCAGTGAAAGGAGGAAGGCCCTCGACAAGGTGGATTAACACCGTGGCTGTAATGATCGACTTAAGCATGAGAATAATTGGGAGTCTGGCACAGGACAGGGCAGGGCTTCGTTTTGTTATACATAGGTTTGCTATGAGTCAGAACTGACTTGATAGCACCTCACAACAATAGTCTAGTGCATGAAAGTCGAGGCCCTGGAGCAAGCGTGTGTTCTATGGGTGGAAAATCAGTTGGCTATTGAAAAGATACAGAAACTTGTAAGGAACAGGTAAGGACAAGCTCACCATATTGAGAGGCCTCATGTGCAAGAGCTGGAAGAAATAAGCTTGCTCTGTCCAGCAGGCACAGTTATGGGAAGAAAGAGATGCCCCTGGTCTGTTTTAGACAGAGTGTAGGGATTCCTGAAAATGGTATCATGTGCGGCTGCAAAGAAGAATCAATTCCCCCCTTGGGACAGAGCCCGTGTCATAAAAACAGAACCTCCGGACAAAGTTCTAGAGCAATTTCCGAAAATTATTCCTCAAAGACATTAGGGCAACATACATACCATTAGGTAAGAGGCCCTCACACACTATCAAATGTAGTAAACACTAGTCTGCACTAAATGTAACATTGTTATGCACTAAACGTAGTATGCACTAAATGTAGTATGCGTTAACTATAACAGACACCAATGACACCCTTAATTCGTAGTCATTTTGTGTCCTTCACGCCTAAGTAAGGAGCTCTGGTAGTGTGTTGACTATGCCTTGGGCTGCTAACTGCACGGTAAGCAGTTCAAAACCACCAGCTGCTCCTTGGGAGAAAGACAGGACTTTCTACTCCCATACAGAGTTACAGCTCAGAAACTCACAGGCCTAGCTCCACCCTGCCATATAGGGTCACTGTGAGTTGGCGTGGACTCGATGGCAGTGAGTTTGGTTGGGGTTATGGCATACCTAAGGTGCCCGGGTGACGCTGTGGGGTATGGATTGGGCTGCTAACATCAAGATCAGTGGTTCACCCCAGGCCGCTGAAAGTCGTTTCTTCTCTTGAGTGAAAACCCGCTCTCTCCTCACTTCTATGGTGGAATCAATTTAATGGTCGGGCTTGGTTTTTTGGATGGTGTATCCTGGTATCTGTGGGTGATGCACCAGTTCAACATCTGGCTACTGACAAGTTTGGTGGGTTGAGTCCACCAATATCCAGAGGCACCTCAGAGAAGGACCATATGTTCTACTATCCTCTAGAGCCCTGGTGGTGGCATGGTTACAAGTTGGGCTGTGATCCTCACAGTTGGCAGTTGGAAACCCCCAGCAGCTCCTCGGGACAGAGACAGGGCTTTCTACTCCTGTACACAGTTACCGTCTCAGAAACCCACAGGAAGTCACTATCCGTCTGCATTGACTCCAATGCAGTGAGTTCGTTTTGGGAGGGTGGGGATAGGATCTACTCGCCCAAATCAGCCCTTGAAGACCTGGTGGAGTGGAAATCTACACACAGGAGATCACAGCGAGTCGTTTCTTCTCTTGAGTGAAAACCCGCTCTCTTCTCACTTCTATTCATCAATCGTCTGTACTTGGGGCCTATTTGCATAAGTTAACTCTGCCTTGTTGTTGGGTATGATCGTTAGGTTTTAAGTCAACTTGGATGGGTCAGATTTTTCCCGTGATAAGACTTTAACACAGTGTGGTCAACTCCAAGATGGGGTCTTCTGAGAAGAAGCCAAGCAGTTATGGAGGGAATAGACTTTAATTTGGTCGCAGCCTTGATACCTTTGAGGGGGCTTTCATTCAGAGCATAGCAGCTGATCTTAGTATAAATAGGGTGTGGAAGCTAGCTAACTTCTACTGCTGGTTTGGATCCTGCAGCCGGTTTGTTACCTCCTATCCTATCGCCTGCTGATCCCGGGAGCCATCACAGACTGCCCACCTTGGATTCATTAGGCTACTCTCAGGTTCATCCCGCTTGGCATCCACCAGCCTCTGGCCTTCCTGCTTCCTGTTCATCAGCTCCTGCAGCTACTGGAGTCAGGAGGAGCCTGCAGCTGACGTCTGACCCAGACACGTGAACCGGACTGAACGTAACCACTCCTCTAACTCTGGGAACCATTTCAGCCCTCCCCCTTTCTTTTCCCCAAACCATTTTATGGGGAGTTAATACGGCTATCATCTCTTTCAATCACATCAAACCTCTTTCTATATACACACAGAAGAGCATCGCTGCTTTTGCTTCTCTGGAGAACTCAACGCAACCCTTTGGGCAAACTTTTCCAGGTCCCTCCCCTTCCTGGGAGCAATCAGAACATCCAATGAAGAGCCAGACACACCCTGAATGGACACACAATTCCATGGATGGGTCTGAGCAGCACATAATAAGCCCATTCCATCCTGTATTCTGGACACTGTGTGACAGTGGCCTGAAGCTGCCTTCAGAGCGTCGTCTCAGTGTTGTTCCATGGGGAGTCAGTCAGGGAAATGAGATTTCTTTTTCTGTAATTCTTCTTCTTCGGCCAGCATTGCCAGGTCTAGGCACACCACAGAAAAGGTTTAAAAGTAAATGGCATGTTGTTTTGAGATAGTAAAACTCATCATTCAGGCGCAGTCATCTACTTGATTCATTATACCCTTACCCATGTCAGCCACTGGGCTAAATTTCTCTTCCTCTCACCCTCAGTCCTTGGTACAGCCCTTGAGACAGATTACCCAGGTTTACAGATGAGAAGAGAGGCTGGTGGAGGTTAGATAGTTTGCTGTAACACAAAGTAAAGGGGGAAGTATCTGAATTCAAAGCTTTGGCTCTCCGCCTCCTGATCCTAACACTCTGGGGAGGGGATGGCAGTGGTGAATGAGTTCCGCTTTACCGGGGAATGGCTTTGGGGCTCAATTTTGGTTAGTGTCTAGGACAGATGCTTTCATGCATAAAATCTTGTAACTCTTTACCCTCTGGGGCTTGGAGCTTAAGTGGTCGAGTTATTGCTGGAGGTATCATTGAAAATGCCACTTTAATGAACCTTCATGGCAGCTGCCACTGGTGTGCTTCTATAATACAAAGCAGCTAAAAAATGGTACCTGCAAGGAAACACAGATGTTTCTGAAAATATTGAGAACCAACATGCCACGCAATCATTTGTTTGTCCTGGCTTTCATTATTCCAATCAGGACTGGCTTGCATTTGAAAGCTCAATGGTGACAAGAGGGGGGAGTGCCAGGATTTTAAAAAAATCATTTTATTGGGAGTTCCTACAACTCTTTTTTTTTTTTACATTTTGTTAGGGGCTTCCTACAACTCTTATCACAATCCAAACATCCATCCATTGTGTCAAGCACATTTGTACACTTGTTGCCCTCATCATTCTCAAAACATTTACTTTCTACTTGAGGCCTTGGTATCAACTCCTCATTTTCCCTCTCCCTCCCATTCCCCTCTACCCTATGAACCCTTGATAATTCATAAATTATTATTATTTTATCATATCTTACACCGTCCAACTTCTCCCTTCACCCACTTCTCCGCTGACCGTCCTCCAGGGAGGAGGTTATATGTAGATCCTTGTAATCTGTTCCCCCTGCCATGATTCATTTTAAAACTATGCTTTCAATGTGCTGGCTGTTTCTCCTGTGGTGTCAGCTGCCTCTCAGCTCCTCCCAGAAAATGTGCAAACCACCGTTACTATGACAACAAGCAGAATAACAGAGGACCTGCTGCAAGGAGCAGACCTGGCCCAAACTAGATAAGGCCCGGCTGTGGCTTTGTGTTCTGAGCTTGCTCTCCCCCATCCAGATAACGGTTCTCTGACACCGCCTGCAACCGTGCTCAGTGGACTGACCCGCAGGCCGCTAGCTAATATACACCCATTGAACAAGGAAGATAACATGAAGCCGAGGGAATCAGGCACTTTCATGCTTTGAAATGGTTTGCTGGCCTTTAAACCAAATTCTTTCTCTTTTCCCCCCACAATTGGCTAGTCCTGCCAGACTGCTGATGGAGCAGCGACGCCTCTGCAGACAGAGCCTTTGCGTGTGCTGTCCCTTTATCTCCCTAGGACTGGGACGAAAGGAAGTGTCTTTATGTTTACCATTTACTTCCCCAAACTGGGATAGAAAAACTCCGTAGTAGGTATAGGACAGGAGCCCCAGAGGCGCTGCCAGGTGAACTTAAGGCTGCTAACGGCAAGGTCAGCAGTTCAAACCCACCAGTCCTTCCTCTGGAAAAAGATGAGGTTGTCTGCAGTCTTGGACACACTGTGAGTCTGAATTGCCTCGATGGCAGTGGGTTTGGTTTTGTGGGGCTTTTTAGAGGGCAGAGGGGAATGTTGGCTGTGGGATTTAGGTGTAGGGTACCTTTTACATTTTAGTCATCTGAGCTCTTGAACACTCTAGGGCAGTGGGGAGAAGAGTAAAAGTTAGGGGTGACAGGGTACTGGAGCAGGGGTGGTGTTTCTCATGTCATTTAGAAGCGGTGTCGCCCGGCCAGTGCGCGCTCTACTGCCATCTGCTGTCATTCCTAAGTCATCGCGGCTGTAAGGTGCCAAAAACCAGACTCACTGACTGACTCATCAGTCAGGGTGGAACCGCCCTTGTGAGTTTCTGAGACGGAAATTCTTGTCAGGAGTAGGATACCTTTCTCCACAGAGTGGCTGGTGGTTTCAAGCTGCTGATTTTACATAAGCATTGCACATCAGGGGTTAAAATTACAGATGAGCACAAATCCCTTTTTTAGACAGGCTAGCAGTGTCATACTGTTCTACGTGACTAAATGTATGACCTCATCTAATCCTAACAATTCTAGATTCATTACCCCTACTTCTCGCTTACTGTCTTTCTTGTTGTCTGACATTTTACATGTACAATAAAAAATCTACTAGCCAACTGTCTGTGCGTTCCCAGCATGCATCTGTCAGTAGCGAATACCGGAGTGTGAGGTAAGCGATGTTTACCTGGCTGTGTGATGGTGACAGCTGAGGTGATGTGCCAGTTTGGCTGGGCCATGATTCCGAGTACTTTGGCAGTTCTGCAATGATTACCTGGGCAGTTACATAATGACGCAGTCAACTGCTATTTTGTGGAATGCTGTTGTCGTCCTCCATTTCCCATTCATTTACCGATGTAAGTGAATAGGAGTGAGCGTATTATCTCTATTATCTAGTAGCACAGTGGCTAATTGCTCCCCTGCTAACCAAAGGTTGCAGGTTCGAACCCACCAGCTGCTCCACAGGAGAACAACGTGGCAGTCTGTTTCTGTAAAGATTTACAGAATCTGAAAACCGTCTGGGGCAGATCTACTCTGTCCTATAGAGTCGCTGTGAGTGGGAATTGACTCACTGGCCGTGGGTTTTTGGCATGATGGTAGAGCTGCCAATTCAAAGCCATGGTTTTCATTATATATAATTAAAAAAAACAAAAAGACAGTAATCACAAAATCATGACTGATTCTAGGTCAATTCATCCTGTCACAGGCGAGACTTCAGAAGTGGGGAAAGGACCGTGATTGGGATGTGTACATAATTCCAGGTTAAGAAAGGTTACAGGCTTAGTTCTGGAGATATCATACCCTGATGGTCATGCGACCTTGAATTGTAGTCAACAGGGCCCCGGTTTTTAACTTAACTTAGATACCACACATCATGTTAGCTAACCTTGGGAAGTAACTCGTTGAAGAAATGCTCCAGTAAATTCTCTACTTCTCATACTCACCTTTTTACTACCTCGTCCTGTCCTAAGGGCCCCTCCTGGGCTTGCCTGGACTTAAGTACAGCCACTCAGTGTCATCCACTCTTTACTGACTCGTAGCGCCCCGGCAGGACAGTCTAGGAACTGCCCCAGTGGGCTTCCAAGACTGAAACTTTAAAAAATGTTATTGGCACTTAATCCACATATCACCTAATTCAGTAGTTCAATCATATCAAGAATTGTACCATCATCCCCACAATCAATTTCAGAACATTTTCTCTCCCCACCTCCCATGATTAATACACCTTTAAAATGAGTTGTGTAATCACCTTCAGTTCTAGTGCTCCTTCTCCCTCCCACCTTCATTGTTTACTCCTGAAATCCCTTCCCCTGCCCCACTGCATCCCCTGCAAACCCCTGCATCAGTTATTAGCTCCCTGGAGACTGTCAATTTTACGGGAGTAGAAAGCCCTGTCTTTCTCCCTCAGAGCGCCTGGTGGTTTCCTACTGCTGACCTTGCTGACCACAGTCCAACGAGTCATCATGAGGTCACACTGCCGCTTAAAGGGTCAGCAAGCACTGGACACGTCAGCATAAAGAACTCAAATCACTGAACTCGCACCAAGACTCAATGTGGACTCAAGGTCACTGTGGGCTGCAGGCCCCCTCGATCCAAGATTCAAGCATTTACACCTGCACACCTCGCAGCATCCCTAAACAGGGAGGAAACATGAAAAATTGAAGGAGTGGGCCTGGAGTAGTGGTAGTTCTCAAACAGAAATGTAGCATTTTAATAAAGATTTGTAGTAAGTCATATTCAAAAGATTTGTGGGGAAATCCCCTTATCTTTTCATCTCATTTTCCCATGAACCTTTTGAAGTTTCTTTGTGATTAATAAAACCCTTTAGAGATCTATTGTTTCTTTTATTTCCTGCAGCCTCCAGAATCTGAGAGTCGGAGGCTATGCCTGGCTGTTCAGAAACAGGGCCATAGAATCACCTCAAATCTCGGATTCTTATCTTCCCATGGGGTCACTCTGGTAAAGACTAGACCATTTTACAAGACAACCTGGCCATGGGGATAAGGCCTGCTACTCTCTGAGGGGCATCTCCTCAGCCTGGGGGGCTCCTCAGTTCCAATGAATGGGCCCTCCTCTCTCAGCAAGCACGTCCATGCCCTTGTTGAAGAGGAAAATTAATAACAGACATCTGGCTTTGATTTTAAGGTCTTTCTGCATCCACAAGAGAAATGTTAACCATAAAGTCTGACCCGGACTGGGACAAAAGAACCAACCCACTGCCATGGAGTTTATCCTTATCCCTCAATGGGTTTGCAGCCCAACGTTCAGCTGCACCACCACCCGGGCTCTCTAGCAAGGTCATTTTGTCTGCCAATGCAAGACCTGGAAGTCGACAAACCACTGCTGCCTCATTAAATCTCAGTCTCTCAGCTGCAGGTGGGTTGTGTTAGTCTGGGTAGACTAGAGAAACAAATTCATGAACATGCTCATATGTGTAGGCAAGAGCTATATGTACAAGAACAGGTGAATATTGAAAAAATATCCCAACCCAGTCCAGATCAAGTCCATAAATCTGATATTAGCCCATATGTCTGATACCAATCTATAAAGTCCTCTTCAGACTCAGGAAAACACATGCAATGATGCAGAATGCCGGAAGATCACAGGCCAGTGGGTGGAAAGTCTTCTGGATCCAGTGAAGGTAGAAGGATCTCAGCGTTGGCAGGGGTCTCCACGTGGTTCCTCCAGCTCCCAGGGCACTGGGTCTATCAGCATCGCCGAAACGCCATGTGTCTTGTCAGTAAAACATCATCTCAGGGAGTGAGCAGAGAGAGACAAGTGTCTCCTGCCTCTAAGGAAGAAAATTCAGGAGTTCCCAGAATCCTCCGAGGAAGGCCTGCCCACACAGAGGCCTCATTGGCTATTCAATGATTGACAGGCTAGACTCCACCCCTTCACTCGCAATCCTCTCAAATTGACAACAGATTCTATAACTACCACATGAGTGGAAGTCCAAATTATTAGCCAACCCTCATAGTGTAGTGGGTTACATGTTGGCTGCTTACTGCAAGGTCAACTGTTTGAAACCACCAGTTGCTCCAAGGGGAAAAGATGAGGCTTTCTCCTCCTGTAAACGCTGCCGTTTGGAAACCCACAGGGGCAGTTCTACACTGTCCTATGGAGTCATTATGAGCCTGAATTGACGTGATGGCAATGAATGCGGTTATTTTGGGTTTTTGAGGCAAGTAGTAACCTGTTATTAGTTGATCTCAGTAAAAGGGGAATGATTATTTCTAATTATCATGTTAGGATTAGCCAATGGTTAATCTACAATCCTCCCTCCTTTCTTTGAAAATCCCACTGTACATACCTTTTCCAAGACATGTGCATTTTCTGGAACCAAAATGGTCTCCCTAAACCTTGTATTCCAATTTCAATGATTTTTTTTCTTTTATCTTTACCTCAGGATGTCTTCATTTGTTCACCTGAGAGTCTACCTGCTTCCTACACCTCATTTGCTCTATTCATTCTCTGCCGAGACTTCTTCCTTCCAAAGAGCTTCATTCCTTTCGAGCATCCTTCCATGCTGCCTCCTCAGACCTTCTGCTTCTAGAATTTGTTCGGGTGCTTACTTAATAACAACCGTGTAGACCTCCAGACATTTTAATGTCCCATGAGCTTCCTCACCCCTCAGCCTAATGACTGAAACACTTTGATTCAGTTATGCTAGTATAATTGATGTGTCATCATGGATGCTCCTTTGTATCTTAAATAATGAAACAGTATAATTTAAGGAGGAAAATAAACCATGGGGTGCTATTCTTCAAAGTATCCAACATTCCCCTGCAACTAAGTATTCGTAAAATCTCAAATACAGCAGAATCCGTGTCATGATCCTATGGGACTTTTTTGGCTTTTCAAGTGGCACAAATAGCTGGTTACTAATTTAAAAGTCGATGGATCGGCTTCCCGGTGATTCGGAGGAAGAAAGGGCAGGTGAGTTGCCTCTGGAAGGACTGCAGCCAAGCAAGGCTGAGGGAGCACACCTCTGCTCTGCAGAACAGCACTACAGAGACGCAGAGTGGAGGCCATGGCAACACGTTTGGTTTCAGGATTTGTTTGCAGTATTTTTTTTTAACCTTCAGGAATACTCATAACTGTAAAAAAAAAAAGTAAAATAAATTATCCCAATGTCCTTTAGCTTGGAGAAGAGTATTACTCCCAGGGAATTACTTTTTAAAAACAAAAACCAAATAGCGAACAAGCTAACAAGAGTACTGATGACAGTGATCTAAGACAAGCCTTTGTCCAGTGCACAGCCCTGGCTCAGGGGACTGTCGAGAGCTGGTCGGGGCTACCCAATCTTTTAAGGAGATGGCTGCATGGTCAGCGTTTTCTCATTCCACCTTCTTTCTGCTGCCGATTCCAAGAACTCTCATACTGTACTCTGCCACACATACTGTATGCAGCCATCCCCTGCAGTGAATGCTCAGTAAATGATTATTTCATGGAATGCACATTTTTAAGAGACTTCTTAAATCCCGGACCACGATGCTCCCTTTAAAGTGTCTCTGCTTGGCATTCTGAGCGTAGTATGAAATGCCTTTGTTCAGAAAGGCCACTCTTGTGTATTTTGATTCATGCACAGAAAAAAACACCTAATAAATGCCCCACACCATGAAGAAAAATGATTCCAAAGGAGAGAATCATGCCCTTTTTGCATCTGATACCAGGTACCCCCACCTTACGGAAGGCCTCCGTCCATCCCAATGTAAGTGGAAGACACCCTACACGTAGATGTATTTTAATATATGCATACATACATGAAAATATACACTAATCATAAAAATTTACTCTGCTCATCAAGAAGGGTTGGCATTTTGCCAGCTGCACTAATAACTCTACTTGTGGATGGGTCTGAATCATGTGGATTATCCCCAGGGACGACGATGGCATTGCTGCACAGAGAATGTGCATCTTCCAGATCACCCTCTAGAAGGAGCCTGAGCAGAAAGGCACTGGGCTTCTGACTGCTCGGTCAGCAGTTAACCGCTGGCCTCTCCTCAGCAGAAAGATAGAGCTCTCTACTCCCATAAAGAATTCATCTCAGAAACTCACGGGGGCAGTTCCACCTTGCCTGACAGCGTAGCTACCCTGTTTCCCCGAAAGTAAGACATCCCCCGAAAATAAGACCTACTTACAGTTTTGCCTCTCACTGAAATATAAGGCATCCCCCTGAAAATAAGCTACCGTAACTGTAGACTATAGCAAATGCGCAGCTCACTGTTGGCCACAGCACAGCGGGAGCAGACAGGAAGGGCAAGGTCTCTTTTAAGAAAATAATAAATGTGTACTGTATTCTTCTTCATGGAAAAATAAGACATCCCCTGAAAATAAGACCTAGTTTATCTTTAGGAGCAAAAATTAATATAAGACACTGTCTTGTTTTGGGGGAAACAGGGTATGAATCAGCAGTAAGCTTGATTATTTTTATGTTTGGTATGGTCCTTTACTGAATCCCAAATCTGCCTATTGGCTTCAGCCATGTGACCATGGAAAGACCTACGAGGGAGGTACTATTAATCCTATGTATTGATGAGATTAAGTGACTTGCCTCAAACCACACAGCTCAAAGATGCCAAGTGACTTGGTTCAATGCCCCAAAGCTACTTAACTGACAGGGTTGTCAGCCCTGGGAAGAGCCCATGCCCTGAGCAGCAGAGTCCAATTCAGCAACTCCAAGATAGAGTTTATTGAGTGACACAGGGAGGGGTCTGACAGCACCCTAGGCTGCCTTCATGAAGTCCCTTCCGAAATCAAAATAGAGAGCGAGACTACAGATCCTTTGTTCTGGAATTCCCACCCTGGGAGAGTCATGTACTTTCCCAAATGTTTTACATCAACTCGGGTTTCAGGATAATCTTGGGATGGGTTCCTGAACACTGGGGCAATCTCAGGATGTTCATCGCTAATAGGATGGCAGGATTGACGTTTTGGCCACTAACCAGATGAAACAAGTGAGAGGCACTTAGGTCGCAATGCAATGTGCCTCCTTGTCTTAATGACACTGGGCTACGTGGGCGGCTCTTCTGAGACATCCACATCTAACCCATCGGGCTCTGAGCAATCCAGAACGTGGTAAGAATTCCAAGGAGACTGAGGGATGGGGAAAACGGTGTGCGTTACACTAACTCCAGAAGTTTGGCCCCGGGGTTAAAACTCTAGTGTTATTCTAGAGCTAGTATTGCTAACCTGAAGCATTAGTCACTAAACCATCCCGATTCATGACTCACGTCTATCTCCTCCTCTGGGCTTATATTTGTCAATGTTTATAGACACCAGAAAGGATAAGCATTTTGTTCAAACATATGTAGTTTGCAAGCAGCGTGTTCATGCTAATTCAGTTTAGGTAACCAAGTGTCTTCTCAAAAAGCAATTTGCCAGGAACAGTGGCAGATGCGTAAGCATTTGCAAACATTTCAGTAGTAGACAGTAGTCTTCAGAATTATTTTAGGGGGCTTGAACACTTCTCCGAAGCCCTGGTGGCACTGTGGCTGCTAACCAAAAGATCCTAAGTTCAAACCCACTAGTCACTCTGTGGGAGAAAGCTGAGGTTGTTTGCTCCCATTAAGATTTAGAGTCTCAGGAACCCTATGTAATACGCCGCGGTGCCGGAATCAACTTGATGGCAGTAAACCCTTCTAAGAACTCTGGGGCCACACTGGTTAAGTGTTCAGTTACTAACACCAAGGTTGATGGTTTCCCACGATCCAGTCTGGGGGGAAAACATGGCAACTGGCATTCGTGAAGATTCACAGCCTTAGGAACCGTATGGGAACAGTTCTAGTCTAGCCTGCATGGTTGCTGAAGCAGAACGCACTCAACCCCGTACGGGGTCCAGCTCGGCTTTCAGTATCCACTTCGACGAGTCCACGAGGCACAGGGGATTGAGGGTGCGAGCGTCAGAGGAAAAGCCCGTGGTCAGAACGCACCAGTCACTGTGGGGGTGCAAGATGAGGAAGACTGCTTCTGTAGAGAAGCCTAGTCTTAAAAATCCTGTGAGGAGCTTCTTTCTACCTTTGACCTATAGAATTTCTTTGAGTTGGCATGCACTTGGTGGTGGCAATGAGTATACACTTCTAGGAGCCCTGTGGAGCATTGTTAAGTGCTCAGTTTTTATCATTTTGGGGGGCTGTTACAGCTCTTATCACAATCCATCATGTCATGCACATTTGTACATATGCTGCCATCATTTTCAAAATTCTTTCTACTTGAGGCTTTGGTATGAGCTCATTTTTCTCCCTCCCTCATGAAGTCTTGATAAATTCTTATTTTCATATCTTACATCGTCCACTGTTTCCTTTCCCTTCACCTACTTTTCTGTTGTTCTCCTGGGGTGAGGGGGCAGTGGTTATATGTCCATTGCTGTGATTGGTTCCCTTTCTCCCCCACACCTCCCCCCTACCCTCCTGTTATGGCTACTCTCATTATTGGTGCAGAGCTTATTTGTCCTGGATTCCGTTTTCAGCTCTTATTGGTACCAGTGAACATGCTCTGGTCTAGCTGGATTTGTAAGATAGAATTGGGTTCATGATAGTGGGGGTGGGGGGTAGGGGAAGGGAAGAGAAAGCATTAATGAACTAGAGGAATATAAAAATGTGCTTGACACAACGGATGTATGGATGGATAGTAATGAGTTGTACAAGCCCTCAATAAAATGATTTTAAAAAATAAACTTAAAAAAAAAAAACACTACAGGAAAGTTGTGTCCTGGGTGCTATACTGCACCATGGCTAGTTTGTCTCTTTCTTGTTACCCTTCTGTGAAGGGATGTCCATTGTCTCCAGATGGGCTTTGTGTCTCCACTTCGCCCTCCCCTTCATTCATTGATATGATTTTTGTTTGGGTCTTTGATGCCCGATACCTGATCCCATCAACACCTCATAATCACACAGGCTGGTGGGCTTCTTCCATGTGAGCTAGGTTGCTTTTTAGCTAGGTGGCCACTTGTTTACCTTCAAGCCTTTAAGACCCCAGATGCTTTATCTTTTGAAAGCCAGGCACCATCAGCTAGCTTTCTTCACATTTGCATATGCACCCATTTTGTCTTCAGTGATTAGCCAACGTGTCAGGAAGTTGAGAACCTGGGTTATTAGAACAAAGTGTTCTTGCATTGAGGGAGTACTTTAGTAGAGGCCCAATGTCCATCTGCTACCTTAATACTTAACATATACGTACATAGATTTCCCTATCGTTTATATATATATATATATATATATATATATATATATATATATATATATATATATATATATATATATATATATACACATGCCTGTTTTTAGACCTCTGTAAATGTCCTTTGCCTCCTAGTTCTTTCCTCTATTTCGTTTTACTTTCCTCTTGTCCCACTATCAAGTTTGGTGTTTATTTGGGTTTCAGTAATTCCTCTTGGCTACATTGTCCCTGATCAAGCCCTACCAGGCATCCTACACCCTCCTTGCCATTAATTTTAGAACACTTGTTGCTCCCTTGGCCCTGGGTTTGTTTATACCCCCATCCTTTCCTCTGCCTCCCCCTCTCCTGTGTCCCCCTGGATATGTATGTTCTGTTGTTTTCTCCTCCAGATTGTTTATCCCACCTATCTTACCTAGATAGACATGCAGAGACAATAATAAGCACAAAAACAAGACAAAGTAAAATAAAACAACAAAAGAAACAAGCAAAAACCCACAAACGACTAAAAAGAAAAGCCTGTAAATAGTTCCAGGTCTATTTGTTGACCGTTAGGAGTGTTTTCAGGTCGAGTATGATGGGATGCCAGGCCAGGCTCCAAAGCCTGCTTTTGGCATTCTCCAGGGACCTCATTGCTCTGCTCTCCGTGCTGCTCTGTTGCACGCCCTTAGTGTTTCACCCTTGTGTGGCGGGGTCAGATTTGGTACAATTGCCACACTGTGTCTCCAGTGTTGTCCTCTGTAGCGCTCTGGGTCGGTGAAGGACTTCGCGTCTTGTGTTGGGGCCCGCCCTATGATCCTCTCTGTGCATTGGCTGCTCTGGCGGTTTCAGCTTCTAACCAAAAGCCGGTAGTTTGAATCTACCCAGCAGCTCCATGCATTCACATATATGTTGCATCCAACCAAACCTCTTGGGCAGTTCTCCACTGACATGTCGGGTTGCTGAGTTAGAACAGACTCAATGGTACATAAAAACAACTACGTGAACTTCTTTCTTATTTTATTAAAAAAATGTTTACATGTACTTCTAAAGAAGACGCAAAATACCAAGTGCTGTATTATCTCATGCTGTTTCATGCGATCTACAGCAATGAAATAATAAACAGAAACACGAAAAGGTTACTATGTGTTTTCAATTTACAAATATGAACAATAATTACATAACATTACATATCCGTGTTTATACAGTGCTAGGTAGAAGGCAGTAAAGAATATTGGATTTGGGATTAATGACCCACTTGAAATACAAATGTTGTCCAAAAGCATGGTATAAACTGAAAATAATTATTAAAGAGTATGTTGAGGAAAAAATCATGGGCAGGAATTAGCTGCATGGCTCAGAACCTACATTAGTTACATCACCAATTACAATGCTTTTTCCTTACTTGGAAAAAATGCAAGCTCACTGACTTAACTCGAAGTTTGTTTTCAATAAATCACTGTCATAATATGATAAATGTACAGTTAATTTGTTTATCTGTAATCTTTAAACATAATTGAAGAGCAAAACCTGAGAGCTCTTAAACTATGAATTCAAATTGTATACAAAATTATGCTGGAAGAAACGTCACCTGTTATAGCTTAGTAAGTGTAAACCAAATAAATGTAAACAAAATAGAAAAATATATCAAACCTAATACAATCATAAAGACATAGTTATGCACCACTTCATGAGCTGCATATTCATCCCACAGAGAAAGCTCTACTGCCAATAAAGAGAATGAGCAGGCATAATGGAGCAAACTCAAACTCAGAAACTCACTGCCATTGTGCCTTTGCTGACTCTTAGCCACCCTATAGGACAGGGTAGTATTGCCCTGGTGCGTTTTCAACACTGCAACTCTTTACAGGAGTAGAAAGCCCCACCTTTCTCTTATAGAGCGGCTGGTGGTTTCAAACTGCTGACCTTGCAGTTCGTAGGCCAAAGTGTAACCACCAGGGTTCAAAAGAATGGACCACACTGAGTCAATAATAATACAATTCAGAATTTTTAGATATACTTGAAAATAATTTTCAACATTTATTTATGCAAAAAATGCAAATCGGAAAAATACTGTGAAAATCACTCTTGAAGAACGTAAGAATATAATCATCTTATCAGTGTTGCGAAACATAAGCAAATTTCTGTTTATAAATGATCTACAGAGACAACTGGGGATTGTTTGGGCTAGCAATATGAAGTTCAATGTTGAGAGCAAGACAGATTTGTTTTTTAGTTAGTGATTTCTAATTTACTATTTGGTGATTAACAGGTAATGGGAAAATAGCATGTTCAACTATATCACATATGTAACAAAGAAACTTATGTATTTACAAGTTATAAAAAATAAACATTTCTACAGATATAAAGATAAACCAGAACTATTTACAAGTTTTAAAAAATATGGCAAACTAACCCAATAATCATGGCATTTTGCTGTTTGCTAGGATCATATTGTCTGAAAGTTATTTCATAAATCATATCAGAAATCTTTGATCCACCAAGGTTTTAGATGCCAAATTCCTCTGTCCTACAGTGTTACGAATAAATCTAAAAATCTGCAAAAAAAGAAAAACCAATTCAGAATGAAGAGAAACACCAAGAAGACCATATATGCACATCAGTTCAAATATCTAAATTAAATTGGCTAATTCACTAATCGACTCATATATCAGACAGGAATTCTATGGTGATACACAAAAGTGTAAAGACTAGACAACCATTATCTCTCTCAGTATCAAACACATGTATGTTCCTATTTAGAATATATTTTTATGAACTAGTAATACCAATCATCTCAAATAAGAGTCCACTTTTAAAGACTTATCAATGCTACTTTCCTCTAAAAATGCTGCAGCATTTGTTCATGATCCTCAGTAGCTCTATTAAGGACTAAGAAGGTATACCTTACTGACTTGTCTTCCTTGAGATTGTGGAACATATTCACATAATATTCATATTTGAAGAACAGTTTTTCCAATACTTGGACTTACCACTTCAGAGTCCACTATCATCCCTTTCTACACCCCCCTGTAGAGAACGTGTGAGTGAGAAGACAGAAGGGCTTGTCCGTGCTCTGAGCAGGAACTGCAGTGCTGGCTTTGGTTTGGGCTATGCTGACAGCCAGTGCAGAGGGTCAGTGGGACTCGCCTCTGCTCGCTCTGCCAGCTCACGCAGCCGGTGCTCGCCCCCAGGGCTTCCTGACTCCCAGTGAGCATCACAGCAAAGGCGGGCTGCAATGCTACTCCTTCTTTGGCATTCTAACTTTTACAAACACCCACTAGGAAATATCAACTTCCAATACATCTCTTTGAGCATACCCAGAAAAAATGGGAAAATGTACCTCTTGTTGTAAGTACGTAAGGAAGGCTGCTAACACAAAATTTCGGCAAGGCAAATCCACAACGCAGAAGAAAAGGAGATCGAAGATAAGGAGGGTGGCCTCGTTCCCGTAGTAGAGAACGCTGCTGAAAGAATAAGCTTCATCTGTTTAAAACAGAAGCAATAGGGCAGATTTAAAATCGGACACACGGCTGATGTCAAATCTGAATATATAAACCACTGCATTAGGAGCTAGTCACTATAAATATACTTCACGGATTAAGAAAATAAAAGGCTATAAATTTGTTAATGTGAAGGAACTCTGCTCATAAAAATCCGTTCGGTTGATAACTGATAGTAATTTAAGTATACAGTCAATTCCTCTCAAAGATGGGGTAGTGAATATCCTTTCTCTATTCCTTTATATAACTAAGGGCTAAATTAATCTCAGAAAGCTATAGTAAAAACAAAAGGGCAAAGCACAAAAGAGTGCACAATGGGCTACAGTAGGTGTCTCACGCACACACTGTACACGTGGGTGTGTACAAACCACCAGAACAAACGAATCTGTCTTGAAAGAAGTACAGGCAGGATGGCCCTCGGAAACGAAGAGGGCAAGACTTCAACTCCTATGCTTAGGACTTTTCAGAGCGCCGTCCCGGGAACATCATGCTGTCTAGTACAGAGGAGGTCAGTGACACACAAGAAGAACTTTAATGAGAGGGATTGGCACAAGGTCTGCAACTGTCGGCTTGAACATAATAGAAACTGTGGGGATGGGAAGGCACGGGACTGAGCAAAAGTTTGTCCTAGTGTCCACGGGGTCAGCACCAACTCAAGGGCACCTAACAACACACACAAACACACGATTGGCTGCCTGTTCTGTGAGGAGCCCTGGTAACACAGCGCTTACTCATTGGGCTGCGATCCTAAAGATCCACGGCTTAAAATCACCAGCTGCTCCTGGAGAAAGACGGGGCTTTCTACTCTCATAAACAGGGAATGATTCGCAAGGGCAAGTCTACCCTGTTCTATAAGTTAGCATTGCCTTGAATGACAATGAGGAGCTTCGGGGGGGGGGGGGTTGTTTGCTTGTGTGGTAGTTACATAATCTGGTGTCAATTTGGGACTAGAAAGATGAAGAGTGAAGGGGTGGAGTCTAGTCTGTCATCAGGTCATAGCCAGTGAGGCCTCTGTGTGGGCATGGCTTTCCCCTGAGGATTCTGGGAATTCCTATATTTCCTCCTTGGAGGTGGGAGAGTCTCTCTCTGCTCACTCCCTGAGAGACCCTCACTGGCATGACACATGGCATAATGCTGATAGACCCTGTGCCCTGAGAACTGGAGGAGCCACGAGGAGACCCCTGCCAGCATTGAGATTAATGTAGGCTCCGTCATATTACATTTTGAAAACTTCAGTGAGTTGTGAGATATCTCTTTATAAAATATATACTTCTGCATAAATACTTCTCTATATAAATGCATATACACATATACAATACAAATATGTATCTGTAAAAACATATAAGCCTGACCACCATTTAAAGAAAGCAGAGAGAAGTAGGAACCAATTGAAACATAAGAGAAGTTGCAAAAAAGCCCACATGAAAGAAACACACCAGCCTGTGTGATCATGAGGCGCCAATGGGATCAGGTATCAGGCATCAAAGACCCAGAACAAAAAATCATTATCAATGTGAATGAGGGGGATGTGGAGTGGAGACCCAAAGCCCATCTGTAGACAGTTGGACATCCCCTCACAGAAGGGTCACAAGGAAGAGAAAAGCCAGTCAGGGTGCAGTGTAGCACCGATGAAACACACAACTTTCTTAATGCTTCCTACCACCCACTATCATGACCCCAATTCGACCTTACAAATCCAGCTAGACCAGAGCATGTACACTGGTACAGATAAGAGCTGGAAACACAGGGAATCCAGTACTGATAACCCCCTCAGGACTAATAATGAGAGTAAAGGGAAGGTGGGGGGAGAGAGGGGAAACCAATCACAATGATCTACATATAATCGCTTCCCAGGGGGACAGACAACTCAAAAATGGATGAAGAGAGACATTGGTTAGTGTAAGACATGAAAAAAACAATTTATAAATTATCAAGGGTTTGGGAGGGAGGGAGGGAGGGTGGAGGGAGGGAAAAAATAAGGAGCCAATATCAAGGGCTCTAGTAGAGAGCAAATGTTTTGAGAATGATGATGGCAACAAATGTACAAATGTGCTTGACACAATGGATGTATGTAGGGATTGTGACAAGAGCTGTATGAGCCCCTAATAAAATGATTTTAAAGGGGGGGAGCGAGAAGTGTTCATTTAGTTTCACTCCCCACAACCCGTTTTTCAGTTCTTATTCCCAAATGAGTCTGGATTTGGCTCATTAATAAGTAAATTTAAATAGCTTATTGCCAAGTTTATGACTAATTGGCTTTACTCAATAAAGTGTAATAAGGTATACATTAATTTCAAAAGTGCAAACTGTATTGTGTAGCGCCCTTGTGCTGCCATAGGTTAGGCGTGGGCGGCTAAGCACAAGAAGGAAGATGAGGCGTCCACTCCTACGCAGTCTCAGCAACCCCAGGGGGCAGCTCTGCTCCGGCCCCGAGGGCTTATAAACGGAAACGGAAATGGTAGACTCAGATTTTGAATCCAACATCAAATGATTTTGAAACCGTACATAGTTTAGCGACCAATTTATACTGTTATAATCTTGCATCCTTCTAATATAAGTAAAACACTAATACTACCAGAGTAATTCTTCCAATTTACAAATCAGATCTTCTTAGCATTCTTTAATGACATCCACATTCATTAACAGTGGTTTCCAAATTGTTTTGATTATGCATCCCTATCAAAAGAAAATGAGATGTACTCCCAAAATAGGTATATTTTAATTACTGCATATATTATAATTTTAAAAATTATACACTAAGGATGATGGATTTGGAAATACATAAATAGACACTTTAATATTTTCTTCCCATATCCTATTGGATTTGCATGCAGAACCCTGGGGGGCAGGGAGGAAATAATCTGTAAGATGAAATCACTCTTTAGGGTGTGAGCAAAGTCTCAGGCACCTGGCCTCTGCCCGCTTGATCTTCAGTGATGTCGTTCCTAAGTGCATACTGCATTCCTGCTTTCGGGTTGCCCTTTTCCTCCTTCTTTGCACATGTCTTTGTCCCTCTCACTTCCTTTGACTCTGCTTGTTTGACAAATACCTGCCTATTTTTCAAGATCTTGACTCAATTGCAGCTAGTTACTTCCCTGATAACGCCCAGAACTCTCTGTATGATCTGTGAGTTCTGTGTGGCCCTTGTGATGAATGACTGAGTCCAGCAGAAAAGTGGAGAACGCTGTCAGAGGAGGGGCTGGTGAAAGAAATGTACATCCACCCCGGCCTCAGGAATCAACCTTACGTAGCTGCTGAAGCTGATTCTCCTCCTCCGTTCTGAAGTTAGAGGAGGTCTGCGGACTGTCATGTCCTTTTTTCCCCCTCAATAGTTTTTTGACATGTAAATCACAGAACATACAATTCAACAGTTCAATCACGTCAAGAAGAGTTGCACAGTCACGACCACAATCCCTTGTAGAACATTTTGTTCATTCTTGTAGTCATCATCATCATTAGCTCTTTTCCCTCCAGCGCCCCCTGCCATGCCCCCAAGGAACCATTTAATCCAGTTACTGTATCTATCCAGGATTCCATGAACAGAAATACATTACAAACAAACAAAACTACAAGAATGGCAGCAAAATAAAAACCTCAGAGAGAAAGCAGATAATATTAAAAAGTAGAACAAATTTAAATGGATAAGGGAGATTGAAAAATAGGGTGCTAAATTTTAGCCTAACTGCACCTGCAACAATCCACTCTCCAATGCATTCTGCAAGTTACCAAGGTTAATCAGATCCCTGGTTCTTGGTGAGAGGGGATTCACCAGGGGCTTAATCCACATGCATTTGCCCTTCATCTTTTTTTTTTTAATGAAACAGCTTTAAAACGGGTCCTCAGGGAGATCCAATGTTCCGTCTGCCATAATTGACTTTACAATGCTATTTGATACAATGACTATTCACATCCCTCAACTGTGATTAGGGGGTTCACTAGAGGCCTTATTCACGTGAGGGCCTACAAATGGATTGTGCTACCAGATGTTCACAGTTAAAGCTCTGCTACCATTGCCTCTTTTAGATTTGGATTATACTACTTATAATCCTTGGATCACACAGGCTGGTGAGCTTCTTCCATGTGGATTTAGCTGATGTCGCATTTAGATGGCTACAAATCTTTAGGACCCCCGCCCCCAACATTATTCTTTCTGATAGCTGGGCACTAACTCATTGCTTCACCACATTTTGCTGCAGCACCCATACCTTCAGTGAGCTCTTCGTGGGACTGAGCATCAAGCAGGGCCATGTCCTGAGAACTAATGGCTCTTAGACTGGAGCTAGAATTAAGTGCAAGCCCAAAGTCCATTCATGTGTCTATGGTGGATCTATGTCTCTGATTCACTGTGGAGGCATCACTGACATTTTATGTGAGAGAACATTATTAACCATCCTCCTTGGGGACATCACTTCCTCTGCCATCAAGTCAATGCTGACTCATAGTGACATTACAGGGCAGGGTAGAACTGCCCCTGTGAGTCTCTGAGCCTGCAAATCTTCTAGGAGTTGAAAGCTTCATCCTTCCCCTGTATCACACCCTTCTTAAACAATCTTTTATATGTAGGTATGCGCTGCAAGGCCAGAGGTTCAAAACCCCCAGCTGCTCCATGCTAGCAAAATCAAGCATGTGTTCCCATAAAGAACTACAGTCTCAATAATTACACGAATAACAGTGAGTTAAAGGAAGAAGAAACTGTTCTAGAATTGAATATAGTGACAACTGTACACTACTATTTGATATGATTGAATTGTATGACATGTGGATGAAGTGCTAATATAACTGTTAAAAGCAATAACAACAACTACAGTCTCAGAAACCCACAGGGGCAGTTCTACTGTGGCTGCAGGGTCACTAAATTGGAACTGACCCCATGACTATGTATGCAGGAGCCCTGGTGGGGCAGTGGGTTACTCATTGGGCTGCTAGTGTACATTCAGCCATTGAAACCCGCTGGCTGCCCTCAGAAGGAAAATGAGGCATGTTCAGCAGTTCGAAACCACCAGCAGCAACGAGGGTGAAAGACTGGGCTTTCTATTCCCATGCACAGTTACAGTGTCAGACACCCACAAGAGGCCGCCATGAGCCAGCATTGACCCCATGGCAGTGCTGTGGACTGAAGAGATGTGTAGCAGTGTCTCCCTGGGGGCACGGGAGCAATCCAAGAGGACTGCAAAGGGAGACCTACACTTCATCCTGGATTATGGGCTATCGTACTAAAGTTTTTCATTGCCAGAGGGTGGCTGAGCCATTTTTTCCCCCTGAAAAGTCTGAGAACCTATAGTTTATCCACAGGGGCAGTGCCACTCTGTCCAGTGTCGCTATGAGTCAGATGGCAGCAAGTTTGAGCCTGAGTCTTTAAGTCGAGTAATGTCTGTTATATATGTTCTGTGCAATAGGACATTGTGTGATTTGCTGTTGGGCTCACATCACATGAAGACTCATGGGGGTTGTCACTGCTGCTGTTGCTGGAGGGAGAGTGAGGCAGGAGCTGCGTTGGCCCAGATCCACCTGCTCTTCCACTGTGCGAGCAGCAGGAGCAACCAGGCCCTGGAGCTGCTACCGCCCAGCTGTCTGATGAAAAAGTCTGGGGGCCCACGCCAGAGCCACGTCCTTTGCCTCACCAGCCAGGGTCCAGTGCTGCAAGCATCTGGGTTTGGGACAGTTGCTTTTGTTTTAAAAACAACAGCAGCACCAACAAAAACCTTATGACACTCTGGATCTCTATGTGGCTGGTGAGCAGCTGTTGGCTGAACAGATGTCAACCAACACATTATCTCTATTTATTTCCTATTCTGTGACATAGTAAAATAAAACACATATAAACTATACATGAATTTCATGAAGTCAATTGACTTCAGATTCATTTTTATATACAATTAAAAAATAATTATAGCACTCCATTGCCTAAACTCTGAATAATCACATTTATTAAAGGAATGTGAAAGGTACCATTGTAAAAGATGCTTTTTTCCATTGGTTCCATGAATTCCATTCCAAGAATTCTCTCAAATAGTAATTTATCTTTTATAAAGTAATCCATTTCCTTATGAACCTAGTAGGAAAAGCAATTTCAAAACCAGCAGTGAAACAAAACATTCTTATAAGTACAAAATCAGAAGAAAAAAATTAAAGACGAATAATACTCAGGGAAAACCTGTTCTTCAAGAAGACTGAACTTATTATATTGAACTTAATAACAAAACTTTCTTTAGTAAAGTTCAGATTTTTAAAGCCTTATTAGTACTAAGGGCTATAGATATACTGAAAATTACTTTACAACAAGCTATTTAGTAATTCAACCATAATATAACATGAAAGATTTGAATAATGAACTCTTATATTTTGCTAACTATCTAATAATTTGCTTATACAGACAAATTCGAAGGGAATCATAATAATAGTGTTAAAGGACAAATAACATTTCGTCTCATTCTTATACAATTTAACTATGTCTGACCCATACTAGGTAAATGAATTTACTGTGTAGACAGTATCTTTATATTTATAAATATATGACTTATAAATAAGTAATTTATCCTTAAATATATAAGGATTGACTTATTTATTTATTTAGAAACAGTACTTAAAAATTTTACTCCTAAGTATTAAATTTGACACCACGAAAGGGGGTTTTAAAGTCCACTCTTACTAAGAAAATAATTAACATACCCACTTTTCAAACATCACATTGTGAGCTCAGTTTCAAATGTTGAGATACATACATGATCAATGAAGGAGCCAAGAAATTTGTTCATTGCATGATACGCTTTTATACTCTGTTCAAAAGTACTTGCTGATGAACTCAGTAGTCTAGCAGGGCCATTTTTCTAATGTGAAAAAGAAAAAATAATAAATGAAACAGGTATGTTCTTGGAATTTAAACAACAGGAAATGTTGGCAAAGTGTAGCTGAACTGCATTTCATACAAACCCTGGTTAGTGATTCGTGAATTCTGTCATAGTGTTGTCTCATTTGGCTAGAAATTGCGATCTGAAAGGTCTGACCATCTGTGTTGGGTACCAAACCTCTCTGGCTACACAAATTTTCCTGAAAAATTAGAGAATTAAATGAAAAGCAAGTTTATGAAAATGCTATCTATCTTAAGACAAAATAAATGTAGCACTTTTCTTTAGTTGTACTATACATTATAGGATTCTGAAGCTAACTGAAATTCTACCGAATTATATTTGAGAGAGATTTTAGCATTTCCCAAGGTTCCCTTTATCAAGTTTTAATAATTTCTACTATGTTCTAATTCTTATTTCCCTCCAGGTTTGTATAACATTCCTTTTACTCTTTTAACGAACCTCATACTCAGTTCATTTTATGGGAATCTTAGCCTTCTTTTGATTAACTTTATTATTATTTAATCCAAGTTGAAAAATCTAAGCATTAACTACTTTAAGTTTACAAATGGAATTTTTTTCTAACAATGTTTAAGGATCCTTCATGGTATAGTGGTTATGCATTGGGCTGCTAACTGCAAGATCAGCAGTTCAAAACCACCAGCCATTCCAAGGGAGAAAGATGAGGCTTTCTACCTACCTAAAAAATTACAGGGTAAAACCCAGAGAGGCAGTTCTAGTCTGCCCTGAAGGGTTGCTATGAGTTGGAATTGACTCCTTGGCAGTAAGTTTGGAGTTTTTTGGAATTGTTTTAAATGCTTCCCCCGATTAACTTGAATAAAAACAAATGGTGTGACTAATTAAAGTTATAACTGCCAAGAACTGAATCCAGACAACCACAAATATATAACCATTTGCCCTATCTCCCGCCTATCCAATTTCCATTATGCTTCAAGGCTTAGCTCAAGTTCTCTTACCTCTGGGGAGCCTATTCATTAAGCCTAGAGATTAGTGGTCTTCTTTGTCTAAATCTAATTTTGCAAACACACACACAATTTCTTTTCCTATAGATTTAGAGGGAGCCTACATGCACTGAATTTCTCTGTTTAAAAAATTTCATATTAAAAAGGAAATGCCAGTCAGAAAATTTCTAAAACATGGATATGTACAAAAGAGAAAAACAAAGTAATCTCAACACCCAAGAGGTATTTCAAGGATCATAGTCCTTTCCCTAAGTATATGAGGGTAAGTAAAAAATATTGCTGCTAGAGTTCCAGTTCATAAACATGCATGGGTTTATTCCAAATAAAACATGTCTAGACATCTCTGAGGTCAGTATATAGCTGCAGACAAGTTCACCCAGTTAATATGCTTGTCTCAATAGAGTGCCTTCAAAAAAAATACGAGAGGCCATTTGTCATGGGAAAAAAGTGCTATTTGGAGGTCAAGGCTAATATCAAATTCTTAACAAAACTCCAGTGAATCTTGCAACAATTTGCACTGGGAATGCTGGCTCACATACGACAAGTTCTGAGATGAACTAAGTCTTTTAAGGAAGACTTCAAAGATGAGTCAGGAGAAGGAAGACCATCAACCTCAATACATGAAGAAACTGTAGCTAAAGTTCAGAATCTGGTAGAAGAAGAGCACAGAATTACCAAGAATGTGATTGTTCTGGAACTCAGATCTCACATGGCTTGGCACTTTCGATTTTAAGCAAACATCGGTCTCAGAAAGCTGATTCGACAGGTGCCAAGCAGTGACAATGAAGAACTGGTCAAAGAGCTGATGTTGCTAGCAGTTTTTTATGCAAGACTGAAGCTAATGTGGATGATTTTATGAAACAAAATGCAGCCAGGAATAATGAGTCTTGGATTTACCAATAGGATCCAGAGAGCAAGGTCCAATGGAAACAATGGCTTCCCAGGGATCTACTGGGCCAGTTAAATTCAAGATAGGTCAGCTCAGAAAATTATGATGACTGGCGTTTGTTGTTGTTGTTGTTTGGGGTGGGGGAGGAGTTGACAGATTTTTCTCAAATGACACAGGGCAATCGCAGGAGTTTACTGTGAAGAAGTTTTAAGAAAATTGCCAACTGCACTGGTTAAGAAAAGAAAAAAGAGCAGGAAAGCTCTGCCTAGGAATCTTCCCTCATCACCACAAGCATCTGCTCATTCTTCCAGGACAGCAGGGGTTGTCTTGTAAGGGAAACCTTACTGCACTCACTCTACAGCCTGAAACGTGCCTCTTCTCACTGCTTTTTGCTCTCATTACCCAAAAGAACAAGCTGCGAGTCCCTGGAGGATGCCAGCATTCTGATGTGGGTGGTATGAATCTAAGAGCACAGAACTATTTGGGAAGGGTTAGAGGGATGGAAAGGCCACCTTCAGATGTGTACAGATCTACATGGAAGATATGTCGAGAAATAGCTTCACATTTTGATATTCTTGTTTGATAAAGGGTTCTATAATTTTTTCACAATACTTTTGGACTTAACCTCATATGTATATCAAACCAAACCCAATGTTCTCAAGTTGATTCCAACTCATAATAACTGTCAGGACAGAATAAAATTGCTTCTTAGGGTTTCTGAGACTCTAAATCTTTATAGGTGCAGACAACCTCGTCTTTTTCCCAGAGAGAGCCTAGTGGGTTTGAACTGCCAACTCTATGGAGGGTACCCCAAAGCTTAACCAACTGTGCCACCAGGGCTTCTGCACGTACACAGAGATAGAATAAAATTGTAATCAAACTGACTTCTTTTCATTTTAAATTATATTTTGAGCAATTCACTTGTTATAAAATATTCTATAAAACATGGTTTTTAATGTGTACCTAAGATTTTACTACATTAAAAATCAATTTTTAAAATATTCTCTCTTTATGTACTTTTTTGTCATCATAAATAACTCTGTCAAGAACTTAAGCCTTAATTAGCTGTTCACATTACTAATTATTTCCTTGAGTTAGATTCAGAGGATTACTAAATCAAAAAGCTCTCCTATATACTTTCCTTTTACATATCTATTGGTTTATTGTCTCTGTGTCATTGCGCATGCATTAAAAATATTTTGTTATCTCTTATTGAGGTTTGAATCTATATTTTAAATGTAATGGCTTAGGAGTTTTAATCTTGTTATCAATACCTTTGCCACATTTGCTATAAACATTTCGCCTTCTTTTGCTATGTCCTAATTATATGATTGATTGGATATGCAAAGTTCTATCCAAATAAAGTGATAAAAATATTTTCTTTCTGATGTTCTCTATTCTTTGTGCTTAGAATAATATCCCACAATCTGAGATACTATATTCTATGTTTTCATGGCTTCTTCTTTCACAGTTAGTGTTCTAATCCAGGGAGTGTGTAACAGTCAATCAACGGATCCAATTCAATGCGCTACACAAATCATTCTTTTCTGAGATGCCATTATTAAGTATTAAATTCATAAAAGTCATAGATACAGCTTCATCTTCTTTTTTTTAAATCATTTTATTGGGGGCTCTTGCAGTTCTTATAGCAATCCATACATCCATTGTGTCAAGCACATTTGCACATATGATGCCATCATCCTTTTAAAAACATTTTCTTTCTACTTGGGCCCTTGGAGATACAGTTTCTTATCAATTAAATCCTCTTGGTTTTCCCTCTTAAATGTATCTTTTTCCTTACAAATGTTAATACAGAAAAGTTCAAATACCAGTTTATATGAATTTTCAAATATATACAAAAGAAAGTCAAACCACCCATCCTCAACTTTTAACAATTACCAACATTTTATCAATTTTGTCTTATCTATCCTCCCAACTCCTTCAAGTATTTTGAAGCAAATTTTTTACCCCTAGACATTACGTTAAAAGTATATAGCAAGTCCTAGATAAAGTAAAGAGAGCCCATTTCTCAAAGTAAAGACAAAAAATTGAAAATCTATTCATACCGCTTCTCTTTTAAGATTCATATTCATTTCTTCCATATTAGTATCTGCATGCCCATGTACTGATCTACCATGGATATAGTACCCAAAGCATTTGTGGGACAGAACAAATACTGATATCTATGAAAAGAGAAGAGGAGGCATTAGCAATGCAGCTGTAAAACTGTATTTTAAAATGTAAAAAAATTAATTAATTAATTAAAAACAAAAAAACAAACTGTATTTTAAAGTTTTTTTCCCCTTCAACTTAAAAAATAAGGATTGAATTCCTGGAAAAGAAATACAGAAGATAATAGAGTAATAAGGGAGATTAAAACAACAAAAACGCTGGTAAACCAGGGTAAGCAAATAGTTTCTAAAAACAGAAGAAATTGAGTTAATAGAAACAACATTTCCAGAAGCTCTAAACTTTATTCTTTAGGGGCACAAGGAATGCAAAATTAAAAACGAGCAAATATAGAAGAAAACAACTAAGCCAATTAAGTATTAACTTGTAGCTGATTAAAACTATCTCTGGAATTAACAGCAAGTGGAAAATTAAACTAAAAATCCAATCATACCAAATCACTTTTAAAGCTCCTGTTAATGTACTCATGACCTTTAGAGCGGGGAAAACAGCATTTCCAAGATAAAGCCAAGAAGTACTTACATTGCTCATACAGCATAAATCAACGAACTGTCGAATTTTATCTTCTATGAATCTCTCATAAAAACCCGCAAAGAACATGATCTGAAACATTAAGCCAAGTTCATGCTGATTAGCTTTTAGGAATTTAATTTTCTTTTACAGCCACCTTGCAGTCTCTTTTAAAAAGAAAAGAAAACTTTTTAAAAGGGCTCTTCAGTCAGATAAAATCCTGCAGGCTATTTCTGAATTTTCTATTAAAGGAAGAGAGATTTTGAAATTGTGTTACAATTCATCAAGGGAGTCTATTTTGAATTAAAAAAATTTTTTTTCTATAGCATTAAAACAGAATAGGGTGCTCGCTTCGGCAGCACATATACTAAAATTGGAACAATACAGAGAAGATTAGCATGGCCCCTGCGCAAGGATGACACGCAAATTCGTGAAGCGTTCCATATTTAAAAAAAAAAAACAAAACAGAATAGGAGACAAATAGGGGAATAAAAGAAACAGCTTTTAAGAATGTAAAGCTGGACTAATGTATTGAGTCCAATTTATGTCTGGTTTTGCAATTTTATCCCAAAACACTGGAAGAGTTTCTGTTTCTCAAATTAGTCTGTGACAAAGTTGCGCATCAAAAGCATGCATATTCCCACTCCTCGTTTAGCAGCACATTTACTTTCCAAAGACCAGGTCCTATTTTTATGCAAAATTTGGTGCTACCTGAAGATATGAAAATGAAGGGAAACTACATCATTGCACAACTGCCAGATTACATCCACACATAACTGTTGAAGCACTGAGGAACCACGGTGACAGAGCCTTCCCCTCACCGTCACGGCTACTCTTGCCTTGCACCTCAGCATTCAGTGCTCAGATGCACATCACTCACATGCACAATACTGGATAGGAGTTTTCACCATTGCCATGAATGCAAAAGATCAGATAGCAAGACATAGGTAAGTCAGGAGGAAGGTGTTGTTTCTATTTCTACAGACAGTGTGCTAAATATTCAAAGAGAACGCTTCAC
Source organism: Tenrec ecaudatus (assembly GCF_050624435.1). Taxonomy (NCBI): domain Eukaryota; kingdom Metazoa; phylum Chordata; class Mammalia; order Afrosoricida; family Tenrecidae; genus Tenrec; species Tenrec ecaudatus. The sequence goes on from NC_134534.1 coordinate 44,408,982, forward strand.
AAATTGTCTTAGATAAACTGATATCACCAGAGAATTTCTGTTAAGAAAAAGTTTACATCACAGACCTCCCTTGCGCTTCCAAGACAGACGCCTCCTAACCACCCTATTTCCAGCTGTCCCTGCTGTCGCTGGTGCCTTATTCCTACCCTGGCCTCCACTCCCCTCACTCATTAGTCTCCACCTACCTCAGCTCCCTGGATGAGTCCCTTCAAAGCACTGTCAGTCTTTAGCTTGTTTGTGCTTAGTATGTGGGTGAACATGAGCTCTCAGCACACTGCCTGGGACATAAAATGTTCTTGAATATGTGACTGAAGAAGAAAATGAATCTCTTAACAGCCTATCACTGAAAAACTTTCTAAAACACTCTACAGTTTTTTACATACGCCACCTAAATGGCAAAGAAAAAAGCAAACAACAATAAATATAATAAAGAGCAGCAGCTGAATAATAACAGAAGAAAATAAACAGGTGGTCAAGAAGATGAGGAGAAATTAATCTCCATCCATTGCTGGTGGATGTGCAAAATGGTACAGCTACTCTGGAAAAGTTTAGTGGTTCTGCGAAAAGTTAAACCCAGAACTGTCCTATGACCTAGCAGTCCCAATCGCAGGTGTATACGCAAAGTAATTAAAGCAGAAATGCAAACAGAAACCGCACAAACGTGTCCACTGCAGCACTGCTCACAACAGTCGAGAAGTGGAAAACAACCTAGGGTCCATCAACAGATAATCAGCATGTCTAATAGACATGACACATGCCGTAACATGGATGAGCCATGGAAACACTAAACTGAAGGAAGGCACACAAGGGCAAATACTGCATGATGCCATTTATAAGAAACAAGCAAACAGAGAGAGAGACCAATGCTTGTCAGTGCTTGCCAGGACAGGAGAAAGGTGGCCCCGAGTTTCTGTCCATGGTGGTAGAATAATTGGGAAAAAATACTGGTGACGGTTGAGCAACATGATGAAGTCATGATGTCAATGAACTCTACGTGCAGCACATGTAGGCACACACACACACACACACACACACACTACATATATTATTTGTAGTGATGGCACAACTCCTTAATATGTTGAAAATACTTGTATAATATGCAAATTATGTCACAAAAACAAAATTTTAAAAGAGAAATAGTAGCCTCATATTCTGTTATTTTTGTTTAATAAAGGTTTCCATGATTTTTTTTTAAATATGGAACGCTTCACGAATTTGCGTGTCATCCTTGCGCAGGGGCCATGCTAATCTTCTCTATATCGTTCCAATTTTAGTATATGTGCTGCCGAAGCGAGCACTCCATGATTTTTTATAATAGACAGTTTCAGTCAGGCTCAGGGAAATTTAGCCTGGTGGCTATAGCAGTCACTTCATTTCCCTACTTCAAAAGTTAAAGAAATTAAAATCAAACAGAAGGGCATGTTTGTCTTTTTGCTTTATGCTTTAAAAAGATTAAGCAAGCACAGAAGAAACCTTCTGTTATAGGTAGGAGACTCAAGGCTGAGATTTATTTTACTTTCAGTCATTTCAGTAAACATTTCAAATAACTTTTCTCCATGGGTTTTGAATGACGTTTTGAATGAGATGTTGTGACACAGAAATAAATGTAAAATAATAAGTTGTTTCAAATAGAAAGTAAAATATGAAAGATAGTTCAGTCATCCTAATAGTTGTGTAAGTGCACTTCAAAAAGCCTGTGGGGGTTTGAAAAAAAAAGCCTGTGGGAAAAGGCCACTATTTTCCCACTAACTTTCGGAACGCCCTTGTGTACATGAAAAGTTTTTCCTATGACCTAAAACCTAAGCTTCTGAAAGACCCTCAGAGCCCCACTGTCGTTAGAGTCATTTTTTACCACGTTTGTGCTCAGTTTGACCTGTAGAATAAGGCTACTAATAGAACTTATCACTAAGGATCATTGTACAAATGAAGTATAAATTTAACACATGTAAAACAATTCATTAGCTTAAGTACTGGCTTTCAACACTATTGTTGATCTTTCTGCTATAGAAATTAGGATCTAGTCAATATTTGAGGTTAATTGATATGCAAATAGGCTTATAAATGATATCTTGTTAACCTGTAAAATGCCAATGACTAGCCAAAGAGCAGCAGACACGGCGTATCTCAATATGCGGCTGCAGGGGGCTGTGTAGCTGGTTGGGCTTCTGCTGAGGCTGGAGGATGAGTCCATCAACGCTAAGTTCTTGAACCCCACAACCTGCAGGAGAAGGGAAAGAATGACTTCACCAGGCTGAGATAAAAACACCTCTCGACTGAAAAAGAGGCTTTCTTCCCTACTGGTCACCCAGAAACCGCCGAAACAATTTATGCACAGAGAAGAGCCCCACAGAGTCCACTGGTACCCAGTGTTTTCATTCTGAAGTATTAAGCATTTAGTATGAAATCTACGCAGTTAATCCAGGTGGTATTTTATTCAATGTAACCAAGAGCTAAATGTTGCTTTATTATCATACAAATGAACATAAACCCATGTTGATGACGCAGAAATTTCTACCACAAGAATAACCTTTTCTTCAATAAACTACCAGTAAAACCAACGAGAATTTCATAAGTATTTAACATGTATCAGATATTATGCTAAATGTTTTTATACTTTTAAAGCAATATTTTCTAAACATTCTTCTAAGAGAGATCTCGTCTTTGATAAAAGGAAGCACAGTTAAATTTGGTCTGGAAATTATTCTTGGCAGTGGCTCTCATACTTTGTAAAGGCTCAGAGAAGCCTTAGAAAAAAGGATTCCACCTGACTTCATGTAACCAAAGGCTTTCCAATCTACATAACGGTACAATTTTTTTCTCATGTAACAACTTTGAAAGTGCCACAGAACCTCAAGGAAAACTGCTTTTAATTAATATTAATTTTATATATTTTAAAGGTTTTTTTTTTTTAACTATTTAAAAGTCCCAAGGACACATTCTTCTCGCAGACTAACAAATAAAAAGAACAGAGGGAAAGAGTGAAAGGAACAGCTGGAAGAAGGGAAAAAATCCATGACATTTAAGAGTCAATCATTTATATTTAACGTTATTGATGCAGCCAAGTCTTAACAAAATCTGTCACCCTTATAAGCAATTTCGATGTCATAATCTATACTCTGTACTAAATACTTCAGTACTTCCCTTTAAAAATTCTAACCAGATCAAAAAAATTGTTATAAAGTATCATAAACATGTACTCATTTAGCTTCTCAGGGCAGAATGGAGCCTACAGTATCATCGGGTTGTGATTAGGTGACAGTGAACGGATAACACACAAGTGGCCCTATGTACATATAATAAAACAAAACACTGCCCAGTCCTGTACCAGGATCACAGCTGCTGCTCGTCTGAGCCAGCATTTCAGAGACTGCCATCTAGCTCATGAAAGGTCTTCTATTTTACTAACGTGCTAGCAAGCATGATGTCCTTCTCCAAGGACAGTCCTTCCTGATTACACATCCAAAGTACACGAGATGCAGTATCACCATCATACCTCCTAAGGAGCAATGGCTACTCTTTGCCAGCACCATGATTCAAATCCATCAATTCTTTAGTTTTTTTATTAACTGTCTACCCTTCACATGCATATGAGATCACAGAAAAATACCAGGGCCTGGGGCAGGTATGTGTATTACATTATCTTTGCTTTTTAACATTTTAAAACTTTTTTGCCCAATTCAATAATTATTTGATTTCTTGACTGCTGCTCTCATGGGTGGTTATTGTGAATCCAAGCAAAACGAGACTTTTAACAATCCCTCCTCCATTGTTAACCATGTTGACGTTTCTTCCGTTTTCACTGAGGTGCAATCCGTAAGAAGGCTGCAGTGCTTCGAATCCTCTTCAGAATCATCATCTGCGTATTTTAAATTACTGATGAGTCATCTTCTAACCCTGGTGCCAGGTTCTTCATGCAGTCTAGCCTCTTGGATTATTAGCTCAGACTGAAGTATGATGGAAGGATGCACACCTTTCCTAAATTTAAGCCATGCAGTAATCCCTTGTTCTGTTGAACAGCTTTGGTCCATGTTGCATTCTGGAATTTTCACTCTTGGCACTATTATCAATTTGTTATCATTTTCATAGTCAATGAAACATCCATAAACATCATCTGGTCTTTTCTGCTTTCAGCTAAGACCCATCTAACATCAGCAGTGATAGACCTCGTTCCAACCCTCTTCTGAATCTAGTTGGAATGTCTGGCAGTTTATTGTTAATGTACTACTGCAAATGTTTTAAAATTATTTTCAGCAAAATATTATTTGCTTATGATATTAAACATATTGTTCAATAATTTCTGCATTCTGTTGAATCATTATTCTTTGATAATCTCTAGGACTGATTCCAGGCAAAGGGATTTTCCAAAAGAAAGCTCGCCAGGATATTCTGATACAAAATGTTTAAAAAGTTTTAATGTCAGTAAAAGCAGTAATTTTAACCTTTAGAGAGCTCATCTACTGTCATTAAAATGGAGCTGAAGTGCTATTAGTATTTATGAATTACCCATTCCTTGCATATAATTATAACAGTTTATACCTCCAAGAAAAAGACGACAGTGAGTACTTGAAGAAGTGGATTAGTTTTTCTCACAGTCTGGATTTCATTCCACTTGTTTGCTACAAAATATGTTCTCCATATGCTTACGGGAACAGCAGCACTCCGCACCCCACCCTCGCCTGGTCGGAGAGAGAAAACGGAGTGAACTCTTTCACCTTATGTGCTTTGCACACGGAGTAAAGGAATTTTGCCACAAGTGGTTATTTTCATTACCTTCAACAGCTTTCAGAACCTTTCCTTTAGGTCGCTCCCAGTCAATAAGGAATATGTCTATGGTAATCTGGGAGATGAGTTTATGTAAAAACTGCAGAGCCTGAGAATGACAAATGATAAAACAAAACACTGAAAACTGCCAGCACTGTCAGCCTATGAAAATATTCATTCTGAAAAAAATAGGCGGCAATCAATGTTTTTCTTCCCCAAATCACAGAATTTTTAATATCTATTAATTCTCCACCCCTTTCACCTTTTCTTCCAGGGATATGAAAGTAGGAAATAGACTACTTCCTCCTTACAGGCCCAGAATAACTCACTTCTTCCCCAAAGTCTCCAAAGGGCTGCTTGGTTGTCTACTCAGTCTGGCATTCTACGCGAAGACTTCGAGGCCATTTCCTCGGCCTAAGAAGTTTTCACCTAATCTCACCAACTTTCATCTATTATATTAAGAGTATTGATTTTGTGTTTGCGTATATTGTTGAAACATATCTTTTTCAATTACAGAAGTAGTAGTATGGATTGAATTGTGTTCTTCCAAGAATATGTGTTGTAAATTCTAACCTCTAAGTCAAATGATAATTCCATTTAGAATGGAATGTCTCTCTTGTGTGAATGAGGCGGAATTAGTGTGTGGTACATTTTGAGTCAATTGCTTTTGAGATAGGAAAGATCACACAAGCAGAAGAGAGCTGCGCTGAGCTACCAAGGCCACGGGGGTCTGCAGGGAAGCAGGAAGGAGCGAGCAGCTGAAGAGACATGGCTCTCTTCCCAGTGCTGCCATAGAAAGAAAGCCTTCCCCCAGAGCTAGCACTCTGCACACAGACTTCCAATTTCTCTTGGTAAAGTCGGCTGTTGGTGGTATTTCTGTTACAGCAGCACTGGAGAACTACTACAGAATTTGGTATCGGAAGAGTGAGGCGCTGCTCTAGCAGACACCCAAAATGTGAAAGTGGTTTGGAACAGGGGGCTGGGGAGCGGCTGGGAGTTTTACGGTGCCACGCAGTAAAGGGCCAAGGCTGGACTGAAAGTGCTGTTGGGAGGATTGGGGATGACAAAGGCACTTCAGGAGAGGGCTCTCAAGGAAGTGAAGATAGCGAGACAGTCTATCGTCTCTGGCAGCAGTTATGGTGCCAGTAACAAAAGGGTACTAGAAACGTGGACGTCAAATGTGCGTCTAGAGAGGCTTTAAAAGAAATGAGGATCATAGGATTACACAATGGAGGACAGGTGATGCTTCTTATGCAGTGGCAAAGAATTTGTCTGAATGATGTTCAAATGCATGGTGGCAGGTCGACTTGTTGGTGATGACCTTGGACATCTGGTGATGAGATTTCTAAGGAAAATCGTGGAAGGGCTGTGTGGTGCTTTATCCTTGGTGCTTACAGTAAACTAGGAAAGGAAAGAAATGGGCCTCCGTGATGGGATGACTTTGACGTGTACAAAAGACATACTGTTAGGGGAGACCAGAGTTGGAATGCAATGGATCAAAATATGTATTTTAAATCCAAACCTCTCTCTATGCCTGTGGCTATAATCCCTATTAGCAATGGGCTGTCTTTTTTATATTACTAAGAGACTATTAGTGTAGAGGATATCTTGAGTCAATCTCTTATGAAATCAAAGAAAATTAAGCACAAGTTAACAAGCAGGCATGGAAAGAGAAATGGGAAAGTATGAAGATCACCCAGGAGCAGAAGCTCCGAAGGTCTAAGGATCTTCGCCCAAAGCCAACAGAGAGACAAAGTCTTTCTCTAGGGCAGTGGTTCTCAGCCTTCCTAATGCCACGATCCTTTCAATACAGTTCCTCAGGTTGTGGTGACCCTCCAAACATAAAATTATTTTCGTTGCTACTTTATCACTGTAATCTTGCTACTGTTATAAATAGGGCAACCCCTGTGAAAGGGGTGTTTGATCCCCAAAGGGGTTGGGACCCACAGGTTGAGAACCATTGCTCTAGAGCCTTAAAATTTATTTCAAGCAGATTTTCAGAATGAAATTACTACTGTTAAAAAAGGTAGGCCTTGTGCGAACATGAGGTGTCGCTGGGACTGGGTAACAAGCATCAGAAGACCTAAAATAAACAAACAAAACCCATATTGTTGAGAATGAGGGGGGTCAGAGCAACGACCCAAAGCCCATCTGTAGACAATGGGACATCCCCTCACAGAGGGGTCACAGGGAAGGGATGAGTCAACCAGGGTGCAGTAAAGACCGATGAAACACACAATACTCCTCTGATTCCTTGAGGCTTCCTCACCCCCCACTACCATGACCCTAGTACTTATGCGTTTCACTACGAGCTAGACCCTGAAGCATGTGCACAGGCACAGATAAGGCATAAGAGCTCGCGACACACGGAATCCAGGCACAGGAATGGGAGTAGCAGTACCAGCAGGGTGGGGAGAGGAGTGGAGGAAGGGGAACCGATCTTGATGATCAACGCATAACTGCATCCCCTTCCACAGGGAATGAACAACAGAAACCATGGGGGAAGGGAGATAGTGGTCGGTGTAAGATATGAAAATAATAATTTATCAAGAGGCCAGGAGGGTCGGCAGGGAGGAAGGAGGGGAAAAAGAGGAGCAGAAATCAAGGCTCAATAGAAAATAAATGTCTAGAAAATAATGATGGCAACATATGTACAGATGTGCTTGAAACAATTGATGTATGGACTGTTACAAGAGCTGTAAGAGCACAATAAAATTCATTTTTTAAAAAAGGTAGGCTTTCCATGTAAAATAATTCATGCTTACTTTTAAAACCAAAGTAATTACATTTTTAAACCAAAGTAATTTTAAACCAAAGATTTTGGCAGTATTCTCATTTTAAAGATACTTTATTAGCAGGACTTTTAACTTCCTGCTTGGAGTACTGTCCTGTGACACTTTACCTTCAGAGCAAAGGCACATCCAACATAAGTAATGAAGCGTTCTTCCTGAACCGGCATTGGCAAGAAAACAGAGACAGACTTCTGTGCCTACAATTACAATTAGTTGGTTAAATATGATCATATAAGGACTTTAGGGAGCACAGTTTACAAACCAAGGAAATTATAAGAGAGGGAAATGGTGATGTACTTAATAAATAAGACACAAGCAGTGAATAGTAAACTTAGCCCTTGATAAGTACTCTGGATCATAACCAACCAGAACCAAATCCATTGAGTCAATCCCAATTCATAATGCCAGCACAGAGCCGAATAGCACTACCATGGGCCTTCCAAGACTGTAATCTTTATGGAAGTGGACTGCTTCTTCTCTCTCACAGAGCAGCTGGTGGGCTTAATCTGCAGACCTACTGCTTAGCAGCTGAACATTTAAACCACTGCACCACCATTCCCCCGCCCCCAACTCAAAGTAGTTCAGTTATAGAGTGCTCCATAGTTATTCATCTGTTGGAAATTATTAAATGCAGAAACTCACTCACTTTGAAGAAAATAAGCCAATAAAGACCTATTCCTGCCGTGATGATAAAGAAAACATTAGCCAGATCGCCAGCATAGTACACCAAGAACTTCATAACTGTCTGCATTAAGAAAGAAAAGGAAGCCTGTTAAACACAAGGCTCAGTTTATTTATACTTATGCCATTTTAAATTACATCTCATCCATTCAACTTCTCAGGCTTCAAATCTTATTTCATGTATCCATGTGGCATCCTCTTAAACAACCAGATCAATGCACCCCCAGTCTATATTTCTAATCCTTACCTTGTAGTCCACCCTCCAGAGCCTCTGTCTTATTTACGCCTGATTGATCCTGCACCCCTCTGACCATTAGAACTGCTTCCTGATTTTCCCCTACCTTGGAACCCCCACCCTAATTGATCCCCCAGCTGCCGTCAGAGCTGGTGTTCTCAAGGTTACACTACTCTCTTGGAATGTCTAACGGCTCCTCACCAACTTCAAAACATACATTTTGACCCACAAGGTCCCTCAATCTATGGACCAAAGTTAACTTTCTAACCTCATCTGTCAGTTCCATTTATCCAAAGCTTAACTAAGCCAGTTTCATCTTCAATATTTTAGGAAAAGGGAATTGTTTTATCAAACATTTTCCTGCCCCTCTGGTAAACGCTCGTGAGCTGATGGCAGAAACCAAGTCTGTCTTTGCTCACTACTACCTGTGCCTAAAATAGTGTCAGGCGCTTACACAGGTCTTCAGTGATTGATTGTGAATAAATAGATACCCCAGTTTAAAGTTTACCTCCCTGGGAAGCTCTTCTTAATTATCCCAAACAGGGAATCAAGCCCTACCTGCCCCTCTCCCTCTAGTCCCAGCCCTATACACATTTGATTCCTGAACACAGAAGCTTTAGGTCAGGTAGATTCTGACTCATAGTGATCTTATAATAGGAAAGAGTAGAACTGTCCCTGTGAGCTTCTGAGACTGTAAAGATTAATGGTAGGAGAAAGCCTCAGTATGCAGTAAATGTAAAAATTAGAATAATAAATATATACCTATATACACACATACACACACAAAAAGGTAGATTAAAGAAGGAAAACTAAAGTTCGTAGAGTATTTTTGTGATTTTAAGACAAAAAAAAAACTTTCCTGAAATTACATACCATAAAAATATATTCAGGTGTGACAGTGTTAAAATTCTGTTAAACAAATCACCACTTTGATTTTATAAAAAAGATGGTCATAAATTTGGAGACAGTATTTCAACATCAAAATCTACAAGGGGACTCATATTTAGAATATACAAAGAACCCCTTTAAACTACAAAAACTGAAAATCTTAGAGAAAAATGGTCAAAGGATACAAACAGCTTATAATAAAGTACTACTTTTTATCATCAAATTGACAAAAATGGAAAGGCGAGAGAGAGCAAGCACTGGCAAGGCTGTTAAACGAGGATCCGCACTGCCCGAAGGGGAGATTGCGATAGGGCAACGTGGAAGGGAAATGAGGTATGTACATAAATCCTGGTCCTACGCCCCACAGAAACTCAAGTCCTCTACCTGTCTCCTATGAGACGAATCCAGGAAAGTTACAAGATAAAAATATAGTTTAGGAACTCCTCTGAGATCACACCTGTAAGTCAATCATGGGGCTTCCGATACGCCTCTTCCATCCTGCTGTCTTCAAGAGAGACAATAGAACAGCTAGGCCCCCCAACACACCCAAAGCAATCTAAAAAGTAAGGAAATAACATTTTAGGATTTATACAACTTCTCTCAAATGTTCAAAACAACTGTAAATAGAAAGTAATAAAATGCTCACAAAATGAGAAGGGAGGAAGGTTATGTTGAAAGGACAAACGAGTCATGATGAAAGAATTCTCAATAGCTAAAAATCTGGAAAAATATGACGGTTAAAAAAAAGACAGCAGCAGATTATAATCAGTAAAATGAAATAGATACCTGAGTGCACAGACTTAAAGAAGTAAGGAACAGACACGTAAGTGGGAGAGAAGGAACAGCTCCACCTTACAATACGATGCCAGTGAATAAATACACACGAATGACAGATAGCCACAATCAAGCAAGTAGCACAGTGGCACTTTCTATAGCCAAGAATCAATGGATGCTAAAACTGGAGGGCAAGAGGATGAGAGCAGGCTCTGTGGTGTCTGTAAATGAAAGTTAGCACAACCACTAATAAGACATACTAACGTCTGGGTGGGCCTGACACACTGCACAACATCATTCTGTGGGACCTTTGCCAAGCCTACACAAACTTAGCTTAACCCTGGGAAAATAGCAGGCACACCAAAATTGAGGGCCATTCTACAAAGTACAGTTGACCCTTGAACAACGCAAGTTACACCTAAGATGGTTTCTCCCGCTGCTACTGTGGTACCCTCAAGTGCTGTAGACAGCAATTTATTCTTCTCTCCAGTAACTGCTAGCCCCTCAACCTTCGACTCGCCCTCACTGGGGAGACAAACTTAACTCAGTGGTTCTCAACTTTCCTAATGACGTGACCCTTTCACACAGTTCATGTTGTGGTGACCTCCCAATCATAAAATGATTTTTGTTGCTACTTCATCACTTTAATTTTACTACTGTTATGAATCAGACGACCCCTGTGAAAGGGTCGTTCGACCCCCAAAGGGGTTGCGACCCATACGCTGAGAACTGCTGTGTTAACTGGAAGATGATTAGTTTCACCTCCCGTTTTAAATGGTTACTGGCAACACTTAGCTCAGCCTGGGAGCAACATGGGAAGAAAGCCCGTGCATAGTGGCTCGCCGTCCTGCGGTACAAACTTGCGTTTGCTCAAGAGTCAACTGTAATTAGCGGTTGTTTTTCAAAAGTGTTTTGGTCATGCGGGGTAAAAAAGAAAAGGAAAAATATGAAACTGTCGCCGATTAGAGGAGACAAAGAAGACAGAACAGCTAAAGCAATGTGGAAGCCTGAACTCCTGGCTTATATCCTTAAAGAGAAAAATTATGACATTGGAGAAATGGGTAAAATTCAAGGGGTACACTGTTTAGTCAAGAAGACTGCATCAATATTAATTTCTGGATTCTGATCATTGTTCTATGGATAATGTAAAATGCTAGCTAATATAAGGGGAAATTGGATGAGTACATATGTTATACTATTTTGAAACTTTCCTATTTGTTTTTTGGCTTTTAATTTATTAAAAACAAAACCAAACTCACTGCCATTGAGTCAATGCTGCCTCATAGTGACGCCCTGTGGGTTTCTGAGCCTGCAACGGTTCCCGAGAGTAATGAGACCCATCAGGAGTTGCTGGTAGTCTCACACTACTGAACATGCGGATCACAGACCAAAGGGTAACCACCACACCAACAAGGCTCCTAGGAATACTGTAACTATTTCAGCGTGTTAAAATAAACTCACATCTGTCTGGACGTGTGCCCCTCCTTGATTCATTTCATAGTTGACTGAGAAAGAAATCTGGTAGTTAAAAGAGAGAGCAAATTAGTCATACTGAAATTACGCAAATACTCTCATTATAAAAATGCAGTTGTCATTGGTTTGTGCCTTAAATGCCGTATTTTTAAACTACCGATATTACTAGAACTCACCTTCACTACCGTATATACTGGAGTATAAGCTGACTCGAATATCAGCCGAGGCACCTAATTTTACCACAAAAACTGCATAAAAAATGTGCTGAAAAACTCAGCTTATACACAAGTATATATGATATATATATATATATATATCATATATAATGGGTTATTTGTTGAGGAATCTGCCACAAGGTTTGAAATAGCTCCCTTGAAGACGCATTAAAGAAAGGGGTCATCAGAGGGTAGGTTAGGTTCAATAATGGCAATTCAAACCAAACTAAGAATGTTCAATTTTTTTTAAAGCTTTTACTTATGATCTGATTCATATTGACCCTATAGGACAGGGTAGAACTGGCCCTGTGGGTTTCTGAGACTGCAACTCTTTATAGGAGTTGAAAGCCTCCTTTCTCCTATGGAGCACCACCTGGTGGTTTCAAACTGCTAACCTTGTGGTTAGTAATCAATGCATAACCACTATGCCACCAGCCAGCGTCTCATTAGTCATTCCAAAAAAACCACACCAAACACTGCCTATGAGTCTATGTCGGCTCATAGTGGTCCTATAGGACAGGTAGAGAGAGCGGCAAACCCAAGCAGCAACAAGGTACCATCTCATCCCAAAAATAATAGCTAAGTTCAATGAAACAGAAAACAACAAATGCAGGAAAGGTGTGACGCACCCTGGGAGCTGAGTGGGTTATGTATTCGGCTGCTAACCAGTGTCAGCAGTCTGAAACCACCAGCCACACTGCACATTAAAGACCAGAAAAGTAGCTGGATGCTTAAAACTAAGGTAGACTTTTTGCAACTTTTTACAAAAATTAATTAAAGCTTCATTAATAAGAATTGAAGTAGCTGCATGTTTTACAATTAGAATAAATTCGAGGTGGATCTTGACAGCACAGTTTCATGATTCTCTTAACTCCTTTTTTACGTATTTCAAGGTCTATCAAGGGTTAGTTAGTGTGGCACCATAATATTTACGGAAAAACCCTGCAGTGTTTTATATTAAAATATATATACTCCATGGTCAAATTTTGGCAGAGATGAAAGTGAAGGTAAACAGCATGATGAACAAAATTAACGTCAATGAACTGTACATGTGAGGAATATTGAAATGGCAAATGTTGTCTTACATACACAATATTTTACACAAATAACACATGTCTTCTATGTGTCTGTCGACTCCTCCCTTCCCTTGAGATTTTTTTAAAAACAAATGAAGCTCATTCCCCACAGCAACATGTATGAAAAAACTGGCATAGCAGCACTTAGATAGAGGGACTCGGTAGTTGACAAGGAAATGTAGAAGGCACCTGCTATTTGTGTAAAACTATGGCATCTTTAAAACTTAGAGAGAGACTAGCACTGGCCACTGCAACACCATCTTGTTGACTGCTGACCGACCTGCCTCGTTCCCCCTCTCATCTCGGAAAGTCCAACTAGTGATTTTTTTTTTTTTTTAGTGATTGATTTTAGAATGTATGCTCATGTTCTCAAGATCAGAACATTATAATTAATAATATTTTTCCTTTTGATATTGTAACCAGGATATTACTATATTTACTTTATTTACCAGGATGATATAATCAATGTTGCAGCTTGTAACGCTCACTAACTCTAAAGAATAACAACATTAATTTTGTTTTCTGCTTCTGTTCACACTTACTGAAGCCCTAGACAAATGATAAATGCGTTTTGCCTTTAAAGATGAACTGAAATGTGCACTCGGGACTGCAAATCAAAAAAATCGCTTTTAGATTCTCGCAGTTTGGTTATAACCAAATAAAGACTCTCTGAAATTTTCAAGACATGATAGTGGCTGTCATTTATCTGAAGCCCCTACACACCTTCACATACAAAAATACACACACTCACATCTTCTTCGTTACCCGTGATTACTCCAGGAAATTTTTAACCAGGCAGTCTTTTGTTGTTACTAAGCATGTTTCTGGATTTTCTTCCCCTCTTCTCACAGCATATACAATCTCAGGCAGCGGACACTAATCTTAACATTAAATTAGGTAATACAAAGGAAAAGGAAAACCTTTCAAACTTGTATTGTGCTTTTACTTTTTGTTTAATTAAGACCTGCATCTAATAGGAAATGAGTCCAACTATACGTATAACAGGGAGGTTAAAAGCACTGGCTGAAGGATCAATCACATTAAAATTTCAAAAGTAAAATAGTAGACACTAAAAGCTATGAATGAGCCTGGGGAGTGAGGAATGCTGGTCCCTCGCTTCTCAGGTTACTAGAGAGGAACGGGCACATCTACTCAAGCTCCAGGAGGAAAAGGCACAGAGGGCTAACTCCTGGCTTTTCTCGCGCCCGTTCGCTGTGGACGTTGAGAAGGGGAATTGAGCCTGTGTAGCTCTGCTTTATTCCACTGTCTTCTCTTTGGTTTTTGCTTTTCTTCCCATCAAGTGGGCTATGCAGTGGTAAGAAGTGAAGTTGAAATTCTGGTTTCATCAGGCGAGGAAACCTAGTCTGACCAGAAGGTGGCCACCAAGGACAAGAGATGCCCTGATCACAAGCATGCCCCAATAGGGCACCTGACCTGCTGGGGACACTGTTTACTAACAAACTTCATTCATGTTGTTTTATACTGAAAAGTCTTACTATCGCTGGAAAAATCAGTTAAGATGAATGTGTGTGTGTGTATATCTATATCAGGGTTTATTTGAAACGTGGAAAGCCACCGTCTTTTGACCATGATGTAAACTGCATCTGTACTGCCCTCACACATCCTAAAGCAGGGAAAGAGCTCACCTTCACAGACTGGAGGCTGGGCTCTTTGATATCAATGTCACTGTAGGCAATGGTAATTAAGGGGGGGTAGATGTTTCCATTTTTTGTGTTGGGAACAAGGCGGATGCTAAAAAAAACACACACACAAAAAAAACACTTGTTTAGGTAGAGACATCTAGGTCCTGAAACACAATTATATTATCATTCCTTTTTAATTTACTACAATGATATTGAATAACAATTAAGGAAGATAAGACAAAAGGTAGGGTAACATTATAGGACATATTAAGTGGTCAAAACTAATAAAAAAAACCTGCCCACTGAAACAAATTAGAAATGCTTCTCCTCGATCCAGGTGCTACGAAGTTTATAAACAAATGGACTAAAGCACGAGCCATCTTAGAGGAATTCTCCAAGGAGAAGTGCTACAGGAGCTTAGAGAAAGGCAGATAAATCCTGGTTTTCAAAAGTGGAAGATGAACTCTTAACCCCGTGTCAGATCTGGTGGTGTTTCTGGCACAGAGTAGGCTGCATGTTGCTGCGTTAGGTCTGTGTAGCTTGTGAACTCATAATGGAACGTGTCAATTGCTAGAAGCCAGCCTGGCTTCACTAAGATCAATGTAGGCCTGATTAGGGGTTTTTTGGTTTCTTGTCAGGGATTGGCAGTTTGAGGAAATCCTGGAAACACAATATTCTGGGATTTCGGTGAGATCGAGGACAAAGCTTCTAAGTTTATTATGAGAGTCAAGATGAAATACTGAAACGGGGAAAACATCGACTGGGGTGTTTCCAAGTGCATCACAGGGTAAAGAGTGGGCAGGGCAGTCCACATCTTGAAATACGAATCTACCTATGGACTAGATGACACCACCCTAGGGACGCTCATAGATAAAAGTATTTTCTAAGAAAGAGGGAAATAATGATAATGAATTTTGATCAATCCAGACCCCAAAACCCAATTCCCTGCTATCAAGTCTATGCCAACTCTAAGCGACCTTAAAGGACAGGTAGAACTGCCCCTGTGAGTTTCTGAGACTGACTGCTTACAAGAGTACAAAGTCCCATCTTTCTTGCGAGGAACGGCTTCTGGTTTCTAACCACTGACTTTGAGGTCCGCAGCCCAATGCATATCCAATATGCCCACTTCAAAGGCCACAAGGAGAAGGAAACGCTGCTATCACAACCCCGGAAGCACGCCCTCTAAAAGCACCATCTCAACCCACGGGCTCTTGCTCACTTGCCGGCACCCTCAACCCAGTCCTAATTCTGCAGGGTTAGGTGGGGCCTCGATAGAAAGTTTAACAAGACGCCTCAGCATAGTCTCATCTAATTCTGCCTTTGGCTCTTATACTACAAAAACCAAGCTCGAAATACCTACATTTGCAACCTAGAACCCCCTCCCAGGGGGACAAACAACAGAAAAGTGGGTTAGGGGCGACGGAGGATGATGTAAGATATGAAAATAATTATCTATAACTTATCAAGGGTTCGTGAGGGAGAGCAGGTGGGGAAGGGGGAAGAAATGGGGAGCTGATATCAGAGGCTCAAGTGGGAAGAGAGTGCTTTGAAAAAGATGATGGCGGCATATGTGCAAAGGTGCTTGACACAATGAATGAATGTATGGGTTACGATAAGAGATGTAAGAGCCCCCAATAAAAGTATTTGATTTTTGAATAAATGAATAAACTCTGATTGTTTTCACCTGGTAATTAATGGCAACCATTTTCACTTCGATGGGTGCCCAAGTACACAATGCTAATCTGATGCACTAGACTTCTCTTTACCTCACTGACACTTGGGTAGCAACGCGAACGACTCGTGCAAGACCTCCTAAGTCGTTTTCTCGTCCACTCAGTGCATCCACCAAGAACAGGCGCCGAGTCAGGAGCCACCTGCCAGAACTACTGTCTTTTATTAGAAAAAGAAAAACAAAGATTGTGACTAACGGGGGGAAAAAACTCGTTAAGTTCCTAAGAGAGATAAAAGCCTATGGCCACTCAGACTGGATATGAGTGTGCACTGCTGCTTTATTGAAGAAAGCCCAAACTGGAAATAATTCAAATGATCATCAACTGGTGAATGGAGAGCAAAATGTGATCTATCCATGCCTGGAACATTAAACTTGGCAAAAGATCATTACTGATCATACATGCTAGAATATGGATAAACCTCATGCACATTAAGTTAAAGGAAAGAAAAAAAAAGTTGAAAGAAAGAAACCAAATGCAAAAACTACATATTGTACACTTGCATTTCTGTTACAAGTACAAAAGAAAAACAAATCTACGGCGACAGGGAGAGTCACCGTGGTTAGTGGGGTTGGGAATGAGCAGTAACTAGAAACCGTTATGAGGGAGATTTGGGAAATGAAAAAATGTTCTAGAACTGGACCGTGGTAGCATAACTTTATAAGGTTTACCAAAAATCAGTAGATTCCTCATACAGTTGGTATGTGTTTAGTATGCAAATTAAACCACAAGAAAACTATTTTATAAAAACAAACCAAGCCTCAAACTGTTCCTGAACAAACGCAAAACCCAGGGTTGACATATTTGGGGTAGGATGGCTGCAAAATGAGCGGCTGCTGTAAGGCATTTCTGTCGGTGGTTTTTCCACTTCACAAGAATGTCTTCTAGTTGTTGGAACTTTACAGCATTTGGAAGAATTTCCCTTGAAAGTCACCTGCATATGCAGAATTTTATCATGTAGAAAATTTTAAAAAGAAGTGAGTATGTCCAGGAAGGGCAGCTTGAAGCAGCCGCCCCAATTTTTCTCAGAACATGGTCTTAAAAAACAGCTTACTTTCTTAAAACATTCCTTCTAGATTTAGTAAAAATTTCTAAAGACACCAGCAATTGTATTGTTTTATTTGGGGGCATGTTGTATAAAACCACATCAGAAAGAATCCATGACTGTCCTAATTCATAGTTGATTAAATTATCGTGATGAACTGACATATGTACTGATCTAGGAGCCCTTGGAGGGTAGTGTGCGGGGCTGCTAGTCACGAAGTCAGCTGTTCAAACCTGTCAGCTGCTCCAAGGGAGAAAGAGACTTGTCCTGATTTACAGCCGTGGGAGCCCCGTGACACGGTTCAGCGCTGCCCCACAGGGTTGCTCTGAGTCAGCATTAACTCGATGGCAATGCATTTGGGATCTATTGGTTTACGCTCAGAAGAAGAGTACAGATATCTTACCTTGGTTCACAAACAATTTATTGTGTTGAAGATTGAGGTTTAATACAGGCACAGCCCAGATACGTTGTTGTTGATTTTCATCCGTATATGCAAGGTACACATCATAAAATATTGGAGTGGGAAAGTCAGTTAGGAGCTTAGAGAGAAGAATCTCACACTGGAAAAATAAAGAGTCACACTTGAAAATTGGAGTTAATATTTACTATCTTTTTTAAAAAGTGTTTTAATTTTGTAAATAAGGTATCTTTAAGCTATCTTAATTATACACATTTCTATGTACCTTCTGAAACATGACTACTGTAAGTATTCTTTTTAAGAGCCAAAAATAATGAAGAGTAAAAAACTGCCTGCTTCATTTCCTATAATCCACCTAGAAAGGGTGTGTGTTCATTCACAACATGGAGCGGACATCAGTGAAAGGTTTCAAACTGTCCGACAAGATGAGGTCCACTTTCCTTCTCTTGCTGGACAATGCTATCTACGATGTGCCTCCCTCTGCTCCCGTCTACTCCCACAAACCTTCTTACAGTTCCTGAAACATGCTCTCTGTTCTCGATCTTGCTGCCTGTGCAAATGCTGGTTCCTCTTCCTGACAGCCCTTTCCCCAATGTGCCAGTCTCGTGGCAAACTCATGATGTGGCACAATCAGGCTGTGAAGCCTTTCTATCTTTCCGCAAGACCTGTGGATGGCCCTTCCTTGGTACCAAGATGACACCTGACACATACTCTAATAACAGCACTCATCAAACATTTTAGCAATTATTTTTTACATAGCTGCTTTTTGTACTAGGCCATGAACTTCTTGAGAGGTACCTGGGTACAATGAAAAAAAAAAATCATGATTTGAAGACCTAACCGAAAAATGGCTGCATAATTTACTTGCTGTAGAATGCTGAGTAAATAACTTATCTTACTGCATACCATTCCCTTATCTGGGAAGTACAGATAATACATAGCTATTTTGAAGGTCAACAGCGCTAACACTCCGCAGACAGTTCGCACTGCCATCAAATCAATGGTGACTCACAGTGAGCCCCTGTGGATTTCTGAGATGGTAACTGTTTATGGGAGCAGAAAGCCCAAGGCAGACTCCTGAGGAGCTGACTACAGGTTTTGAACTACAGGTTATGCGGATCGCAACCCAACGTGCAACTCTAAGAAGCATCAATCCCTCGGAATTCGGGCAAACTGGCTGCCATTGAGTCCATTCCAACTCATAGCTATCCTCTAAGACAGAGTGGAATGCCCCAGTGTCTCCCTGGCTGTAATCTACGGAAACAGACTGCCTTAGCATTCTCCTGCAGAGCAGCTAGTGGCTTCAAACCACTAACCTTTCACTTCAGCCAAGTGCTTACTACTGCACCACCAGGCCTGCTTTGAACAATGGTTGGTCTACAATCACATTTCCTTCTTCCCTTTTCAGTAACATAGAATTCATTTCAGATCACAAAGGTTCATGGTAGGATATTAGAAAAATGTAAAAAAAAAAAGGCAACTAAAAAATCTATAACCTCATCAATCTAAATATACCTATTGCCATAAAAACCCCAAACTAGCCATTTTCTTTCATTCTGCTGTCCACGGCAGCACTTGTCATTCTGCTTTTAAAACCTGTTAAGTGGTATGGCTGTGTGTGCATAGCGTTGTGTCATCTCTTCTAGTTTAACATTTCCTTCAAAAATCAGTTGTATAAAGTACTGAATTTCTTTCAAATGCTTAATGAGTCAAAATATTCCTTCAAAAACATATCATAATTTCAAAACAAGGCCAGTGGAAAGAAGGTTAGGGGGAGAAAAGGATGAAGGTAGAAAAAGGAAGCATCTGTACTTGCTACTGGGATGGGAAACAGAAGAGTAGCATTTTTATTAATTACTGGAGAGAAAAAAGTTGTCTTTCTACCTCACTCCAAAATACTCAAAATTAGGCATTATTTTTTGAAATCATTTTATTGGGGGCTCATACAATGCTTTTCACAATCCATACATCCATCCATTGTGTAAAGTACATTTGTTGCCAGCATCATTCTCAAAACATTTGCTTTCTACTTGAGCCCTTGGTATCAGCTCGTTTTTCCCCTCCCTCCCCGATTCCCACTCGCTCAGAAACCCTTGATAATTTATAAATTATTATTATTTTGTCATATCTTACACTGTCCCATGTCTCCCTTCACCCACTTTTCTGTTGTCCGTCCCCCAAGGAGGTTATATGTAGATCCTTGTAATGGGTTCCCCCTTTACACCCCACTCTCCCTTCACCCTCCCAGTATCGCCACTCTCAGCACTGGTCCTGAAGTGATCATCTGTCCTGGATTCCCTGTGTTTCCAGTTCCTATCTGTACCAGTGTACACCCTCTGGTCTAGGCAGATTTGTAAGGTAGAACTGGGATCATGATAGTGGGAGGGGTGAAGCATTTAGGAACTAGAGGAAAGTTGTATGTTTCATCGTTGCCACATTGCACCCTGACTGGCTCGTCTCTTCCCCGTGGCCCTTCTGTAAGGGGATGTCCAGTTGCCTACAGATGGGTCTTGGGTCCCCAATCTGTACTCCCCCCCCATTTAGGATGATTTGATTTTTGTTCTTTGATGAATTAGGCATTGTTTTTAAGACCTACAATTCAAAAGCAAGTAAACACCTGGTTTTGAAACTCGAGTACTACATTATACTGGGGGTTATAGAGGTTGAACACTGACTACTAGCCAAAAGGTAGGCAGTTCAAACCCACCCACAAGTGCATTGAAAGACGGGCAAGTAATTGTCCTGAGAAAAGTGACCCACCGCCTAAAAACCCAATGGAGCGGTTCTAGTCTGCACACATGGGGTCACCATAGGCGAGAAATGGCCAAAAATAGCCAATAGCTATATTAAGACTCTGGACAGCAAGGACAAGCTTCATGTGATTAAATTACGATGTTCTCTGCTCAAGTTTGTTCTGCACCTAAGTCACAAAACTTATTCCATTAAAATATTTCCAATTGCAAACAAATATTTTGACTAGTTGATTATTTTTTCTGAATAAAGTAAAAATATAGACTGCTTAGCATAGTTCATACTTACATTTTGTTGGTAGGTTGTTCCAAAAGAATAAGCAGCATTTAATCTTACATCTGTGTCTGGACAAAGCTGCAGCAAAGGAATAAAACTGATGAATAGCCTCCATAGGAATATCAAAATGTTGACCGTGCATGCAGGCAAGAGTTCTCAAACCCCAAGAGGGATATATATGCTTTATATAATTCTTACTTAGCGCATCAACACAATGAAATGAATGGAGCATTTTTGTTACTGTTTTGATTTAAAGCAGTTTTAAAGAAATTCCAGTTTAAAGCACAAGAAACAATCAACTGTAGCATGCAAACTGATGCTCTATTCAAGGAATCAACTACCGTATATACTCGTGTATAAGCCGAGTTTTTCAGCACATTTTGTTTTTTATACTTTTATTGGGGGCTCTTTTTATCTCTTATCACCATCCATAAAATCATCAAGTGTGTCAAGCACCTTTGCACATATGCCGCCATCATCATTTTCAAAGAATTCTCTTTTCACTTGAGCCCGATACCAGCTCCCTATTTCTTCCCCCTCCCTCTCCTGCCCTCCCTCACGAACCCTTGATAAATTATAGATTATTATTTCTATGTCTTCCATCATCCTCCGTCGCCCCTCACTCACTTTTCCGTTGTTCGTCCCCCTGGGCGGGGGTTCTAGATGAATCCTTGTGATCGATTTCCCCCCACCCTCCCCTAATCCTCCTGGTATCCCTACTCTCACTGTTGGCCCTAAGGGGGTTATCTATCCTGGATTCCCTGTGTTTTGGTCTCTTGTCTGTAGCAGTGTGCATGTTCCGATATAATCAGCTTTGTAAGGTAGAATTGAAGTCATGATAGTGGGGTGAAAGAAGCACCCAAGAACTACAGGAAAGTTGTGTGTTTCATCAGTGCTATGATGCACCCTGACTGGCTCATCTCTTCCCTGTGACCCCTCTGTGAGGGGATGTCCAATTGTGTACAGATGGGCACTGGGTCTCCACTCCATGCGCCCCACCCCCATTCACCTTGGGTATGGTTTGGTTCTGAGTCTTTGATGCCTGATACCTGATCCCTTCAACACTTCATGATCACACAGGCTGGTATGCTTCCTCCATGTGGGCTTTGTTGCTTCTGGTCTAGATGGCTGCTTGTTTATCTTCAAGCCTTTAAGACCCCAAATGCTGTATCTTTTGATAGCCGGGTTCAGCACATTTTTAATGCAGTTTTTGTGGTAAAATTAGGTGCCTCGGCTGGTATTTGAGTCAGCTTATACTCGAGTACATACGGTACTTGTTTTTTTTTTCTTTTATTGCCTCATAACAAAACACTTCTTTTACAAAGAGAATCATGCTTACCTGTAAAACGCCTCCTTCTAAAGTTTGCCACTTGAGAAAATTTCCACTTACATCATAAGAAGTAGCAACAAAATTCAGTTTTGTATTCTGATTAAGAAAAGCAAAAATAAAATAATAATCATTATTATTGTTGTTAAATGCCATCAAATTAGTTCCAACTTCCAGTGACCCTAAAAGCACCTAAATATTCTATTAAGAAATTTTCCTGTTGATTCATCTTTTCTTTCGGCAGGGAGCAAATATTAAATTCAAGTATCTTTATTTGGAAACCAAATGAATCTATTTCTACGATCAAACACATGTAAGACAACTGGTCCAAATTTCATACACACAAAAAAACCAAACCATTTCAATTTCAGAGTTGATGGGGTAGTGCTATTGACAGAGAACCTCCTTTTGAACCTAATAAATGGTGGAGGAGGAAGTCAGGAGGAATAATCTTATTCCCTCAGTCTAGGGCAATGGTTCTCAACCTTCCCAATGCCGCGACCCTTTAATATAGTTCCTCATGTTGTGGTGACCCCCAGCCATAAAGTTATTTTCGTTGCTACTTCATAACTGTAATTTTGCAACTGTTATGAATCATGATAAAATTATCTGATATGCAGGATGTATTTTCATTGTTACAAATTGAGCATAATTAGAGCATTGTGATTAATCACAAAAATAATATGCAATTATAGATTATGAAATATTTGTTTCTAATTAGAAATAAGTGAAATTTTGTCTTGAAGAATGGTATAGCCTAGGTGCTTGCATATGGGCGGATCTGCATGTGGGGGACCCACCTGGAGAAGGACAGAGGAGCGGTGTCACAGCTCCTAAAACCATCGGAAATATGTGTTTTCCAATGGTCGTGGCAACCCCTATGAAAGGGTAATTTGACCCCCAAAGGGGTCTCAACCCACAGGTTGAGAACTGTTGGTCTAGAGGATGAAAAACTGAAAGTGCAAAGTTGAACCTATGAACTGCTGAGAACCGTTAAAGACCTCCAATCCACTTGGAAGGCACTTCTTAAACATGTGGAGATTCAGAGGGACAGATTGTTTGGCACATGGTAATGAAAGGCTAATATTTGCCGGCCTCGTGTGCACGAATTTCTTTCATGATTGCATAATTATGTTCCCAAGCAAAACAAGTGAACTCTGTATTGTTCAGCTCCTTTAAGAAACAAATTATTTATATTTAGGTTAATAGGCAATAATCTAAAGAACTAAGAATTACACCTAGAAGTTTTATTATTTTAAGAAATTATTAATCAAGCGTAGTTTTTTCTTTAATAATATAGTGACTTTTTCGTTTAACTCTGTGTACCACGTCATGCTATGGATGACAATAGAATAGGCATTCCAGGACACTCCGTTGAGCTCATGTGGAACCTGTACAGCAATCACGATCAGCTGGTCAAGCTGAACAGGGGCATGGTGCGTACTGCTGGCTCATTTTCAGGAACGGTGTACATCAAGGGTCTCTGCACCATACTCGTGCAGTCCATATGCTGACCGGATTACCCTACAACTGGATTCTATGAAGAACTAGGTGGGACTGAATTATACATGTAGAACTTATAGAAAATTCTAGTTTTGGATACAATGATAATTATACAACTCTCCTTGATGTGACTGAATTATTGAACTGTATAACATGTGAATGGATGCTATTAACGGTTTAAAAAATAAAAACAGAACAAAGCAAAAACAACACAGTGACTTTTACCTGGCCGTGTCCTTTAAAACTGAAATTTGTAGGAAGTGGTGTAGAACCGAGGACTTGAGATGCTAATCCCGGCTGGTCTCCGTAGAGCAGCCACGGCAGATTCTGTCTCCTGGAAATGAGTATCACCGTTTTAACAATACCACGAGGTAGCAGTACTTCTTCTAACTGTGAATTCAGCCAAAATATGCCACCAATCAAAATGCCCTTACCAAAATGAAACAGAATGAACAGTCCTTAATCCAGCAGTGTTTTCAAAGACCAACTGAAACAGCCGACAAGCATCAAAAGTGGCAGCATCATAAGAATTCATGTTCATCACACACATATTTCCTAGGGCTTGACAAGACGTTAGGTTGGCATACACCTGCAAGAGAGCAATGGCAAACAGGAGAAACAGAGGCCTGAAGAGACTAAGGAAACGTGGATACGAAGCACTGGAAAGTTTTCATTTGACTTATTTTATAACACCTGCTCCTCACTCACTGGCATCGGTAACTTTGGTGGTTATAGGAAAATAAGCATTAAGTTAAAAATGGAGGATGACCACATCAGATCACAAAATGGGGAATGACAGCATCGTTAAATAGCTGCCAAAGTTGCTGAGACCCATGACCCAGCAAAGCCGACACACAGCCTTACACTATGGCCAGCACTATCCTCGCCTCAGCATTCATTACGGCCAGACTTCAGCTAGCGAAGTGCGGAATATTGAGATGTTTTCACTTCTCTCAAATGTGAAGGTCAGATCATGAGCTAGTCAAAGCAAATGTGAAGGTCAGATCATGAGCTAGTCAAAGCAAATATGAAGCAGATGCAATGCTTTGTTCGTAAATTCTTTTGCCTACATTATTCTTCTACCTTAACTAGAAAAAAAACTTTTTACATGGCAGTAGAATAATGTGCAAACATTTAAATGTAAATTTCATGGTAAAATCTAAAGCCGAGCTAGTGAAAGAATTAAGTAGAAACAAGATTACATTTAAAAAAACAAACAAAATAGAATGTTTATATTTGAAAGAAAGAACTGATTTCCATATTAGGTTCTATATTATACATCTACTCCGTCTTGTTTAATTGGTTACATGAACCACAAAGTAAGATCCTTTGTTGATTTTGCCCCCACGCTTTTACTTTCCCAAATGTCCCTATCTCAAGAAAAGGCAACTCGAAATTTTCCAACTATTTACATCAAAATAGCATCGGCAAGATCTTCTTTCTCTCCCTCACTGTAATCAAATCATCAGCAAATCTCATCAGGTCAATTTTCAAGGGATATCCAAAAGCTAAACACTTTTCCTTTCCCCTGGTACCAACTTGGTTTAACTGCTCCTACTTCACATTTGGAACTGCTGTAGTACCCTACTAACTGGTTCTCTTGCGTCTGACCTTGTCTTAAAATCTATTCTCCACGTACAGGGATCCTTTCAAAACCAATTTAAACAATGGTCCCCTCAGCCTCTCTACCTCTCTGACCTTATCTCTTACCCTCTTTCCCGCAAATTGGCTCCAGTCACTGTGGTCTCCTCCAAAAAAAAAAAAAATCCTCAAACTCACTGCCATTGAGTAACTCCCACTCACAGTGGCCCTACAGCAGAGTGCACCTGACCCTGTGCGTGTCCGAGATGGAATCTGTGTGGGAGTAGAAAGCTTCATCGTTCTCCCTAGGAGAAGCTGGCAATTTCAAACTGCTGACTTCGCAGCCTAACATGCTACCCAAAACACCACCATGACTCCTAGCTATTCCTTAATCACGAGCAATGCAGCAAATTCCTGAAACCTCTGGTCTTGCTGTGTGTGATGTCATATGCTCCCTCTAAATATGGACATGGCTCTTTCTCACCTTTTCAGGTCTTTGTCCAAGTATCACCCTTTCAGAGATGCTGTTCCTGATTCCAAACCAACCAATCCCATTGCCATCGATGTGGTTCTGGCTCCGAGTGACCCGATAGGACTGAACAGAATGGCCACCACAGGATGTTCTAGGCTGTACATCTTTATGAAAGCAGACAGCCACATATTTCTCTCTTGGATTGGTGCTGGTCAAACTGTTGACCTATGGTTCGCAGCTGGGTGCTAGTACCACTACGTTACCAAAGCTGCCTGTTCCTGATCAGCTTATTTAAAACCACACCTCCCATTCCCTATGCTCCTGGTTTACTGTCTTCATGGCACTTAGCACTACCTGACAATTCCTTGGAATAATTCTAGGAGGGATTTTGTTCTTTACTGAAATACAAAACCTGATTTGAGAACAAAGCTTGGCATACAGTAGGTATTAAATCAACATGTATTAAGTAACTATATGACTCAGTTTCCACTGACAACTCCAGTGGCAATCAGCTTGCATATCTCCAATGTGTGTATAATGAATAACATTTTTATAGTTTCTTTCAACTCATTTGTAAAATTTATTATTCTTAAAGAGAGAGTATAAGGAGACTTATTGAGTTAGAAAGAAAACTTACATAATTTGGGGGAAATGGTACCATGATCCTTCAAAATGAAATAAAACCTTGTAATAATTTAAAACTTACCCAACAAGCAGCTGCTGATGACTGCAAGTTCTTTGCAAACCATTCTGAAGCTAAAGGCATGCCCTATCAACAAAAAGGTGTTTCAGTTTTAGATTTAAATGTCAATTCCTTAACTCCACACAGCTTGAGAACTATTAATATAATATTGGTGAACGGGTTAAGACTAACGTGATTCTTGAAGAAAAATCCTCTATTGGAGACCAAATGGTCAAAAATTACTCTGCAGGAAAGAGGAGAGAGGGGCAGGGAAAGTAAGGACTGGGGGTGGTACAACCAGAACAGAAAGAGTGAGAATATTGACACCCTGACTGACACAGGATAACTCCCGCTGACTCGTTCAATGGGAACCGAATTTGCTGTGTTACCTCCCACCTTAAATACAGGAGTACATCAATTTAAAAAATGTTATCTTCTCGATGTTAGTAGAAAAATCAACAGGAAGAATTCATTCTGACCTGTGTCAGTTACTGTATTACAAACAAAAGCAACAAAAATAAGGTGAAGGTTTAGAGCTCACCAAGTTAATTCAGGGTGATTTCTTCTTGAGATCATTAACTATTACATCTACACTGACATCATTTTCAAATAAGGTCACATTCTAAGGTGCTAGCAGTTAACTTTTAGGAGCTTCCTGTTAATTTTTCCACTAACATTGAGAACATAACACAGAGGGAAGAAGACAAGACAAAGAGAAGTAGAAGTCCTGTGGAGACAGAAGTGGAGACTGACGTCCCACAGCCACCAGACAAGGAACACTGGAAGCCACTGGAAGGTAGAAAGGACAAGAAAGGATTTTCCCCTAGACCCTTCAGAGGCAACATGATTCTCCTGCTGACACCTTCATTCAGACTTGTAGCTATAGGACCGGTGAGAGAAAACATTACTATTGTTTTAAGATGTCAAGTTTACAGTAATCTGTTATGGCAGTGACAGGAAAGTCATATAAATTTCAATTCATTGGCTTCATTTTACAGCTTACACTGTCATTTCTAGCATTGGATGTAAAAGCTCTAATTCTAGAAGATCTCAACTGTCCCCCTTATAAAGTAAGGAACAAGGCAAGATCTTAATAGCCCTCCTTTCTCTAATATTTACCAGGCACAGGTACTATGGAGTAGACAGAATGGTTGTTATGTTTAAACTATAAAAATTAAACTACATTTAGAAATGTTATATATCTTTCACAAAGTCCAAATATATAAAACTAGTAACGAGCACATCTAGGATTTCAAACCTAGAATGTGTGCTGTTTTTTTAATGTAGGATACAATTTAATCATTCGATCATATTAAGAGTTTTGCTATCGTCACCACAATCAATTTCAGAACATTTTCTTCTCAGACTCGTTAGCTTTCCCTTTCCCCCATCCTTTCCTGCTAAGCCCTAGGTAACAATTAATCCAGTTACTGTCTCTACAGATTTACCTATCCTAGATTTCATATACAGAAAACCATACAAAACAAAAATTAGAAACAAGCAACCAAAAAACAAAGACTACACAAGCATAGAAAAATTTCAATGGAAAAGGAGAAAATACTAAAAACTAAAACAACCTTTACATGAGTTAAAGGGGATATAAAATGATTAGGTGTAAACTTTTAACCTAACTACATGTCATAATCGACTTTATAATACTCTCTGATAGCAAGGCTGTTCACACTCCTGAACTATGGTCAGAGGGGATTCAGTGGTGACTTAATCTCTGTGGGGACCCTGCAAACGGATTTTGGGTGTCATACAGCCTTCTGCAAACTGGGTGCTAACAATTTTAGCTCTGATACCATTCCCTCCTTTGGGAATGGATTTGGATTTCATTATTTATAATCCATGGGCCATACCTGGTGGTGTGCTTCTTCTATGTAGACTTAGTTGACCCCTCACTTAGAAGGCTGCTTGTTTGAAGACAAGCCTTTAAGGTCCGACAGTACTTTCGGGGGAGGAGGGGAGTATCTGATTGTGTCACTACACTTTGCCACAGCACCAATAGCTTCAGTGATGTCTTCAGGAGGGCAAGCAGAGAATAGGGCTACTTGCTCTTAGATTGGGGTAAGGATTAAGCGTGAGCCCAAAATTCATTCATGTAACTATTATGGTCTATATATGTCTCTGGTTTAAGTGAGATTCCATTATCATTTTACAATAGAGGGCACTATAAACCACCCCCTGGGGCTATATGCTGCTCTGATCTACTTTATACTACATCCTTCACAGGACTTTCCAGCTTCCAACATTCTGATTCACTGCAAAAGGAGCAGGCAAAGGTATAGAAAAGGGCATTTTACGTACAAATGATAATCTTGGTAGCCTGATGTTTTACAGATTGATCATTATGTTTTCAAGTGATTTACCCATAAACACTCATTATAATTTCAATGTAACTACAAAATGAAGAATAAAAGGAAGATCTTTACTGAACAAAAACATGGAAATATACTCACAAGCTCTCCATAACGTGCAGTTGAAATTATGCGTGGAGGAAAACTCCCTGTGCTGCTAAAACATAATCCCCCTGTCTTTATAAATAAATAAGAAAAAAAATCAAGTTTATGGAGAGACACAAGTAATTTAATTTAAAAATGTATACTATATCAACTGAATAAGTCTTACTAAAATGTTAGGTTGTGAACATGCACAAGACCGGCTGGTATTAACAAACGTTGGCTCACATCGAACACACCTGTTCAATAAAACAAAAATAATGTTTAAAACTTTAATTATACTGAATGAATCATGAATTTGTTTTCCTAAATGCTAGATTAGATTAATTCAGCTAAATAAATTAATTAAGCAAACAAAAAGTTAATGCTGGTTTGAACAGCTTCACATCTCTTTTTATGCGATGAGATCAGGGCTCAGTAAGTGTATTTAACCAATAGTAGTATTCTTTTGTAATGGAGCCCTGGCTGCATAGGAGTTGGGCACTTGGTTGCTAACAAAAGGTTGCCGTGAAACCACCAGCTGCTCTGTGGGAGAGAGATGAGAAGATGACAGCCTAGGAAACCCTGTGAAGCAGTCCCACCCTGTCCTATTGTAGTAACCATCACTAAGAGTCAGAATCAACACACATTCACTTCAATGGCAATGGGCTTTATACACTTTGGTAACCACAGGGAAAGCACATTAATACTATTGAAAAATTATTATGATTAAGTTGCTCAATTAGCAAAATAGCCCAGTAAGCTCATAAAAATGAGAACAAATCCATTTTTATGACTAGTTAATATCAACTATACCTTCTTTATCTGCCACAAGCAAAAACAAAATAGCACAGGTGGAAAGATAAAGTTTACTATTGATGCTTTATTATTCTAGGACAATAAAAATAAATGAAATATGGACAGAGAGGGCATTGAACATTATGGGTTCGTATGGGAATTCATTCTTTGCAAGATAGAGCTGCAGATAGAAGGTCCAGGCAGGCAGAGAACTCACAAACTACACTTGAGAAGGCTCAAAGGGACAATCGTGAAGATCCAGTCCAGTCTTCAACCCAGGTTAACCTGAGAGAAAAGATAAACCACCGCAGGAAATGACAGAGAATAGAGCTATAAATCAGGGTAAAGGGGTTACGATTCACAAAAGATAATGGGTCTTAGAGTTGCTATGAGAATGAAATGAATTCACGCATAAAAAGCACTAAACAATGAGCCTGGCACATCTCCTGTGTTCATAGCATATGTTAGAAATGTTACCGAGTCCCTGGGTGACACAAATGGTTAATGTGCTTGGCTGTTAGTCAAAAAGTTGGCATTTCAAGTTTACCCAGCGGTACCTTGGAGAGAAAGAAGAAAAACAGCAATGTATTTCCAAAAGAAAAAAAACAAGAATCCACCACTGAACATGGCAACACACGTAAGGCAACCTCAATACCAATTAATATTTTAATGGTCATGTAACATTATAAGACATAAACGCTATAGTACCATATCTACCATATAGAAAGTATGCTACATAAAATTTAGAATGGTATAGTATGATATTCTATAGATTATATTTACATCCTAAAAATCAAAAGGTCACGTTTATTGAGCACGTACTATGGAGCCAAAGCCAAGAACTTATTGAAGAGTCAATGACAGCCACTGCTCACAGCCACTGTGCTGACGCCAACTCACGGAGACCCTACAGAGCGAGAAGAACGACCCTGCGGGTTCCAGGCTGTCACCTCTAGTACAAGCAGACTGCCACCGCTTTCCCCCAAGGAGCAGCTGGTGAGTTTGAACCACCAACCTTTCTGTTAGCCGCTGAGGGCTTAACCTCTGCACTATTGGGGCTCCTGATAGAGTGTTACATTCCCATGATAAACAAGACTGTGACTTACTGACTATCCAAGATCAAATAGTAAATAAGCGACTAAATCAAATTTGAACTCTATCTTATGATATGGGCCACAGTTTCCTTATCTGTCAATAAGCAATACTTGGAGGCAAAAAAAAAATAAAAGCAATACTTTATGGAAAAGGTAAAGATTCTACATAACTATCAGGGGCACTAATGAATAGCTCTCACCACACTACTTACCTGTTTCCCAGAGCATTCGCTATCGTAAAAGAGCGTACATTCCCATCACAGAGTGTACACGTTGCTTGAGACAACAATGTTCCATTAACATCTCTTTCCACTACAGAATTTAGAAACAAAATCAAGATGTACTGAATGGTCATCATATCAGCACCTACAGATGGACTCAGCAAATGGCTCATGAA
Source organism: Tenrec ecaudatus (assembly GCF_050624435.1). Taxonomy (NCBI): domain Eukaryota; kingdom Metazoa; phylum Chordata; class Mammalia; order Afrosoricida; family Tenrecidae; genus Tenrec; species Tenrec ecaudatus. Next base: position 44,440,035 of record NC_134534.1, read on the forward strand.
CCTGCTTGCTAGTATCTTCTATATAATTCTCAAAACACTTTACTTCCTTAAAAAGTATGTCAACAGCTCAAAACAAACTATAGGAATGTAAAGCCTGTTCCATTGAATCCTTTCAATTCACTTTTAATAAACATAAAGAAATAATCAGAAACCTCCAATAAATAGAAGGAAAAATAATTGCTTCATTCCAAAAAAACACAAGTTAAAATACAAGATATCATTGCTTGGACTGTCAATTTAAAATACTAATAATAAAAGTCTGATCATGCCAGGAAGCAAATATTTTAAACTGCTGGTAAGTTTTGCTCTGCAACTTGGGAGGGCTCTTAAGTGCTTCTGGGAAAATTTAAAATGCATATAACCTATTAACATAAAATTTCATTTGTAGTTGCAGAAGTACTTGCACATTTGTACCGAAGGCTACACACTGAAGCATTATTTCTTCAAAAACTACTGGAATATTTTAAATAGGAAAACAGCTATGATATAGAAAATCTCTTTTTTTAGATTGAAGAGTCCTAGTACCAGAGTGGCTTAAGTGCCTGGATGCAAATTGAAAGGTCCTGGCTCACACCCACCACCTGCTCCAGGGGAGAAAGATGTAGCCGGCTGCTTCCACAAAGATGCTGAGCCTTGGGAACCTGATGGGTGGTTCTACTCTGTCCTAAAGGCAAGTATATCACTCACCTCAAGGGTAGGGCGTAGCTTTGTGTGTTGGTTTGGGTTTTAGATGAAAAAGAATGAAGTGTTAAATGTAACAGTATACTATTTGTTAGCTGGAAAACAAGTCACGCTACAGAACATTCATTTCATGGTTAAATTTTTTTTCTTTGTGAACGCTATAGATGTATTGTATGCATTTTTAAAAATCAGTTTTTCATCTTGTTCTTGAAGTAAAACAAGGTTGCTAACTGAAAGGCCAGCAGTCTGACCTACTAGCAGCTCCGCTTCAGAAGAGATCTGCTTTTGTAGAGATCACAACCTAGGAAACCATACGGGGCAACTCTACTGGCTATATGGCCACTCAGTATGTGCTGGAACCTGACTTGATAGCCCTCAACAACTAATTTACAGACTGGTACTAGCAGGGCGCACTCAGTGGTAGAAATTTTGCCTTCCATGAGGGAGACCCGGCTTGATTTCTGACCAAAAGCCAAAAGCCAGCCAAAGGCCACCAGCGCATGGACTGCCATCAATAGGAAGAGGGAAGGGCCAGGCAGCATTCATCTCTTCACGCATGGGTTCACCGTGAGTCGGGATAGGCTCAAAGGCAGCTAACAACACTGGGAAAGCAGACACTTTGCGCTGTTTAATCTTCCATCCATGAAGGGTGTATTTTCATTGACTAAGGCCTATCACTGTGTCCCTCGGTAGAATTAATTAATCTATCGCATGTCTACAGTTTATGAAGCCAAATTTTTATGAATGTTGTTGCTACTGGGGATAATTTCTTTTCTCCCCTCACATTTCCTAAAATGTTGCTGCTTGAAGACTGGAAGACTACTTCCTTAAAAACATAAATTTTATATCAAAGAATCATCACTCCTAATAATTTTTAGTGATTGTCTTGGATTTTCTAAATATAAAATGAAAGCACTTGCAAATAATGTTTTCATCTCTTCCTTTCCAGTGATTATACCACTCACTTCTTGCTCTGACATTATTAGGATTCTGACATCTAACAGAAATGCTCACCACTTTAACACAAGGCATCATGTTGGTTTTTGAGTTTAAACATGTTTTATCACATTAACACGTTGAGGAAATATTCATCTATTCCTCTATTGTTAAAAAATGTTTTAGTCAGTAGAGTTTTCCTCTTATTTCTCTATTTTTATTCTCTTCCCAATGCCTGTTGGTACCTTAAACATCATTCAATTTTGGTCAGCAATAATCACCAAACCGTTTCAACAAATGTCCTTATCAAAGGCAAACCAAAATGGAAGTCCAGCCCTAATATATAATAAACCACTTCTTACCTAAAATATGGCCAGTGGGACAGTGGCATTTTCCTTCTTCAGTTAAACCATGAGGGCAAGAAATACAGTTCCAACCGTCTTCAGTAACACCTTTCTAAATTAATTAAGAAAAACATTCTCTTCTTAGTGAACTCTAACTTTATAATGTAACTTCACAAAACCACAGACTATGCAATTTAGGGTAGACACAAATAAAGCATATATGAATACTCCCTGGGCAGTTAACCTGTGCTTTGATCTTAAATTAAGCTGGACAGTGTAACTTTTAAAAGACTACTTTTGGGTAACAGATTCTTCTTCATGATTTTCCATTCAAATAAATCTTTACTTTTTTACTTTCATCAATTTTTCTGTTTAAAATGATAAAATACACCATTCAAAAAGATTTAATTAACAATTAGCCAGTTAATAGTTTAGTTGTCTCTATTATTACTATTTTCATTTTAAAAAATCAAATACATTAGATTTCAAACATTAGTTTTTGGTTCAAAATGGGTGAAGTTTATGACATATACCTACAAATTTAAATATTAAATTAGGAAAATATGTTATTTTATCCACTGACATTTTAGAGTAATCAAATTCTCTGATTAAATATGGCAATATTTGAAATTGGACCTATTAGGGAAAGCCTGAAACAAAACATAATAAATATATTACAAGCATAGGGGTAGCCTTAAACAAAGATTTTGGCTGCAAAAACGAGGCCAGATCAAGAAATGTTTCTGTCTTGCACAGTATGTTTTAGGTAGAATTATCTCAAAACAATGATAGCACAGTGTCACTAAAAAAATAAACCTGGTTTGGTGCCATTCCACATTAAACCCGAAAGCTCACTGCCATGGGGTCAGTTCTGACTCACAGTGGCACTATGGGACAGACTACAACTGTGCCTACGGGTTTTCGAGACTAAATCTTTACAGGAGTGGAATGCTTCATCTTTCTCCATGAAGCGGCAGGTGGGTTTGAACTGCTGATCTTGTGGACAGCACACTTACCTACTATGCCATCAACAACAACCACATTTCATATCAGCAGCTTTGTATCACAAATAGGATCAAATTTTCCAAAAACAAATAAAAAAGATAGTACTAATTATATATTCAGACAACTAATAACTTTATTCAATGTTTGCTTATACAGTGGGAAAAAAAAAAAACATTCCTATGAAACCCAGAATTGGTGTACACAGGTTTCTATTTCCCTAATTAATTGGGCATTATTATATATAGTAACCTTTGATTTACTAATTTCCCAAGTTTACAATAGGAAACTAACCAACAGCAATAAAATTAAACTACGGATGCAATTGGTACTTGTCACATGTTGCTAACATCAATTATAATGGGAAATTAATAATCAGTAGGTAAAAGACATTACACTTATTCTGTACCGACTAAGTCAGTCTCCAACCAAAATGCTGACACAATGAAACTCTGTATAAAGACATTTACTTCTTTTGTTTAACAGTAAAGTAATTTTAAAATTAATATTTCATACCATGTTTTCTGGGCACTTTTTACAGGTAATGGTGGCTCCTCCATTATTAGAGATCATCTGAAATCCTGGTAAGCACACACATGAAGTTCCTAAAAGAAAAAGAGCCAATTGTGCCTTTGGTAAATAAAAATAAAACTCCATGATGGGGAATTTTTTTAAATTTCTTAAAATCTTGAGAAGCAGTATAGTGGCTAAGAGCAAGACTCTGGAACAATAGCGCCATGGTATAAATGCAGGAACATCCTCCTTAGGTTACAATCTTGGTTCTGCTGCTAGTAAGTCACTGAAGGTCTCAACTGGGAGAAAGATGCTTCCTACTCCCATAAAGTTATAGTTATTTAAAAAAAAAAGAGTTACAAACTTGGAAACCCACAAGTTCTATTGTCCTGTAGCTTCACTATGAGTCACGATTGACTTGATAGCAGTCAGTGACTAATTTCTCAGTGGATCAGTTTCTTCTTCGGTAAAGTGAAGATATTAACTACCTGCTTCATAGTTAGTATCAATGTATGGGACACACAGGAGATACACCCAAACCTCTATTATTGACTGTTATCCAACATCTTGCATTTAGGGTAATACTAATCTACTATCCGATCATTCTGTGCATTAACAATATATGAAGTATATTCATAAAAATTTTTTTAAAAATTGTATTAAAAGATTATTAGAATCAACATCTTGGATTGCATCTCAGTGATGACACACCTTTGCTGTTCATGTGTTTCTTATCACCTACCGTATATACTCATGTATAAGCTGAGTTTTTCAGTACAAAAAATGTTCTGAAAAACTGGGATTTGGCTTAGACATGGGTCAGTGGCATGAATGGATGTCATCTGGTCAAGCCCGACTAACAAAAGGAGGAAATCTCATGAAGCCTGACATAGAGTTAATAGCAAAGTGGGTTCGAGATGCATGGGAAGACATTCCAGAAGACATGATGCGACGTGCCTTCCAGAAATGTAGTATTAGTAATGCTATGGATGGCAGTGAAGACTGTGCCTTGTATGAAAATGACAGCAGGGATGGTGATGACGGCGATCTCAGTGAGGACAGCATCTATGATGACCTCACACCAGCTGAAGCTCTGCATTGGGATACAGATGATGATGAGGGATCCAGTTTTGAAGATTTTAACTCTACATTTTAGCTTGGTTGCTGATTGAGCTCAGGGTATCATTGTTGATACCTTATTGTTTTTGTTGAACCTAATTTCTACTTACTGTGCTGGCTTACTAATGTTAAATGACTTGCTGTCCTTTCATTTATGTTTTTTATTTAAAATAAATATTTAAATACATTACCCCACTGATATCTCAAATTTTAGTAATTTTATTTTCATTTGTTTTGATTACTGAAATTCACCAATAGTCTCTGCATTTTCTACCCTAGGCTTATACTCGAGTCAAACAATTTTTCTGGTTTCCCAGGTAATAATTAGGTACCTTGGCTTATACTCAGGTCAGCTTATATTCAAGAATATACGGTAAGTCTCAAACAATGGAGAGTTTATGACCGGTGTTAGCCCCATGATAAGAGCAACATAAAACCTATAGGAGGCATTTTCCATCTGCCTCAAAAATTAAAATACGCATGTTTGTGGGAAAAAGAAAAATTATTCCCCAGGTTATCCCCCCCATAATATATGCCAAACCTAAGGCAATGAACTATACGTTTGGAGGTCAACTGCTTAAAGGTTATCTGCCTGAAGGTTATCAGCCATCTAGAGCAATCAGACCCTATAGTCTGTCCCACCCTAAGTAGGGTCCACTCCCTTCTGATAAGGATAATGGACAGTTCTCCTGGAAAGCCCATAGACCACTCAGGGAGGACCATCCCTAAGTTGCCTTGTTACGTGTATGCCTTCTTGTCACATGTATACCCCTAGAGCCTCCCCTTCCTATTGCATGTATACCCCTAGCTCATGCCCCTCCTGTTATGCTTATGTCTATTGTACAACTCTTTTCTGTTACATATGTGGTTACCTGTAATTGGGAGGGCTTGCACGTCGCCTGAGTGTATGTAAGCCTTGATTGGAAATATATTCTCTCTCTGTGTGGACCTGGCTGCTGAAGTCGTGGCTGTCTGGGAGGTGAGCAATTGCATGCTTTATCTTGCCTGATGTCTCTTTAATTTTACCCTTCAATTACACAACCACCCCTTGGATCCATTTGATTGTGGAGGCTGGTACTCCACACGTTATTCAGGTTAACACACAGATTTACTATGAATATACAGATTTGCCTAGGAGATTGCAGATTCTAGGCTATGAATAGTAATATAGACGTTTCTTGTGGTAGAGGTGCTGAACCAACAAATCAAATTTAAAATAAACCTTGTTTTCCTTTCCGTATAAAAAAATAAAGACAATGGAATTTGAAGGCTCTTCATACATCTGGCAGTAACACACACCGAGGGTTTAGGTGACAATATTGCTGGCTATAGTGGTCAAGGTGTGTCAACTTGGCTGGGCCATAGTTCTTAGTGATTTTGCAGCAATATACTAATGTAATCTGCCAGTAATATAAAGATAAGTCATTCTGTATCTGTCAACTTATATGGTCATCCTTCATTTTGGCATAATGAGCTGGTCTTTGGAACCTAATCATGTTAGTAAGTTAAGAAGAGAATGTATTGTACTGGCAACCATCTTAAGTAAAAGTATAACTAAACTATTAAGCTACTGAACTATTATTAAACTATTAATGAACTGCTCTGGAAGCCTTGGTGTCAGATGTAGTAGGTTATGCACTGGGCTGCTAATAGCAAGTCAGCAGTTCAAAACCAGCAGCCAATTCAAAGGAGAAAGATGAGGCTTATTACTCCGGTAAAGAGTTTATAGTTTTAGAAATTCATACAGGCAGCTCTATGGTTCCTAAAGGGTTGCTACGAGTCAAAACTGAATAACTGACAGTGACTCTGTTTTTTGTGTGTTTTATGACATTCATTGAAGCCCCAGTGACATAGTGGATTGCTCATCCGGCTACTAACTGCAAAGTTAGCAGTTCAAACCCACCAGGCACTCCTTGGAGAAAGATGAGGCTTTCGGTTCCTGTAACTATTTACAGCCTCAACAACCCTACACAGGGTCACTGTGAGTAGAAATGGACTCAATGGCGGTGTTTGGTTTTGGGTTTGGCATGTCTTTCAAGCATATTCACTCAAGAATATTTGAGGGCATCATGAAGTTCATGAAAAAATTCCATTATCTTTTAATTCCATATTCCCACATACACAAACATTTCCCCTCAAACACACATTTCAATGAATTCAAATTTGGTTTGTCAAAATGGAACGCAATTTTTGGGAAAGTTACCGTGATTCTAAACAGTCATCCTTTCCTTGGTTTGGCTATGTCGTAAAAGATCACCATTATTCACCTTGCTGATTAGATAAGTGGCGCAGAATCTCTAGTAAGTTGTTATAAGTGGAAGCAGCACCCATAGGGGTCTAGAGAGTACAATGCATATGATTTCTGAATTTACACTTAGGAAATGCTGAAGAAAAAAAATGTAAAGATAAGCCTGCCAAAAGTACTGAATCTAAAAAAAAAAAAAGAAATGCTGAAATGCTTTCTCGCTCATATTGCATTGCTTGAGCTGCTGACTGATCCTGTTTTTAGGACCCAAAGTTGGAAGATTTGATCTAGGGTGACCAAGTAGGGGTTGTAACCATCTTAGAATTTAGAAGATGGTCGACTTACTCAAAGCTGTTTTGATGAGAAATGTTTCCGAATGATGAACATTTCACAGGGGAATATTTTCAGATTAATTCACAATGACTTCAAGGATAATTGAGTAATATTCCATCAGTACAAAGAGCTAAGCACTAAGGAAATTTTAAAACATTAGGGGCACACTACGTCCCCAGTATAGTGGACATGTACATCGAGACTGAAGGCAGAGACAGTTCTTCCACTTGCCAATTTAGATAAACACAGACAGCATTAGAACATGATCTGCACTTCAAGTTCCTTATCTGTAAAATGAGAAGATTGGATCTTACCAAAGTCAAGATGACTGGGATTTGAAGAGCAAGATCCAGGGCTTTCAAAGATGACAGGTGTTAACTTGCATTCCCTCCCCAAACCCTTCTAGTCGCCTGCTCTTCAGCATCTCGGATTACCTGGCTACAAAGCCGGCTCCCCTCTTCTGGCTGCTTCCCAGTTGTTGCCCAGACGACCCCGGGAGAGCAGCAGGCGACCTATGCCTAGAAATGAATTACCCCAATCAGGGGATAGTGGGCTCTGGGCCCCCCAACCTCATAAATCTACAAAACGGAATCCTCGGAAGACACCGCTCCCAGGGCACTGGAGGATGATGTTCCTGAAACACCCCTACAGCAGATGCAAAGGCCCACGCAGGCCGGGGCACTTCGTACGCCAGGCCCCGTCCCGGAGCGCCTCACCTCGGGCGTCCCGCCTCTGGTGGGCTCCACAGGGGACACAGGAGAGCGCGGAGATATCGAAGAACTGGTTCTGGCCGCACGATTCCGGCTGCAGGAAAGGCAAAGAGAAGGTCTGCGTACGTGCGACCCCGGGGAGAGCCAGCAGGAGTACCGCCGTCAGAGCCACTGCGGACAAAGCGGACCGGGCCGCCATCGCCGTCCCCGCCCAAGCGCGGCCCGTCGCCATGGCACCGACGCCGGCGGCTTCCCGGGACCCGGAGTCCCGTCAGCCTCTGCGGCGACTCCGCCAAGCTCATTGGACAGCTTCCGGCACCCCTGCTTTCGGGGCGGGGCCCGAGCTGCCTCGTTGCTAGGATACCGAGCCCGCGGGAACCTGGCTGGTCTGGCCATCTGTGAAGATAGAGGCAGATGCTATTTCAGTGTCTTCAAAAATCAGGCCCCGGATCTATTAGTGAGCTGTGAAATCAGTTTGTGGTGCCATAAAATTGAATTGTACAAACATATATTTTTTTAAATTAAGGAACTAGAACAGGAAAGAAATCATAAGTCATCGTGAGTTGAGCACCCTGGGTGGCAAATATTTCTCCAGATTAAGTTATTTTCAAGTAAAAGGAGAAATTCCAACAGTGCACTTATTACTATGTATGAAACCAAAGGAATATGACTAAAAGATACTTAAGATATCAAAAATGGATGGCAACTGAGCCCAAGGACTGAAAACTAAACTGCCAGAAGTTTTTCTATTTCCCTTGTTTTGAGCATATTGTGTATGAAAAATGAAACTGACCTCCCCTGTCCTCCCTACCTCCCAGGGACCACAGGTACCAAGCCTCACACCAATCTAATAACTCTTAGAGGTTGCAATTAAAAAATGGCCTTCAGGAGGGCCAGCTCCTGGACAGTCTTGAAGGCCAACAAACAGCCCCAAGATTTTTTATATATTTCCTCTTTATTTTAATTTTTTCTAATTCATGTACTATTTTCCTTTTTAAAAAAATCAGTTTGGGCTATGTCATAGTCGATGTACCTCTCTATATAGGATAGGCACAAGAGGCATGCCCGAGGAGAGAGCAGTCGGGACCTGGGAGGTGAGGGTGGTGGGGGAAGGCTGCGGTGAGCAGGCTGTGCCATGGACAGGGGAACAACTGGGGTGTTGGAGTCAATACAAGGAGACAGGGATCTGAGGTGCTAGGGTGGGGGTAGGAGTTGGGGTGGGGTGGGGGATGTTGGAGCAACAGCAAGCTAGCTAAGAGGAGCCACCAAGAGTCAGAAATAAGGGGAAAGTGCCAGTGGGGCAGGAGGAAGGTAAAAGGAAAGAGAGGAAGGACCTGGGAAGCAAAGCAATGGTTAGAGGTATAAACATAGTGGTGTACATAAGTAAATACATTAATCCACAAAAATAGAGGTAGTGGACCATGTACATATATTTATACAGCAATACACTGAGGTAGGGGATGGACTGTGGGCCTTTGCTCATACCCTCCCTCAATATAAGAACACTTTGTTCTAAACAATCGGCAGTCTGAGATGTTCACACACACACACACACACACACACAACACAATCGCTGAAAACAAAATGGTTGCCTAAGCAAATGTGGTGAAGAAGGCGGATGGCGCCTGGCTATTAAAAGATACAATGACTGGGGTCTTAAAGGCTTGACGTTACACAAGCCACCTTTCAGCAGTGAAGCAACAAGTCCACATGGAAGAAGCATACCACCAGTGCGATCATAAGAAGTCATAGGGACTGGGTAATAGACATCAGCAGACACATAACAAACAAAATCATATTGTTGAGAACGAGAGGAGCTGGAGCAGAGATCTAAAGCCCATGTGTAGACAGTGGAACAATCTCCCCACAGAGGGGCCACAAGGAAGGGATGAGTCACCAGGGTGCAGAAAAGCATCAATGAAACACTATATTCCTTTGGTTCCTTGAGGCTTCCTCACCTCCACTACCATGACCCCAGTGCGGCTTCCCAATTCAGACTAGACGGGAACATGTACACAGGTATAGAAAGGGACAGGAGCTCACCACACACAGAATCCAGGAACATGAGTGGGAATAGTGATACCAGAAGGATAGGAGGAAGAAGGGAAGAGGAAGGGAGAAATTATCAACACATAACCATACACCCCTCTCCAGGGGGAAGAACAAGAGAAAGCATGGGGGAAGGGAGACAGCGGTCGTGTGAGATATGAAAATAATAATGTACAATCAGTGCTACAAGTGGGGGAGGAAGAGCTGATACCAAGGGCTCAATAGAAAGTAAATGTCTAGAAAAGAAAAAATGTCTAGAAAAGAATGAGGGCATACATATGTTGCATATGTATGTACATATGTACAAACATGCCTGATTCAATTGATGTATGGCTTGTGATAAGCGTTGTACGAGCTCCTGATAAAATGATTTTTTTAATGGCTTTGATGAGGAGCTAATGCTAGGGGCTTAGGTGGAAAGCAATGTTTTGAGAAGGATGAGGGCAACAAATGTACAAATGTGCTTTACACAATGGATGTATGTATGGATTGTGATAAGAGTTGTATGAGTCCGTAATAAAATGTTTATATATATATATATATATATATATATATATATATATATATATATAGCAAAAGAATTGGAGGTTGAATATGGAAGACTGAAGAAGAATCTAACATTTTAATTGAAGTGCTGGAGAAGAATTCTAAAAGTGCTATCCATGGATTGACAGAAGAACAAATAAATCTGTCTTGGAAGAAATACTGCCAGAATGCTCCTTAGAGGCAAGGATGGCCAGACTTAATTTTTAATACCTTGGACTTATTGTCAGAAGAGACCATCCCTGAAGAAGGACATTACCATGCTTGCTAAAGTAGAGGGGTGGTGACAAAGAAGAAGGCCCTCAACGAGGTGGAGTGACAACTGTCTGTAACAATGAGCTCAAACAGAAGAACAATGGTGAAGATGGAGCAGGGCTGGTACTCCATCACTCTTGCAGGGAGTGTCTGTGTGTCCCACCACCAGCGAGCTATTTCTTTCCTTCTTCTTTCCAAATGAGGTCATCAAGCTGTGACCTGATTGACAGGCTAGACTCCACTCCTTCCCAAGTTGACACCAGATTATGTTACTACACACTTTCAGAGCCAGTTTATGGGTCACACACTTACAAAACACATTTCTTTATATTAAACCTTTTGGGTTTTGTTGATTATTGATGTTCATCTCTCCCTCCATTTATGTAAAAAACATCACTCTGGCCTCCCTTATTTGTCAATAGACAAAACAAAGGCCAGATTGATTTGAGGAATTCTAAGTTTATTCCTATAAGTGTTGGCAGAAGGAAACAGATTTCTACTTCTGAACTGTTTCAGAACTTAGTCCCAATCCAGCAAGTTATGTACCTTAAGATTGACAAGAAACAGGTTTTGCAGTAATCCCAGGAGGTAATTAATAGATTTGTAAAATGATCAAAGGACAAAAGGGAGCAAGGAAACAGTTTACATTTCTACAAGGGATTATCAGACTATTGATTAATGTCTTCATTATTCCAGTGGGTGTCAGTCTGGTACCCACTAAGGTTTCAGTCTCCATGCTTACCTAAATGGCCCTGCATCCCCTTTTCCTGAAACCTTGACTAACTGATTTAAAAGAAATTTTTACTATTGAGGTGGGAGGGGGGTGGTGTGTTATATCCTGGGTCCCTTTTATCACACTAAATCTCAGCAAACTATTTTAACTTTCTTTGTTTTTTTGGTTACATTTCTAGTATTTAATTTATAGCAGGCTTACTCTTACATGCCCACCCCCACCCCATCATGATCAAGGTCATCAGGATATGATTCATGACCATGGGACCCTAACACACCAATTTTAATGAAAGGCACACCAGGTAAATTCCTACACTAACTACGGCAGTAATGGTAATTCGCTCTGATTCACTACCTCCGGGCAAGGCCATTCATACTGCTGGTAGAAGGGTCCGAATTCAATGAAGACCAAAGCTACTTGTAGACTCCAAATCAATTTCTAGTCTTCACTGTCATTTCAGCCATCTTGAAAATACAAACTCTAATACTGGTCAAAAGTAGGGTGAATTAACCTGGGTGGGGAAAGGTTTTCAGTGGTGTTCTCAAAATCATAATCATGGTATCAGAATGTTTACAATGTATACTCTCCAGAGCTAGTCATAATGATGTCTCTATTGATGGAGTACATCTTTCGAGGCTGGAGCTGGTGATGAATTAGCACCAAGGCTTGCCCTTTAGACATAGCTTGTGTAAATGAAAGCTTAGTGGTTATCTAGGAGGTGTTAGATAAAGAGCTAACAGTTTATAACATTTTTTCTTCAAATCTGTTTCTATCCCCTTATTATGCAAGAAATATTTCTTAAGGCCATTACTCCGGTGTTTCACACCAATGTGTGTTAAGATCCCCCTTTGGGGGCATGCCTTCCTCCCACAGCTGGGCTTCATTACAGAGAAAACATTCCTTTCGTTATTTATGGCTCCTAGCAATCAACAGACCCAGATAACTGGAACTTGCCAGGGGAACAAACATTTCATTCCAGGCAGGCCATTGGATAAAAAGAACAGTCTAAATTTAATCATACAGTTTTGGTCAAAAAGCTTTACGGTTTCCTCCTTCAGAACCCCTAAATTATTGGCCTTCCATTTACACACTCAGTCTTTCCAAAGGATTTCCTACATTTCTCAGAACTGGCCTCTCTTTGCATATTGTGAAAACCAACCTTACTGTGAACACTAACCTTGCTCCACTTCTTTACTTCTCCCCCCGGGATTTCTGTTCTTTTTTTAGTCAGCAGAAAGGGCGAGTTTAACATAGGGCTTCCTTACGGTTTCTCTCATCCCCCTTCTTTCTACTTTCCCTCCTCCCCTTGCCCAGCCCGTGATAACCTCTAATCTCTCTGTCTCTGTGGCTTTGCCTATTTCAGACATTTCATGTAAGCAGGATCATCTAATATTGGTTCTTCAATTAAGAAAGATTTCAAGGGCATCCAGGCAGTGGTGTACTTACTTTTTAAGGAAATAGCAAATTGATTTCAACAAAGGCTGCACCATTTGACATTTCCACCACTAAAGCATGGGGGTGCCAATTTCGCCGGTTGCTCACCACGTGTTATTTTCAGGTTGCTGTCAGTTACATGTTGGGCTGCTAACAACAAGGTCGGCAGTTCAAAACCACCAGTCCTTCTTCTGAGGAAGAGAAACAGGCATCCTATTCCTTTAAAGTTACAGCCTCAGAAACCCACACATGGGGCAGGTCTACCCTATCGTAAAGGACCATTATGAATCTGAATAGATTCAATGGCTGTGATTGGCTGAGTGTCTTTGCTTATGTTTATTGGCCATTTTTCTATCTTCTTTGGTCCATTTTTATTTGGTTTTACTCTTCTTTCTGAGCATCATTTGTCAACCATTCTACTGAAATGTTCATTTCTGTTATTCTAATTTTAATTTGTCAGTTCCTTTTGTGATTACAATTTAAAGTATCCTATTATTCTTTCATGCATGAAATTTTTTGAGGTCAGTACTTATAGTGTTTCAAAGTTTCCTTCAGCCTGCAACATGTTTTTTCAAAATTATGTTTTGTATTAATAGTTTTTCTCATAAATCTGATGACCTTTTGTGATCTCCTCCCATATTGGAGTGGTGCTCCTAGTTGTCTGGAAGCTATGCAAGTGCAGGCAGGGCTCATTGACTGGGTTACAATGTGCAGGCTGGTTTGTGTGAGCAGTCTCAAAGAAGATTCTTCATGTTAACGTTCTTCTTTGGTGAGTATCCACTTCCCCAGGGTGGGAGAAAATCTCCCTGCAGAATTTAAATCTAGCTTCCCAGTTTAGTCGGGAAGAAGGCAATGGGTTTCATCCAGTTTCATCATTCACTTCAGGCTTTTTCTTTTCAATGTACCATGCCTGTTTTCACCTGTCCCTGCCTCCTGGAGGACAATCATTCAGTGTGCTGTGGGGTATGAGAGCGACCGTGTTGATACAGGAAGGAAGGAAAGAGTTCTGTGCTTCCTAAATTTGTAGGTACATGCAAATCGATGATAGTGAGAGGCTACAGGAATAAGTCAGACTACGCTAAAGATTACCGTTCACGTTAAAAATGGGTCTTTCCGCTAGAAAACAAATGAACTCGTTTAGGAAAAGCCTTTCTTCTCTGACCAGGCCAGGTCTTCCTAGAAAATACTTTCACAGTACAGGATACCTCTTTTATAGAACACAATCTTGTTGTCAGGCCCCTGGTGGCACAATGGGTTAAGCATTGGGTCACTCGCTGCAAGAGCAATGGTTCAAACCCACCAACTACTCCACAGGAGAAAGATACGGCTGCCTGCTTCCATCGATTCAGTCTCAGAAACCTTAAACAGTTCTACTCTGCCCTACAGGGCTGCTCTGAGTGGCAATGGACTCAATGGCAGTGGGTAAGTATCCCTAGTGTACTCAGGTCTAGCTGAGAAACCCATTAGTTTTTCCTTTCATCTGCTGGAGGAAGACCTGCTGGATCTTCTTGGGAGCCAAGGTCACGTTCATTTTACCACCTGGTGATGTACATAACATGTTGTAAATGCTTAATTCATATCTGTGAAAAGGAAATAAATTAAAACTTTACTTTTTCCCTGATTCTGCAGTTATTGCCATCTTCCAAACTAAAGGCAGTTCAATGTTTTCTTCCTTCATCTCATCCCTGGGAACAGGGCCACAATGTCCTAAAGGACAGAATTTCTTTTCTTTTCTTTCTTTCTTCTTTTTTTGTCTACATGACATGGTATTTTAAATTTTACATTTTTGCATCCCCTCTTAGATTCTCAGTCCTTGGAGTTGGCTTTTTTGGTTTGTAGGTGTTCCTCTTCCTTCTTCCATTGAGTGCGCAGACCAGGCACTGAAGGGCAGCCAAAAGAAAGCAACCCCGTGCAGAAGGAGACGTCCTCTTGCATATCGCGTCCTGAGCAGTTGGTTGTCAGTTTTAAGCCAGGGTGAGGAAGGAAAGGGAACCTGGTACCGAGAATGACAAATTAACCAGCAAAACAAACCCCTAAGTTAGGAAATAGGACTATAAAAAGAAAAACAAAACAAACAAACAAAAAAGAAAAACCTACCAGGCAGGTAGGGTACTCAGACTTCCTTCCTGAGCTGCCTATCAAGTTTACTAAAACTTTTCAAGCTTTGTAGTGAATCTCTGTACTTTTATGTCCAGTAAAATTTTCCTATGCTTTGCTGCATGCTGTGTCGCTTGGCAGAATTCTCCCACGAAAATTGGAATAGAGTCAGCCTGAGACCCACCATAACAAGTTCACTAGACATTAGAGTTAGGGATCAAAGCTTTAATAGCAAAACAGAATCCTTTTTTGCATGTCTCTTTTATTAAAATATAACAATGAGAGTGTTTAGGATCTAAGTCTCCATCTTTTGTACTAGGAAGTCTACACTCATGTTTAATACAGGTAAAAAATTATCCATGTTGGAATGTTGGCCTTCCTCTTCAATTCTTTAAAAAAAATCATTTTATTGGGGGCTCGTACAACTCTTCTGACAATCTATCCATCCATCCATTGTGTCAAGCACATTTGTACATATGTTGCTATCATTGTTCTCAAAACATTTGCTTTCTACTTGAGCCCTTGGTATCAGCTCATTTTCCCCCTCCCTCCCTACTCCCCCCTCATCCATGAACCCTTGATAATTTATAAATTATTATTATTTTGTCATGTCTTATACTGTCCAATATCTCCCTTCACCCACTTCTCCGCTGTCCTTCCCCATGAAGGAGGCTATATGTAGATCCTTGTAATCTGTTCCCCCTTTCTCCCTCACCTTCCCTTCACCCACACCACTCTTTTGATGATTCTGTAAAGTCTCTTGAATCTGAATTCTGTCATACACCAGGCTCTTTCCCTTGATCAGACTTCTAAACTGTGTTTTTGTGAATACTAGGGGCTGTATAGATGTCTACGATGACCACTGCATTGGGACAAATTGGAAAAGAGCATGCAAGGCATATGTAAGATTGTTTAATATGTTCCATGCTTGGCACTTCTCTACATACCTCAGTGCAGGGGTGCTCAATATGTCGATCTCGATCTACTAGTCCGTCGCAAATGTAGTGTAGGTAGATCGCAAGGCATTAAAAAAACAGACTTAAGCCTATCATCAATCCCCTCAATTAATATACAACACAGCCAACCAGATGCAGTCTTAGGTGTCAAATGCATGTGCAAACAAATGCGCTAAGTGCAGCAAAACTGACAAGCAAAGTTATCATCAATTTTTAGACCTTTTTTTTCCCTCTTAAACCTAAGAAAGGGTATAAGTGAGTCTGGGAGCTGGACCAAGTTAGAAGACAAAAACGTAGCACTTTCATACGGAATGGGGGATTTTGACGCTACAAGCCGACATTCAGCTCAAGTCCAGAGCGCAGGAACAGTTCTGGAACGTACTCACAGAGGGAAAGTACCCAAACATGAGAACATGTGCTGCCTCCTTGACTGCATTATTTGGCTCTACTTATTTATGTGAGTCAGGCTTCTCCCACATAAAGATCATTAAGTCCAAGTACTGTTCCACCATGACTGATAATCATTCGGAAGTGTGCTTGAGGCTGGCTGTCAGCAGCTACTGTCCCTGGCTCATTCCGTTCAGTGCAAGTCATCAGAGTAAACTCAGATCATGACAAAAAATGTACAAAGTTAATTGTGTTGTGCAATATGGACTCATGCGGTTATGCAAGGTACATAAACATACATTGTACATATAAAGAATTTTCCATGCATTTACGAATAAATGTATTCAATAAATAAACATGTTTTCCAGTTTTGTAGATCATTTTGACTTGATCATTTTATAAGTAGCTTGCATGCTGAAAAAGTGTGAGCACTCCTGCCTTAGTGTTTCACATACATAGCTCATTTTATGTTTTAACAACCTTATTATTAACATCTTCATTTGGTATATGAATAGAGGTTCAAGAATTTCAGTGATACAGCTAGCCAGTAGTTCTATTCAGTTTTGAACTATGAAATTCTGATTCCTAAGTCAGCATTCTTGATCTCTAAGTTTTGTTTGTTTTTTTAATCATTTTATTGGGGGCTCGTACAACTCTTATCACAATCCATACATACATCCATTGTGTCAATCACATTTTTATATTTTTTTGCTGTCTTGATTCTCAAAACCTTTCCTTTCTGCTTGAGCCCTTGGTATCAGCTCCTCATTTCCCCCCTCCCTCTCTGCACTCCCATCCCTCATGAACTCTTGATAATTTACAAATTATTATTTTGTCAAATCTTACACTGTCCAATGTCTCCCTTTACCCACTTTTCTGTTGTCCATCCCCAGAGAGGAGGTTATATGTAGATCCTTGTAATTGGTTCCCCCTGATCTCTTAAGTTTTTCCGGAATTGTATGTTAGGAATTGCATAACTGCTTTACAATTAACCCGCACAATGGCCCTTTATAATGAGCATTATTTCATTTTTCACATGGAGAAATCTAAGGATAAGGAATTTGTGATGTAGCTGGGATTTATAGGCCAGGAAAATGCTTGTCTGTCTGATCTGAATCTTGGGATGCTGCTACTAATGTTTCTTCTCATAAGTTGTTCAATTGTTAGATTTCTGAGATGGGTTTTCCTGGTTCTTCCTTCTCAGTGCTGACAGAAGTCATGTTGCTGAAGCACTTTTGTAATCCAAGTAACTTTTATGAGGGAAAGGGAATTTTCGAGTGATAATCTCAGATAGGTAGCACATGCTATCTCTGGAAAGTGTGTAAGGCCACCTGACAGGGGCCTGGGGAGAGTTTTCAAGGGAAAATGGCTGCTTCATGAGCGCTCAAAAAGCCATGTGGTTAAACGAGTGCCAGAAGCATAAAGGGAAGAAGTCCTGTCCTCCAACCTGAAAGAGAGGCTGCCTTCAGTCTGTGCTTTTTATCCGCTCCTATCCCCATGTGTGTGTGTGTGTGGAGGGGGGGAGGGTGAGAGGGTGGGGGGGGGCGGGTGTGGTTGAGGGTATTGGCAGATCTTAGAGGCTGAGTTTTGGCGCATGTGTGACTTATGTTACCGGTGCCTAGGGTGCATGTCCCCATAGGTTTCTAATGCGCGCTTGATATCTTTCAAACCCCATTCTTGTGGCACGGCCAGATAATTTTCATTTAGTGTAGGCATTCGGTGGAAATAACTCCCTGTATTCATAATCTTTCTGTCAAAATTATTTAGTATTGAATTAGTATTTATACTATGGAGCTATGAGGGGGGAGTACCCAAAATAAACCAGATTTTTTTCAAAGCCATGTTTTTTTTAACAAAGCAACCTATCACCTCCAAAGTACTCTCCATTACATTTAATACATATGTCAAATCTGTGATTCCATTCTTGGAAACATTTTTCAAAACTCATCTGGCTTGCTCATAGCACCTCCCTCGTTTTTTTCTTCACCTCTTCTAAGTCATCAAATCGCTGTCCTTTCACGCCCCTCTTCATTCGTGGAAACAAAAAGAAGTCGCACAGAGCGAGGTCAAGTGAGTCAGGTGCATGGGGTAAGAAAGGCATGCTGTTTTTTGCAGAAAACTGGTACACTGAGATGGCTGTATGAGCAGGTGCATTGTCGAGTTGGAAAAACCAGTCCCCCATCTGCCACAAATCAGGTCTTTTTGTTGCACACTGTTATGCAATCTTTTCAGAACCTCTAAATAGAAAGCTTGCTTCACAATCTGACCTGGTGGAATGAACTCCAATGGCACTAAGAGTTGACATTTTCATCCCTTTGAGAAGTTGACAGACATCCAGAATGAGGTTTGCCATCAATTCATCCTTTTTGAAATGAGAAGACCACTGCTCCACTTTTTTCCCATAGCGCTGTCCTTGTAAGCTGTGTTCCACATCACAACAGTCTCTGCGGCATTTTTCCTGAGCAGGAAACAACATTTCACAGCTGCATGCTGTTCTCTTAAGTCAGTCCTCCCAAAACATGAGGTTTGAGCAAAACTGCTTTCATGAAAAAATTCGTTATGACCATAGAGACCCTTTCCAGGCAATACCACTGGGTGAACGCACTCAGAACATGTTGCTTGATGCTTGTCTAGTAGGGGAAATGTGCATACTAAGAAAGCTCTGCCCCGAGTTTTTTCCCCATTTTGGGGGGGTACCCCCTCATATGTACTCAATGCATGCTTAAAGGGAGTCAGCTCCAGTGGGAAGACTCTTTCTCCCAGTGTGAGAGAGTAGTGGTTCAAGTCCTGACTTTTATGTTATGCTAGCAAAGTGACCTTAGACAAGTTGCGCAATCCTCTGTGCCTCAGTTCCCTTTTATCTGTAAATTATGAAAATCGTACCTACTTTAAGAGGTAGTTTTAAGAATAAAAGCATGCACAGGACCTTGTACATAATAAACCTTAAAGCCGTTAACTTTTAAGATCAGTTTTCTGAGCCTGCAAGGCACGGACCAAACCTAAGGCTGTGGGGTGTGGGAAACAGAAAAGTTACTCCCCAGGTTGTCCTCCCGTATTCTATGCCAAACTTAAGGGGCTGTTTGCAAACACTGACTATATGCTTGGAGGTCCACTGCTTAAAGGTTATCTGTCTGAAGGTTATCAGCCATCTAGAGCAACCAGACCCTACAGTCTGTCCCACCCTAAGTAGGGCCCTACTCTTTTCTGATAAGGATAATGGATTATGCCCTTGAAGGAGAGCCCAGACACCCAAGGTTAAGACAACTCAGGGAGGACCAAGGTTAGGTTGCTATCTTCTTGTTACGTGCATGTCTTCCTATCACAAATATGCCTATTGTATAACTCTCCCTGTTACACATATTTACCTATGCATGTTTAGACAGACTGGTGTGTCCCTAGTGTATAGAAGCCTTAGTTGGAAATATATTCCCTCTGTGCAGATCTGGCTCCTGAAGTCATGGCAGTCCGGAGTTGAGCACTTGCATGTTTTATTTTGTCTGATATCTCTTTAATTTTACCCCTCAATTACACAACCACCCCAGGGTCCCTTATATTGTGGAGGCTGGTACCCCACAGTGAGGAATATCAGCATGTTACCTAGTCAGTTAGTCCAACCCTCCACGGTGAGATCTCTTTGCAACTCTATGGATCACCTTGACATTTGAACCCAGTCATTAACAATTTTATAGGCTTAGATAGCTACATAAATTCATTCCATATTTTTTAGAGCTCCCAGAAGTTGGTACTTACGATCCTGTTTTACAGATGAGAAAAATGAAATTTTCCCAAGCCTGGGAGCCACTGTTTCCGCTTTTGAATTACCTCTTACTACATATGATCATAAAATTAACACATGGGTATTTTGTAGAAATTCAAAATTCATTCCTTTTTCCCCGTCACCAGTGGCAGTATTTTTAAAGTTCGATTTTGCTTTCTTAGTGAATCTACTCACAAATACATCATGTAGCTGTATACCTTGTCAGGCTGTCATGTTATTTACAAATAACAAAATAAAACCAAATACAAGATTGTTAGCACATGTCTGCCATTGCACTTTTTCACTTCCCAATTTCCAGGGCTACCTCATCTGATCTTGTTTCACAAAGCCGGAGATGGGAACCACCAAATGGATCAAGGCACTTATTCACGCAGTTGTTTTTGTCTACAGAATGGAATCAGTATGCATTGATTAAGCACCAGGGTGTTAGCATTGTCCCTGGGGAACAGGTCAGACTAACGTTCCTGTGGCACCGAAAGTCTTTCAGCAACACAGCTGAAAAGGCAGAACAATATTTAATTTTCCTTTTGCATAACTTTCTTTTCGTCTCGGCACCTCGGAGGTAGCGTACGCCCATCACATTTTGGCAGTTAAGGAACCCTCAGCGTCCCAACCGCGACGGCCAAGGCTCTGAATCCCGCTGTTTTCCGGGTCGAAGTCCCCGGATTGGCGGACGCCTGAGCGGGCGCGGAAACGCAGCCGACTCCGGAAGGGGTTGGCGCGTTCGCCAGGCCCCGCCTCCCACCCCTTAGCTTCCGGAAGCGAGTTGCGGCAGGGCGCGTGCGCACACCGGGCCGAGGCGCTCGGTGGGGGGGGGGGTGTCACGCCAGAAAAGCGCATGGGCGAGCTTGCCGTCTGTTTGTCCGGAGCGCAGAAGCGAGCGGGCGCCATTTTCTTCGGGGTTCACTGAGGACCCTCCGCGTCCGGGGAGGCTGCGACGAGGCGTGCCGCCCAGCGCACGGCCGTGCGTGCTGTGCCCGACCGCTGTGGGGGGTGTGTAGTGCCGAGTGCGGAGCAGTTCCGCCCCGGGTGCCGGGGCGTGGGGAGGGCCCGGCGCGGGGCCGGAAGGAGAGAGCAGGCGGAGCCGGCGGCCGCGCCACACCTAGCGCGGCTCCTGTTGTCAGGTGCTCTGCTCGCCGGGGCGCGCCGCCTCCCGTCAGTCCGCGTGTGCTGGGGTGCGCTGCGTGCGCTCGCGCTCGCCCCGGCGGTTTTGCGGAGGGCTTCGTGGGTGTTGTCTCTGCCTGTCACGGCCGTGGTGGCGGCTGGCTCGGTAGGTTCGCGGGGGCGCAGTGCTTGGGGCCGGCTGGGAGGCAGGCAGCGCTGACGAGTTAGGGTGACGGAATGTGCGCCCTGGGGACAGCGGGGCGGAAAGGCGCGCTGGCTGGGCGGTTAAGGTGCATTCGGAGGCGGATTGTGGCCGCAGGCCTGGCGACGGCGTCGGATCCGCACGGCGACGCCGGCCCGGCGCGAACGGCGGAAGCGCTGACCCTGGGAGTGTGGACCAAGGCTTCGGCCCGTAGACGCGATGCCTTCGGAGGAACCGCCACGGAGGAGGATGGATGTGGGGCAAAGCCTGTACGCCGCGTGGAATGGGCGTCACCGACCGTGTGTGCGGGGGATCACCGCGCCGTGTGTGTCGTCAAGCCTTCGCCTTTTCACCTGTCTACACTCAGTACTGCCTTAGGGGAGATGATTTGGGGCACTGGAATCTCGTCTTTAAAATTCGCTTGCGCTAACCATCAGCCCGTCCAAGAATCGCAAGAAAACGAGACGCCTTCTCGCACCAAGCCTGAGAAATCATTCCAATGGCCCGGCGATAAATCTTTAAACTCAGCCTCCTTCCCATGTTGCCATCATAGTCTGAACTGGAAGATGCGTATTTCACTTAAGTGGGTTGAATCTATGGGTAAAATCAAATGTATCTAACGTGAGCTTACTACTTTCAGTCGCGGGGAGCTTTTGAGTATCCGTTTTTCTCCCATAGATTTTAAGCAGATCACTATCTTTAAATGGAGGAAGTGGAATGTCGCAGCGTTTGTGGCAAAAATTGAAGTCACGGGTGCTTTAGGGTATTTTGTATATTTGGCGTTATGCTTAGTTTCCTTTTCTCTGAGTAGCATTTTTTAGGGAACTTGTTTAAGAAAGTAGTACATTGGGATCCTAGCGGAAGTGGTCATTTTGAGAGCTGATCTCTTTCCCAGTGCTTTCTAGATGTGCCTAGTTACTGAAGGAATAAATGGACATTAGCCTGTGTCAAGGCCATTATAAGTTTAAGCATTAGCTTTAATGTTGGGAAATTACCATAAACTACATAGTTGCTTGAAGTGGAATTAGGGGACTACTTATAAGTTTTTTAAATGTAGGATAAATTAATTTGTAGGGAGTTTTTGAATTTGACATGTAATTAAGTATTTCTTGAAACGTTTGTCCCTAGTTTATTAAAAAATTAAATCATTTTATTGGGGGTGCCCCTAATTTTTAAAATTTGTAGATTGATGTATATTGATAAATCCCTCTTCAACTTTTAAAAGTAGAATTTAGGCACAGAATTATACCAGATCCTGCTTTTAGAAATATGTTAAGCAAGTTGCATAGGAAGGAGCTTTGGAACTTGAATCTGGACTATTCCAAAAGCCATTTACTGAATAGCTTTTGCTGAAATGGTAAAGGAATTGCATTTGCGCCCTTTTTTGGGGTGGTGCGATCAAAATACTTTTATAGTAAACCTAAGTAAATTGGCATTGAAAATTGGGATGTAGCAGGTGCTACTTATTTTCTGAGAAAGGTTTGGTTTATGGGTCTGTTTTAACAGAAAGTAAACCTTGTAGACCCAAAGAATGTCTTCAAATCCCCCTTCGTACAACAGTGATACTTAAAAACAAAAAGCAACAGTAAAAGAAAGTAAAAGTACTAAATTAAGTACACATATAAAAGCATAAATGCATAGCTGGTAATTCAGCAGATTTAAAACTTGGTAATTTGGGAAGGCTTCATTGAATATTTTACAGCCTTTTTCAAAGTATTAGATGTATTTTCCTAAATGAAACAAAAGCTTAGGTTTTTTTCAGTAGTAAAAACTGGTAATCTAATAGTCTAGGTTAATGTATTTTTACTTTTCTACTTTGCCTGTTGGGGAGCCCTGGTGGCATAGTGGTTATGTGTTGGGTCAGTGGTCGCTGCTCTGGGGAAAAAAATAAGCTTTCTACTCCTATAAGGGGTTAACAGTCAAACTCACAAGGCAATTCTACGTTATCCTTATAGGGTCACTATGAATCAGCACTGACTTGGGAGGAACAGTTCATTGAGATTTGACAACTTAAAAATATTTTTTTAGCTTCAAATGTTGGGTGTTATATTCAGTAATTATACAGTTTCGAGTGACTACCTTACATTTGATTTGATGTTATGTTTTGTAAGGGATGAAGATGGCAGAGAAGTTGGGTATCGATAATGAACTAAGTGGTCTTTTTATGAGTGGAAGTAATGGAATGGTTTTGAGTATTTTTAAATTTCCTATTACGTGTAAAGTGGTCTTTTTGGTGGATCTTAATTTGTATGAAGTGAAATACATAGCCTTTAAAGGATAGAATTAAATGTACTCTGTTAGAGCCATTTTGTATTCGTTTTCAGCGAGTTTTTGTTTTTAAAGCATTTGCAGGTATCATTTTGGAGTTTGCATTTCTCGTACCTTTTTGCTGTAGATGAAGAATAATGAATTTCTTCTTGAAACAAAGTAGACTGTTTTGTGATGCCCATAATTGTGGTCCCTTATACTGGTGGCCGCCCAGCAGCTGCTCTACCTGAGAGCGATGAAGCTGTCTGCTCTTGCAAGCCTGGGAACCTTATATAAGATCACTATGAATTTGAATTCGCTCAATGGCAGCTCTTTATACATTGCTTTGGTTGGGTCGTGGGTGGTACAGTTGGTGTGTGCTCATCTACTATAAAGGTTAAAGGTTGGTGGTTCAAACTCACTTGGTGATTTGGAAGAAAAAACCTGAGTGATGCGCTTCCAGGAAGATTACAACCAAGAATATCTATGGAGCATTTCTACACTATAACACACGGGATGATTTTTAAGTTGGAATTGGCTGTCAGCACAGTTTGGGGTTTTCTTTTTTTTGTTGTTCGTTTGTATTCCATTCTGAAATGGATGCCCTAATCTGGAGTTATTTGAGATCAACTACAAGGTGCCAAGGATTAATTATATTTCATTTTCTTTCCACAGTTAAGTGGATTTTACAGAATTAACAGGTCTCCCAAGAAATTTTAAAAGGTAAGATATATAGAGCTTACAGCTTTACAGAGGCTTGGAAAAAAAAAAAACACCTCAAAACAAAAAAGACCCACGTACAAAATAGACCAGTACTTTTGGAGTATAAATAGTTACTGTCTTTATGTCTTGGCCAGTGATGTGCTAGTGGTAGACAAATTTATTTTCACAGGCAGAAATCATATAGTGACCATAGATGGCTTTTCTAAATAATGAAAATTCATGGTTTGTAAACTTTTTAATCCACAAATTTCTTAAGTTTCAGTAGATAGTATGTTGCTAAGTGAATCTGAAAATAGCTTGGTCTTGTGGTGAAGCAACTTTGGCATATTTAGAAGGGAAGATTTGAAATTTTTGATGTTTATACCGTATAGGAAAAGTGATATGAAATGTTTCTTCAAGGTAGTTGTTTATTGTATGTTTAGATGGGAGAAAATTTATTCTTTGTTTTCTCAGGAATTAGGATCATTATTTTTGTGAATTTGTATCTTGTTGTATTTATAAATTCTGGAGGAAATAGGAGATATGTAATTATTAAGCTTAGTTTGGGATAAGGTACTTCAAAAATAAGATTTGCTATTATGTGTACCTTTTTGTCTGCAGGTCATTATTGCTGTTGTTTGAGCTCAGCATGGCTGTAGTCATCCGTTTACTGGGGCTTCCTTTTGTTGCGGGGCCTGTGGATATCCGTCAGTTCTTCAAGGGATTGACTATTCCTGATGGAGGAGTGCATATAATTGGAGGGGAAGTTGGGGAGGCTTTTATTATTTTTGCAACAGATGAAGATGCAAGACGTGCCGTAAGCCGTTCAGGAGGACTTATCAAGGATTCTTCTGTAGAGCTCTTCCTTAGTAGCAGGGCAGAAATGCAGAAGATTATAGACATGAAAAGAACTGTTCGTACAGGAAGAGAGCGACCAGGATCTGGCGGAGCAAGGGCTGGCACAATGTCTAATTTTGTAGGGGAAATTAAGGAAGATGCGAGTAATTCTGGATATTTAGAGGCTGAGTTTCATACTAATGGTACAGAACGTGATGATTTAAAGTCAAGAAGGACACGGCCAGTGAGAGCCAAAAATCCTTACTTATTTCTGCGGGGTTTGCCTTACTTAGTAAATGAAGATGACGTACGCGTCTTTTTTGCTGGTTTATGTGTGGATGGAGTAATTTTCTTAAAACATCATGATGGCCGAAATAATGGTGATGCCATAGTAAAATTTGCTTCCTGTATTGATGCTTCAGGAGGTCTTAAATGCCATAGAAGTTTCATGGGTTCAAGATTTATAGAAGTAATGCAGAGTTCAGATGAACAGTGGACTCAGTGTGGTGGAAAGTTGGATGGCATTCCTTCTGAAGAACTTTCTCCACCAAGAGGAATTAGTGATAGACATTTTCGAAAGCGGTCACATTCAAGATCTCCCAGGAGAACTCGTTCTCGTTCCCCTGTTGGAAATTATGTTCACTTAAAAAATCTGTCTCTAAATATTACCAAAAGAGATATTAAAAATTTCTTTAGAGATACCGATCTGAGTAATGAACAGATTACTTTCCTATATAAGGGTGACAAAAGGACACGGCATGCATTGGTGATGTTCAAGACTCTGAGAGACTTTTATTCTGCTCTAGCGTTGCACAAGACTGTTGTACAGTACCGTCCTGTTTACATTGACCCGATTTCTAAAAAAAGAATGCTGAAATTAATGGAATATTACGAAATGAAAAAACCAATAGAGAAAGAGAGACCTGGCCATGTCTCTCAGAAATATTCTCAAGAAGGCTATCCTGGTCTAAAGCTTTGCATATATATAAGAAATTTTCCATTTGATGTCACAAAAGTTGAAGTGCAGAAGTTTTTTGCAGACTTTGCTCTTACAGATGATGACATTTACTTGTTTTATGATGACAAGGGAGTTGGTTTGGGCGAAGCATTGGTGAAATTTAGATCAGAAGAAGAAGCCATGAAAGCTGAAAGTTTAAACCGGCGAAGATTTTTGGGGACAGAGGTATTGCTGAGACTTATATCTGAGGCACAAATGCTGGAATTTGGTATAGATTTTCCCATGATGTCCGATGAGAATATGCAAGATCGTTTACAATCACATGGTAGAGATGATCATTCCCATTCATTTGATTCAAAAGAACCACTGGAATATTCAGTTGACTCTTTTGAAAACTTTACTAGACATCAACTGGAGGACAAGAGAAACCTGGACAGCTTCCAGCATCCCCAGGGAGATTTCAGAGAACCTGCTAGGCACCCGTCAGAAGACTTCAGGTACTCCCCAGAGGACTTCAGGTGCCCTCCAGATGATTTCAGGCGCCCTCGGGAGGAGCGCTTCAGAAGGCCTCCTGAGGATAACTTTAAGCGCCCTAGGGAGGACGACTGGAGGCGATATTCTGAAGACTGGAGAAGGCCACTCAAGGAGGATTTCAGACGTCCTCCCAAGGATGACTGGAGGCAACCCCCTGAAGGAGACTATAGACTACCACCTGATGAAGACTGGAGAAGACCACCTGAGGAGGACTTCAGGCGATACCATGAGGAGGACTTCAGGCGATACCATGAGGAGGACTTCAGGCATTCTCCTGAGGAGGACTTCCACCGCCCACCCCAGGAGCACTTCCGGCACCCATCCCAGGAGCATTACCGGCGCCCATCCCAGGAGCATTACCGGCGCCCACCTCAGGAGCATTTCAGGAAGCCACCCCAGGAGTACTTTCGTCGGCAACACCAGGAACACTTCCGGCGGCCACCTCAAGAGCATTTCCGGCGACCACCCCAAGAGCATTTTCGGGGCCCCCGAGAGGAAGAGTTCAGACACCCACCAGATGAAGACTTCAGGGGCCCTTCGGATGAAGATTTTAGGCACCCTCCTGATGAGGACTTCAGGAGCCCCCAAGAAGATTTCCCATGTCCATCTGATGAAGATTTCAGGCAGCTCCCTGAGGAGGATCTTGGGGGACCACAGGAGGAGGGTCCCAGACTAGCTGATCATTTTAGACCACCTGGTGAAGAGTTTAGAAACCCACCTGATGATTTTAGAAGCCATCGCCCTTTTGTGAATTTTGGTCGCCCAGAAAGTGGCAAGTTTGATTTTGGTAAGCGTAATATGGGGGCTTTTCCTGAGGAGAGATTTATGCCTGAACCAAAATTAAATTGTGGTTCAGATAGAATAACTCCTGTTAAGATAATGAATCTTCCATTTAAAGCGAATGTTAATGAAATTTTAGACTTTTTTCATGGCTATAAAGTCATACCAGATTCCGTTTCAATCCAGTATAATGAGAAAGGATTGCCGGTAGGGGAAGCCATTGTTACTATGATAAACTATAATGAAGCTATGGCTGCTATTAAAGATCTCAATGATAGGCCAGTTGGCCCACGAAAAGTTAAGTTAATTTTGCTTTAGGGAGCATTTTAAAATTCAGAAACAACCTCCCAACAGTATTGATGCAGTAAAATGTATTTTTTAAGTTTAATTATCTAAAGAAAAACATTTCTGTTTGAACTGTGAATAGAACAAATGTAAATAGTAGAATGT
This sequence comes from Tenrec ecaudatus, assembly GCF_050624435.1. Classification (NCBI taxonomy): domain Eukaryota; kingdom Metazoa; phylum Chordata; class Mammalia; order Afrosoricida; family Tenrecidae; genus Tenrec; species Tenrec ecaudatus. The sequence continues at coordinate 44,467,964 of NC_134534.1, forward strand.
AGTCCTTAGGTTTCTTTTTGCTTGCAAACTACCACACACTTTTTCTGATGTAAAAGTATGTACACTTTCCTTAGGAGCACTTGAGTTCATTCTGATAGATGTATTGGATAAACCTCAAGATTTGTACAAAGTAGTTGTATATAAGGAAGATATGTTTTATATTAGTTTTGGTTCCTATCCTGTAGTCTCCATCTTTTACTCAAACTAAGAAAATAGTCAGTGAGTGTTCAGGCTTGGCATTCTCATTGCTACCTGCCTGTGAACTGAATGCCTTCTTCCCCTTTTGGGATATTACTGTGTTTCTTCTGTTAAGTACATGATAGTTAATAATTAATAATTGACTGTGAATCTCAGTTATGTGAAAAGTAAGCTTCGAAGATGCTACAATTTCCATGTTCATAACTTTGCAAATCTTTGTAAAAATAAAAACTTGGAACTGAATGGATAAACCAATTTGTATTTGTATAAGAAGGAAAAAAAAAAGAATTACCGCTGGGTATTGTGAAATTTTTCAACAGCTACATTAAATAATACAGTAGGAGGAACCAAACAACCTTAAATAGGGTTTAATAATGTATGTAAATATGAAATTTTCAACATCTCATCAAGTAAATTGAGTTTAACTCAATATTCTTTAAAGAATTAATTAGAAATGTAAAGGCATTTTCCCAGGCTTCGAGTGGGAAGAATCATAAATGGATAGATTTTCTGATTTATTAATACAAATTAACTGAGTTTTTTATTTAGTCGTTGTAATAATAATTTAGAAGAATTAGTACCAGCAGAGTCCCAAGAAGGTGGAGATTAGAGATATCCCAAGTGTCCATCTTAAGCAAAAATACTATACCACTCTACCCCCACCCCTGTACTTCCTCTTAGTATTCCTTCTGGCCCCTGGATTCTGTAGTTCTCTGCAATCTCCAGAAAGTTAAAGGAAGACTACATGGTTATGGGTGCTATTAGTTCCAAACCGGAAGTTCAGAATTGTTCTGACCCTTCTCATACACGAGGTTTTGAAAACTTAGGGAAACCAGGTCAGGTGGTAGGTAGAAACTCGAGAGCCAACGGTGAGGGACATGAAAGCCAAGTATGTCAGGAAATGGGTCACTAAGGGGAAAAGCTTTAATGGAGGTTTGGTTTTTTAGTTTACTGAAGCCACAAAGAAGACACAGGGTTAAGTCACAGTTTCTAGTAAACTGAAGGTGGTACATAAACTATAGTGGCTCTTCCAAAATGGGATTATAACTGCAGGCACAGCTGTTGGAATTTACGATGCCTACCAAAAGGGATTGAATACATCTCATTAGTTTAAAAACTTAAAAAGACTTAAGATTTTGAAAGATTAAATTTTAATAGGCTTTGCTATTACATATTGTAATGGATTTTATTTTCTTCCCACGATACCTATTGGACAGTTACTATGAATACTGTAATTACTTTGCAGGTATAATCTAATACTCCTTAAGCACAGGGTTTATTTACCTCATTTCACAGGGGGAGGTAAGTTTTAAGGCTAAAGTCAGGTAAATTGTAGAGCCAGTTTGCTTTTTTTGCTGCCTCGTTTTGTAAATGGTATTCTTAATTTTAGTGAAAGCATACTATTTTCAAAAGTAATTTTTTAACCCTCATTTTAATCCAAAAATAGCCTTTGAAATGTTTAGAGTGCTCAAAGATTGTTAATACAAAATGACTTTAAAAGTTTTTGTATACTCTGGGTTTCTCCTATATTTTGGCTTCTGTTTTACATAGTAAATTGCTCGCTATCATTCAAGCATTAGTTGAATTTGGTTGGCCCTTTCATAGTTTACATTATAAAGTTTTTTTACCTCCATTCCTTGATTCAGATGCTGTACACCAGGGGTCCTTAAACTATGGCCCGCAGGCCACATGCGGCCCGCTGGGTGTTTTTGCCACGGCTGCCTGTCTTCCTTAGCAGCCAACTCGTCCAGCGTGCGTAGGAATTTGTTCATAGTTTTTTTTTAAACGATAGTCCGGTCCTCCAACGCTCTGAGGGACATGAACTAGCCTCCTGTTTAAAAAGTTTGAGGACCCCTGCTGAACAAATAGGAGTAAAACTTTGAATTTAATTTGAGTATTTTAAGTATTCTACTTGCTAGTAGCTTGAATGGCTAAATTTGGTTTAATAAGCACCCTATGGTTTGTTTAGCCAGTATGGTTACAAGTAGTAGGAGGAATGTTAAACTGCTTGTCTAGCCAAAGAAACCCAGTGAACAAAATAATTTTAAATGTTCAAAGGAACAAGTCTTCACAATTGCATATCAGATAAAACTAAGCTGAGGTTCAAAATAATGAGGACATGAAACTACTACAATGAATTTGGTGAAGTGATGGTGTACAAAAGGGAGGTACACACAAAAAACCCAGTTTTTTTAAGCTATGTATTTAAATTAATTTTTAACAAAAAACAACACCTTCAAAGTATTTTCCATTTCAGTTAATACATTGGTCAAATCTGTGATAGCATTCTTGGAAAAACTTGTTTCAAACTCATCTGTTAGGATGGCTAATAGCACCTCGTTTTTTTCTTCACTTCTGCTTTTTTCTTCTTCAAATCGTCCTTTCATGTCTCATCATTTGTGGAAACAAAACCACAGCAAGGTCTGGTTAGTCAGGTGTGTAGGGTAAGAGAGAGACATGCTGTTTTTTTTGGCAAAAAACTGGTGCACTGAGATGGCTTTGTGAACCAGGTGAATTATAGTGGTAAAACCAGCCTGTGTCAGTCACAATCAGGCTTCTTTTTGTCGCACACTATTCAGCAATCTTCAGAATTGCTAAATAGAAAGGTTGGTAAACAGTCTGACCTGGTGGAAGGAATTCCAAATGCACTATCCTCGTGTCATAAAAATGAGTATTGTTTTGGGGGTGGGGAGGGGTGGGGTGGGGGTACCCCTTTGTATAAAGAAAGGGGGACTTCAAAGGTGGGAAAAGAAAACTATCTTTTAATTCTGTCCACAAAAACTTTGAAGCCCCTCCTACATAAGATGCTGGCTATATTCCAAACCTAGTGGTGCAGTGGTGGAGCATTAGCTGCCATCTGAGAAGTTGATTAGAAGCTACTACTCAGTGGCCCTGCAAGAGCAAGACCTAGTGATAGCGCTGGGCAACATGGCAACATTTCTACTCTGATCACAGGGGTGCTTATCAGTCTATACTCAATGGCTCCTAATTTACACTTGGCAATTTTGCTTATAATATGGTTGTGGTAGGGACATTTATTGGCAATTGGCAAATTCAGCAAACCAGATCATTGTGTACATCCCTACCAATTTGAAACATCTTTGCCACTGTTAATATATCGACTAGTTACTAAAGAACTCTGCAAACTTTATTTTTGTACCAAAAATTAGCTACTGTTTTGCACTACATTAAAGGCTAGGAATTGAGATTGTAAAATGGTGGTAGCAGTAGTACTTGTCCAACTTTATGAGGAACAATGAGAAAAAAGATGTGGCATACTTAAAAAAAAACCCTCAATACCTGCAGGCCTTTCACTCACCTTTGCTGGAAACCCTAATTTATTGCAGGGGCCACACAGCCCATTTTTAAGAGTTAGGTGGTTTAATACATGGAACAAGGTTCAACTTGGGGTCTGGAAGCATGTAGACAAAATTTGGGACATTCAAGTGTCCAGCATAACTCCTCCCTCTACCCCTTACCCCCTATTTTTAGACAGAACTTCCTCAGTTACTCTGGACTACACAAGCAGGGAAGCCCTCTATAGCTTTGCAAGCCAGAGCCCTTGGTAGGCCAGGCTTCTCAGTTCCAAGGACAAATCTCTTGCTCCTGCATAAATTTCTTAGCAGAATTTTAGTACAAGGCTGGTTTCCATGAGGTGAAAGTTAAAGGTGTTTCAGATGTCCAACTTGGCCCAAGTGCTCTCCTGTTCCTTTAGTTGTGCTCTCAACCACTTCCCCCTCAGGTCACCCCTCTCTGGGTTCTACAACTTGACGTGACATCTCACAGAATCCTTCAGTGGTCAAAGAAATGGTTCTTTCATCGGTAGAAGTTGGCAAGCCTTAAGTCTGAAGTTCAAATGTCTGGAGAATTATCTTCACTTCAAATCAGGCTTGTAGACTGGGACGTTTGTGGAAGCTGGTGAATTAGGGCAGGTAATGGGCTCATTGTCCCAAGAACTGAAAGTCATGTGGAGGCAAACGGATCCATCACAGGTCAAGATGGCTATCTGAGTCTTGGGCCAGCAGTTTTCCTTTGGGCAGTAACGCATCTGATGGTCTTCACAAGGTGAGTCAGCACTAGTCAGGAAGCAGGTATGGGTTGGGGTCACAAAGATTGCGTTTATTCATGATTCTTTTACAGGTGTGATCTTTAGCTTATAACCAAATATTAAGTAGAGGTTACTTTGGCTATTTCTGTACACCTTGGGCTGGTCAGATCTAGTCTCAATAGGGCAGGCAGCTGGTGGTTTGCCTATTAAGGGATCAGCTTAAAACCATAAATTCTTATTTTAATACATATCAAAGATAGCTAATTTGCATACCATTAAAAACTGCCATCAAGCTAATTCAATACATAGCATGCCTTATAGCATAGGGTAGGACTGCCCCTATTGGTTTGAGACTAACTATGGGAATACAAAGCCTTACCTCCTATGGAACTAGCCACTAACAGCTGGATGTCTAGCCACACCCCCAAGGAGATGAATTGTGCATTGAGGCACATCCTTTAGCTAAAGACTATCCACTTTAGTCCTGGCTCATTTGCATAGCAGATAATCCAATACTGGGATTATCACCACAGGTATAGGTGCTAGGGTTGACAATCACAAAATGACTGGCTAGAAGGTCTCCAGATCGTCAGGACAGGTAAGTCTGCATCTGGGCCATCAACAGCACTGCCAGCCCACAGCCCTTGACCTGTTGTAAGGCTCTTTTAGGAAGTTCCTTCCTCTTAAGTGTTCTTGCTTTTTCTTCCTGTCTGCTGTCTTTTTCCTGAAAGGCCTCAGGTTGGTTGCATGTATACTTCTTGTCACTTAAGGGATGGCCTCACTCCAAGCAGTTAGTTTCAAACTGGCCTGGTCCTCATGACCATGGATACTTCATTTGCCTAATAGGCTAATGTAACTTATGCAGTGTACAATGACTTCATTTGCTTGGGCATAATCAATCCCTGAAGAGTATATCAATCTCAGGCTGCAGCCCTGGACCAGACACAGTATCAAGCCAGCTGCAGGTAGCACCCCATAGGACAGAAAATCATGGCAAAGATCAACTCCTTGGTTTAGGGTGCGGGTGAGGAATGTTGTATCAATTGGCATATAAAGGTCCAAGAAATCAATGCTAACATCAAATGCTTCACCAAAGAAGCAGTTTCAGCTATCAGTGAATTCAGTGTTTGAGCCATATGGCCACTGACTGGTGGTATGTGTAACCAAATGACCTTTGGCAGAAAAGTTTTTTCACCCCTGGTTTAGGGACCCTCTAGAGCCATCCGAACTATCACAAAAGGCTACATAAAGGAACTTCTTTACCTGGTGTAGAAGTGATGTCTCATCTGTGATTTTACAAGGAATGGTGAGAGTACAACTATAGCCCATGGTTGATTCCTCCGGGTCAGGATTAGACCTTCCACCTTACAACCTTATACCAATTCTGACCAGCTGCCTTTTTACAAAGACACTTTCTCTGTGGGGCCATTGCAGTGACCTCACAATTTATAGTCAGTGGGGTTATTAGTGAAGTCAGATTCCAGTTTATCATCACAAATGACCAAGTTTTTCAGTCTGGCGTGCTTCTACTCATCTGTACGCAGAGCTCTATTCCTTGGCCTTGACCTGTGGTCTCAGCAACGCCATTACCATGGTCACCGTGCACTATTACTACAACATTTCTTTAAGTGTTACTGGTAAATGTTCAAAGGTCATGTCACTTTGTTATAAGCCTCAAGTCCAAAGGTGCTCAATGCTAGCTGTCATTACACCCCGTGTATCCAATGCAGTTGTCTGTAGGCACTTGACTACTGCCACAAGTGAACCAGCCCTTAGGCCCTTGGCTTTACTTATTCTGTGGACTGAGGACCCCACCATTGTGGCTCTTGGTTCTGTAGCCACCACCCCTGAAATTCCCTCTGGTGTTACAGTTCCAGCACTTTGATGGAAGAGGTTCAGCACAAGGATCTTGGGATCCAGAGGACCCATTCCATTCCTGTGTTTTCCCTGTGAGATCCCCGGTTCCAGTTTCTGAGATGGCTTCATCTACACCCAGTGGGATGGCAAAACTGACCTAACAATGAATTAATGAATTCTTGCCAGCATATTCTATCTTTTCTCACCATGAGCTGCCGGAAAAGAGGAAATTAGTAGGGGTTCTCCTTTTATCTCCCGTAAGCCCCCTTATTCTGAGACTAAGCATATCTATGCAAGTGTATGATTTACCCCCATTTACCCATTTTCTAAATTACCTGTCACTGTCAACCCAGGACACTGAGACAAGCCATGTACCTAGATGTGAAGAATCCTCATTCTGGTTTGATAGCAGTATTTGCATCCATAAGCAAAGTCCAGTCTAAAGTCCTCAAACTGCAGTGATTTATATGTTTATAGGTCAAACATGTTTCATCAGTCTTGGCCATCCAGGTGAAGTCAAATAGGTAGCAGCTGCAAGCTTGGGAGTTGACACATTTCTCAGGAAATGTACTGCCTGTGTATTTCCAAGACCCTCTGTAGTAATTGAAAGCCTTGGAGTGGCTGGTGGTTTTGAACAACTGACCTTGCAGTTAGTCCAATGTGAAACCACTTTGTATTTCCCCCAGGCTCCTCCAGGAACCCACAACACTCCCTAAAACTTTAGGCCAATTAGCCCTTCCTCTTCACCTTTTGCCTCTGGACCAGGTCAATGGGTGCCAATGGAACATGCCCAAACTCAGCCTGTCTGTTCATTTGTGAGCCTCTTCCACTTGCACTCAAGTGAACATGTTAGTCAACAGCAAGCATACCAGCCTGCCTACTCTTAATTTCCAGTCCCAAAGGGAAGTTTTCTGTGAAGGGAAGACTTCCTACCTCAATGCATCCATGTCTGACCTCTAATTTCACAAGGAGAAAGGAGAGTCAAACCTGACATTCATCCCAAAGCCGACTGAGGTGGAGGTTAGGTCTCTATCCTTCAATATTCTTTACCAATTCAGACACCAACTGTCCAAGACACTTTATCTGAGCCACGTGGTATCTTAACTACCCTGTTTGGGTAATAATCACAAAGCTCTTTAGTGCACGAAGGGCACACCACTACCATAAGACTCAGGCCAAGAGCTCTCAGCTCCTGCCCCATAGGTCAGCCAGTTCCTCACCCAATTAGGTTCCTGGTGACGTCCCTTTCTACAAGTGAGCCTCTTGCTCAAAGACACTGGGCTCTAGTTGCTCAGTGGGCTGAGAGTCCACGACTCAGCCTTGTGCTCTGGGGCTCTTGGTTCTGCTGTTGCCACTGAAATCCTTTGGTGTCCACCCCTCTATCTTGGATCGATATGGTTCACTTTGCAGGATCTTGGCTCTCTTGAAGTGAAATCCCCACCTGATCACCCCACCCCACCCCCATTCTGCTTCTGCGATAGCTGGGATCCTAAGTCACAACTGTGATGGCTGAACGATAAAAACTGCATGGTCCCAGTCAGTTGTCTGGAATTGACAATGACCATGACTAGAAAAGTCCTATCAAGTGAATCACTGCACCACCACAATGATCCATAATGTGTGAATTCAAGAAACGGTTGCCCACTTCCTTTTGTCCTTAGCATGTCTGAGGTAGATAAAAGAGACATTTTTATTTCAAATTATCTGGTGACTGCTTAATGTATCAGGCACTGTTTCGGCTCTATAGATAAGGCCACTGATAGTCAAGAGTAGTGAGTTACTTAGTAAGCAGGATGAGAAATACCCAAACTGCCAGTTTTCCCTAACTACAACAAACTTAAACACTGGCTGGGAAAATAATAAAAATGCAACAATACCCATCATTCCATAAGAGCATCATTTATATAGGGTTTTTAAATGCTTTGAGTATTTTACAGGGGAAAAAAGGACTGAAGTCATTTTATCACTTAGGATTATTCTCAGGAAGCAATGCTTTGGACTGGACCCATTAATGACAGTTAAAATAGCTTTCTAGAAGGTATTTTTTTATTCTCAGGTTATCCCCCCAAAACTCACAAATCTTGTAATTTTTCTATACTTGGCTGATAACGGTGAAATATCACAAAGTCTCCCTCCTTAAGAATTGCATCAGACATACTGAAAGACTTATTCAATGGTTTCATATTTTTAGGAACAAATGACTATACAAGGGGACTTCTTAAAATTAATGGGAACATTCCATTATCTTTTAATTCCATTTCCCACAAACTTTCTGAAACCCCTTGTGTATCCTCTTATTGACTAGATGGTCATTAGGGAACATTTTAATAGAATTTTTAATGATTTGTTATATCCCACATATACTTATTTCCTTAGGCAATATTCCACAGGTTGTACCATGTATATTAGCTTTCCACGAGTTGTACCATGTACCACTTTTAGTTTGACAGCAGTTTTGTTTTACAATTAGAAGTTGAATATGCCTTTAAAAAAACATTAAGAAGCCTAAGATATATGCATTCTGCATAGTTACAAAACATTGATATCGTGGTGTCTTATTTTTAAATAATTCTGATCCCATGATTGCTTCAAGGTAAATTTGTAGATCAAATGATGGCAGGAATGTTTTAGTAACAGTTACAGGGGAGGGAAAAAGAACTCAGGTCTATTTTCCTTTAGGGCTTCACAAAATAAGATGACTTAACCAAATTGACTGGGAGAGGAGGTCTTTTAAGTGATAAAAATCTGGTATCTTGACCTGAAAGCAGCAGAGTGAACTACAAGCTCTTTTTTTTTTTTTTTGGTCACCTCTTGCCAGCAACCTCTTTCAGGTGTGCTATTTGATTAAAATGAAATACTTAGAAATATATTATCTTAAAAAAAGGAACTTACACAAATAACTCACATATCACTAGGCAGGACATTGAAATGGCTGGTGTCTAATATGTTTTAAAACCTTCATTTTTGGTCAGTATACATTTCCTTTAATTATTTTTACATTTCCTGTAGCATATCATTTTGAGGTTCTATATATCAGGCTAGTATAAAGCTTTACAATTTAGTAATCCTAGATTCTGAGCCGTTTTAAGATGGACGCAGAAATCAGAAGTAGTCTTAAGAAAATTAATTTTCTTCTGTAGTGTCTAGTTCTTCATCATCTTCATCATCAATATCTGTCTGCTGGTCCTTTCTGAGCCTACAGGTGGATACCTGTTAACAGTTATAAAAATATTAACTTAAATGATTTTATATACACGGCATATCATTTTGTATACCTACAAGGCAAAGTGGGAACTCTGGCGATCCATGGGCTAAGTGTTGGATTGCCAACTCAGTGATTCAAACCTACCAGCAGCTCTCTGGGAGAAATATGAGGCTGCTGGCTTCCTTAAAGATGTATGACCTTGGGAACCCTTGGGACTTAGGGCCCCTATGAGTTGGAATTGACTCGGTGGCACTTGCAGTGGATATAGGAAAGTGCATAGAGAACAAAATCTTTCATCAAAATATTCATATGCAGTCCATTTTCAGTAACAAAAATTTCCTGTAAATTAGTAAATTTTAAGGTTGGAAACAGTAAAAAAGCTTTTTTCATTTATTTACCATAAATTAATTTTTGAGTGATAATGTAAATTTAACCATTTGGATAGTCTTCAGTGCTTCAATAATATGTTTCAGAGAAAAATTTAGACTCGGTATATTATATCAAAAATATTTAAAATTGAGCAACTTTGGGGTAATATAAATATGAAGGAGAAACATCAAAGGAATGAAAACACAGAACTATTTCAACCAGACAGTGAGAAATACTGATTTGAAAGTAGTGCAAATTTAAATAGAAGGTGTTGAAGATGGGAATCCACTATTTGGCATTAAATCCCAACTATTGCCAGTTTTAAAATTTCTGAAATTGTCAATGGTGCCAGGGTTTTAATGTGCTCCACACAAGCAAGGTAATGGGTGTGCTGCTGAGTTGATTCCGACTTCATAGTGACCCTATTGGACAGAGTAGAACTGCTACATCTTTCTCCCACAGAGCAGCTGTTGGGTTCAAACTGCCAAAATTTGTTTTAGTAGCTGCTGGACATACGGCCATTGTACCACCAGGGCTGTTTCGCTAGCACGCCTAGCTCTAAATAGTCAGCACTTTATATCCACTATATCCTAAAGTTAGGGAATCCATGTGTAAGGTGCTTAGCTGGAATATTAAACATACAATTTTTTAGGGGGAGAGATGTATATATAAAGCAGCAAATACATGTTTAAATATAAGAAGGAATTGGGTGAAATTTACTCTAAAAGTTGTAATTTGATAAAAATTTACTCCATTGAAAGTTTTGAAAGGTAGACATGTAAAGCTCGGATGCTAAAACCAAATGGTTGGGGCAGCTAAACCCACCCAGCACGTCTTTGGGAGACAGACTTGGTGGTCCGCTCCCATAAGGATTGTAACCTAAAAACCATCCCTATGGGAGGTTTCACTCCGTCATGTGAGGTTGCTAAGAGCAGACAATGGACTCTGGCATCTTACAGCAATAGATAGGAAAAGGGCGCACTTCTCTAGAACTAGGGTTAACAAGCTCTGGCCCTTGGACCCAAACAAGCCTGCTTTATATTCTCGAAAATAAATGTTTACTGGAATTCAAGCACACTGGTTACCGTATATATTCAAGGATAAGCCTACCCAAATGTCAGTCGAGGAACCCAACTTTACCACAAAAACTGCATTAAAAAATGTGTTGAAAAACTTGGCTTATACTTGAGTATATGTGGTTTATATATTTGTCTATGGCTGCTCTTAATTGTGATACAGACCACATGGGGCTGCAAAGTCTAAAATAGTCACTCTCTAATCCCTTATAGGAAAAGGTTTTCAGCCCCTGTTCTAGAAATCAGGCTTTCTCGATAAAGAAAACATGAAAAAATTGGATTTTCCTCTAAAGCTTTATGCTTTACTGTCTACGACAATGGTTAGCAACAGCCTCTCTAAGGTATCATTTCTGTGTGGAACAGTACATCATGATAACAGATATAATCCTCAACAGTCTTGACTTCAAAATATGTGGTCTTCATAGTCTGATTACCAGAGACAATCTAGTATTTGCCTACCCTTTCCATTTCTGTTCTCCAACGTTCTGCTTTGGAGAGTAATATGTTGTTATAGTGTAATTGATACTTCACATAAAAAAGGAATAACACTGACTAGAGCTGCTCCTACTGCCACCTTCATTTCCTAGCAGAGGAAATACGCCCCGAGGGGATTCCAGCTGGGGACATAGGGTGGAAGGGAAATATCTGATTGTTGAACACTCAAATTCTTTTAAATTTTTTGTTTGTAGCTCACCTGGCCTGTTCCAGATATACCCTTAGCTGACAGTGATCTCTGAAGAGGTGACTTTGAATTTGCTCTTACAATATCTAATCGAGATGAATAATCTGGTGGATACAGGGAGTTCCGGAAAACCTATTGCAATGATAAAATCACATTATTCGTAAAGTAGACTCTAAACCATGGAAATCTAGGCAAGCCCAATTTAGTTCCTTTACATTTAGCCTTTTTAAAGCGAACTTCCCCCCAAAAGGCAAACATTGAATCATTTACTATGAATTTAAAGGAAAAGCAAAAGGAAATATAATTTAACTTGGAAAGATGAAAGCTTGAAAAAAACACCTCTCATAACTCTGAGCCATGTAAGAGAATGAGGCTTATGAACCATAATTAAGTCACTGAAACTTTATCAGGGAAGCCACAAAGCTCGCAGGAGAGGGTCCCCTGCACTGAACAGTTAGCAAGCTGGCGGGGAGGTTGCAGCTCTTTGTTCTGTTCTGCCTTTCCTCAACTCTTTTCTGGGTGAATTTCACTACCGAACTGCTATAGAAATTAGTAAACTGGTGCCATGTGAGTTATGAATTCTAATTTCATCTACGCTGTTAGGCAAGCAGTGGACTGCTAATTACAAGGTTGGTGTTTCACACTGCCAGCTGCTCTGCAGGGAAAAGATCCGGCTGGCTGCTCCCATGAGGATTTACAACCCCAGGAGCCCTGTGTAGAACCACTGAGAGTTGGGATCTACTCCATCTAGGATTGGTCAGTTCTCCTTTTAAAACTGCAGTTCCAAATCTCAAGCACTCCTATCTTCACATTTCCCCCCCATTGCTCTCTATAGAAATCAAGCAGTCGGTAAAGCTATCGGAAATGAATTGCTTGAACTTCCCTTCTTTACTCCTCGCTTTTTACCATTCCCCTCTCCCCGCTTTTTAAAGGCAAAATGTCACTGATGCTTTCCAAGATGCACTTTCCCTTTATTCCAAACTTCAACAAACCTTCCTTTTTCTGAAGGCTCCCTCCTACTCTATAAGCAAATTCAAGACCAGTTTCAAAAACTACCTTAAAGTGTAAAACCTTATTCTTTTAAAATGGGTGAGGCATGTTTCAATACCAGCTAACATCACACATATCTCACCAAAGAAGTAGTTCCTTCCATCACGTTAGGGAGGAGCCAATTAAATAAAAGACCACTATGGCGCTTGGATGATGTTATAAATATCCAAATGCCCCTTGGGAGTAAAAAGGTTCCCCACTCCTACTTTAAAAAGTCTCAAATATTCACCAACGCACTACACTAAAATTGCTCTTGCTTTAATCACCAACCGAAAAACCACTCACTGCTGTTGAGCCATAGTGACTGTATTGGACAGAATAGAATTACCTCTGTTGGTTTCCTAGACTAAGTTTGTACTGGAGTTGGAAAGCCTCATCTTTCTCCTGCAGGGTGGCTGGTAGTTATGAACTGCTGACTTTATGTTTAGCAGCCCAACAAGTAACCCGCTACACCATCAGGGCTCCTGCCTGCCTTTTTAGCATCTTCCTTTATCATCTGACCTTATCTGTGAAACTTTATTTCTAGACCATCCTAAACGCCCCTATTGTGCTATGCGCTCTATTTCTTCACATCTCTTATACCCTGAGTATTTTTCAAGAGCTATCTCTTAGGCCATTTTTATTTTTTGAAATCATGAACCTCTGAAAGATCTCCGCTATACACAATGTTTAATGACTACCCTTCAACCAGCCCTTCACATTAAGACAGAAACATGGCAAATAGAACGTGTTCATAGAAGGAATTAAGTGATCTTGACATGAACTTTATCCCCGTATTGTGAGGGGGAAAAGGAGACCCAAACTTAGGGACGTCTCTATGTATTTGTTTCAACTTTAGAGACCTGCAGCTCATCAACGCATTTCAGGAATGAATCACGATTAACTTAAGAGGTGGGTCTCGTGTTGAGAGTAGTTCATCCTGGAAGAAATACGGGACATACCATTGATCTAATTAACTGCTTTTGTGAGGGGCATATTATTTTGGATAGAAAATTCTTTTAAAACTCTTCTAGGACAATGAAGTCATAAGTGGAAAGCAGAAGAAAATATTCAGCCCTGGGGATAGAAGTTAAATTTACACCTTCCTCCGAAAAATACTATTGGCTCTTTACAAAGGTGAATATGACAAGTTAAATATGAACAGAAAATTATAAAAACTGAGCTATTCAGGACACACACAGTAACAAGACAGCTATAGTGTTCTAATGTGAAGTTTTACCAACACAACCATTGCTTTTGACCGTTTCCACATTAAGAGAAGAACCGAACTTAGATTCACATTCCTACCTCTAAATCTTCTTCCTCATCAATCTTTTGTATATTTTGGTAGGCAGCAGTGTAGACCTCTAAAGCTTTGCCATGAAATAACATTTCAATCGTGATAAATTCTGAAAATATATTCTAAAAAATAAAGATTTTAAACAATTAGTTAAATTGCTCTGTGAATTTAGCAAATTTATTCTTCACAATATTCTTTTCCTTTTATGAAATACAGAGGTATCTTTTTTAGAGAGAAATGAATGCAAATGACCAAGATAAAAATAGTTTCAAAGGAAGCACAAGTTTAAGTTATACAAAGTATTGTCCTATATCACCATTCATGCCTCATTATTTTTTAGTTATTTTTCCTACTATGACCTAGATTTTGACTTATCTAAAAAGACCTGACTGAAATGTAAACCATTATGTAGTCGTAGACCGCGGGGCTGTATGTATTGCTCTGCGGGTTCTGGTTCATTCACGCATGACTTTATTCCTGTGAAACACGCTTAAACATGCCTGTGAAACCATGGCTACAGACACGTCCTATCCATGATACATTTGTCTTCATCTCATCACAATGCCGCAAAAAATAAGGACACTTTGCCATGGAAAAAATTATTTTGAAGTCAAAGTTAGTGTCAAAATCTTAAAAAAATTCAAAGTGCGCATCTTCCCAGATTATTGAAGCACTGTAACAAGTTTATGTGAATGCTGGCCTACATGAAACAACAGTTTTTACACGGAGCAAACATTTGAAGGAAGTCTGAATTCAAATTCAAATCAGAATCCAAGGTAGAGAGGTCAGTCAGCTCAGATGGTGACAGCACATGTCTTAGCATCCCAAAGGGATCGTCTTTGTTAAAGTTTCTCCAAAGACACTAGACAGTCACTTACTATGAAGGCATTTTAAGAGAACGGAAAACTACATTGGTAAGAAAAAAGCAAGGACAGCTGAGGAATTTTTTCCCCATCACTACAATATGCTCATTCTTCAAGAGCAGCAAAGGCTGTCCTTTCGGCTGGTCACTGAGAAACCGTACCCTGTCCTCTCTACAGCCCTGATCTTGTATCTTCAGACTTGGTTGTTGGTGTTCCCCAAACTCAAACACCAGTTCAAACAAACAGCAGAGCGGAGTCCTTCAAAAATGGCTAACCTGCCGTGTTGATGTGCTATAAATCGAAGAGCTCAGAATTCTGGGGGGGCGCGGGTAAAGGTTAGAAATGAAAAAACCACCTTCAGAAATGAAAAGACCTAGGTGGAGGATATGTAGAGAATAGCTTCACATTTTGAAACTTTTGTTTAAGAAAGGTTTCTATGATCTGTCTTGGAAGAAATAGAGCCAGAATGCTCCCTAGAAGGGCAGCTGGCTGGCAAGACTCAGTCTCACGTACTCTGGACATGTTGTCAAGCAAGAGCGATATGGGGGAAAGACTTCATGCTTGCATAAGTAGAAGGCAGCAAACAAGAGCTGGATTGGCACAGTGGCTGCGACAGTGGACTCAAGCTGAACAATTTTGAGCTGGTGCTGAACTGGGTGGCATTGCCTTCTGTGGTACATAGGGTTGCTGAGTCAGAATTGACTCAATGGCACCTAACAACAATAGCAAGGTTTTATAGTGCTTTTTTTTAAACTTACCTTCATATCAGAACACTTTTGAAGATGATATCTAGACCTGATTCTTCTAAGATTATAACGCCCACTGCATTACGCTGTTCTTGCTGGGGTCGTTTTCTTCAGAAACTGTATAGGTAAGCTTTACCATGAAGAAGACTTGGTGATGAAGATCGTGAGTAAAGAGAATGAATAAATATGTACACGTTTTGAAGATGGTATCTTAGCAACTCCAATTGATGTTTAACAATATTGATCAGGCTAGAGTTATAGTCCATCATATTTCTGCTTATATGCTACTTATGTTAACCATAAAGGATTATTCCGTAATAATGATATTCCTACCCTTAATATAATACCCAGGAGCCCTGTGTGGTGTAGCCATTTAGTAAGGGGCTGTTATCCACAGGTCAGCAGTTTGAAACCAGCAGCTCCTGCACAGGAGAAAGGCGGGCTTTCTATTCCCATAAAGAGTTACGGTCTCAGACACTCACGGGGGTAGTTCTGTTTTCTCTTACTGGGTCATTATGAGTTGGAATCGACTCAATGACAGTGAGTTTGTTTTGTTTTTTGATTTAACAATACCGCCATGTATTTACATAAGCTCTCCAGTTTTCAAATATATAACTTGTCCAATGTTGCTCCCAGAATGTTGAGACCTAGACTTGCTTTTGATGAGATGCTAATTCTTGCCCACTGCACTATGCTGTTCTTGCTGGAATCGGTTCCTTCAGAAACCGCACAGCTAAGCCGTACTATGGCGACGAGCGGGTGAAGGAGAGGGCGAGCAGAGGGAACGAACAAAGCAGGGTAAGTGATGCAGGCAGGGGTGAAATAGTCAGGGGAGGAAAAGAATACAAATGAAGAGTTTCCAGGAAAGCAGGATCTTATCCTTTTGTTAATTGTCTTGTTCCTTATCAAAGTCAAACCTCAAAGCATTAAGACAGAGTAGAGGTTCCCAAACTTATTTTGCCTTCCATCCCTTTTTCAGGGGGGAAAAATCACTCTGCAACTACTTGACAATGAAAAACGTTTATAGTATAACCTATAATGCAGAATAAAGTGTAGGAATCTGCTTTTGCAGATACCCCAATCTTTCCAGTGCTGCCCGTCCTCTCCCAGGGTGCGGTGGTATCACCCACCATAGGAAGAAACACTGAGAGCAAATGGGACCAAATGAGAACAGGGAGAGAATACATATTTTTTTCTTTAAAGAGACGAGATGGAAGAGAAGTGCTGAACTAGACGACAGTAGTCCTCTACCGATTTCTCTTAATATTTGCTCGACTGAGACAAACACCTAAGCTGGAGTGGCTCTGTATTCTGGAATAAAGCCACATAGACATCCACCAGTGATTTGTGATTTCTTTTCTCTATCTATTCACCAGGAAAGACCAGTCATTAGGAAACAACACCACATTTGGTAGAGGGCTAAAGGAAATGAAGCAAACCCTCAATGAGATCAAATGACACAAGATCCACAGCACAGCGTGTGCGCGCACATGCACACTGGCACCAGATGGGGCAGAGCTTTATTCTGTTACACCTAAGGTCACCATGAGTCAGAACCAACCTGACGGCAACTAATTATTTTACCCTAAATAATAATAACAACAACATAGGGAGTTCTTGACTGCTGCTCAATGGAAATAGGTACATGGTTGAAAGTACCTATTCCTGCTGGCTACTGGACATTTGGAAATATGACTAACAATGACCCTTACTATCACTTCCTATAGGTCATGGAGGCTGCTACTACCATACAAAGCATTATGCCCAGACACAATTTTGAATGTGTATGAATCCACAGATCCCTTAGAGACAGAATGACTGTGGCCTAGCGCTGGAATGTACTGTATCCGAAGCTGTTAGCCTGCCTTCTGGCCAGACAGTAACTGCTCTTTAGAAGTGCTGAGACTCCTAGCGGGAGAGCAGTAGAACGAGGGTTCAGTAACCCCGGTGGTTCTCTGAAGCCCATCTTAGGGATTAGCACAGGCTACATCTTTCTTTCCGAATACTAAACCCAGATAGTCTTACCATTGGGTGAACTTCCTTTCTGTTCAAGGCTGAAGTACACTGTTTGTTTTTTTTACTTACTTTGCTTAAGATGGCTTCAAAAACAGATAGTGTACTGATGACTTATAAAACAAACAGCCTGCAGAATGAGCCCCCAGTCCTGGTTCTTTTATGGGGAAACCGGGAGGGTGGAGAATACCCATTTTAAGATGCCAGATAGTCAGCTCTCCTTCTTCTTGGACAGATATTTAAAGACTGTTTGAGAAGGGGAAGTAAAATCATACCTAAGCAGTCAGCAGGAAAACCTCAAATAAAGGAGTATAAGCCCACCCGAATATCAGTCGAGGCACCTTTTTACCAAAAACTCGACCAATACACAAGTCTACATGGTAAGTTTACACCAATAATGGGAGCTGGGTATTCCTACTCTTACTATTTTAAATATTACTATTTCATTGATATTCTAAGTATTTAGTAGACTGTTGATACTGTCTAGTTACCAGTAAAGCTCAAACATTGACAATTTTATTAAACTAAAATCTGTAAGTCTAGGTTTAATTGAAATCTACACATAATTTAGAATATGAAAACATTTCAAAATAATGCAATATTTTTTCAGATATCTGAATGTAGTAATTTCTGTTGATTAAGATCTCATGTAATTGCTGGGCTAGCATAACATTTAGTACTAGCATTTCACATGATTACATTCCCTTTAGTTTTTAAGTAAGCCCTGAGAATATGTAGGTTTATGACAGGGCTTCCAAAAAGCTCATGGAAAGATTCCACTATTTTTGCTTTCGTTTCTCCATGAACTTTTGTAAGCCCCTCTGTTTGCCGCTGAAGTGCACTATTTGTGTTTATCCATGTCCACCGACATTCTATTTTAAAAAGTGATCAACTGAGGTTGCGAGCATTCTTCCGCCTCAAAATTCCATTTTTTAATTAAAATGCACTTACAAAATCCCTTTGGAAATGAGATGTGTTTTACTCGCCACTAAAAAGGTCAGAGGGCGCAGCCATCCTCACGTTTTGTGATGCTTCTCTTGGGTTAGGTGCCACAGGGGCGTAGTAGTTACATGTGGGGCCACGCTCCGGAAGGTCAGCAGCTCGAAACCAGCCTCGCAACCCACCGGGGCGGTTAAATCCCTCCCAACAGGGCTGTGTGCTGGAATCGGCTCAATGACAGGGTTTGTTTCTCTGCTTTTTTGTTCTTCGGTTAATCCTTTATGGTTTTTAATTTTTGTATAACACGAACATAATATGGGAACTGCATGTTAATTTTAATTAAAAATCTTTTTTCATGTTAGTTTTTATACTGTTTCTTTTTCTGTTAAAAACAAAGCTAAACAGGTCATGGTAGGGCATCAGTAGCACTGCTTGGCTACTGTCCCACCTGGAAAGATCATAGGGCTCCAGGGTTCAGTCCTCGAGTCCAGCAGGGGAGGGGAACCTGCCTGTTAGACGCGTTTCCTTCTAGATAGGCTCAGCAAACAGGAAACTGGCAGGAGAAAGGAAAAATATGGCAACGAGCAGGTAAATTTGGTGATAACTGGTTTAAGAAACTTGTGAAAAGCACCATTCTAGTTCTGGCTCATTCCAACATGAGAACAATCATAGTTATCTTCTAAAAGAGCTGTTCTAATGATCAAATTTTCCGTAGATCATTTATGGAAATGTTTCCATATACAGTCATTTCAGTGAGTTGCCAGAAAGGGGTATAACTTTGTGGGATCCAATGATGTTCAGAAATAGTATAAACAGTTTTCCGTAAGCGTAGCTAACCTTCAATTTATCTCATGTCATCTGTGTATCTGGAATAGGTCAATACAATCAGGGCACTGAAGGGCTATCTTTTTTTCAGTATGTTTTTGGTTTGCTGTTGAGTCAACTGTCACCTGTGACTTAAGAAGCCAGCACTTCTGTATATTTATATGAAGGGTTCATGAGGGAGGGGCCGTGGGGAGGGAGGGGAAAAATGATACCAAGGGCTCAAATAGAAAGCAAATGTTTTGAGAATGATGATGGCAATAAATGTACGAAACAATGGATGTATTTATGGATTGTGATAAAAGTTGTACAAGCCCCCATAAAATGATTTTAAAAAATTCTGTATATTAACTTACATAAGGCAGGCCAGCATCACAGTTAAAAATATGAGCTCTGATTAAGACCTGGATTCAAACCATGGCTGACATACTTATAGCTGTGTAATGTTATATGGGACACTAACGCTGAAGGAAATATGAGGACTATATTCCCTAACTTGTAACAGGGAATCTGGAAAGTTGGTATTCCATGGTAGGAAAGCCTCCACTTGGTAAGTTAGAGGTAATGTCCAACCAAGTACATTATCCTGCTTTAAACCCCATTCCTACAGATTCTCCCCTGAACAGTTATGCTGCCTTAAAGTGAGCACACAGTTGCTTCTATCTCCCTATAGAATCAGACATCCTTTTCTCCCTTCCCGCCATGGCACCCAACCCCCTTCTACCTCCCCCTGTGGCAAGTATTAGGCCTCCTCACCTGTGAGCTCAGGGACCTTACTGTGGGTACCCACCTTGTGATGCATGTGACTGCCAAATACGCATGTCTTCAATGGCTACCTTTAAATGTCCCAAATAAGTAAAGGCTTGCTCTCTTCTCCCAGTTCCACGTGAACCATCAAGGGGCCGAGGTGAGCAAGCTTCCATAAAATGTGGCTGACTCCTTTATTTTCTTCTCTCTCCTATCTTCCCTATCCTCTATGACTTTACTATCATCTTCGTATATTATCACCATATAATTGCGCCTACTGGCCCTTCAGTTGGTGTAGGCTGGCTTCTTCTGACAATGTTAGGTAGCATACTTATCTGCTCTTTGCCTCACTTTCTTTGCCTGTACAATGGGGGAAACAATGGTACCAAGCGCATGAAGGTTCTGATTTGGACTTAAATGAGATAATCTAAGGGGGAAAAAAAGTAATAACTAGTTTTTAGGAACTGCTCATCAAGTGTTAGCTATTTTCCGTGCTCAAGAGTAAACTAGCCAAATTAGAGAATGTTCCTCAGTCAACAATTTTAAAATTTCCATCTGGTTTCATTAGCAAACACGTAAGATCCTTGATGCTAATAATAAATCAGAACACTCTCGCAAATAGAAAGGAATGACAGCTCTTGAAACCCGAGTAGACATTTTTCAATAAATGATGTAGGGAGACTGCTATCCATTTGGAGATGGCATCTACACTCGGGGGGAGTTAGCCCAGCTAAGCCCCCACTGGCATCAACTCCTATACTTAGGGTCAACAGAGCCCAATAGAACGAGGGAGCACACTGTGTGGGACAAAAGCCCGTGGGCTGTGGCTCCAGGTGAAACTACTCGCATCGAGGCTTCATCCTGACAGTGTTTGGAGTGCTGGGCCACTGGGAAAATGGATGATGATAAAAGTGAAAACTGACATACGTCCCAGGGGGGTGATTAACAATGCTCTTTGTTTATATGGGTTTTTGCTTTCCAGCTTGCCTTTTTGTGATTTTTTTTTGTATTTGCATATTCTTTTTTGGTGGGGGGCGGGGGCGGGAACGGTGTGGGTGTTCAGTTTGTTTGGTTGCTGATTGGCTCACTGATGCAGTTGTGATTTTATCATGTTATGACCGATAAAGTAAACCTGAGATGTACAAACCCCATGGACAAGAAGATGGAGTCTGGGCTCCTATTAACTTTAGCCCCAAGAACACTTAGTTTTGATGACATGGCCCTGCTTCATGAAACGATACTCAGCTTCATGAAAGGATCACTGAATATAAGGGTGCTATAGCAAAGTGTGGTGAAGAAAGTAGATAGCGTCCAGCTATCAATCTATTATGATGTCTGGGGTCTTAAAGGCTTGTATTCGAACAAGCAGCCATCTGAGTCCACACGGAAGAAGCACACCAGCCTTTATGATCCAAAGATGACAATTAAAAAATTCAAATATGGTGAAAGGAAAATTATGAACACCCAACTTGTAGAAGGCTATAACTGAACAATTGAAGTATATGTAATGTAAATTAAGTGCCAATAAAATAGCTTTAAAAACTCAGTTCTGGTTACAGTACTTTGGATACGTTCTCTTATTTTTGATATTCAATTTCTTCATTTACATTGTATCGATACACTGTCTAATTCTAACAGTCTTGCTGTGACGATCAGAAGATCACTTAGGTAAAGAGCCTGGAATGTGCCTGATATGTAAAAATATAATAGGTGTTATTTCCTCCAGATTGAACAGTATTTATGAAAAAGGAAGTAGCTGGACTCTGGCTGGGAATGTAACCTCTCTAGATACTATTGTCTGTTTCTTTTTGAAAGTAACATTTGCTATGTTTTGACTTACACGATCTTTTTTGCAAAGACTGTTTATGGGTTTAAAACCCAGAGTAGTCTACAATACCCACAATATTAATTAAAATGAAAGGCGAGGTTAGAAGGCATAATTTTTCAGTTTCACAGTGACATCACTACCTTTATGTCCTTTATTTTCTGTTTTTCAAAGTTGTCAATAGTCTCCTCCAGATGGCGCGTTGTTCGGGTAGCATCCATCGTCGCTCTCTGTAACTCCGTTTCTGCCTGTCGCAGGACACCCCGCCAAAGACAGAAGAAATGAGATGAGGGCCCACTCAACTGAGATTACTGGGAAATGCTATCATTGCTGTATTGACTCTTGGGCCTAAGATTCTGGTTAATATTGGATTTTGCTGCAGACGAGGATTACATAATAAGCACATGCAGAACAAAAAACTTTAAATAGAATTGTTAAATGACATGATTTATGATCTTAAAAGCGAAACAACGCTCCGCCTTTTTGTAAGCCATTTTTGCTGTATCACCCTGGAATGCTTTCTTCTGTTTTCTAAATGTTGTCAGATATCACCGTCTTTGCTCCAATCTACTATCCTTTACTTTCTTACTTTCTCTTTTTCCTTTGCCATTCTTCCTAGAAAAAAGGAAGGGACTGGTGGTTTACTATCGTCTTTTCATTAAAAAATATTTTTTATTGTGCTTTAGGTGAAAGTTAACCTAAAGTATTGTTTCTCACAAACTGAGTCTCTTAATAAAATATAATAATGCTTATCTCATTAGGAAGAAGGCCTAGTGACATGGTGGGTTAAGCATCTGGGCTGCGACTGCAAGGTTATAAGTTCAAAACCAACAGCCACCCCAACGGAGAAAGATGTTTGCTCCTATACCGAGTCATAGCCATGGAAACCCTAGGGAACAATTCCACCCTGCCCTGTCAGGTCATTATGAGCTGGGGTTAGCTTGATGGTGTGAGGTTGGTTTTGGTATCTCATAAAATTGCTGAATGGATCAAATGGAACCATCTTGGTACTGTACTAAGGAGAGTGCTTGGCACACAGAAATATCAACAGCTATCCTCCAAGCTGAGAGGCTGTAGTTTTCATGATACCATTGCAACACGGATTGAGCTTTTCGGGCTAGTAAGGGTCTAGGTAACTGGAGTCTCCCGTTGTGTCCACCTTGGTAACTTTTACTAAGTCTCCAAATACATTAAATATTTCTAATTCTATAATATTCGAATCAGAGGACAGATACACTACATATTTTTGTTAGCATAGAATTCATAATGGCAAGTTTTTCTTTCAAGCTAATATTCCTGTTCTGATTATTCCCGTTTTGAAAGAATTAATGCTTACTACCAAGAATATATACTAGTAGTGACTAAAAGAGATAGCAGTGTACTGCTCTGCTTCACAATATCATATCTACTAGCTACATGTGGCTGTTTACATTTAAATGAAAATAAAAATCCAACTTTTTCTCAGGGTAGCTGCATTTGGAGAGCCCAAAAGCCACTTGCAGCTGGTGCTACAGCCTATCAAAGTGCAGAACATGTCCAGTCGAATCATGCATTTCTCTTAAAGCACCAAGTCTTCCTTTACGGCAACAGTTTCCCCCAAACATTTAAAATTGTTATACTGATTCTAAGGAAAATTCTAATCCTGATTAAGTTCTTCTTAATTCTGTTTTGCTTCTTTACTCTTTCATGTCCTTAAAAGTATCACAAGTTATCATGTAAAATGATGGGGAGGATATGCAACAGTGTAAGCTTTGTGACATCTGAGATTCTAATATTCTTGTCACTGGTCCTGGCTTGCTTTTTCAAGACAACATGTAAATTGAAAAAAGTAAAAGGGATTTACTGTAAGGATTCATCTCTTGGTCCTCCATTTTATCACCCACCTGTGACTGAATTTTTTATAAAGGAAAAATACATTTCAAAAAGAATACAAATTTTTTTCAACAAATTAAAAATTGCGTAGCCATCTATAATTATACACACTTACAAGTAGGCTATCTTGTAAAACTGCAAACTATACTTTTTGCAAGCAAGTTAACTCAGCTATACAGAATTAAGATACCAAGCATTTACGCCTCAAAAGAGCTGTTAAAATGTATGTATTCTCTTGTTGTGTAGGATGTAAAGTTAAAGAAAAACAACCAAAGCCAATGCAAGAGTCTAAGGAAAATGTCTTATTATATTTTGGGAAGTTTTATAACCCGTAATCAAAAGCAGTGTTTTATATTATTGGGCTTAGGATTCTTTGAAATCCCAAAGAATTAACCTCATTGCAGGAAATGTGAAAGTTAAAAAGTGGTGTTTTGAATATTTATTAACATGAAAAAATGTTCTATCAGTTACTTGAGGCATGGTAACCTTTTGCTAACGAATTTCCTACAAAGTATATTCAAGTAGAATAATTTCCTGATAAGGTTTATTACTGTAAGTGATGCAATTCATATAACACATGCCTTTGATTCACATCTTTCCTCTCCCCACTTAGAGATACTTACATTTTAAAGGTTAAGTAGCTAAACAAAGAGTGGGAAAGCAGCAGCAATAGCTGGGACATCTGTACCTTATTCTATCACCTTCCAGCCATTACTACTCATTCCTGAAAGTCTTAGAGCTATGAACTGGAGAACAGCAACTCACCCCCAAATTAGACAGCTATTTTCGGTAAAGCAAAGAGAATGTGAATAGCTAAGATTTCTTCTTTTCGTTCGAAATTCTTTAACATTCTAGGGGCAACAATGTGAGCAGGAAATTTTGGTTAAAAGAACAAGAATTGGATCAACGGTATATTTAATTAAAATAGTCACAAGTATAAAAATGTTCTATAAAGGGCTGGGCCAGACTTATTTTCAATCCGTGCTATAGGAAGTTTATTCAGAAGCTCCCTGGGGCCTTGTGGAATGAACAGGTAGTGCCCCAAGATGCGACTTATATTTTATAAAACCTTTGATTCCCATCTTTCCTCTTCCCATTGACTGATAGTTGCCTTTTAAATTGTGGACGGGTGAGTAGTTGGTAAAGCCCGTTTGTCCTCTTCTAGAATGACTCCATTTCACTGTACAGGTTGAACTACCCTAGATTTCCTTTAAATAAAGAGTCCAATGATTTTTCAGAGTCTATCCTGGTGATGCTATTGGGTAAGCATTGGGGTTTTAAACTTCAAGGTAGTCGGTTCAAACCTACCAGCAACCCCCAAGAAGAATGATGAGGCTCTCTGCTCCTGTAAAGATTTACAGGAACCCCAAAAAATGGCAGTGGGTTTCCCAGTAAAAAGCAATGATCAAATAATTGAATGTAGTTCTATTGAATACATTTACATACTGATTATCCTTTATTTTCTAGTCTCAGGTTGTTAAAATCCACTGGATTTTTGTTAAAATCCTTTGGCTGATTGCAGCATACAGCCAGAGGGCTCCTTCGAGGCTAGGATGGTGAGACTTCCTCTTTATGTACTTCAGACATGTTGTCAGGAGACCCGTCCCTGGAGAAGGACAGTGAGGAAGGCCCTTAAGGACATTGACTGACCCAATGGCTGTAACATAGGTATAATTGTGAGGATGGCTCAAGACGGGGCAGTGTTTCATTCTGTTGGACACAGGGACATAGGGACATTATGCGTTGGAACAGATTCAGTAGCACCTAACAATAACAACAACAGCAGCACAACTTTGCCAGTGAGCTATGGATGTATGCTGTAATAATCTATTTAGCTGTTGCATTTCTTTCCTCCCTCTACAGACGTGCCTCGCCTAGAGTCAGCCCACCTTCTCCATAGCAGTATTTACTGTAGACTCTATAGTGTAGAGCAACTAAGTCAGAAAAATTAATCTTAGACTAGATTCATTTCTATGATTAGTGTTGATACCAATACCCCTATTTCAACATGGCTAAGACTTCAGGATTCCATGTTAGCTTTTCCCTGCCTTCAGGCTTCCGCCTCTACAGACAAAATTTTTTATCTTTGGCTCAATTTTTAAAGACTAGTAACATCTCCTACCCTCTGCTTTGATCTCTAGTCTTCAGCCATACATTTTCTAGCACTCTCTGGTTTATCTGAGTTCTAAAATACATAGACCCTCTATAATCAATAGTTCGAAGACCTTAATCCTTAATACCATTTAGACCTTCTTATCCTAGCTTCTAATGGATAGTCTTGGCTGCATTACTTTTGTCTCGTAGAAGGGCTTAAGTACCACTGAGCTAAAGGAAGAATGCCCAGGTAAGCGGTACACCTCGAATCACTGCTGTGGGACTCCCTCAGGAATGGAGGTGTTCTACTACCACAAATGCCCACAGAGAGCTAATCCTATATGGTTCCTGGCGAAGCAGGGCAGACACAACCTTAAGGAAGTAGTGGGACACGTAAGCAGGAACGGGAAAAACCAGCAGCAAGGATATGTTAGTGCATGTTATACAATCCCACCTACTCCATGCGCTGGCAACCAGCCAGGTGACAATTGTGAGTCTCTTGTTGAGCCAGCAGTAAGGCACATCCTAGTCTAAGAAACAGTCAGGTTTCATAGAAACTTCTTGCAATAGCCACTCCCAGCTCATTCACTAGTGTCCAGCTGGGCACCTCAGCTGTGCTCTTAAATTTCCTGAGGGTCGCTTGCCAAGTCGTAAGTAAGGTTTAATCGTTTTGTTTTTTATTAAATAAGCCAAAGAAATAGGGAGAATTCCTTCCTTTTCTCAGAAATGGATACTGCTTATTAGGCTTGACTTTTAAGTTAATTTTCTAATTAATGTTGAATTTTATCATCGCTGTGTGGAAGGAGCCCTGATGGTTTAGTGGTTACTCTGTGCGGGGCTGCTAACCTCACGATCAGCAGTCTGAAGCCTCCAGTTGCTCTTGGGGACAAAGATGAGGCTTTCTATTCAAAAAGAGTTAATTCTACTCATAAAGAGTTAAAGAGTTCTGGAAACCCACACCCTCCCCGAGAGGTTCATCCTGAGTCAAAATTGACTTGATGGCAGTGAGGTTTATTTTTTAACTTTTTCTTAATGTGGAAAAAACCTCAGGATTTGAAATTTACTCTTAATAAAGACATCTGAATTTAAAAGTTGTTTTTTTGCCCTTTGAGGGGGACCATGGATTCTTTATGGGAGATATCATAAGGGAACTGAATCTTTAAATGAAGCTAAGTGCTAATAGTTACAATTCCTACACATATGTTTCTTTTTAACCTTTATATTCTGATTCTTCATGTATTTAAAAATAGAAATGCAAAATTTATGTACTTATTGACTTTTATATGACATACCTTACAAAACATTTTCATAGACCAAAATTCAAAGGATATAATACAAAACATTTTTTATAGACCAAAATTTAAAGGATACAATAACATGTCGATCAGATGGGTTTCGCTGACGCGTCCTTTCTAATTGAGTTAACTGCTTAGCCTCTCGATTTCTTGCTGTTAGCGTTGCTTTGAGGTCATCCTGCAGAAATGCATTTTTTTGTTAATATAAGTTTTGAAGTTAAGAAATAAAGGGTTTTCAGTATAGCAGAAAGTGGTTGTTTGCTCCAGGCTCATAATTCCAATAGTAATTATGAGTAATGCATGATAACTATGTATTTATGCTTAAGGAGGCTGGTGGTGCTGGACTAGCTATCAGCCTCCACTAACTGCAAGGTCAGCACGTCAACCCCCCTCGCCTCTCCATGGGAGAAAGGTGAACCGCTCTGCTTCCATGAGGATTTCCAGCTTCAGAAACTCTGAGTAGGGTTGCCCGATGAATCATCACTGACTCAAGAGCAGTGGGTTTGGTTTAGGGTGTGTGTGTGTATCTCTTTAATGTCTGTCTGTTTGTATGTAGCTCTTTAATGTCTTTTCAATGATATAATAATTTCAATGCAAAGTTATAACCACAAATATGTAATGTAAACCAATAAGCATACATATATTATCGATTGTGGTTCCGTGGTGTGCCATTTGTCAAAACTCTTAAAACTCTTAAAATGGGAGAATTTTATTGCATTTAAATTATATTCCCATATGACTGATTTAAAAAGACAATGTTGTTACATTATTTTTTAATGTTTAAATGTTAGTAAGTACTTTAATGCAAAAATATCAACTTATATTTATTTAGTAAAATAACACATACACACCCATATATACTCGAGTATAAGGCAACCCAAATATCAGCCAAGGCACCTAATTTTACCACAAAAACGGCATACAAAATGTGCTGAAAAACTTGGCTTATACACACGTATATACGGTATATACACACACACATGAATACACTAATAATAGCTCCCCTCCCAATTTTTAATTGAAAATTCATGGGGTTTTACATTTCAGATCATCAACAATTTAAACTAATAATCAAATCCTCAATAGGTTTCCCTTTACCTGCTCCTTGATTTCTCTCCTCCGCTGTGAACTGTTATCTTTTGTTTCACCCAAGTTAACACCCACCAACAGTCTAGTGCATTGCTGTATCTTTCCTTCACTGCCCTCCTCACTTTGAGTCTCTAAAACCTGTTCCTTTTGTTATGAAAGTCCTGACAATATATGTATGACCACACATATTAAAGATTTAAAATTCCCACAACAAATAATATGATATCTTATGTTACCACAGTAGTATACTCAGTAATCTCATTAACAATACTTCATTATTTGCCAAATTCTAAGAAACAATTTTTCAGAATGTGTAAAAAAATGACAAAACACTGCTTGGTACTTTTCATTAAAAGGACAATTATAGAAACGTCATACTTTCTCAGAATACTTAACAGGAGAAAAGAAAGCAGATACTTACCCGCTTCATTTTTACAATGGTCCCATAAGCTTTCAAAGGTTCAACTACTTTGGCTTCAAGTCTTTCAACCTATTAAAATGATTATAAAAGAATATAACTGAAAAGAATCATAGACACATTGAAATTTAAATGAATCGAAATGTGTGCTGTTTAGTTTGAGCTTTATTACTACTATACAGATATTTAAGAATTTTTGAGTTAAGATGTTATGTTACTGTTTAACTTATCTTTATAAATATGAGAGGACTTCAAAAAGTTTGTGGACAAATGGAATTAAAAGAAATTTTTTGCAAACTTAAAAAAAAAGTATCCATACATTACTTGTATTACTCATTAAATGAGTAGTCATTGTCATATTAATAACAGACGTTTATTATTACATACCCTCAAGTGTGGCTTGCAGTACAACTTGGAACATGCATGTTTTTCCAATGCTTTTAATTTGATACACATTATTGCAACTCACACTCACTCACCTATTAAGCCCTTGTAAAACCCAAAACCAAACTCACAGACATTGAGTTGATGCCAACGCATAGCCACTCTACAGGATAGGGCCGAACTGTCCATGTGAGTTTCTGAGACTGTGACTCTTTACACAAGGAGAAAGCCCTGTCCTTCTCCCATGGGGCAGCTGGTGGTTTAGAACGTTTGATCCTGGCATCACAGCCCAACTCCTAACCACCACACCACTAGAGCTCCTACAATCATTGGGAAGCCATTATGCATTACGAAGGTTAAAGAAATAAACAAGAAGTCATACTGCCCCTTTGAATCCGTTCTTGTTACTGGATGAGTTTCTCTGAACTTTTGGAGCCCCTCAGGGTAGGATTATCAGAAATGGAGGAGACAAATGCTACACTCCAGGACACTGCAGCTGGCTAATCCAGGCAGGGAGAGTGAAAGCACAAAGCAGAGTAGTGGTTCTCAAGGAGCCCATAACCGTCCTCTTCGCCATGGAAGTAGCAGCTTTGGGAGCAAGTTTTAAGATTATCTCAGATTTTATTTTTAAAAAAACCCCAAACATTTTACTGGGGGCTCGTACAACGCTTATCACAAGCCATCCATCCATCCATTGTGTCAAGCACATTTGTTGCCATCATCATTCTCAAAGCATTTGCTTTCTGCTTGAGACCCTTGATATCGGCTCCTCAGTGGTTTTCAAGGGGAAACCTTTCTTTCTCAGTACCTCTGTGTGGGTTTGAACTGCTAGCCTTCTGGTTAGTACTCCGGCACCTTCTCAGTTGTGCCGCCCAGAGTCTCCCGTTCTCAGATTTTAATACAGCTAACATTGTCCGTGTAGTCGCACTGTGTTGGATGCGTTTTGCATACTCCTTCTAAAACATACACCATGTTCCAGATAAGAAAAGTGAAACTGAAGGGTCTAGTATAGCAGAAATAGTTAAAACTGCTCAAATGAGAGAGTGTCTAGGAAACACAGATCCATTCTAATTTTTCTAAGAAGTCATCTGTAAATTAGCAAAGCTTCTCAAACTCTCACTGCCATCGAGTTGTTTCTGACTCACAGTGACCCTAAAGGACAGGGTAGAACAGCCCCTGTTGATTTCTTAACCTACAATTTTTAAGGGAATAGAAAGCCTCATCTTCCTCTCAGGGAGTGGCTCTTGGTTTTGAACTACTGACCTTGTGGTTAGATGTCCAATACATAACCACTACCAGGGTTCCTTAGCAAAGCCTAGAGAATAAATCTGGGGACCTGGTGGTGCTATAGGGTAAGTGGTGGACTACTAACCACAAAGTTCATGGTTCAAACCCACCAGCTGCTCTGCAGGAGAAAGATGAGGCTGTCTGCTCCTAGAAAGACTTCCACCCTCAAAACTGAATAGAGTCGCACAGAGTCAGAGTCAACTCCATGCAGTGGGCTTCTGGTCTTTGGACAATAAGGCAAATGGCCTGTATTGCTGAGCTGGCAAACTGTGCAGCTGATTCCTCTTCTTCCATAGCACATTGATTTCCTTTTAAAATGGAGAATTAAAGTGTTCTTAAACATGACAGTTTATCATATTTTGAGTAACTTCTCTTACTAATACCATTAGTGGAAGGCACTAAGGAAACATTAAAGAAGACAACTTTGTAGCATAAGAAAAGTTCATCACATAAGAAAAATAATTCTCTTGGACATTACATTTTTTCCTAAAGAGAGAAAACACAATATGGCCTATCATTAATTGTTTAAAGTGAACATGTATTACTAGTTGTTTTTCCACCCACCCCCATGTGTTATTTTTATAGCAGGAAAAAAAGCTTTAAAAAAAGATGTTTATAATTAGTGAATGGATTTCAATTCATATTGATTTTTTTGTCGCCTCTAGGAACAAAATATATTGTGAATGTTTCATTTTCATAGAGTTTACGAAAACTGGAAAAAGAAATCAAGTCCCCATCAGCCATTTAAATATTAGGAACCCTAGACTTTAGACCATGAAGATGCAGGATGTTTAGTCCGTACCATTTGCAATAATCCATAAACTGATGCTTCAGTGTACGGATTATCCGTCCTGTTCTCCTTTTTGTAGCCTACCTTTTGTTCATCTCACTGTTCATTAGCACCTCCACCACTTGGTAAGCACGGGGAATAAAAGGAGAACAGATGAAAATCAATTCACTTTGCTACTGGATAGCATATAGGTGTTCTAAAATAGGAAATTGAAATTATTAGCTAACATGGATGATAGGGTGGTCTGAATATAAACTATTTTTAAATAGTTAAATCTCCAATTTTCACGTGTAACTGAGAACAGCTTGTTTATTATAGAAGAAACATCAAGAGGCACCAGCTAACTCAATCCTTCCCCACATCTAATTAATGACACCTTGAATTTCTGAGTTCCTCTAGCTCCTGGTCTAGTTCGTTATGGAGAGCAATGATAGGTTCAAGGACTATTACTCTCATTTGTTTATTTGTGATAAATGAGATGTCTGTTTTAGGTTTAATAAAAGGCCCACCGCACCAATGGGAAACAACAGTTTGGGAGGGTTGCAGGGGGTAGAAAGGCAGAAAAAGATACAAAGAGCAATGCAGTTCTAACTGGGTAACTTCTGAAAAGTTCCTCTGTGTCTTAAAGCTATACAAAACTATTCAAAATATTAAAGGACAATACATAGGCTTTTAGGAAGAAAACTGTCACACCTACCACCCCCCCCAAAAAAAAGGGAGACCAGAAAACAAAACTCAAACTCACAAAGTCTAATTACTCTGGTACAAAAGGTTAATGAGAAAGCATGGTAGTTTGAGTCTACTAAAATATGCCTTTGAAGAAAGGTCTGGCAGTGTACTTACTCCAAACCTACCTTGAAAACCTTTTGGAGTACAGTTCTACTCCCAAACACACCGACCGGGTCAGCAAGCATACGGGCTACCAGAGAGCAAGTGGGGAACGATTGGCATGCGGCAATTGCTTAAAATTTTTTTTTGTTTTTGCCAATGAAATAGTTCTCGAATTTCAGTGCAAGGAGAATTTTGCCTCTTTGATCATTTGATCACCTACCTTCTCAGCATCTCGCGTCTCCAGCCACACTCCACAATACACTTACAGGCTCAGCAGGTATCTGCTTTGCTGCTTTTCTTCCCCACGAATCCTGGGCTTAACCATCTCCTGACCATGCCCTCCCCTCCCCGGGTCCCCAACCAGGGAACGACTGGGGGAAATTCAAGATTTCAAGGGGCTCGCCATTTCAGTTTGAAAATGGTGAAAGGAACCACAGAATGATTCCCCGCCACAGACGCACACAGCGTTACAGGGCCTGAGCACCCGCACGTTTCCCTGGAGTGCGCGTTCACCACCCCCCAGTTCCACAGACGGGGAGGGAGGCAAGGCGGGAAGGTCTTCCGGCTTCCTTTCGGCCACCGCTTCAGGGCACACCGCACACAGGGCCGCGGCGACCTCACTGCGTACCTCGGCTTGTCGATAATCCTGAAGTTTGGCAAACTCATCGGCAAAGTTTTTCAGGCCCTGCTTTAAATTGGGGGTCTCTGTGGACGCATACACGTTGACTTCATTCACCAGGAGGTCTGCCTTGTCGCGCAGTCGGGCCGTTTTCCGCACGTACGCGGCGAAGATTTGGCACAGCTCCCCGAAGTGCTTCTCCACATTGGTGACGGCATCTTGCAGCTGCCGGGTCTGCGCGTCCCTAGAGGAAACGGCGCCCGAGAAGCAAAGCGAATCCGGTCAGCGAGGGGCCGGCTTCACCGGGTGGGTCTAGTTCACGGGCGGGCGCTGCCGGGGCATTCGTTTTCTAACTCGCAGGACGCAGAACCAGCCCCCAGGGGACCACCCCCCCCGGCAGATCCTGCCCGGGCCGCGCACACACCTACCCCGGCCCCTCTCCCTGGACCCAGGCTGGCCGCAGGGTCCAGCGGGCTTGGGGACCAACGGAGGCTGGCCGGGCGGGCCTCGCAGCGGCAGGGGTCGGCTGTCGGGGCCGCGGGCGTTGCGAGGCCCGGCGCCCGGCTCTCCCGCAGTGCAGGGCCGGGCCCGGGGCGTGGGGAGCGGGCTGGGCGGCGGTTGCCCCCCGCGCCCGGCGCCCTCCAGCCGGGCAGCCAGGCCCCCCGGGGGGCAGCGGGCCAGTGCGGCCTTGCGCCCGGGCCGGGCTTCGGCGCGGAGGCTCCCGGGCGAACGCTCGCGGGTTGGGGGCCCCGGGGCTGTTACCGGCTCTCCAGGCTGCGCCTCAGCATCTTGCTTCGCACTCGGCGGACGGCCCGGGGCGGGCGACCCAACGACGGGGCTCCGAGCGCCCGGGCGCGCGCTGGGGCGCGAGCCTTCGCCCACGTCGCCGGGAGCCCGCGAGCCCGCCCCGCGCGCCGCCGCGCCGCCCCGGGCGTTTCTATGGAAACGCGGAGCAAGTAGCCCGGCGCCCAGGCAGCCGAATCGGAGTTGGGGGTGTCCCCTGGCGACCCCCCCCGCCCCGCGCGCATTCCTCCCCAGGGAGTTGATCTCCAGCGGAGCGGAAGCCCGCGGCCCGGCCTGGGCCGTCCTTTGGAGTTTACCAAGCCCCCAAACCGCCAGATCGTTGCAGTTTGGGGTGAAGACAAAGGGAGGAGAAAGGGACTGCGAAGTAGCTTTGTCCTCCCTCCCGCCACAGTCCCGGCCGAGCCACAAGGCGCTCTGCAGGACGGCGCAGGCTACAGCATCTGACCCCTTTATTAATCAATAGCCGGGAGGTAAACGTGAAGCCAAAAGACTACAGGGTCCAGGCTCTCCTTTCTCAACATTTCCCACTAAAACTGCCATCAGGGGTTCGACTCACACAGAACTTACAGCCCCTGTGGTTTCCAAGGCAGTTGATGGGACCAGAGAGCCTCAACTTTCTCCCAGATGAGGTTGAATTCCGACAGTGTGCTTAGCATCGTTTCCAAAAAAATCAAAACCAAACTCACTGCCATCGAGTGATGCCAACTCCTAGTGAACCGCCGCTTGGGGAGATCTACTAGATTCTAGAAAGCCTTGTTTTGTTTTTGTGTTTAATTTCTCCCTCCGCGCCACTAGGTGGTTTCGAGCTGCTGACCCTGAGGATCACAGCCTAACGCATCACCACTATGCCACCAAGATTCCTTATAAAGCAGTGTATCTAATCCTGTCAAATTGTCTGCTTCTGGGTTAAATCTGAAAAGGTGGGATCTTGGAGGTTGTCTTTGGAGAGAACAATGCTTATCACCTCATGTTTAACTTTCCCGGCATTCCACAAGGGCTTGCCTACTTCCTCTTGTGGATCGTAATTGTGTTAGACCCTGAGAATAATACAGGATTTAAAAAGAGGCCCCTCCCTAGATGGGCCTTAGAGTTGAAAGAACAATCATTAGCTGCAGTGGAATTGGGTCTAGCTCACGGTGACCGTATGTACTGTAGAACTCAATGTCTCTCCTGGTCTGCCCTGGTGGTGGACTGGTTACCAGGTGGGCAGCAGCCACTGGCAGCAGCTGGGCTTTCTACTCCTGTAAACAAAGTCTCAGAAACCCACAGTGTGTGTGTGTGTGTGTGTGTATGTGTGTGTGTGTTTGTGCTGTCACTGTGAGTCAGCACTGACTCCTTGGCAGTGAGTATGGTTTTGATGTTATATTCGAAATCCTTGGTGTGCTGGAGTCTATTGTTATGACCACTCAAGGTTGGTGTGGGAGTATTGTCTGACATACTGTGACTTCGCCCAGGGGACTCACTGCCAGGAGAGAAGTCCCTGATTCATAGGGACCCTGTAGGGCAGAATAGAATTGCCCTTGTGAGGCTGGGAATATCTGTTGTAGTTGAAAGCTTCAACTTTCCTCCAGCAGAACGGCTGGTGGGTTTGAACTGCTGATTTTATGGTTGGTAGTCCAACATCAACCCAAGGCCTGTTTCTGTCAGGTAGAGATCAGACATGCCTCCACCCTCCAACCTTCCTTACCAGTCTGACACCCACTGTCTCTCTCACAGTGCTTTCTACTTTAATTCGTTGCAATGGCCACACCGATCTCACAAACCATATATGCAAATATGGGATTGATTTGGGAAATAACTGGTTACAAATCAGGTTCAGGAGCACTCAGGATCCAGTTCTTCAGTCAAGAGAGCCGCTTTCAACTGTACTTGGTGAGGTCCCCAGCCTTGTCATGTGCTTGGGCAAGTGTAGCTCTGCTGATTAGTTGCCCATTCAAGGATCCCTGGTGTTGTAATAGGTAAGTGTTCGGCTGCTAGCAACCAGATTCCCCTAAAGATTTAGAGTCTGAAACCTGATTGGGCAGGTCTAGTTGATCCTATAAAGTTGCTATGAGTTGGAATCGACTGAATGGCAGTGTGTTTGCTTTGGTTTTGGTTTCTGTTAGCAAGCTTGGGTCTGAAGGAACTCAGCACTGGGTTTGTAGGTCGCCACAATTGGCTCCCTTTCCCAACTCTCCCATCAAGTGACTGTAGACAATCCACTTCCCCAGCAAGCCTCTTGCTGAAAGGCACTCGCCTTTATCACTGTCTCAGGCCCGTGGTTATTCCTTCTGTTGTTGCAGCTTTTCTGCCACGGGACCATCTCTGGTATCACAGCTGTTTCTTAACTGGGGAGATTCAGTACAAGGAACTTGTACGATGTGTGCTCACTACTGGCTGTTCTTTCTTTTTTTAAAAAAAGTTCTTTAAATCATTTTATTGGGGCTCATATAGTTCTTTTCACAATCTGTACATCCAGCCATCGTGTCAAGCACATTTGTACATTTGTTGCCATAATCAGTTTCAAAACATTCCCCTTCTCCTTGAGCCCTTGGTATCAGCTCCTGATTTTTCCTCTCCCTCCCAAGTCTGTTGACCTTTAGGAGTGTTTTCTGGTCCAGTCTGATGGGGTGCCAAGTCCTGGTCCCAAAGTCTATTTTTGGTATTTCCTGGGGACGTCATTGCTTTGCTCCCCTTGCTGGCTGTTCTTTCTTGATGGTAGTGAGTTCCTCTTTTCTGCTTCTGGGTTGTTGATGTTGTTCAGTGCCTTCAGGATGGTTCCAAGTCATAGCTCCCTCTGTACAACAGAGTGAAAAACTGTCGGGTCCAGCGCCGTCCTCTCAATTGTTCTCATGTTTGAGCCCATTGTTGCAGCCACGGTGTCCGTCTAGCTTTTCAAGGCTCCTCCTCTTTTCCCTGCCTCTCTACTTTGCCAAGAGTGCTGTTCTTCTCCAGGGACTGGTCTCTCTTGATAGCTTGTTGAAAGTACTTGAAACGAATCCTCACCATCCTTGCTTCTAAGGAGCATTCTGGCTGTATTTCTTCCAAGACAGATTTGTTTGTTCTTTTGGCAGTCCACGGTACCTTCAATACTCTTTGCTACAATTCAAACACACAGATTCTCCTTTCATCTTCCTTATTCAATATCCAACTTTTACATGCCTATGAGGTGACTGAAAAGAGAACGGCTTGGGCCCAGTGCACCTCAGTCAGAATAACAGCCTTGAAAACCACTTTCAGGAGGTCTTGTGCAGCAGATTTATTTAATACAATGTGTCATTGGATTTTTTGACTGCTGTTTCCATGAGCATTGGTTGTAGATCCAAGCAAGATGAGATCCTCGATAACTTCAATCTTGCCCCCATTTACCACGACGTTACTTCTTGGTTGAATTGTGAAGGTTTTCTGAGGTGGCTTGATGTATACCTAAGCTGCATGGCAAAGTTGATCAATTCCCATGTAAAGGTTCCATGCCCTTTATTTATAAGATTCCACCATAAAAATACCTTGTACTGTATTTACATTACTAACAAGTTATCCAATTCATTGGTAGAACCACAGACACTTCATATTTGCCTTGTTCTACCCAGTCATCTGGAAGGCCTTACAAAGATCATATGAAATAATCAACTGTCCCACATCCGATGTAAATTTTGAATTCCTTCCAACCTATATGGCTCATCTTTCAGCACTATATAGGACAACATTCTGTTGTGATTCATAGGGGTTTCATTGACTGATTTTCTCCTTGTTTATTTTTAAATGGCTAATTTTTAGAGCAGACCACCAATCCGATCTGAACCCATCTTAGCTTGGAAGTTCTGCTGAAATCGATTCAGTATCATAGTAACACGAAAACCTCCACTGACAGATAAGTGATGCCTGCACCTCAGGAGCTTTGACCTGGAATTGAACTTGCGTCTCCTGCATGAAAGGGAAGAATTCCACGGCTGAACCACACTGGGATCATCAAGCCTTCTCCTTAAGAAAACACCCTAGGTCCCTCCCATCCTTCTTTCAACGACTCAGTGTTCAGGACCCCGTCCTCTCAAGTATGTTGGTTTGCCTGGTGTCTGTTTCCTTTAGCACTAGACTGTGAACTCTTGTTTGTTTTTTTAGACTGTGAACTCTTTTTTTTTTTTTTTTTAAGACTGAGAACTCTTGTAGGCAGAGAAAATATGGTCTTAGTTTTCTGCTCCTCAGTCCTTTATTCCTCCTCTTATGGAAGGAAGTCACCTCATTCTCTCATGTTATAATATGTACCCACATTATAATGTGTGTGCCAGCGGTTAAAATGAAATGACTTCACACCAGAATGGAAAACATGCCAAGTCTTCTAGATGTGTTGTTATTAAATATAACTCTGCTAATGAACCTCATTAATCTCCCAAGATGCCATTTCTTGTTTTCCCAAGGCTCTTTCTTGCTCACGTTGAAGTCACAGATGGTAGATGGTTAGTCTAAACGTTTCTTTTCCTCAAGACCCATATCTGTAAGATTTTATACATTCTACATGACTTTTTTTTTTAACAGTACTGTATAAGGAGTCTGGTGGTGTAGTGGGTTATGGGTTGGGCTGGTAACCTCAAGGGCAGCAGTTTGAAACCACCGGATTAGAAAGAGCCTTTTTACTCCTGTAAAGAGTCACAGTCCTGGACACATACAGGGGCAGCTCCACCCTGTTCTGTAGGGTTGTTATGCAAAATGAACTCACTGGCGGGGAGTTTGTTCTTTTGGACTGTCTATCCATCCATGAATCAACTGGACATTTTTCTCTTCACGAGATTGTAAATGGCATCTTACTCTCTGCTATCCAGTTGATTCCAACTCATAGCGATCCTAAAAGACAGGATAGAACTGCCCTTGGAGCAACTTTGAACTGCCACCCTTGTAGTTAGCAACCTAATTTGTAACCACTATGCCACCAGGACCTCTTTGTAAGGTGACAAAGAAACAACCAAAAATCATCTCTGTGATAGCTGCAGCACTATTTCTAAAATTGACAGCCTGTTTGCAAATCTCTCTTTCTAAGTAAATAGTGGATCTATTTCATAGTTTAGCACCAATAAAGGAGCCCGGGTGGAGTAATGAATGGGTTACTCCAAGAGCTGCTAACCACAAGGTCAGCAGTTAGAAGTCACCAGCTGCTCCCGGGGAGTATGAAATGGCTTTCTACTTCCGTCAACAGTTACAGGCTTCGAAACCCGCAGGCACAGTTCTATGCTGTCCTATAGGGTCCCTATGAGTCAGCATTGATTGGATGGCAGTAAATTTAGTTTGTTTCGTTTGATTGTGCTAAAATCAAATCTTGGGTGGCACCACTGTTGGATTGTTAACCACAGTTTGACAGTTCAAATCCACCAATTGCTCTACAGTAGAAAGATGAGGCTTTCTGGTCTAAGATTTATGGCTTCTGATGAAACATACAGTTTTCTTTTAGTCCTTTAATGCTTTCTACCCCCAACAATCATGATCCCAATTCTACCTTACAAATCTGGCTAGACCCGAGCATGTGCACTGGTATAGATAAGAACTGGAAACACAGGGAATCCAGGACAGATGATCCCCTCAGGACCAGTGGTGAGAGTGGAGATACCAGGAGGGTAAGTGGAAGGCGGGGTAAAAAGAGGGAACCGATCACAAGGATCTACATATAACTCCCTCCCTGGGGGACGGACAACAGAAAAGTGGGTGAGGGGAGACATCGGACAGTGTAAGACATGACAAAATAACAATAATTTATAAATTACCAAGGGTTCGTGAGGGAGGGTGGGTCGGAGAGGGAGGGGAAAATGAAGAGCTGATACCAAGGGCTCAAGCAGAAAGCAAATGTTTTGAGAATGATGATAGCAACAAATGTACAAATGTGCTTGACACAATGGAAGGATAAGAGTTTGTGATAAGAGTTGTATGAGCTCCCAATAAAATGATTTTTTTTTAAAAGGAAAGAAAACAAAAGAGAGACAGAGGGGAAAAACAAGATTTATGGCCTTGGAAAGTAGTCATCACAATTTCCTTTAGCTAGTGAGAAATGATTTCAATTTCCTTGGGATACAGATTTGTGGGTCCTTGGATTTAGGGTAGTTCACAAAGGCCAATGCCTTTAGGTGTCCTTTTGAATCTCCAGCCTTGGGGAAACTGGTTCCTTGGCGTGGCTCTGGAGTCAGACAATGGTCCGCATAGGACTGGTTTGTCCTTGGCATTGTGCTCTTTTGGAAAATTTAGTCAGTTGTAGACTCCAAAGTCTGAATTCAGTCAGTTTCAGATCCAAAAGGTCAGACTGGGAGCTGAGAATATGTTTAGATTAAATCAATAATGATTTTTCAATCGTTCTTCAAGTCAGTGTTGTATGAAATTCCTCCTGACCTCACATTTGCTTCTCATTCTGTTTGACTCTTTTGTTCCCATGACAATGCCAATTATGATTTGGTATAGGAGTGTTTTGAGGTTCTCATGTTCAGATCATTTTGACTCGAGGTGACACAATGATGATGTGGGTTAGAGTTAGATTGCAAGGTCAGCAGTTTGAACCTACCAGTTACTCTGTGGGAGAAACAGGAGGCTGCCTGCTCCTATAAAGATATACAAAGTTTCAGAAACCCTATACAGAGTCCCTATGATTCAAAATTGACTTGTCAGCAGAGCACTTTGGTGTTTTAGTCAAAATGTTACTCCAATTTATAAATCATACATAAAATATGCTTCAATTGATTTCTTTAATTGATATAATGTTTTAATTTTACTTAAAATAACTTTATTAGAAGCGCTTACAGATATCCTAATATTCAATCACATCAAGCAGTGTTGTACAATTGCTACCACAACCAGCTTCAAAACATTTTCTTGAACTCCTTGACATCAGCTCCCTTTTATCCCTTCCCTCCCCATCCATAGCCCCCAGAAACCCTTATTCCATTTTTTGGTTCTATAATAGTTTGTTTTTGTTTTTTTTCCCTTATCATACACAATCCAATATATCCATCACATAAAATCCTGTTCTTCAATCCCACTGAGTGGGGTTATACAGTCATCGATGTTATCAGCTCCCCAGTCCCCTGCTTCGCCCTTTTCTCTTCCCGTATCCTCAGGGAATTATTTTTCTTTTAATAGGAGGTTAACATTGTGTATTCATTGGGTGTTTCTCCTACTTTGGGTCGGCTTCAGCAGGGCTGTTGGTCCTTTCTAATCAGTGGCGTGTCTGCTAGTGGTGGGATGATCTAGGATTGTGTCACTTGTGTTTTGGGATTGGGCCAACAGGACCACATGTTTCTCAACCTCCCTGCAGCTATCCAAGCTGCCAGGGTTCCAAAACAATAGGATAGGACAAACCTCCTGGATCAAGTGCCTTTTAAGTCTCCACCTAGGTTGCATTTGCTAAAATCCAATGGGTCAAAGCAGGTCACATGGGCCAGGAGAGAGCCCTCAGTTTCTCATGGCTGGTGGTGGCCAGGAGTCCTTGAGTGGTGCAGAGGGTTAAACACTTGGGTACTAGCTGTGAGGTTTATGGTATGAAACCACTCAGAGACACTTTGAAAGCCAACCTGGCAATCTGCTTCTGAAGGTCTCATGGAGTCGTTCTATTCAATGGCTATGAAGAGCCAAAAGGATGGTAAGTAGAGGGGAGGGGGAGAATTGGTGGTCACTTTTTTGATGGAAGACAATCGGTACTTTATTACAGCCAATGCAGAAAAGTACATGGAGCCAAGGTGCACACCCCACGACAGAGGGAGCACTGTGGGGGTTAGGAAATGAAAGGAAGCTGCGAAGGAGAAGAGAATGAGAGATGTCGCTGGAAGGGTAGGCAGGGTCCGGGTCATACAGTGCATTCTGGCCAGACTGAATTTGCTCCTTATCTCAGAGTAAGCTGTTGATGTATGAACGCAAGAACTGCCTCCTGAATTGTGTAACGGCTAAATCTTTTAGTACAGTGCCACACACACACACACACACACACACACACACACACACACAATCATGGAACAAAAAAAGGGACAGTTGAGTTCCTCCACCCCATATATGACATGAATGTAATCTAGAAAGCTTCTCCTGAGATATATGCTCTAGATCTAGATGTTGTGTCAACACATGTCAAGGAGACCATCAGCATGAGTGTTCCCAAGTCTTTTCACTACATGGAGGCTTTTCTTCTCTTATGTCATGTCTTCTCCTAGGACACATAGTCTCAGAGAAGAAGAACCGGAGGCCCAGGGAGCTCATGTCTCTACCAGCACCGCGTGCTGACAGCCGTGGGAGAGCTGGGGTTAAGTCCTTTGTCTTGCCTTTCCAAAGAGCTTCCCCTGTACTAGAGTATCTCACTTCCTTTTACGTCTTCTCCTCCTCCTTTTCACTCTCTTGTGAGAATGATGGTTTTTGAAAGGTCTTAAACAGAAGTAAACAAGTTATTTTAAGTGAGTGCCATTCAGTATTTGGGGAAGAAGCAGAGTGTATCATAGAATTTAGTCTATCACTGGGGATAATGTTACGAAAGCTCTGGAAATTATTGTCCCATGTTACAAGGAGTATGTGCACTGACTTTTCTTAAGCTTTGAGGTTCTATTTATATATTGTGAAAACAGCAAGATCTTAATTTGGGTAACAGCGAATACATTTCCATCTGGTTATGACTGGTTAAGAGGGGCCCAGTGGAAGCAGGGTGCATTACCTTTTATTCACTCCTTTTAAGTTTATGTCTGAATACCATAGCTTTCAATACAACTGTTTCATGTCAGTTGTCTTAATGGTGGTACATTGAAATAGTTCTCCTCTTCAGCCAAATACTTAGGCAGTGGTGTGTGTACCTTGGTTTGATTTTGTTTATTGTTCTGAAAAAATTTCTTTTTGTTCAACAAACTCAAAGAACACAACTGTACAGTGAAAGGAACATGATTTGAGTATTCCAAGGATGACAAAGCTACTATTTTGGTTTAGTGTAAATCAAAGATCACAGAATTCTTTGAGGAAGGATTAGAGAGATAGAAAACCACTGTCAGAAGTGTATACATGTAGGTAGAGAAAGTGTCAAGAAGTAATAGCTTCTTATTTTGATATTTTTCTTTAAGAAGGGTTTCTATGATTTTATCACAGTGCTTCTTTATTTACTCTTTTATAGTCGGAGGGGCCTTGGTAGCACTGGTAGATAGGTTTTGGACTGCTAACTACAAGGCTGACAGTTCAAACCCACCCGTGGTTCCACAAGAGAAGGACGAGATCACTTGCTTCAGTAATTTACAGTGACTTATACAGGGTCACTATGAGTCTAAATTAACTTAATGATAGTGGGTTTGGTTTGGTTTTGGTTTCATATACTATGAAAGGAGAATAATTAAATTAACTAAGCACACCCTTTTTAATAGGTTCTGATGTTTCACCACTTGGATTTAAGGTCTGGCTTTGTTACTATCTCAAGCTTTAGCCAACCTTCAAATCACCTTACACGCATGTTCAGACATGACTTTCTAAGCCCTAGCCCCAGAGTTTCTCATTCAGGAGGTCTGACGTGAGGACTGAGAATATACATTTATAACAAGGTCTCAGCTTACTGACGCTGTTGGTCCAGGGGCTACATTTTAAGAACCACCGTCTTAGACTTAGAGTGATGCAACTAAGTGTACATCCCTCTTGGTTTAGCCCAGGTTCCCTCCGTGGGTTGTTAACAGGATTAAGCAGAATACTGGATATTGAGTACTTAGCATGGTACCTGATACAGTAAGCGGTCCACAAAAGTTAACTCCTGTTAAAATGATCAGGAGCCCTGGTTCAGCAGTTTGCTAACCACTGGGCTACAAACCCAAAGGGTGGCCACTGGAACCCATCAACCACTCTGTGGGAGAAAGGGGGACAGGGGCTTTCCTAAGGAACTGACCACCTTGTCAGAGCATGGAGTAGTTTTATTCTGTGCTGCAGGGTTGCTGTGGGAGAAAGACAGGGCTTTCTGCTCCCATAAACAGCCACCACCTCAGAAACTTACAGGGCAGTTGTACCCTGTCTTAGAGGGTCACTGTGAGTTGGCATCGACTGAGACTGAATCACAGTGAATTTGATAGGGTTACTATGAGTCAGAATCACAAATATTATAGGAGTCTGTGTTTCGTTTTCTTGGTTTTTTTTGTATTATAAAAGATCATTTTATTGGGGGCTCGTACAATTCTTATCACAATCCATACATACATCCATTGTGTTAACATATTTGTACATTTGTTGCCATCATCATTCTCAAAAGATTTGCTTTCTACTTGAGCCCTTGATATCAGCTCCTCAGCTCCTCATTTCCCCCCTCCCTCCACACTCCCTCTCCCTCATGAACCTTTAATAATTTATAAATTATTATTATTTTGCCATATCTTACGCTGTCCGACATCTCCTTTCACCCACTTTTCTGTTGTCTGTCCCCCAGGGAGGGGGTTATATTTAGATCCTTGTAATTGGTTCCCTCTTTCCACCCTAACTGCCCACCACCCTACAGGTATTGCCACTCTCATCACTGGTCCCTAAGGGATCATCTGTCCTAGATTCCGTATGTTTCCAATTCCTATCTGTCCCAATGTATATCCTCTGGTCTAGCCAGATTTGTAAGGTAAAATTGGGATCATGATAGTGAGGGGGAGGAAGCATATAAGAACTAGAGGAAAGTTGTATGTTTCATCGTTGCTACCCTGCACCCCCTGACTGGCTTGTCTCCTCCCTGCGACCCTTCTATAATTGGGTGTCCAATTGCCTACAGATGGGCTTTGGGTCTCCACTCTGCACTCAGCCTCATGTACAATGATTTTTGTTCTTGATTCCCGAAACCTGATCCCTTCAACACCCCATGGTCACAGAGGCTGGTGTGTTTCTTCCATGTGGGCTTTGTTACTTCTGAGCTAGATGGCCACTTGTTTATCTTCAAGCCTTTAGGATCCCAGATGCTAGATCTTTTGATAGCTGGGTACCATCAGCTTTCTTCACTACATTTGCTTATGCACACAGTTGTCTTCAGTGATCATATCGGGAAGATGGGCACCCACTGATATTTTTTGTTCTTTGATGTCTGATACCTGGTCGCTTTTATACCTTGTGGTCATTTGGCTTTTGAATTTTATAGATAAAACAAAAGGGGGACTTGTGGAAAGAGAGAGAGCATCTTTAATGCTAGCCCAGACTTTTATATTCTCTGGGACATGCAAGCCCCCTAATTACAGGTGAGAACATACGTCACAGGAAGGGGTTGTGCTATAGTTAATACAGTAATGAGAGGGGGTGGTCTAGGGAAATACATGCAGTAGGAAGAGGAGGGATTGGGAGTATACATGTGACAAGATGGGCGGATCCTAGATTTAGGATGGCAGCTTAATTTTGACCTGTT
The DNA here is from genome assembly GCF_050624435.1 of Tenrec ecaudatus. NCBI lineage: Eukaryota > Metazoa > Chordata > Mammalia > Afrosoricida > Tenrecidae > Tenrec > Tenrec ecaudatus. The sequence continues at coordinate 44,512,486 of NC_134534.1, forward strand.
CTCTGGACCTCCATAGGAACCATTATCAGTAGGATGTAAACCCCACCTACAGGATCCAAGCTCGTGGTCCCAAGCTTCAGGGAGAAGTAATCCATTGTCTACAGCAGCAGGGAGCAGGCCCACCCTGTGGTGTGGGGAGACAGAAGTCTGGCAGGGACTGCCTTCAGGGAAGATGTCTGCAAGCATCTGACCTCCCCCCACACCACTGTATGTTCAGGGGATTGTGTCAAAGGGATGTAGAAACCAATTGAACTAGTTTCCAAAAGATCAAACTGGAAAGAACAATTCGAGCAACAAAAGAAAACAGTATTGGATTAAAAAAATCCCAGGATTATGTTTATATAAGTGATTGATTATGTCCACAAATGGGACAAAGAAGCAAATCTTCCATCTAGCATCCCAAATAATTTATGTAGATACTTTACCTTTAAAGAGGTAGATTGCAATTTTCCTTCCCAAGAGCTTAGTATGGAAAGAGGGGAAAACACTAATTTTACATTGGAGAACCTTGACAAACACTACCTCAGCAAGGTGGCCAGGGTCAGCATCAAAGTGAAGTGTGATGTCACTGATACAGGATGGTTGATGTCAACTTTTGGTTTTCCTTCCCAAACCCCACCTCATGACCCCCTCATGTGTGAGGACCCATGCCTGGGGATCTTCAAGGCTGTGACCTCTCAGGAGCAGGTCACCAGGACTGTATCTCTGAGTAAGTCCAAGCCACCATCTTTTTGGTGAGTAGTGCTTTAACCATTTGTACCACCATGGGTTCCTTCCCCACACCCGTAATCTCTGTGTAATCATGAAAAAAATGGCCATGGAGATGACATATTTACAAAATATCTGACCAACACTCTCCAAACTATTGGGGGTCATCAGCAGTAAGGAAAGTGAGAGATACTGTCACAGCCTCAGGAGCTTACATCACCACTTGTCTGTCTGTCTGTTGCATGTGGTTGGTGGCTTGTATGTTGCTGCCATCGATGTCACTAGTATTTCAAATACCAGCAGGATCACTAAAAGTGAACACGTTCCAGCAAAGCTTCCAGACTAAGAACAGACAATGAAGAGGAACAGGCTGTCCACTTGAGAGGAATTAGCCACGGACAACCCTATGGACAGCATCACACCACGTCAGTTACTGGACACCTCAGGGCAGAAGCAGAACATTGCCAGAGATAGTACCAGAAGATGAGCCCCTCAAGTCAGAAGGCACTCAAAACACGACTGAGGAAGAGCTGCCGTCTCAAAGCAGAGTTAACCATAATGACACAGATGGCGAAAGCCTACGGCGGTAAAGCTTTCAGGACCTTCATTTACCGATGGAGCACAACTCAAAATGAGATGAAACAGCCGCAGGCACCAATTAATAATTGGAATTTGGAATGAGTAAGTATGAACCTAGGAAAACTGAAGGTTGTTACAAATGAAATGGAACACATAAAGATCGATATCCCAGGCATTAGTGCGCCAAAAATCCACTAGGGTTGGCCATTTTGAATGAGAAAATCATATGGTTTACAATGCTGGGAATGACACACTTAAGAGGAATGGCATAGCATTCATCATCAAAGAAGGACATTTCAAGATCCCTCTATCTTGAACTGTAATGCTGTCTGTGAAAGGATCCTATCTATCTATATAAGGAAATCCAATCACTACAACTATTTATGCTTTAATCACTAAAGTTAGTGATGCAGAACTTGGAGAATTCTACCATTATCTTCAGTCTGGAATTGATGCAAACATGCAATCAAGATGTACTGATAACTATTAGTGAGAGGAATGCAAAAATTAGAAACAAAGAGGAAAGAACAGTCACTGGAAAATATAATTTTGGTGATACAAATGAAGTTGGAGGTTGCATGATAGAATTTTGCAAGACCAATGACTTCTTCATCAAAAACATCTTATTTCAACAATACAAAAGGTAACTATACAGCCAGGGTGCAGTTTAGCATGGAAGAAACACACATTCCTTTATTTCTTTAATGCTTCCCCCACCCCCATCATGACCCCAGTTCTATCTTACAAATCTGGCTAGACCAGAGCATGCATACTGGTACAGATAAGAGCTCTTGAGATGCAGAATCCAGGAGGGATAAACCCCTTAAGACCAATAATGAGAGTAGCAATACCATGAGGGTAGAGGGAAGGTGTGGGGAGAAGGGGAAGAGAAGGGGAACCAATTACAATGATCGACATACACCCTCCCTCCCCAGGGGGATGAGCAACAGAAACATGGGTGAAGGGAGACAGTGGATGCAATGATCGACATACACCCTCCCTCCCCAGGGGGATGAGCAACAGAAACATGGGTGAAGGAAGACAGTGGATGGTGTAAAATATGAAAATAAAAATAATTTATAAATTATCAAAGGTTCATGAGGATGGGAGAGTGGGGGAGGGAGGGGAATAAAGACCTGATACCAAGGGCTCAAGTAGAAAGAAAATGTTTTTGAAATGATGATGGCAACATATGTACCAATGTGCTTGATACAATTGATGTATGGATTGTTATGAGAGTTATAAGAGCCCCCAATAAAATGATCTATTCATTTTTTTAAAAGGTGACTATACACATGGACTCCTTCAGATGGAATACTAAAATAAAATTGACTACATCTCTGGGAAGAGATGATGGAGAAGCTCAATATCAGTAGCTAAAACCAGTCCAGGGATGACTGTGGAGCAGACCATCAATTGCTCCCATGTAAGATCAGGTTGACGTTGAAGGAACTGAAAAAAAAAATCCATGACAGCCAAAGTACGACTTTTAAGATATCCACCCAATATTGAGAACATCCGAAGAAAAGATTTGATGTATTGAACCCTAATGATAGAATCCTGATGAGCTGTGGATGACAACAAGAACATCCTACATGAAGAAAGCAAAAGGTCATTAGAAAGACAGGAAAGAAGATGCTTTGAGAAGAATGAGATTCCAGAGCACTTCATTGTGCTCACAGGGAAGCTGTACATGGGTCAAGAAGCAGGGGCATGAACAGCAGGGCATACTGCATGTTTTAAAATCAAGAAAGGTATGCATCAGAGTTGTATCTTCTCAGCATACTTGTTCAATCTCTATGCTGAATAAATCATCAGAGAAGCTGGATTATATGAAGAAAATGTGGCATCAGGATTGGAGGAAGGCTTATTAACAACCTACAATATGCAGATGACACAACCTTGCTTGCTGCAAGCAAGAACTTGAAGCACTTGCTGATGAAGATCAAGGATCGAAGCAAGCCTTCAGTATGAATTATAACTCAATGGAAAGAAAACCAAAACCCTTACAACTGAACCAATGGGTAGTATCCTGATAAATGGAGAATAGGTTTGAAGTCGTCAATAATTTTGTCTTGCTTAGATCCACAATCAATGCTCAAGGAAGCCTCAGTCAAGAGATCAACAGATGGAGTGCATTAGGTAACTCTGCTCCTCAATATCTCATTAAAGTGTTGACGAGCAAGGATGCTACTTTGAGGACAAAGATATGCCTGATGCAAACCATGGTATTTTCAGTGGGTTCATAGGCATGTGAAAGTTAGACACTGAATAAGAAACATTGAAGAAAAATAAGAGAAATGCATTTGAATGATGGTGTTGGCAAAGAATATTGAAAGTACCATGGACTATCAAAAGAACAAATCTGTCTTAGAAGTACAGCCACAGTTCTCCTTAGAGGCAAGGATGATGAAACTTTGTTTCAGGGGAGTCAGTCCCTGAAGAAGGAAATCATGTTTGGTAAAGTAGAGGAGGCAGCAACAAACTAGGAAGACCCTCAGTGAGATGAATTGACACAGTGGCTGCAACGATGGGCCCAAACGTAAGAACACTCGTGCGGATGACTCGGAAGCGGGCAGTATTTTCTTCCATTTAACCGACCCAGATGGTACCTAAAAACAAGGGACTCGAGGGAAACCCTAGTGGCATCCTGGTTATGAGCCGGGCTGCCAACGAGGTCAGCAGTTTGAAGCCACTAACCACTCCTCGGGAGCAGGACGAGGTTTTCTGCTCCCTTAAGTCTTGGGAACCCACCGGGGCAGTTCTACCCTGTCCTATCGGGTTCCAGTGGCGTTGTGTTAGAAGTGACTCCATGGCAGTGAGTTGGGTTGTAAGGTGTTTAGGAGATATGACTCAAATGTAACACAGAGTTCTGGATGGGAACTTAGATAGAAAAAGGTCATTGGATGACCATGAAAGAAATCTGAATCAAGTGTGGAAAGACATTTGACTTTTTAGGGGGAAAAAAAAATGGGTACATGCTGCTTATCAAACTTTCCATAACACAGAGAAGCTTAATGAAGAGAGAGAAAAAAACAAAATGAAGCCAGCCAATAGCATCAGGAAGAAATCCCATAAGTGGGTGACTTTAATAAACAGAAGTCTATTGACTCTCAGTGTAGAAGGTGAGACACTGAATTCACAGCATAACTACATGCTGATCATCACACACTCCACAACATGGAGAGCATAATGGTTATCAGTATTGTTAATAGATTATGAGTTCTCTCCCCTGGCCCCTCTCTTTGTACATCAGAATTGACTCGATGGCAGCAGTATACACACACCCATGGAACATTTTTATGTAAATAAAACACAGGAAGATAAACAATTTTATAACATTGGGACTTGTTTGTGTGTGTGTGTTTCCTTTCGGTTCACTCTTGGCAATCTTTAATTAAAAGAAGATTTTGAAATATATTAAACTCAAAGAAAATAAGACACTTATTGATACGTAAGTGTTTACCAAATAGATTTTATCTTATTTGCTTCAGATATTTTTGGTAAAATTCCAGAAAACTTAAAATGGAATCCATTCATCTTGTTCTCTCTCCTTTAAACAAGTTGTTTTTATGATAATCACTATCTTTAAGGTGATAAGTATTCTTTTCATACCAGATTTTATGCTTCTGCTTTATGTGAACATGCCCATTAATGATATAATACTTTTTGTATTTTAAAACTTTGTATAACTGGTAAAATATTTTATATGCCCTTTTGAAATGTATTATAAAAAGCATCGTTTAGAGATAAGCATGTTGTTACATTCAGCACTGTTATTTAGTGCTGTGTAGTTTCTATTGTGTGACGAAGTCAGTCACATTAGCTGCATTCTTTCAGTGATTGTTGGTTGCTTTTCATTTTATTCTATTTTTTAAAATGCTGCAATGCATATGTACCTGGTTTTCCTTAGTATTTACATAAAATTATTTGTTCTTTCATGGTTTTGCCATAACTTTTATGGAACAGAAGTGTTTTTTTTTTCTTTTTTTACATTTTATTAGGGACTCATACAACTCCTACCAGAATCCATACATATACATACATCAATTGTATAAAGCACATCCATACATTCCCTGCCCCAATCATTCTCAAGGCATTTGCTCTCCACTTAAGCCCCTTGCATCAGGTCCTCTTTTTTTCCCCTCCCTCCCCGCTCCCCCCTCCCTCATGTGCCCTTGGTAATTTATACATCGTTATTTTGTCATATCTTGCCCTATCCGGAGTCTCCCTCCCCCCCTTCTCTGCTGTCCCCCTCCCAGGGAAGAGGTCACATGTGGATCCTTGTAATCAGTTCCCCCTTTCCAACCCACTCACCCTCCACTCTCCCAGCATCGTCCCTCACACCCTTGGTCCTGAAGGTATCATCCACCCTGGATTCCCTGTACCTCCAGCCCTCATATGTACCAGTGTACAGCCTCTGTCCTATCCAGGCCTGCAAGGTAGAATTCGGATCATGGTAGTTGGGGGGAGGAAGCATCCAGGATCTGGGGGAAAGCTGTGTTCTTCATCGGTACTACCTCGCACCCTAATTAACCCCTCTCCTCTCCTAAACGCCTCTATGAGGGGATCTCCATTGGCCGACACTTGGGCCTTGGGTCTCCACTCTGCATTTAATTTTAGGTCTTTAGTTGGAATTTAGGAGCCCTGGTGGCTTAGGGGTTATACATTGGGCTGCGATCCGCAAGGTCAGCAAGTGGCAATCACTAGCTGCTCAGAGGGAGGAAGGCAGGGCTTTCTATTCCTGTTAGGAGTTACAGTTACATGGGCAGTTCTAACTTGTCCTATAGGGTCACTGTGAATTGGCATCGACTTCAAAGCAGCGAGTTTGCATCAGAATTTATGTTATGTATGTTGTGAGATAAGGATCTAACCTTTTACTTTTCACATGTATGCAAGTTGTTTGGTTAAATTTTCCCCACTTATTTTTAACAGTACTTCTGCCATATACCAATTTCCCATAAATAGTTGACTACGTTCTTTTTTGGTATTTGTTTTTTAATCATTTTATTGAGGGCTCATAGAACTCGTATCACAATCCATACACACATCAATTGTATAAAGTACATTTGTACTTTTGTTACCCTCATCCTTCTCAAAACATTTGTTCTCCATGTAAGCATCTGGCATCAGCTCCTCATTTTCTCCCCTCCCTCCCCACTCCCCTCTCCCTTGATAATTTATAAATTATCATTTTGTCATATCTTGCCCTGTTCGACGTCTCCCTTCACCCACTTTTCTGTTGTCTGTCCCCCAGGGAGAAGGTTATATGCAGATCCCTGTAATTGGTTCCTCCTTTCTACCCCACCCTCCCTTGAACCTCCCGGTATTACCACTATCACCACTGGTCCTGAAGGGATAATCTGTCCTGGATTCCCTGTGTTCCCAGTTCCTATCTGTACCAGTGTATATCCTCTGGTCTAGCCTGTTTTGTAAGGTAGAATTGGGATCATGATAGTGGGTGGAGAGGAAGCATTTAGGAAGTAGAGGAAAGTTATATGTTTCCTCATTGCTACACTGTACCCTGACTGGCTCATTTTTTCCCTGTGACCCTTCCATAAGGGGATGTCCAGTTGCCTACAGATGGGCTTTGGGTCTCCACCCCACACTTTCCCCTCATTGCCAATGATATGATTTTTTGAACTTGGTTGTCTGATACCTCATCCCTTAGACACCTCATGGTCAAACAGACTGGTGTGCTTCTTCCATGTGGACTTTTTTCCTTCTGAGCGAGATGGCTGCTTGTTTACCTTCAAGCCTTTAAGACCTCAGACGCTATATCTTTTGATAACTGGGCACCATCAGGTTTCTTCACCACATTTGCTTATGCACCCATTTTTCTTCAGTGATTGTATCAGGTAGGTGAGCAGACAATGATATGATTTTTTTATTCTTTGATGCCTGATAACTGATCCCTTTGGCACATTGTGATCATGCTGGCTGGTGTGTTTCTTCCATGTGGGTTTTGTTGCTTCTGAGCTAGATGGCCATTTGTTTACCTTCAAGTCTTTAAGACCCTAGATGCTATATCTTTTGATAGCCGGGCTCCATCAGCTTTCCGTACCACATTTGCTTATGCACCCGCTTTGTCTTTAGTGATCATGTTGGGATGGTGAGCATCATGGAATGCCAGTTTAATAGAACAAAGTATTCTTGCATTGAGGGAGTACTTGAGTGGAGGGAGGCCCAATGTCCATCTGCTACCTTAGTACTAAACCTATAAATATTTGCACATAGATCTATTTCCCCATCCTCATATATAAATATATTTGCATATATACATGTCTTTATCTAGACCTCTATAAATGCCCTTTGCCTCCCAGCTCTTTCCTCTATTTCCTTTGATTTTCCTCCTGCCCCACTATCATGCTCAGCCTTCATTTGGGTTACAGTAATTCCTCTTGATTACATTACCTTTGTTCACACCCTACCAGGTCTCCTACACCATCCTCACCTCCTATTTGCATCACTTTTGTTCTCTTGTCCCTGAGTTTGTTAACACCACTTTCTTTCCCCTCGTCTCCCCCTCTTTCATGTTCCCCCACAACTGTCAGTCCTGTTGTTTTCTCCTCCAGATTGTACATCCAGCTTATTTTATTTAGACAGACCTGCGGACATAATAACACACACAAAAACAACCCAAGCAACAAAAGAAAAGAACAACAAAAAGCCAATGATAAACAAAACAAAACACAAGAAAGAAAAGCTTGTAATTAGTTCAAGGACTGTTTGTTGGCCTTTAGCAGTGTTTTCTGGTCGAGTCTGATGGGGTGCCAAGTCCTGGCCCCCAAATATATTTTTGGTATTCCCTGGGGACTTTGTTGCTTTGTTTCCCTTGCTGTTCTGTTGCACGCCCTTAGTGTTTTGTCTTGGTGTGGTGGGATCAGAACGGGCGCAATTCCCACACTGTGTCTCCAGTGTTGTTCCCTATAGGGCTATGGATCAGTGAGGGATGTCGTGTCTCATAGTGGGGCTGGCCATGTGATCCTTGCTGTGTACTGGCTGCTCTAATCGGGAACATCATCATCAAGGCCTGGTGGGCCAGGGTGTGCTCCACTCTCTCTTCCTCCCCCTTCATTTGTTCCCATGTGCTCTGATCAGATATGTCTCTCTCCCTGAGCTGCAGATTCAGTGCTGTCCTCTGAAATAAATTCTTCTGGTGGGAGGGGAAGCTGTCCATGAAGTTGGGATTGGGGCCAGTCCCTCAGACCTCTCCACTGGTTCCCTACTCCATGCCAGCATGTTGCATTCATATCTTGGAGCACCGGGTTAAAGTCTGTTCCCTCTTTCCCTGTGGAGATAGAAATAATACCCTCCCCTTGGGTGAGTTAATGCCCTGTGATTCTGCTATCCATTTCTTTTTATTCCACCTGCCCTCCTTTTTAGTGGGCTATCATATGTATCGCTGGATTTGGTCTGGTCCCTGCTATACTACCTGGTCCTTTCTCCAGGAATGTTTCTATGCAGTAGCTTTTTCCCCATGCCCTTTTGCATTTTTTTAAGCTTACCTCAGCAGACTCATATTGTACTTGTCCTTTTGTGCTTGGCTTACTTCGCTTAGCATGATTGCCCCCAGTTCTTCCCATGCGGTGATGTGGTTCATACGTTGATCACTGCTTTTTAGTGATGTGTAATACTCCATTCAGCTCCCTGTTATTTTTTTCTTGGTTGCACTAAGGCCTCTAGGTGTACTTGCTTAATTTATTTTATATATCAAAGGATATATATTTTCCTCTTGTTTATTTATTTATCCAACAGTTTTATTGGCAAATAATTTACATATTATACAATTCAATAATTCAAGCGTTCAAACATTCAATCATATCAAGGTTATTGAACAGTGACCACCACAGTGATCTTAGAGCATCCCTCCTCACCCAACTGGATGAATCACCTTTAACACGAGTTATGCAATCACGATCAGTTCTAGTACTCCCTCTCTCCTACTGCTTTCATTAGTCAGATCTCAAATCCCCTTTCCTTCCTATCCCACACCCCATACAACCCCTGTGTCAGTTCTTCTCATTATGTATCCACTGCTGCGCTCCACAGCTGGGATATTCACTCAAGATGCAACCCAATCTTGCAGATTGTATTCTGTCTTATAAACCTAACTGCTGTTAAGCCTACCTCATTAAAATCATATAGGTTAGGATTTATAACACATGGGATAACCACATCAGATCACAAAGTGGAGGATAATTGCATAATACTGAGACTCATGATTGATGGCCACGATAATGACCAATTCAAGTTTCTACATATGTAACTCAGTGACCTTGATTACATTCTTTGAGTTGTGTAACCATCTCACTCTCCTTATCCGTGTGTTCCTTTCTTCGTAACATGAACTCACTGCTCCTAAGGTTCCTATCTAATTCTTCCAATTGCTGTTTTAATTTGATCCCATGTGGATAGTTCCTAAAAGAGCAAAGTATTCAGGAGAGAACTTTTTAAGAAACTTTTGTTGTTAGGTGCCATAAAGCTGGTTCCAACCCATAGCTACCCTGTGCCGTCCTCACAATGCTTCCTATGCTTGAGCTCAATGTTGCAGCCACTGTGTCAATCCGTCTCATTGAGGGACTTTTTTTTCTTCCCACTGCTCCCCTTCTTTACCAAGTCTGATGTCTTTCTCTAGGCACTAATCTCCCATGATAGCATGTCCAAAGTACATGAGATGAAGTCTTGACATCCTTTACTTATTAGTTAAGCTTAATTACAGTATTGCTCATTTTAAAGAAAACCTCAAGGGATGGATGGATGGATTTATATATATATTTTAAAATTTAAGAATTATCTCAGTGTAATAGTTTGAGAGGTTCAGCTATCCTCCAAGTCTGGATTCCATGAAAATTAGAAAATCTGTTCTACAACCTTCACCCTCATTTTTCAAAATTATTCTATAAAAATATTTCATTAAAATGCTCAGTAATCATATTGAGGCACCATTGAGTTTTTGGTCTCATGACACAGGAGGCAGTTCATAGGAGTAAGTAGTCATATATTCCATGCTCTCCTTATCTTCTTGGCTCTCCTTCTTCCTGTATTGCTCCAGCAGAATAGAAACCAATTATTATGCCTTGGAAGGCTACTCACAAGTTCTTAAGGCCCGAGGTCACACAAAAAAATACTCACTGCCATTGAGTCAATTCTGACTCATGGAGACCCTAGAGAGTAGAACTGTGCCTGTGGGTTTTGGAGATTAAATCTTCATGGGAGTAGAGAGTCTCATCTTTCTTCCTTGTGGATCATTTGGTGTTTTTGAACACCTGACTTTTGGTCAGCAACCCAATGTGTAACTCACTAGGCTTCACCACAAACTACGAGGTAGAACAGAGGCATTCAACACAGTATTAGCCCCCCCCCCACCACTATGATGACCCCAGTTCTCCCTTACAAATCCGGCTAGACCAGAGCATGTACATGGGTACAGGTAAGAGTTGGAAACACAGGGAATCCAGGACAGATAACTCCCTCAGAACTGATATTGAGAGTAGTGATACCAGGAGTCTAAGAGGAAGGTCGGGAGGGGGGTGGGGGAAGAGAGAAGGGGGAAGCAATCACAATGATCTACATATAATCCCTTCCCAGGGGATTGGACAGCAGAAAAGTAGGTGAAGGGAGACATCAGTCAGTGTAAGAGATGAGAAAGTAATAATTTATAAATTATCAAGAATTAATGAGGGAGGGAGGGAAAAAACGAGGATCTGATACCAAGGAATCAACTAGAAAGCAAATGTTTTGAGAATAATGATGGTAAAAAATGTACAAATGTGCTTGACACAATGGAAGCATGTATGGATTGTGATAAGAATTGTACGAGCCCCCAATAAAATTATTTTAAAAAGCCAAAACTTTATTATGCCAGTGAAGAGGGAAATGCCATGAGATTGTGACCTTAAACATTCATGTCAATCAAATTCCGTGAAGCATTTGGTTGAACATAAGCACCCTTAACAGCTTTTCTCTCTGTCTTTCTTATCATTGTAAACATATCTATCACACAACTTCTTACAGATGTGAAACTCATTGATACAAATTATAATGATTGGCTATGTAATTCTGTCCTTAAGTAGGGTAATTTTTCACATTGTTTAACTTACATTGCTTTGGATTGAGGTGAAGGGGATCATTTATTTATTTACTTTAAATCATTTTATTGGGGGCCCATACAACTCATCACAATCCATACATCCACCCATTGTGCCATGCACTTTATGTACATTTGTTTCCCTCATTATTCTCAAAACATTTCCTTTCTACTTGAGCCCTTGGTATCAGCTACTCATTTTCATTTCCCCCCTCCCTCCCTGCTTCCCCTACCCTATGAACCCTTGATAATTTAGAAAATATTACTGTTTTGTCATATCTTACACTGTGTGATGTTGCCCTTCACCCACTTCTCCACTGTCCATCCTCCCTGGGAGGAGGTTATAAGTAGAGCCTTGTAATCTGTTTCTGCTTCCTCCCTCACCTTCCCTCCACCCTCCCGGTATTGCCACTCTCACCACTAGTTCTGAGGGATTCATCTGTCCTGAATTCCCTGTGTTTCCAGTTCCTATCTGTGCCAGTGTATATCCTCCAGTCAAGCTAGATTTGTAAGGTAGAATTGGGATCATGATAGGGGGGAGGGCGAAGTAGGTGGAAGCATTCAAGAACTAGAGAAAAGACTTCTGGGAAGATGGTGACTGAGTAATATATACCAGAGGGACACTGCAGAAATCAGCCTAGGAGAGTTCCTTAGAGGGAAATTCAACATTGCTGGATCAGAGGAGGGAAATCATAAAGATAAGTAGGCACAGACCCACAAGGTTTTGAGGGGCTGAGTGCTTTTGACTTACCACAGTGGAGGTTGGCTAAGGCTTGACTTTAGCCCTTCCACTGTCTTTGCTGAGTAGGGACTATTTGGAGCCAGCACAGGGGCTTTATTTCAAGACAGCCACAGCTTGCCCCTGCCTTGGGGCAGGGACTAAACCCTTGTGGCTCCATGGGTAGGGATGGGGGTCAGTTACATTGTTACTTTCGTTCCCCTCCCTTCTCTCTATTCCCCCCACAGCAGTATCAGTGGGCTTACATTTTTTTTTGCTCCTCTTTGTCTCTTTCCTGTTCTCTCACACTCCATTGTAACCCTCCAGACCACTCCCTTTAGCCTAGGGCACTTATGCCTGCCCCACACCCAGGTAGGTGAGCTCCACCCTGTGCAGCTAGGCTGTGGCTGGGAAAAGCCCTGCTGACCTCCACCACAGGATACTTTGCCTAACTTCTTACAGGGAAATTTCTTATTGTGTGGCTGTGGGGAGATCCTACTTTTCCTCTGGCGTCCCACATGACCAAGGGAACTTCCTCCTACCTACCTTTGTGCCTCACAAGACCTAAGGCAGCTTGGCCAACATGCTCAACATTCCAAGCTGCTGCAGGAACCTCTGCCCAACCTCTGCAACAGCAAAGCAGGCAACCCATTAGCTTTCTGGGGCACTAGCCTTAGAGGGAAGCCACAAGAGGATAAAGTGGTAGGTTAATTCCATAGTGAAATTATCTGTAGGCAGTTTGATGAAGCATTTCTACAAGTCTCCCAGAGATAGCGAGTGCTCTTTGACTCCCTGGAAAATTGCACCTGGCTCCTCTAAAACAACACAACGCAAACAGCCATCAGCCCCAATAGCCTCCATGAAAAAACAGGAGAAACAAAAGGGAATGGCAGAAGATGTCCTGAACATAATGACAAGCATAGAAGAAGCAGACATTGAGCTGCCACAAAAAGAAATTTTCAGAATGCTACTTGGAGTCATACAGGATATGAGGGAAACAATACAGAAAAAGGATGAAATGATAGAGGAGATAAAGTTCACACACCAAAGGGAAATACAAGAGCTTAGGGAGGAGATAACAAAACTAGTAGCAGACACATGAACCTCGAGAATTGACTAGAGGAAGCAGAGAGCCGCACCAGTGACTTGGAAGACAGCCAAGCAGACATTAACAAACGCCAACAAAAATTTAACAAGATGATCAGAAAAGCTGAAGAAAACACAAGAACTATTTCTGATGCTATGAAGCAGAACAACATTAGAATTATTGGCTTACCTGAGGAAGACACAACAAAGAAGTCATCTCCAACAATATTAAGAGAATTCTTAGAGGAAAACTCGTAAAGCTTAATGAATGAAAACAAGGTAACCATTCTGAAAGTAACTGAAAGAACACCAGCTATACAGAATCCCATGAAGAAGTCACCAAGGCACATAGTACTTAAACTATGCAACTTTGAGGAAAAGGAGAAAATAATGAAAGCAGCTAAGGAAAAACAAGCAGTTACATATAAAGGTACCCAAATAAGAATCTGTTTAGACCTATCACCAGAAACTATGAAGAAGAGGAGAGAGTGGAGTAATATATTCCAAAAATTGAAGGAAAACAACACAAACCCAAGAATACTCTATCAGGCCAAATTATGGATCAAGATAGATGGAAAACTCAAAGACTATGTTAGAAGAAACCCATCCCTGTAAAATATCCTTGCCAACTCAGTATGGGCAGAAGAACAACAATCACCAAGCATAAATAAGAGACTGCCACATAGAACAACCTCACCCAGAGGGCAACAAAGAGAAAACAGACCCCAAGATAGCATTGGCTTAAGGATGGAAAGAAGTCAAGAACTATACACACACACAACACACTAATAAGAAAGGAAGGTAGAAAAACACCCAACACAAAAGGTATAAGATAACATCACAGAGTCCGCAGATGGAGATAATAACCCTGAACATTAATGGCCTGAACTCAGACATTAAAAGACGGAGGCTAGCAGACTGTCTGCTGCCTACAGGAGAAACATCTCAAGGCTACAGACAAAATAGTCTGAGAATGGCATACCAAGCAAACAGAAATTAAAAAAAGCGGGTGTTGCAATCCTAATCTTGGATAAAATTCACCTCAAAATGCAAACCATAAAAAGAGATAAGGAGGGATACTATAAAATGCTCAAGGGAATGAAGAACCACTAAGCATTGGGAACATATATTCCTATTACCCGAATGGGAGACTCGCTGAATACCACAACCAAACACTCCAAAAGATGAAAAACGAAATCACAACCTCAACAATTATAGTGGGTAACTTCAATACACTGCTCTCTGAGAAAGATAGATCACAGGGAAAGAAACTCAACAAGGAAGCTAGAGATCTAAGCACTACAATTAAACAATTGGACTTGATATTTACAAAGCTTTTCATCTAAATACAAAACATTCACATTCTCCTCAAGTCCACATGGCACATATTCAAAGATAGACCACATGCTGGGGTATAAGGTAAATTTACATAAATTTAAGCACATTGAAATAATACAGACCTCTCTCTCTGACCACTGTGCCATAAGACTGGAAATCAACAAAAAGTAGACCAAGAAAATAAGAGCAAATAATTGGAGAATGAATAACTCTCTACTGCAAAAGGAGTGCATACTGGTGCAGATCAGAGATGAAATCAGGAAATTTCTAGAAACCAACGAAAATGAGCACACGACGTACCAAAACTTATGGGACACAGCAAAGGCAGTCATCAGAGGAAGGTTCATAGCAATACAAGCACACCTAAGAAAGGAAGAGAGAATCATGATGGATACGCTGACACAAAATTTAGAAGAACTAGAGCTGAGTCAGCAGGACAACCCTACTAATAGCAAAAGAAAAGAAATTATAAAAATCAGGGCTGAGATTCAGGAGAGGGAAAATAAAAAAACTATGGAAAAAATTAATATTGTTAAAAGTTGGTTCTTTGAAAGGATAAACAGGATCGATAGACCATTGGCAAACCTAACCAAAGAAAGGAGGGAACAAATCTCAATAGCAAGAATAAGGGATGAAAGAGGGGTCATTACCACAGACCCTAATGAAATCAAAAGGATAGTTACACAGTACTATGAAGGATTGTACTCCAATGAATTCAACAATTTGGAAGACATGGACAAATTCCTGGAAAAACAAAACCTCCCTAGACTATCCTCGGTGGACATCAAGAAGCTCAACAGACCCATAGCAATAGAAGAAATAGCAAAGGTTATCAAGGGATTACCAACAAAAAAATCCCCTGGACCAGATGGCTGCACTGGAGAATTCTACCAAACATTCAGGGAAGAACTAATACCAATCCTACACAAACTTTTCCAGAACATAGAAAAAGATGGCAAACTCCCAAACTCCTTCTATGAAGCTAGTATAACTCTGATACCCAAACCGGGCAAGGATCCCACAAGAATCGAGAACTACAGACCAATATCCCTAATGAACATCGATGGAAATATCCTTAGCAAAATGCTAGCTAATATAATACAAAAGTATATAAAACAAATAATTTACCATGACCAAGTGGGATTCATACCAGGCATGGTTCAACATACGAAAGACCATTTGTATTATTCACTACATTGACAGGAAAAACTATAAGATTCACATGATTATATTGATAGATGCAGAAACAATATATGACAACACCCAACACCAATTCCTGTTTAAGACACTTGATAAGATAGGAATGGAAGGAAAATTCCTCAAGACAATACAAGCTATATATGAAAAACCAACAGCCAAAGTGGTAGTCAATGGAGAAAAGACTAACACAATCCCACTGAAAAAGGGGACCAGACAAGGATGTCCCTTGTTCCCGTGCTTAATTAATATTATACTGGAGGTTTTAGCTAATAACATAAGGCAAAGAAAACACATCAAAGGTATTCGTCTGTGGAAGGAAGAGGTGAAACTCTTGTTATTTGAAGATGATATGATTTTATATGTGGAAAATCCCAAAAGTTCCACAAGGGGACTACTGGAAGCAATAGAGGAGTTTGGCAGAGTGACAGGATGAAAGATCAACAAGCAGAAGTTCATCGGACTGTTATACATATTGGATAAGACCACAGAAGGGGAAATCAAAGGTGGTACCCTTCACAATAGCCAAACACAAATTGAAATATCCAGGGATATACCTGACTAAAAGTACAAAAGTTCTATATGGGGAAAACTACAGAACACTATTACAAGAAACCAAGAGTGACCTCAACAAATGGGGGACTATCCCATGCTCGTGAATTGGAAGACTCAGTATAGTAAACATGTCAGTTCTGCCTAAGGCACTACATAAGTTTAATGCAATCCCGATACAATTACCCTCATCTTTTTTCAAAGAAATGGGAAAACCGATGACCAGCTTCATATAGAGAGGGAAGTAGCCCAGATTTAGCAGAAAACTCCTCAAGGAGAAGGACACAGTGGGAGGGCTTTCTTTACCTGACTTTAACACATACTGTACGGCCACATTTGTCAAAACCACATGGTATTGGTACAATGACAGATACTCAGACCAATGGAAAAGAACTGAAAACCCAGAAATAAAAGCATCAGCATACACACAGCTGATCTTTGACAAGGGCCCCAAAAAGATCCAATGGGAAGCAGATGTACTCTTTAACAAGTGGTGCTGGAAAAAATGGATATTTACTTGCAGAAAAAATGAAGCAAGACCCTAATCTCACTCCATGCACAAGAATCAACTCAAGGTGGATCACAGACCTTGAATTTAACCCCCAAACTATTAGGACCATCAATGAGGGAATTGGGACCAACCTGAGAACTTTGGCACAGGAAATACATATGCTATCAGAAATAGGGAAGGACACAAACACGGAGGAGGCACAAATGGACAAATGGGACATACTGAAGATAAAACAATGTGTACATCAAGAGAGAAATAAGAGATTCCACAGACTGTGAAAACAACCTTAGCAATGACACATCAGACAAAGGCCTTATTACTAAAATCTACAATAATCTGCTAGCTTCCAAAGAGAAAAAAAATGAATTGCCCACTGAGGAGGTGAGCAAAGTACCCGAACAAAAGTTTCACAGGGGCAGAAATCCGAATTGCCAAGAAACTTATGAGAAAATGTTCCCGATCTTTAGCCATAAGAGAAATGCAAATCTAAACAACAATGAGGTACCACCTAACACCCTCAGAGATAGCCCAATTCAAAAAAATCAGAAAGCAACAAGTGTTGGAGGGTCTCTGGGAAGACAGGAACTCTCATTCACTGCTGGTGGACCTGTAAGTATGTACAGCCACTACGGAAATCGATCTGGCGATATCTAAAACAGATGGAAATAGAGTTACCATATGACCCAGCAATCCCCCTACTGGACATATACCCAGAAGAGACAAGAAACAAAATAAGGCCAGACATCTGTGCTCCAATGTTCATTTTGGCACAGTTCACAATTGCAAGGAGTTGGAAACAACCCATATTTCCATCAATTGATGATTGATTTAAAAAGCTGTGGTACATACATATAATGGAGTACTACGCATTACTAAAAAGCAGTGATCAATGTAGGAAGCACACCACCGCATGGCAAGAACTGGAACAAATCATGCTAAGCAAAGTAAGTCAAGCATAAAAGGACAAGTACAACATGAGTCTGCTGAGGTAAGCTTTTAAAAAAAATGCTAAAGGAGTATAGGGAGAAAGCTACTGCATAGAAACATTCCTGGGTGAGGACCAGGTAGTATGGCAGGGCCCAGACCAAATCCAGGGATACATATGGTAATCAACTAAAAAAGAGGTGGGGAAAGGAAAAAATATTAAAAAGAAATGGGTAGGGGGGCACAGGGCACTAATCCACCCAAGGGAAGGGTATTGTTTATATCTCCACAGGGAAAGAGGGACCAGACTTCAACCCAGTGTTCCAAGATGTGAATACAACATGCAGGTATGGAGTAGGGAACCAGTGGAGAGGTCTGAGGGGCTGGGCCCAGTTTCAACTACTACTTGGACACCGACACCTCCTCCCAGAAGAATTTATCTCAGAGGACGGCACTGAATCTGAAGCTCCAGGAGAGGGACATGTCTGATTGGAACACATGGTAGCAGATGAAGGGGGAGGAAGAGAGAGTGGAGCTTATCCTTGCCCACTAGCCCTTGAGGACTATATTCCTGCTCAGAGGAGCCAGTACACAGAGAGGACCACATGGCTGGCCCCACTATGAGACATAACGTTCCTCACTGACCCATAGCCCTACAGGGGACAACACCGGAGACACAGTGTGGAAATTGCACCCGATCTGATCCTGCCACACTGAGGCAAAACACTAAGGGGGTGCAACTGAAGAGCAAGGGAATGGAGTGGCGAGGTCCCTAGGGAATGCTGAAGGTGGACTTTGGGGCCAGGGCGTGGTGCCCCAACAGACTGGACTGGAAAACACTCCTAAAGGCTAACAAACAGTCCTTCAACTAACTACAAGGTTTTCTTTCTTGTTGTGTTTTGTTTTTTGTCATTGGTTTGTTGTTGTTACTTTGTTTTATATTGTTGCTTGGTTTTCCTCTGTCTTGTTTTTGTGCATGTTATTATCTCCACATGTCTGTCTAAATAAGATAGGCTGGATGAACAGTCTGGAGGAGAAAACAATGGAACCGACAGTTCCGGGGGAACATGGGAGAGGTGGAGGTAGGGGTAAAAATAGTGGTGTTAACAAACCCAGGGACAAGGGAACAACAAGCGATCCAAAGCAGTAGTGAGGAGGGTCTAGGATGCTTGATAGGGTGTGATCCAGGGTAATGTAACCAAGAGGAATTATTGAAACCCAAATGAAGACTGAGCATGATAGGGGGACAAGAGGAAAGTCAAAGGAAATAGAGGAAAAGGCTAGGAGGCAAAGGGCATTTATAGAGGTCTAAAGAGACGCATGTACTTATGCAAATATATTTATATATGAGGATAGGGAAATATATCTATGTGCATATATTTATGTTTAGTATTAAGGTGGCAGAAGGACTTTGGGCCTCCACTCAAGTACTTCCTCAGTGCAAGATTACTTTGTTCTATTAAACTGGCATTTTATGATGCTCACCTTCCGGACACAATCACTGAAGACAAAGCGGCTTAATAAGTCAATGTGGCGAAGAAAGCCTATGGTGCCTGGATATCAAAATATATAGCATCTAGGGTCTTAAAGGCTTGAAGGTAAACAAGTGGCCATCTAGCTCAGAAGCAACAATGCCCAAATGGAGAAGGCAGCATGATCACGATGTGCTGAAGGGATCAGTTATCAGGCATCAAAGAACAAAACATCATATCATTGTATGCTCACCTCCCTGTTACGATCGCTGAGGACAAATTGGTGCATAAACAAATGTGGTGAAGAAACCTGATGGTGCCCAGCTATCAAAAGATATAGCGTCTGGGGTCTTAAAGGCTTGACGGTAAACAAACAGCCATCTAAACAACCAAGCCCACATGGAAGAAGCACACCATCCTGTGCAATCACGAGGTGTCAAAGGGATCAGGTATCAGGCATCATCAGAACAAAAAATCATATCATCATGAATGAGGCAGTGAGTGCAGAGTGGAGACCCAAAGCCCATTTGTAGGCCACTGGACATCCCCTTATAAAAGGGTCTTGGGGAGGAGACGAGTCAGTCAGGGTGCGATGTAGCAACATGAAACATACAATTTTCCTCTAGTTCCTAAATACTTCCGTCCCCCACCCCATTATCATGATCCCGATTCTAGCTTACAAATCTGGCTAGACCAGAGGATGTACACTGGTACTGACTGATAGGAACTGGAAACAGGGAATCCAGGGCGGATGATCCCTTCAGGACCAGTGGTGTGGGTGGCGATACCAGGAGCATAGAAGGAAGGTACTGATCACAAGGATCTACATATAACCTCCTCCCTGGGGGATGGACAAGAGGAAAGTGGGTGAAGTGAGATGCTGGACAGTGCAAGATATGACAAAGTAATAATTTATAAATTATCAAGGATTCGTGAGGAACAGGAGAGCAGGGAGGGAGGGGAAAAATGAGGAGTTGATGCCAGGTGCTGAGGATGATGAGGGCAATGAATGTATAAATATGTTTTACACAATTGATGTATATATTGATTGTGATAAGAGTTGTATGAGCCCCTAATAAAATGATTAAAAAAAACTAGAGTAAAATGTTATTTTTCATCATTGCTACACTGCATCCTGACTCACTCGTCTCTTCCCCACAGCCCTTCTGCAAGGGGATGTCCAATTTCCCACAGATGAGCCCATGTCCCTCACTCTGCACTCCCCCTCATTCACAATGCTATAATTTTTGTTTTGTTTTTTTGATGCCTGATACCTGATCCCTTCCATCCTATAAGACCCCAGACTCTATATCTTTTGATAGCCGGGCATCATCAGCTTTCTTCACCACATTTGCTCTTGCACCTGCTTTGTCTTCAGTGATTGTGTCTTTTGGCTGGTGTGCTTCTTCCATGTGGGCTCTGTTGTTTCTCAGATGCCGTGTACTTATCTTCAAGCCTTTAAGACCCCAGATGATATATCTTTTGATAGCCAGGCACCATTAGCTTTCTTCACCACATTTCCTTATGCAGCCGCTTTGTCTTCAGCAATCGAGTCAGGAAGGTGAGCATCTCAGATTGCCAAATTGTTAAAACATAGTGTTCTTGTGTTGAGGGAGTACTGTCCATCTGTTTGAAAGGGATTATTTTAAAACACATCTTTTTTTCCTCTTAAAATAATTTTTATTTGTAAATATCTTCAAAGTTATTTGGTATACTCTTTACCCAGGTACAATTACTGTAGACATTTCAGTCTATTTGCTTTCTTATGTATGCATGCTTGAGTATGTACATTTTTGCCCCCCTGAAACATTTGCAGGTAACATATCTTATGGCTCTTTGTTTATAAGTACTTCACTGATATTTCCTACAGGTAGAGATAATATCCTACACAACGATAAGACAGATATCAATTTCATAACCTTACATTGAAATAATACTTAAATCTACCATTCATGTTCCAGGTTTGTCACTTGTCCTAATAATATTTTTATAGTGTTTCTTCGCCTTCAGTACAGAATCCAGTCTATGTAAGATTATTGCCTTTAAATGTTGGATTTCTTTAGCAGTCTTACTTTAGAACATTTCCACAACATCTGTGTTTCATGACACTGAACTTAAAAAAAAGAATATTGGTCCAGTGCCTCGACTTTTTAGCAGAACATTCAGCATTGTGTGCTTGACTGATGTGTCCTCTCAAAAGACTGAGGCTATGCATTCTGGGCCAGAAGTCTTTGTAGTTCTTGTGTTCTCAGGATATCACATTTAGAAGCATCTGTTGTCCATTATATCAGATCATGTTGGTGATGTTAATAGTCATTTATAAAGTCTTCAGTGAGCATCTTCTGTATGGAAAATGTATGCTAAGTACTGAGTTCAAAGCTAAATAAGAGACTTTCTTTGTTAAGAAGATTATAGTCTAAGGAGGAATGCAAACAGAACAATGACAATAAAATGTGTTAAGCTCTGTAATGGAGACATGGACAAAAATGAAAACTACATTAAGGAACAACTCTGGGAAATTGAGGCAGTTTACAGAGAAGATACGTTACTTGGTAGGTACCATGCTTATAGGATGCCTGCATCCTTTATAATACCATGTCTTATATTCATGGAATATGCATTGAATAAATGAAAGTAAAAAATCTCTGCACGCAAAAAGAAAACTGATGTCAAAATATGGTACATACATATATTTGATTTTCACTCTCTTTATAGCTAAGCATTAATTCCAGAATTGGCTTGTTTTGAATATTTTAGACATTTACATATTCATATTTTATAGAGAAATGATCATAGTTAATTATGTGCACAAATATGGTATATAAACTTTTGATATGAAATTTCCTAATGTACATTCATACCCAGTTAAAGATCTTAATTACAAAATTGAGATGTATTCAAAGTGATAGATATTGATGCAGAAAAGTATCTCAAAAGTTCCCTTCCAATAGAGGAAAGAATTAGGAGGCATAAGGGCATTTATGGAGTCTACATTCAGGCATGTGCATATGCAAATATATTTATATATAATGATAGGGAAATAGATCTATGAAAATGATACTCATATGTTCAGTATTAAGGTAGCATATGTACATTGGGCTTCTACTCAAGTACTCCCTCAATGCAAGAACACTTTTTTCTAATAACCTGGCATTCCGTGATGCTCAGCTTCCTGACATGATCGCTGAAGACTAAAATGGGTTTATAAGCAAATGTGGTGAAGAAAGCTGATGGTTTCCAGCTACCAAAAGATATTGTGTCTGTGGTCTTAAAAACTTGAAGATAAACCAGCAGCCATCTAGCTGAGAAGCAACCAAGCCCACATGGAAGAAGCACACCAGCCTGTGTGATAATGAGGTGTTGATGGGATCAGGTATCAGGCACCAAAAACCCAGAACAAAAAATCATATCAATGTGAATGAGGAGGAGTGTGGAGTGGAGACCCAAAGCCCACCTGTAGACAATTGGACATCTCCTTACAGAAGGGTCACAAGGAAGAGACGAGCCAGTCAGGGTGCAGTATAGCACCCATGAAACATATAACTTTCTTCTAGTTCTTTAATGCTTCCTCCCCCCAACTATCATACCCCAATTCTGCCTTATAAATTCAGCTAGATCAGAGGATGTACACTGGTACTGATAAGAGCTGGAAACACAGGGAACTCAGGACAGATAAACCCCTCAGGACCAATATTGAGAGTAGCCATACCAGGAGGGGAAAGGGAAGGTGTGGGAAGAAATGGGGACCAGATCACCAGATCTACATATAATCCCCCACGCCCCACCCTGGGGAGAAGAACAACACAAAAGTAGGTGAAGGGAGACATTGGTGTGTTTAAGGCATGAAATTTAAATTTTTAAAATAAATTATCAAGTGTCAATGTCCAGCTACGGGAGGGTTGAACTGGATACCTGAAGGAGGTGTGGAGTCGCCGAACACAGATGAGACAGACACGAGACATGTTCTGGTGGAAGAAATCTCTGCTGAGTTCTTCCAAAAAGCTTTATGTATACCATAAAATGTTTTGCAGACAACTACATAAAAACAATGCTTTATGAAAATCACCCTTATTGTTTCCAATAAAACCTGATAAAAGACCATTAAAGGTCTGTACCTTTTTCTATCCTTTCTGTCCTTTTCCTGGTTCTTTCCCCCTGTACTGTTTGTCTTATACATCACATACTATTCTTGATTGAGGTGTTCAGAAAATTGTGTAAGACTCATATCCTACTCACTGCCCTATTTTTGGCTCACAACGTTTCTTTCCTGGTTGACTAACTTAACATAATGAAACCACCTCATGTGCTACTTCAAAGCCTAATATCTACAAGCAGAGTTAAATGCTTCTCAGAGTTAAATATTTTCCTTTACAAGCTCTCCCATGGTAACTGTTCCATTGTCTACCTATGTCTCTTTTATGTTTTATACTCCTGAGGCACCATGGGGAGCCAAACCATCTGATTCTTTGCCAAAGACTTAATGGTTCCCCTTTTACGTGTTCTCTATTAACGTTATCTGTTCTTTCTCCTTCTATGTAAGCCCCTGTCCAAGGTAAAGGGGTGTTAGATGGGGGAGGCAGTCTATAAGGTTCTCTATATCGGGGAGGCCAAGAGAGCCCCCCACTACCTGATCTGAATGCAATCCAGGGTTTTTCGGTGGGTTTCATTTTCTCCTCTGACCTCAACTTTGGGGTTTCTACTTCACTCAATTCCCACACATCCTTCTCAGAATTCCCAAAGATGTCTCGCTGTCTAAGCCTCTCCAATGCCTCAGTTAAGGAAAGCCCCGTCATATTGAAGCAAGTTTTAGATCTGGTTTCGTTCGTACTTCTCAAGACTGCCCTCGCATCCGCTCCAGGTGTGGTAAACATGACAATGCACAGAATTCTCAAGAATGGATTTAACAACAGCAAATATTTGAGGGATGTTGGAATCCCTCCCTGGGAAGTTATGCTCTGCAGAAGCTCCTTCCACCAGGCTGGAGCTTTGCTGGACAGTGTGGCCGGGATGGCTCCCAACATCTCCCTCGTTTTTATTATTTTTCAAATGAAGCCTTTGGATTTCTGCCTGCACTGAGCGTAAATTGCGGAAGGTCATTCGAAGATGACGGGAAGAAAAAGAGCAAGAAGTATTATCAAAGCTTCAATTCCCAGATTCACACAAATTGATAACCAGGACTTTCTTGTAACATATTCAGTTATTTTTTCTAACTAAGATTTGGCCACTTCTGAAGCTGGTAGTACAGAGCTTCTGGAGTGACTGATGGCTCTTATACTGGCGTGTAAAGAG
Source organism: Tenrec ecaudatus (assembly GCF_050624435.1). NCBI lineage: Eukaryota > Metazoa > Chordata > Mammalia > Afrosoricida > Tenrecidae > Tenrec > Tenrec ecaudatus. Next base: position 44,536,950 of record NC_134534.1, read on the forward strand.
GCTAAATCTAAAGAAATGTCTGAATGGTTCCATACTCCCAAAACATGATTCTTAACCTTTTCCCATGGGACTTCTGATTCATTGTAAATTAAAGGAGTGACACCGACCCATTTAAACTGTGAGTGACATCTAATCATCATTCTAGAGTTTAGAGCCTGAATCTGATCACCCATCCATACTACTGCCTCTTCTAAGGCACTAACTTGTGTGTCAAGTTTTTGATCAATTTTTCTTGTGTCATTAAGGCTATGGTAACATTTTTGGTGAATTCATGAACATGTTCAGCAGTATGTACTTCTTGCACAAAGCTACAGCAGAGTCAGTCAAGAAACCTAAAATAGCAAATAATGCTACAATACCTAAAATTAAAGAGGCAACAAACCTTCTTTTTCTTTGCAAAATATCTGACATTAACTGTAAGGCATGTAGTCCCAAATCATCATACAAAGAGGTACCCAGTTTTAAAGGCAACATAGCATAAGGGGGTTGTTGAGCAATGACAAGAGAAGTTATACTCAAACAAGAATAAATACAATTGGTTAAAACATAATTTTAACAATGAGTAACAAAGAGCCCATTGTTTTCAAATATTTTTAATGTGCCCAAATCACCAGGATTTATCACAGCAAAAGGGGAGCACATGCAAGCTTGAAGGGCTCTGTGTCTGTATTCTTTTTTGGGTCTTTTTAGAGCAGCAGGTTGGGTAGACGTAAAGAGCCTCCACAAAGATGTTTGAACTACTGGACTATTGGAACGGAAAAAGGTCAAAATAGGAGAAACCAGCCTGGAGTAAACCATCTGCCCAAAGGTTCAGGAGTGGGCAAATCAACATCAGACCAATTAAATCTTGTACTCAGTTTGACTCAATCGCGGTAAGTGTCAGTGGGAGATATAATGGAATAATCATATACCTACAAATCTGTATCATTTAAAGGATGCTTTACCCCTTTTCCGTCTGCTGTGGCTCCCACAACGGCACAATCATGCCATTTTGGAAATCCTGTTTTTTGTATTGACAGCAAACCAACTCTCATCGGCTTCTGGATAAGGGTCACACCCAGGAAGTTGATCAGGAGTTAAAGTAGAAGTAGTAATGAATTTAAAATCTGCAAACGAGGGAATTATAAGTTCTAACATCCAAAGATGTCTCTGCTTCGCTCTAGTCACAGGGGAATCTGTGACCAGAGTTCTAATCCCCAGTGACACACAAGGCCCTGGAAGCGGTGTGTGAAGATGGGATCCGCAAATAGGAGTCAGGGAAGTATTACCCTTGTAGGTAACATTACATGAACTTTTAGGGTCAATAAAGGCACTTGAGTGACCCCCCCCAGGAGGAAGGAATCATTTGTAAAACCCGGCACTTTGGGTGTTTCCCAGGTGACAGGGGGCAAAACCGGAGGTTCTGGTATGTATGACCAATAGGTTTCAGCTGGGACTAATCCTGAGACTAATACCTGGCACGTGATAACTGCTAGCAAAGCAGTAAAAACCTCAGGGGTGGGTGCCGTTCCTTGTGAAGCAGCAATGTCAAGTGCTTTGTTGCTGAGCTTCTTCAGTTGTCCCCAGGTCAGCCGGAAGACAGTGCGGGTGGAGAGGGCACTGCGGTGAGGAATAGGCCCAGGCCCAGATTCTCTACTACCTGGCTGAAGAGACAGACGCTGGAAAGGAGAAACCAAGGAGGGGATGGCCCCTCCCGTGAGGGGAGGAGATGAACATCGCGCTGGAGTGTTGGTCGGAGGGGCTGGACACGGAGCCTGTCAGAATTCATCAGAAGAGGAGTCAGTTGTTTCCCTCATGGTTTCCAAGCAGCAGGTGACACTGCTGTAAGACGCAGGAGGCGGCAGGCCCATCATAGGGTGAATGAATCGGTCTGGAATCCACACAGGAGTCAGCACTCTGTGGAAAGATGCAAGCATATCCTCGCCCACAAGTGAGTAAGACGCCCGGGCCTTTCCAGGTCCCACTTAATAAATCTTTCCATTTCACCAGTGGTTTAGGTTTAATGTCAGGACCCTGAAAATGTAAATACGTGGGTGTGTATCCTTCTGAATTACAATTTAAATGATTTATAACAAACAGCATGCTGAAAAATATGATATGGAGAGTGATATTTAAGCTCTGCTTCCTGCAAACGTGGGATTTGGTTTTTAAGTGTTTGATGAGCTCTTTCTACTACGGCCTGTCCTTGAGGGTTGTGTGGAATTCCTGTAATATGTTTGATCCCGAAAGTGGAACAAAAGTTCTTAAAAGCAGTAGAGGTATAAGCAGGGCCATGATCAGTTTTTATCTCTCTAGGCTGTCCCAACATGGCAAGAGAATAAAAACAAGTGTTGGATTACATCCTTAAATGCTTCTCCGGTACGGGCTAAGGCAGAGACTGCGTGTGAAAAAGTATCTATGCATACCGTGTACAAAGGAAAATTTTCCAAACTAGGGATATGAGTAACGTCCATCTGCCGTATGTCATTAGGCATCAGTCCTCAAAGTCTATCTGTAGACAACTGGGCACCCCCTTCCTGAAGGGTTGTGGGGAGATGAGCTAGTCAGGGTGCAGGTTAGCAATGATGAAACATATAATTTTCCTCTAGTTCTTAAATGCTTCCTCCCCCCACTATCATGATCCCAATTCTACCTTACAAATCTGGCTAGACCAGTGGATGTACATTGGTACAGATAGCAACTGGAAACACAGGGGATACAGGACAGATGACCCCTTCAGGAACAGTTGTGAGAGTGGTGATACTTGGAGGGTGGAGGGAAGGTAGGGTAGAAAGGGGGAACTGATTACAGGGATCTACATATAACTTCCTCCCTGGGGGATGGACAACAGAAAAGTGGGTGATGGGAGACATCGGACAGTATAAGAAATGACAGAATAGTAATAATTTATGAATTATGAAGGGTTCATGAGGGATGGGGGAGTGGGAGGGAGAAAAATGAGGAACTGATATTAAGGGCTCAAGTAGAAAGCAAATGTTTTGAGAATGATGATGGCAACAAATGTACAAATGTGCTTGACACAATGGATGGATGTATGGATTGTGATAAGAGTTGTACAAACCCCAATAATATGAATAAAAAGGAGAAACTATTACTCACCACAGATGTGATATTAGTATCTAATGTACTTGCAAAAATATTATGCCTGTAAAGAATTGGTCTCTTAGAGACAGGTAATATATTTTTCTGTGGTAAGTTGTTTCTGCAACCGCTGTTTGATTTAGAAATATTCTGTAGTGGATATAAACATTAACGACTGCTAGTTGGAATCGTGCATGGGTGGGGGTCAGAATTACAAATGGTAAATATGCTTGGCTCCTAAATGAAAGGTTGGCCACATGAATTTTTCTAGAAGCACTTCAGAAGCAAGGCCAGGCTATCTACTTCCCCCCAAAATTGATTATTAAACATCCTATGGAGAACAGTTCTGCTCTAACACAGGGTCATCAAAAGTCAAAAATTGACTTTAAAAATGACTAGAAAAATAATTGCCACTACATTCCTAAGAGTGAACTCATCAGACAAAACGTTTTGAAGGACCTGGGGAAAATGGCACAACTACTTATTAGTTTGATAACAAAGTGATATGCACTTCAAAGGAATGCACATTATGTACTTTTGAACCAATTTTTCTATAAGTGTCAGGCCAAATTGTTTGATAATGTGTAAATCATCTATATAGCGGTTTGTTGTCTAATAACTTGTTCTATCAATTATTGTAAATAGGGTAAGAAACTATTTTACTTCGTAAAAAAAAAAGAAAATGATGGTGTCAACAAATGTACAGATGTGCTTGATATAATGGTTGTATGTATGAATTCTGATAAGAGCTGTATGTGTCCCCAATAAAATGATTTTTTTTTAAAAGAATGCCCTTCAGGAATAAGGCCAATTTTACAGAGGAAGCCTTGGTGGCGAGAAACATTTGTCCTGACAAGGTCAAAGTTCTATGGTAATCAAACATTTTTAGCCTTCCTTCAATATATATATATATATATATATATACCACTGTCAACTTGAAAATAGTCTCAAAGGTATGTTTGTTCAAATGCCTTGCCTTTAAGCAAAATTAAACACTCTTAAGGATACATTTCTATATTCTTTTTAATATGATCAATCCATGTAAAGAAAAGCCATTTCCCAATTGATTTTTCATCACTTATCTTTCAGTTTGTCATATTGTGATGCCTTGTGTATTGCTGTGATGGTTGAAGCAATGCCACTGGTATTTCTAGTATGACCAGGGTTCTGATAGGTGGGTTTATTGTGCCAACCTGGCAAATTGGAACATGTCGGATTCATAAGGTTGCAGTTTAATTGGAGGGCAAAGAGATAAATGGCTTGGCAAGCCCCACCCCTTGTTCTCTTGCTCTCTTGTGATTGGACCAGCATGCAACTGCTTTAGCTACTTCTCTACCTCAATTTGTGAGCTACACTACCTGTGGGACAGCCAACCTGTGGATCATGTATCTAGAGCTTGAAGTTCCTTTGAGACCTGCTTAGTCACACTGCTGGTGTATACATTGCTTGAACGTGAGGCTGTTGATCCTGTAGTCTTGCATTGCTTGAGTTCGACATCCCATCCAGTCCTGCTTCGCTAAGCTCCTGAGCTGCTGACTGTTGGAGACCTGCCCTGTTGCTTGCTGCATGTGGCCTGACTGCCTGCATTTCCTGACCTTGGACCCAGCATCCCTCCTGAGTTGAAGGACTTCCAGCATATTAACTGTTCTATAGAAGTGAGTTGAACTGAGTCCTCTGTACTGCTGTGTTGACTGATTAGTTTTTATATTCCTTTGTGCTCTATCTATCTATCTATCTATCATAATAAGTGTCCTGGTTTTGTTTTTCTAGAGGACCCTGTCTAACACAAGGGTCGCCTATGCTTAACTGTTATTCTCAGAGCTTTCAGAGTAAGAACAGACTATGAAGGAACAGGCTGTCTACTTCTAAGAGGTTAGCCATTAAAAAGCCTATGAGTAACAGCAACATTGCCAGATATAGTGCTGACAGATGAGCCCCTTTGGTTGGAAGACATTCAAAATATACCGAGATGAGCTGCCTCCTCAAAGAAGAGTCAACCTTAATGACTTGGATAGAGTGTTCAGAATCATTTACTGATGGCCATGACTCAAAAATGAGAAGAACAGCCTACAAATATCAATTAATAATCAGGATGTGGACTATATGAAGTATGGATCTAGGAAGATTAGAAGTTATAAAATGAAATGAAATGAAATGCACAAAGATTGATGAACTGAAATGGACTGGTAGTGGCTATTTTGAGTCAGACAATTGTATGGTTAACTGTCCTGGGAATAACATCCAAGAAGAATGGCTTTTCATTTATTGTCAAAAAGAATATCTCAAGATCTGTCATGAAGTACAATGCTGTCTGTCATAGGATAATGTCTATACGCTTACATGCAAGCCCAGTGAACAGCTGTTATTCAGATTTACATACCAACCACTGAAATTGTTGATGAAGAAATTAAAGAATTCTACCAAATTCTTCAGTTTGAAATTGATAAAGTATGCAATCAAGATGCATTGATAATTATTGGTGATTGGAATGTGCAAGTTGGGAAAAAAGTAAGTTTGCCCTGCTATGGTGCCTTGTGTATTATTGTACACAATCAGTAGTTGGAAAATACAGTTTTAACAAAATTAGAGGTCACATGATAGACTATTGAAAGACCAATGATTTCTTAATTGTAAATGTATATTTTTCCCAAAACATAAATGGCAACTATACATGTGAACTTTGCCAAATGGGATATGCAGGATTTAAATTGGCTACATTTGTGGGAATTGGTGATGGAGAAACGCAATATCATCAGGAAAAATAAGGCCAGAGACTGACGAGAACAGGTCGAAGCTGAAGAAAATAAAAACACACCCACAAGAGCAATAATACAACCCTGAGTTTGTCTCAGCTGAATTTAGAGATGATCTCAAGAACAGATTTGACACGTTGAACACGAGTAACGAAAGACTTGATATGTTACGGGATGACATCATGAACATCATACATGGAGAGCGCAGGTCATTACAAAGACAGGAAAACAAGAAAAAACTAAAGTAGATGTCAGAAGAGACTGTCAAACTTGCTCTTGAATGTAGAATTATTGTTATAGGCATGTTAAGTTGTTTCTGACTCACTGATCCCCTATGTGCAACAGAATGAAACACCGCCCGGTCCTGCACCATCCTCGCAGTTCTGATGTCTGAGCCCATTGTGACAGCCCCTGCGTCAATCCATCTTGTCAAGGGCCTTCATCTTGTTTGGTGACCCTGTACCTTACCAACTATAATGCCCTTCTCCAGAGACTGGTATCTCCTAACTAACATGCTCAAGGCACATGAGATGAAGTCTTGCCATCCTTATCGCTAAGGAACATTCTGTTTGCACGTCTTCCAAGAGAGATCATTCTTTTGACACTCTTTATTTTCATTGATTGTTCTTTTGAAATCGGTACTTTCAGCATTCTTTGCCAGCATGTGTGTAGAGTAGCTAAAACAAATGAAAGAAATTAGGAAGAAAAAGAGCTAAACAGAATGTTTCAAAGGGTATCTCGAAAAGACCAAGTATGGTATTATAATTAAATGAGCAAAGACCTGGATTTAGAAATCCAAAAGGAGGAAGACAATGGCATACCTCAAGTAGGTAGAATTAATGGGAAAAACAATCAAGCGTCTAGTTTTAATACTGAGGGATGCCTTTGATAAAACACTGAGTGATGGAGGAAGAAGAAAAGAAAACACAAAGCCACTGCTTCAGAAAGAATTGATGACCTTCCTTCATTTTATGAAGTAGCATATGACTGAGAACCCAGAGTCCTGAAGGAAGAGGTACAGGCTACACTGAAAGCATTAGCAGCAAACAAGGGTCCAGGAGTTGCTGGAATGCAGATTAAAATGCTTCAGCAAGCTGATGAAGCACTGGAAGCGCTCACTAATCAATGACAAGCTATTGGGAAAACAGATAGCAGGCCAACTAACTGGAAGAGATCCATGCTTGCGCTCATTCCAAAGAAAAGTGACCCAATAGGATACAGTAACTATTAAACAATCTCATGAAAATTACATGCAAGTAAAATTTTGTTGAAGATAAATAAGTCAATTGGTTGCACAACAGGGAGCTGCCAGAAATACAAGCCAGATTCATAAGAGGAGACGGCACGAGGGATTTCATTGCTGACATCTGATGAATCTTGACTGAAAGCAGAGAATATTAGAAAGATGTTTACTTGTATTTTATTTACTATGCAAAAGCATTTAACGGTGTGGATCATAAACTATGGATAACATTGAGAAGAATGAGAATTCCCAAGATGTAATCATGATCATGAGGATCCTATGCATAGATGAAGAGGCAGTAGTTAGACCAGAACAAGGGAACACTGTGTGGTTTAAAAGCAAGAAGGGTGTGTGTCAGGGTTATATCCTCTCACCATACTTATTCAATTAATCTGCTAACGAAGAATTAAAGAATCTGGACTATATGAAGAAGAACATGGTATTAGGATTAGAGGAAGGCTTATTAACAACCTATCTTATGTAGATGGCACAACCTTGCATGGCGGAAATGAGGAGGATTGAAGTACTTGTTAACGAATATCTAGATCTGCAGCCTTTAGTATGGATTATAACTCCATGTACAGAAAACCAATATCCTCATACCTGGACCAACAGAAAAAATGTGTAGGGAACCAGTGGAGAGGTCTGGGAGGCTGGCCCCAGCACCAAAAATTAAGTGGATTCCTGCCCCTCCCCTGAGAAGAATTTGTTTCAAAGGACAACATTGATTCTGCAGCTCCGGGAGAGGGACATATCTGATCAGAGCACACGGGAGCAGATGAAGGGGGAGGAGGAGACAGTGGAGCACAGCCTGCCTCACCAGGCCATGAGGATGATGTTCCTGATTAGAGCAGCCAGTCCACAGAGAGGACAATATGGCTGGCCCCACTATGAGACATGATGCCCCTCAGTGACCAATGGTGCTACAGGGGACAGCATCTGAGACACAGTGTGCGAATTGCACCTGACCTGATCCCACCACACCGAGGCAAAGCACTGGGGGAGTGCAGCGTGCAGCGGAACAGCAAAGGAATGGAGCGGCAAGGTCCCCAGGGAATGCTGAAAGTGGACTTTGGGGTTAGGGCGTGGTGCCCCAACAGACTGGACTGGAAAACACTCCTAAAGGCTAACAAACGATCCTTGAACTAACTACAAGCTTTTCTATCTTGATGTGGTTTGTTTTGTTCTTTGTCAGTGGTTTGTTGTTGCTGTTTTGTTGTATACTGTTGCTTTGTTTTCCTCTGTCTTGTTTTTGTGCATGTTATTATCTCCACATGTCTGTCTAAATAAGACAGGCTGGATGAAGTAACTGGAGGAAAAACAACGGGACCGACAGTTCCGGGGCGACTTGGGATAGGGGGAGGTGGGGGGGGGTAAGGAAGTGGTGTTAACAACTCAGGGACAAGGGAACAACATGAGATCTAAATTGGTGGTGAGGAGGGAGTGGCAGACCTGGTAGGGAATGATCAAGGGTAAGGTTACATAAAGAAGAGGTATAGCTGTAACCCAGGTGGGGACGGAGCATGATAATGGGGCAGGAGGAAAGTCAAGGGAAATAGAGGAAAGAGCTAGGAAGCAAAAGGCATTTATAGATGTCTAAACAAAGACATGCACATGCAAATATATAGATGAGGATGGGGAAATAGATCTATGTGTCTATATTTATAGGTTTAGTATTAAGGTGGCAGAAGGACCTTGGGCCTTTACTCAAGCACTCCCTCAACACATGAATACTTTCTTCTATTAAATTGGCATTCTATGATGCTCACCCTCCTGACACAACTGCTGAAGCCAAAGCGGGTGAACAAGTAAATGTGGAAGAACACACCAGCCTGTGTGATCACATGGTCCTGAAGGGATCAGTTATCAGGCATCAAAGAAAAAAAATCATATCATTGGGTGCACACCTCCATGATAGGATCGCCGAGGACAAACGGGTATGTAAGCAAATGTGGCGAAGAAAGCTGATGGTACCTGGCTATCAAAAGAGATAGTGTCTGGGGTCTTAAAGGCTTGAAGGTGAACAGTGGCCATCTTGCTCAGAAGCAACAAAGCCCATATGGAAGAATCACAGCAGCCTGTGCAATCATGAGGTGCCAAAGGAATCAGGGATAAGGCATCATCATCAAAAAAAAAATCTTACCATAGTGAATGAAGGGGGAAGTGCAGAGTGGAGACCCAGGGCCCATTTGTTGGCCACTGGAGACCTCCTCACAGAGGGGTCCAGGGGAGGAAATGAGTCAGTCAGGGTACGATGTAGCACCGATGAAGAATACAGCTTTCCCCCAGATCCTGGATCCTTCCCCCCTCCAACTACCATAATCCGAATTCTACCTTGCAAGTCTGGATAGAGCAGAGGTTGTACACTGGTGCATATAGGAGCTGGAGGCACAGAGAATCCAGGGTGGATGATACCTTCAGGACCAGGAGGTGAGGGGCAATACTGGGAGGGTAGAGGGTGAGTGGTTTGGAAAGGGGTAACTGATTACAAGGATCTACATGTGACCTCCTTCCTGGGGGACGGACAACAGAGAAGGGGGTGAAGGGAGATGCTGGATAGGGCAAGATATGACAAAATAATAATCTATAAATTATCAAGGGCTCATGAGGGTGGGGGGAGCGGGGAGGGAGGGGGAAAAAAGAGGACCTGATGCAAAGGGTTTAAGTGGAGAGCAAATGCTTTGAAAATGATTAGGGCAAAGAATGTACAGATGTGCTTTATACAATTGATGTATGTATATGTATGGATTGTGATAAGAGTTGTATGAGCCCCTAATAAAATGTAAAAAAAAGAAGAAACCAAATGATGTATTGCATGAGGCAGAACTGCTGCACGAGACCTCTTTAAAGTGTTGAATATCAAGGATGTCACTTTGCAAACTAAGATGCACCTGAGGCATGCCTGGTATTTCCAGTGGCTTCCTATGCATGTGAAATGTAGACAATGAATGAGACTGAGTGCAGAGAATTCATCCATTTGTTATAATGTCCATGAAGAATATTAAAAGTACAACAGACTGCCAGAAGAACAAACAAATCTGTCTCGGAATAAGTACCGTGAGTACGCTCCTGACCAGGAAGGATGGCAAGACTTTGTCTCAAGTATTTTGGACCTGTTATCAGGAAATCTCAATTCCTGGAAAAAGCCATCATGCTTGGTAAAGCAGGGTCAGCGCCAAAGGAGAAGCTCCTCTGAAGATGCGTTGACTCAGCAGCTGCAATAATGGGCTCAAACGTATGGTTGTGAAGATGGCGAAGAAGTGGGCTGTCCTATCGGTCTATGTACATGCAGTTATATATTAAGCATTAAGGTAGCAGACAGACATTGGGCCTTAATAAAGTACTCCCTCAATGCAAGAACACTTTGTGCTAAAACCTGGCATTCCATGATGCTCACCTTCCTGATATGTTCCCTGAAGACAAAGTGGGTGCATAAGCAAATGTGGTGAAGAAAGCTGACAGTGTCCAGCTATCAAAAGATATAGGGTCTTGGGTTTTAAATGCTTAAAAATAAACAAGCGGCCATCTAGCTGAGAAGCAACCAAGCACACATTGAAGAAGCACACCATCCTGTGTGATCATGAAGTTCAATGGGATCAGCTATCAGGCACCAAAGACCCAGAACAAAAAAATCACATCAATGTGAATGGAGGTGTGTGTGTGTGTGTGTGTGTGTGTGTGTGAATGGAGACCCAAAGGCCACCCGTAGACAATTGGAATGACCCTCTCAGAAGGGTCACAAGGAAGAGATGAGCCAGTAAGGGTGCAGTATAGCACCATTGAAACATACAACTTTCTGGGTGAAGGGAGACGTTGGACAGGGCAAGATATGAAAAAATAATTTATAAATTATCAAGGGTTCATGAGAGAATGGGGAGCAGGGAGGGAGGGGAAAATGAGGAGTTGAGGCCAGGGGCTTAGGTGGAGAGCAAATGTTTTGAGAATGATGAGAGCAATGAATATACAAATGTGCTTTACACAATTGATGTATGTATGGATTGTGATAAGAGTTGTATGAGCCCCCAATAAAAATATTTTAAAAAGAAATATACAACATTCCTCTAGTTCTTTAATGCTTCCTCCCCCCACTATCATGACCCCAATTCTACTTTATAAATCTGGCTAGACCACAGCATGTACACGGGTACAGATAAAAGCTGGAAACAGGGAATCCAGGGCAGATAAATACCTCAGGAACAATAATGAGACTAGTAATACCAGGAGGGTAAGGGAAAGGTGGTGGGAGAAAGTGGGAAATGATCATAAATGATCTACATATAACCTCCTCCTAGGGAATCACAATTGAAAAGTATTATCAGTCAGTGTAAGACATGAAAAAAAACAGATAAATTATCATGGGTTCATGAGGGAGGGAGGGTAGAGGAGTGGGTAAAATGAGCTGATACTAAGGGCTCAAGTAGAAAGAAAATGTTTTGAAAATGATGATGCCAACAAACATACAAATGTACTTGACACAATGTATGTATGTCTTGATTGTGATGAGAGCTGTGAGTCCCTAATAAAAATAAAATGATTAGAAAAATATCGGAGGAGGTCTATCTAGATAAGATAGGCCAGATAAACAATCTGGAGCCGAAAACAACAGGATCGACGGTCCCAGGGGGACATGGGAGAGGGGAGGTGGGGGAAGGTAGTGGTGTTAACAAACCCAGGGACAAGGGACCAAGAAGTGATCCAAAATCAGTGGCAGAGAGGGTGTAAGAGGCTTGGTAGGGCTTGACCAAGGGCAATTTAATCAAGAGGAATTACTGAAACCCAAATGAAGGCTGAGCATGATAGTGGGACAAGAGGAAAGTCAAAGGAAATAGAGGAAAGAACTAGGAGGCAAAGGGTATTTATAGAGATCTAAATACAGGCATGCACATATGTAAATATATTTTATATGATGATGGGGAAATAGATCTATGTGCATATATTTATAGGTTTAGTATTAAGGTAGCAGATGGACATTGGGCCTCCACTCAAGTACTCCCTCAATTAAAAAACACTTTGTTCTGTTTCATTGGCATTCCATGATACTCACCTTTGCAACACAATCGTGAAGACAAAGCAGGTGCATAAGCAAATGTGGTGAGGAAAGCTGATTGTGCCCAGCTATCAAAAGATATAGGGTCTGGGTCTTAAAGGTTTGAAGTTAAACAAGCAGCCATCTAGCTCAGAAACAACAAAGCCCACATGGAAGAACCGCACCAGCCTGTGTGATCACGAGGTGTTGAAGGGATCAGGTATCAGGCATCTAAGAACAAAAAAGCATATCATTGAGAATTAGGGGCAGTGCAAAATGGGGACCCAAAGCCCATTTGTAGACAACTGGACACCCCCTTACAGAAGTGTCGTGTGGAGGAGACGAGCCAATCAGTGTGCAGGGTAGCAATGATGAAACATACAACTTTTCTCTAGTTCTTAAATGCTTCCTCTCCCCACTATCATGATCCCAGTTCTACCTTACAAATCTGGCTAGACCAGAGGATGTACATTGGTACAGATAGGAACTGGAAACACAGGGAATCCAGGACAGATGAACCCTTCAAGACCAATGGTGAGAGTGGTGATACCTGGAGGGAGCAGGCAAGGTGGGGTAGAAAGGGGGAACTGATTACAAGGATCTACATATAACCTCCTCCCTGGGGGATGGACAACAGAAAAGTGGGTGAAGGGAGACATTGGACAGTGTAAGACATGACAAAATAATAATAATTTATAAATTCTCAAGGGTTCATGAGGGAGGGGAGTGCAGAGAGAGGGGAAAAATGAGCTGATACCAAGGGCTCAAGTAGAAAGCAAATGTTTTGAGAATGATGATGGCAACAAATATACAAATGTGCTTGACCCAATGGATGTATGTATGGATTATGATAAGAGTTTTATCAGCCCCTAATAAAAGGATTTAAAAAGAAAAAACAAAACAAAAAAAGAAAATACTCCCAAGAAATACAAAAAAATAAAACCAAAAAATACTGGTGGAAATGGAACCAACTCTACCAATTAACCATTTCATAATTTTTGTAGAGAAAATAACTGGTTTGAAGAAAAATTGGAACTCACTAACACAATTGCTCAGCCGGGCCGGGTGACAGAGTGGTATTCGTTACTGTGCTAGTTGGCTGGTTACCTGCGATTTCAAGGTCTCAGAGTTCCCATGGTTCACGAAAGAAGACTAGACATGATAATTATCTAAAGATTAAATTCTAAACCCAGTGCAAGAATCACTAAGCTCACTAAATTCTGGTCTCATTTATGGTGTTTCCAGCTTGCTTATTTGGCTTCAGGTGTATTCTCTGGCCTTAGAAGTGTGCAGCACAAGTATGCCAGGGTCATCTAGACAGTGTGTGGAATGGTGACGTCTTGCTGATTTGCTCTCATTGGACACTAGGATGGTGGCTGCACTGATGATTAGGGGCACCCAGCTCTGATTGTTATCGTTAGCTCTCATTGGCTTGGTCCTCAGCTCATGCACAAGAGGATCAGACTATTGTGATCCTTAGGCTTTTCATTGGTTGATTTTCATAAACAAATTGCCAAACTGTTCTCCTAATCTGTCTTAGTCTTCAGCATGACAGCCACATACCTGCAAGCCTCCACTGACAGAGCGGTGGCTGGTTTGGAAGGTCATTGACTGGGAATGCAACCTGGTTCTCTTGCATGGAAGGAAAGAATTCTTCCACTGGCCCATACTGACTTCCACTGATGAAATACAGACAATGACTATGAGACACAGTAAGCAATTCTATTATACACTATGTGAGAAGAGGATAAGAGCAGGGTTGGAGTCTAAGAGTCCTGGTGTCAGCATGGCCTCTCCTAAGTACACGATCTAATAATATTGACCTCCATCAGTTTTCTCTAATGGTATGTGGTAAGTATTATTATGCTATCTTCTTGGTACACAGTAGGAAGAAACTTGACTCACTAGGAGCCCACAGCAAGTATGAGGTCAAGTTGGGGTTTGAATGTAGGCAGCCTGGTATAAAAATTCACGCTGTTAACAAGTATTAATTAGCAATATGCTATTTAGGTGAAGTGATAAATTCCCTAAATCCTCCATTTCACGTTTTGAATATAATTTTTCTTTTAGATAGTCATCTTACGGAATGGTAACCCTCTTTACAGCCAGGGGGCAGCAAATGATTGCTTTTGAGTTATGTACCACTAGAGCTAAGAAAACACACAGAGACGGCTTTTTAAAACTCAGTTATTAAAAAAAAAAACTATCTTAGTTAATAAAACATTATAAATGTATGCATATTTAAATGAAATAAGTTATTTTACTCCTAAAATCACCATTTAAAAACTATTACTTTAAAATAGTAAATTTGCATGTAGAATAGGTGCTATCATCTTGATCTGTATCTTGATCAACCTTACTTTCACTAATATTTCCTACTTCCATATTGCAATGTTTAAAATTATTTATTTTATGTGTGTGTGTTGGCCTTTTCAACATTTTCTACATATATAATTAGTGACATTAATTTGATGATTTTAAATGCTTGAATATATATCCTTAGGATATTTTAATTGCTATTTTCATAAAGAATGAAAAAATGAGTATGTACTCATGCTCATGTTGTTAAAAACAGAATTTTAAATCCACTTACATAAAATATATATTTTTCAAAGGTTAAGGAAAAATGAAAATAGTGTGGAAAAATGACCACCATCTAAAAATCACTTTAGATTTTCTGAACTGTAAACAATTTACATATTTGCTTTATATAGTTAATGATGAGTTAGTGATACTGTTGGAACATTTTAAAGGGATAATACATGGAATAGCAGAATGGTGGGTGCGATCTTTAAGGACTCTCATGAATGGCAACTCAATAATTCTTAAGTAAACTAATGGGAAACGGAGACGTAGATTACATCTTCTTGAATGGGAGGCATTGGAACTGTGGCATTCTGATGGGCCTGAGGACAGATCTGCGTGAGCAGAATGAACTGTTGTGCAATTCTCATTTTCATAATGCTAGCTACCCATTGTTTGTTTGGGGTGACACAGTCGAATGCCCTTGCATAGTAAATGAAACTCAGGTAAGCCTATATTTGGTGTTCTCTGCTTTCAGCCAGGAGCCATCTGTTCTCAACCTTCTTCTGAACCCAGCTTGTCCTCTTGGCTGTTCATTGTTGGCCGAGTACAACTGTTTTTGAATTCTCTTAGGAACATTTTAATTGTGTGCGATATTAGTGATATTGTTTCATAATTTCCAGTGTCTGACAGACTGCTTCTCTTTAGACTAGGCATGGATATGGATGGATCTCTTCCAGTCGATTGACTTAGTAGCTGTCTCTTAAATTTCTGGGCACGGTTGTGTGAGCATCTTCCTTTTTAAATGAACCAAACCCCACTGTCACTGAGTCAATTCAGACTCAGAGACCTCGCATGATGTGTCTGAGGCGGGACATTTTTATAGGAGCCGATAGTCTTGTCTTTCTCCCAGGAGCAGCTGGCTGGTTTGTAAGCCAGCTAGTGGAGCAAGAGTCACCTACAGTGCTGACAGGGCTCCCAGACATCGGAGTTAGAAGACAGCAAGTTTTTACTGAGCAGGCAGCCTCAACTTTCTCCCACTGAGCCACTGGTGGTTTTGAACGGATGACCTCATGGTTAACAGCCTAGTACCTTTAAAAAGTAGGCTGTTTTTTTAGATGAAAGAAATAAGGAAGAGCTCTCCAATAGCGGCCTCTTGAAAGGAGAGGTTCTGGAGCAGAGTATTTCGCGCCAATGCTTCCGAGCGGGAAGGTGGCTTGTTTGGGCCTGTTCATGGAGAGTTCAGCCTTCGGAGAGGAGGCTGGAAAGAGTCATTGAGAGTAGTCCGCAAATGGCGTCTTTCAGTATGGCTCTGAAGTAAAATTGAAAAACATTTGAAGGATATTATTCAGATAATGGTGATTTTATTTGTTTGCAAAGATATACTTATAGTTGTTGATTAATTTTTCAATGGTTGTGAGGGGCAGAATCGGCTCTTCCATCTCAAAAGTTTGCTGGCCCGGGTCTAGAAGGTAACCTTCATTTATGGTCGGTCTCCACTCGCGCCTTGACACTGGCAGTTCAACTCTAGCCTGTACTCCAGTGCTTACGCTCCCAGTCTCATGTTATAGCCCGTTCCCTGGGAGCCTTCCCCGGCTCTCCAGGGGGGCTGCCTCTGCTCTTATCACCTCCCACACTCCACGAGTACCAATGCTTCACGCCTTCTCCCCATGCACTGTGATTGATTCCTCACCTGACACCCCTCCCACACCAAAGTCAGGGACCCCCAGACCCTAGCACTTACCTGGCACAGACTGATGACTGAAAGGTCGGAAGAGCTGTATTTAAAATCAGGGGCCCATCCTGAGGGAGGCCAGGCAGATCTCTTGTGATGAAGCCAGAATCCTCTCATGGGCAGCTAGGGGCCCTGAAGAGAAGGACAAATTCCATGATGTTGTTCAATGCTTCTCTTTGTCCAGGTGAAAGGGGGAAAAAATGAGGACCTAGTCAGATTTAAATGAATAACTGGATGCATTTCCTACTGCATCTGCTCATGCTGATTTACAGAGTGTTATATTTTATAAAGAGCTTTCCACTTCTTTTTCTCAGTTAACAAATATAATAAGAAGCCCTTTCAATAGACAAGGGTGAAAAAAATATATTGCTATAAAGTAATCGAAACCTCTATTAAAAATTTAAAAATGTGAAGCTATAATTTCTTAACATATCTTTCAAGATGTTTCTATGATTTTTGTCGCAATACATATGTAAATTTTACTTACCCTTATATCTGGAAAGATACTCTTTTTTTGTGTGTGAAAGATATTCTGGTCCTTCCCTAGGGAGCCCTGCTGGTGTCCTGGGCTACTCATTGAAGTGTTAACTACAAGGCCAGTGGTTTAACCAACCAGCTGCTCCATGGGACATGAGGCTGTCTCCTCCTGTCAATATTGACAGCCCTGGAAACCCTGGGGAGCGGTTCCACTCTGCACGGAGTCTCTTGGAGTTGGAATGGACTCAAGGGCAATGGAGTTGGGTTTGTTTACATTGTCGCATTGTTTACATTGGCAGGGCTGTCGGGGACAGGTTGCACGATGGGCAGTTTAAATATACCAACTGCTCTGAGGGAGGAAGATGAGACTATCAGCTCCCGCAAAGACTTACAGGCTCAGAAATGCCATCGCTGTGTGTTGGAATCTAATAGACGCAATGAGCTTGATTTTAGGTATATGTTTTCATACATTAAGGAGCCCTGGTGGTATAGTGGTAATGCATTGGGCTTTGATCCACAAGGTCAGCAGTTCAAAACCACTACTTACCGTGAGGGACAAAGATGGGGCTTTCTACTCCTTTAAAGAGTTACAATCTCATAATAATAATTTATGAATTAGGAATATTCATGGAGGGGGTAGTGGGGAAAGGGGGAAAATCAGGAGTTGATATTAAGGGCTCAAGTAGAAAGTAAATGTTTTGAGAATGATGATGGCAACAAATGTACAAATGTGCTTGACATAATGGATGGATGTATGAATTGTGATAAGAATTATACAAGCCCCCAATAAAATGATTGAAAAAAAAGTTACAATTTCACAAACTTACAGTCACTATACGGTAGCTGAGTCGGCATCGACTCAATGGCAGTGAGTTGGAACATATTGTTACTATCTATTATTTTTGAGTTGAATATTTCTATAGTATGTAAAGCACATTATATAATAATATTACATATGCATCGGTTGTTGTTCAATATTCTGTGGATTAGGTTGATTCTGACTTACAGTACTCATACAACTGTGCATAACAGCTAGGAAATGATAGGGTTTTCTAGACCCAAAGCTTTCTGGGAATAATTGTGTGCAATGCTTGTATAACACACAGCCCTCCGGTCTTTTGGGATACTTTCCGTTTTAGGAGCCCTGGGAGCACCGGTCACTGGGAGGGAGAAAGACTTACTGCCTCCCAAGGGGAAGTTCTCCTCTACCTATGGGCTCGCTCTGAGTCGGGATTGATTTGCAGCAGTTTTCTTTTTCAATGGAGTGGCGTGGGGTGAAGGGATGGAGTATTTGCACATGGTTTGCGCTCACCGAGCCACCGAAAGTTTGGCAGTTAAAACCCACCAGGTGATGACAAAGAAGAAAGGCCTGGCAAACCTCTTGTCAGATTCCGATTGCCATTGACTTGATTCCCACACTGGTGTCAGTTGGTGTGGTTAAATGCTTGGCTGCTAACCAGGTCAGCAGTTTGAACCCACCAGCTGGTCCACAGGAAGATGTGACCAGCTGCTTCCGTTCAGATGCAGACCATACGGGACAGTTCTCCTCTTCCTATAGCGTCACTGTGAGTCAGACACCTATTGGTGGCAATGGCTTTTCTGCCTCATCTTGTTCTTAGCATGTAACACATGCACCATTCTGTATCTTTCACGCAGGTTTCTTGTTTATTTTCTGTCTAGATTTCAGCCTCCACCAGAGCAGAGATTTTTGTGAAGTTTGTTCACTCTGGTATCCCTAGTGTTTGGCACCGAGTAGGTGTTCAAGGAAAAGTCAACAAAGGAAGGAATGAATAAAGAGATAGCAACCGCACAATCAATTCTGGACGAGAGAGTCCGATCATACAGGCCTTAGATCTGAGGGTCGAACTGCTGTCAAGGGAAAGGAATGCTTCTTGCGAACATGTAGAAGCCCCCTGGCTAAAAGAATTTATTTTACTTGAATCCGCTAAGTGTAGGAAGAACCACCTAACTGCTTCATGGATGTTTATGCATTTTTCTTTTTAAAGAAGAAATGGCAGGTAAAGATTTCCAACTTATTTCTACAGACCAAAGGAGACTTAAGTCTTTTTGTCTCCTGGATTGCCGGAGAAATGATTATGGTTCAAAGACATCTGTTCAGCTCATCATTTTGTTTTCTCCTGTGGTTTCTGCAGTTGAGCCCTTTGGTACATATTTGTTTACATAATGTGGCATATGGTATTGGTCAGTCCTGGCCACAGAAATGTCCTGAGGAATTTCACGACTGATTTAATGAGCAAGTAGGAAAGAAGTCGTTCTTTCACTCATGGAAGGCAAGCTGGAATCTGGAATCTGACATTGTGGGGAACGGGATACGGCAGGGTGAAACTAGAACAATACTGAGAAGGGTGGTAACACTTGTTAAAACATCTAACACGCCCCACCCCAAAAAAACTCCTTAATTTTTTATTCATTTGGATATAACTCTTTTCTAGGAAGTATTAGCTTGTAAGGTCTTGTAATGCTACTTGGAAGGAAATGGGGGAAACGTGTGAAATGGGAATACCACACCTCTGGACATGGTACGACTTTGTTTCTAGAACAGGAAGATTAGATCTCCTAATCCCGACCTAGGTTTAACTCAGTGAATTTACCTCAGTTTTCATCAAAGCCTTTGGTTTTCCAATCCAAACGGATTTTGGTAAATAATCTGGCTTTGTTTCAGTTATCTTTGTTCTTTACTGAAATGCACACGCACAAAAAGATCTGATGGTTGTTACATTGGGCAAATTTGAACTTCTTTTATAGGTAAGTTCTGGGCGATGGGAGGAAGACATATATATGGAAAACGCCCCAGTAAGGTAAAAATGTTTGGAGCATTGTACCTGTAGCTATAGTACCAACGAGGGGGTTATATTATGTTAGCTGGTTTATGTGATGTCTGACTTGCAGACACATTGCACATTTGATTGTAAATGTGAATTGTAGACGAACGTGAATCTTCTGTAGAACATTGTTGGAGCAGTTAAATATTCAAATCCTCCGAAAATTAATATTTAGAAACTTTAACATAAAGTTAAACACCTACATCATTCTAAGTGATTTGCTTTATAAAAACTTAAAGACTCTTTCCTGGCCCTCCAGGATGTTTTATTCTGCAATGAATGACATTGTATAGCACAAAGATAGAAAGAATTAAAGATAAAAAGCTAGGTGTTTAAATTCCAGGCAAACTCAATTCTGTTGAACGGTGTTAAAAAGACCATAAACGGCACCAACTTTAGATTTAAATCAGTTTGTTCTTTTCAGGAACATTTCACATCTTGTATCGGATACATTGACGTGGAGATAACGGCCCATTTTATTTTCTCTTTTAGCTATGTATTTATGTTACAATCTGATTTTTCTCAAAATAGCTGAAAGAAAATGCTTTCAAAAAAGCTTTCACATGGGGAAAATGTATAATTTCATCAAGCCAGTGTAATTCTAAGCATATGCAAATCAAATAGAAATAGCCTGGGGGCGGGGCCACCTCTGTGGAACCTTTTGTTAACTGTGACCCCCTGGCAGGGAAATTTACTGGGACTGAGCCTAATCTCTGAGGAGGAAACCTGGGATCCAGTCTAGGTTTTATCACTCGCATCTCATATGACCTCTTCAAGGTCACCCAAGTCCTCCTAACTTCGGCTTCCTCTGCTGTTAAAAGCAGATGAGAAGGCTGTGGAGATAACCTCTGGTTGGTGCAGTTGCAGTGGTCAGTTGCTAACTGAAAGGTGGGGCGTTCATATCTTACTAGCTGTGCGTCCTAAGAAAGGCCTGGCAGTCTCCTGAAACACAGACGTGAAAACGCCCTCCAAGTTCTACCCCGGCGCACAGGGCATCGCTGAGAGTTTATGATGTGTAAGGGTCAGCTCAGAAGTTCACTGGATTGCCTTAAAGCCAGACTTTCTTGATTTCTGAAGCCATTTCAAAACCTTGGGTCCACCAACAGAATTCAGCTGTAAAAATTCACAGGAGGTGAAATCGGTGAGGAGAGTAGGGAACACGGAGAGACTAGACGGCGTCTGAAGTAATTGGCCTAGGAGACAGACTTCCTGTGACAAGAGCTAAATGCTTAGGGGAAAAAAAAACCCAATTCTTTCTGGGGACGCCTCACCTAATAGTCTGTGCTTTCCTCCCCGTACCTCCCTGTCTCAGACCGTAACAATTCAATGTGTACGCCAAATGAGAACGAAGTAAATCTAGTCATTCAAACAGAATAGGAGTCCTGCTGGTTTAGTGGTGACACCTTGGGCTCTTAACCACAAGGTCAGCACATCAAGTCCCACCAGCTGCTCCGTTGAAGAAAGGGGACGCTTTCTACTCCTGTCAGGATTGACAGTCTTGGGAGTAGGAATTGACTTAAAGGCAGTGAGTTTGAGAATACTCCAAACCAAACGTATGCCGTGGAGTCGATGCTGATACACAGCAACCCTGGAGGACAGGATCGAACTGCCTCTGTGGGTTTCTGAGACTGTAACTCTCTGCAGGAGTAGAAAGCCTCATCTTTCTCCCATGGAGCGACTGGTGGTTTTAAATTGCCGACCTTGTGGTTAGCAGCCCAATGCATAACCCACAATGCCACCCACAACGCCACCAGGGGTCCTCATACAGAATAACCAAACACCAAAGCTCATCGCCATGCAGTTGATGCCAACTCACAGTGACCCTTTAGGCCAGAGTAGCACTACCCAGTGTGTTTCTGAGACCAACTATTTACCAAGCGGTTTAACATCACTAAAGGCAAGTATTAGGGTTGTATCTGCTCACGGTACTTTTTCAACTGATATACCGAGAAGATAATCGGAGAAGCTGGGCTATATGAAGAAGCATGAGGTTTCAGGATCGGAGAAAGACTCATTACGAATCTACGATATGCAGATGACACAACCTTGCTTACTGAAAGGGAAAAACACTTAATGGATAAAGATCAAAGGCTGCAGACTATATCTCAGCAGGAAGAAAGCCCAAGACCCTCACAGCTAGATCAAGAAGCCTCATGGTACTTGGAGAAAAGATTGAAGCTATCAAGGAGTTTGTTTCACTTGGATCCACGGTCATCCACAGCCATAGACACAGCAGTCAAGAACTCAAATGTCACATGCCAAAATAAGCCCCCTTCTGGAGAATAAGCCATATATCCCATACTTGCTACTCTTTGACCCCTACAGGGAATCCCCAAACCAAACCCACGACCATCCAGTCAAGTCCAACTCAGAGAGACCCGATGTAAGGCATCCCCAACCGGAAATCTTTATGGGAGAGAATGGTATCATCGGTCTTCCACGGAGTAGCTGGTGGGTTTGAATCACTGACCTTGTAGTTAGCGGTGCAATGTTTAACTCACCGTGCACCAGGACGCTATTCCTGCCTGGAAAACCAGTCCACTGTCATCCAGCCATTTACGAAACGGCTTCTGCTGTTCTTCCCATGTTCAGACAATAGATGTCGCTAGTTTACTATGAAAAAACTTTCTAGTGGTCCCAGGCCCCTTGGATAAAGTTCTGCTTTGAACCACCTTAGAGTTAGACATTTTTGATTTTCACTTGTTTGTAATCACATCTTCTAGGCAGTCATTTCACAACTTTATGTAAAATACTCAAACAGTGCTTTGCCATTTTAGGTATTTCCTTAGAAGAGTTATTTTCTGATTTTGATGCTAGTGGGGAGGCAATGAGTTCCGTGCCTTAGAGATCCCCATTAAATCACTCTGCCCTCTCAGAGGGATTGAGATTCCATCTTTTGGAAGAGGGATTAAAGGGGGGAAAAAAACCCTACATAATTTATGTAATCTCCAAGCTACCTTTAGGTATCTGCAGTTTTAACACTTTTTTAGAAAACATTTCAAATTGTGTCACACATTTGAGTTTTATGCTTTTGTATGAGTGTATTTCCCTTTCTTCTGTAAGGCATAAGACATCTTTTGGTTTTATAGGACATAGTTAAGAATCAGTTTTCTGGGAACAGTTTGACATTCTCTCTCTGATAATATATTCTGCTGGGCCAGTAAGGTAAAGGGAGAAGTATAGCCCAAACATTACACCATTTCCATGACAGACAAACCGTTTCTACTATGGTCAAAACACTCTGGCTACCTATAGTAGACAGGAACTCAGGGGATGTTGTGGTTATTTGTTGGTTCAGCAGTTCAAAACCACCAGTCACTCTGAGGGAGAACAATGAGGCTCTCTACTCCCTTAAAGAGTCAGTCTTTCTTGGATCACAGGGGCCGTTCTGTACTGTCTGACAGGGTCGTTATGAGTCAGTATTGACTCACTGTCGGGGAATTTGTTTTTTACCTCTAGGAAACGAGTCAAAGATCCCTTTTTGGGAGCCCCCTAAGAATTTCCCTGAATACAAAATGGTGGAGAATTTGAAGACAATTTAATTTAGCATTAATAAGTGAATATTTAGTATAACACTAGTGACCCTTGTTCCTAGTACAAAGTTCTATTTGTTTCACTGACTGTACATTAAAAAGAGACATTCTGCTTCCCTCCCACCCCCCACCTTGGAGGGGGCATGTTATATCACTTAATGCTATTTCAAAAAAAATCTAAATGCATAAATTAGAATAAAGAGATCTAAAAATACCAATTTTTAAAACTGAGAACTGGGCAGTGTGCAGAGCATATCAGCTTTTCATTGAGCAGGTCATGCACATTTTGTTTCACATCATCGATTACAATCCTCACAAAGCAACATCCTTCATCCCACTTCCAATTTGTTTCCTGTTTCCAGCCCCCCTTCTTTGCAAACCCTTCCTGCTTCCTGAACTTGGTCTCTGGGCAGATGCTGCCCTTTGGTCTCCAACAGTTGCTTGTTCCAAGGAGCTCTAACCTCTCTAGTGTTATTGTTTGTCTTATAGACCTGCCTATTGTTTTCCAGAATCATGAGATTTTTAACTTCCTTTGGTATTTTAAAGAAAACAACCGAAATATGTTCTAGGTGACAAATTAAGTGCATTTTGATGAGATCTGTAATTAGCATGAAAACCACTGAAAGATCTTCCATCACTCTCAAAAATCTGGTCCATTTGAACAGATTCGAATCTAAAAATAGTCGCTGACATCTTTCCAGCAGTAGGGTCTTGTCATTTCATCACTCCCTTCTTATTCTCCAATTACCTGAGTGCTCACAGGAGGAACCCAGTGCCTCCCGGACTTGATGATGGATTTGTGTAACTGTCAATCCCAGATTTATTGCTTGGTTTGGGAGTGAGCTGCCCCAATAGCATATGCCCTGCAGAAACGATCCATCGGAGGCAAAAGAGCAGCCTCTACCTCACATGCCTGTAATTCAGAGATTATACAGAGTCTTTTATTTTTCCCCTTCCTAAATAAAGTTAGAAATGAAAATGACAACAATAATTTCTTAACTTCATTCTAATTCTGAGATATTGCTGTTTGGCAACAGCCACCGTCAAACCCATGATTTAGATTTCAAACTCATTCAGTGAGAAATCATCTTTAAGAGCCAGAATACACAAAGCAGCAGTTGCAACAATACCCTTGGACAACACATGCTAGGAAGCACATCACAAACACATTACCCAGATTATTAATTTTCAAGAACAAAAACACACAAAGCACACCTTCTTATAGAATGAACACGGCGCATGTCTTAATAAATGGCTTAAACTAGCAATAGCATGCAGTTGCTGAATTACAAGTTCAAGATACTGGAATTCCTGGTAACTGTTTTCATAACTAAATGTACTTGAGAAAAACAAACACTGCGAAGAGCTAGCATTCTGATGGCTGCTTCCTTAATGTCTCTGAGACCCGGTTTTGCTGAGCTGAGAAATGCATTTGTTGATAGGAGGCTTAAAGTTAATAATTGTGAAGTGCCTTATACAGAGCCTGGCATTTGAAATTCAGCACACTACCTCAGTGCTGCGGAGTCGATTCTGACTCACTGAGACCCTGTACACAGAGGAGAGCTGCCCCATGGGTTCCCGAGGCTGCCCATCTTACAGGGGCCGAAAGCCTCAGCTTTCTTCCTGGGAGTGGCTGAAACATCCACTTGGTGGTGGGCAGCTCAAATCCTAATCCTAGAGGTCACTAGAGCTCCTTGGCATTTGACAAGCCCCGAGTAAATGAAGAAATGGTAGCTACAATAATAATTACAAATTAACTTTCAGGTGGTGAAACTGTAGGATCAACAAGGAAAACGTACAAGCATAGGACGAGTAAATGTCAGATTGACCCTAAAACTCTCAGGGAGCGTGTTTGGCCCATGGCCATTAGGTTGTTTTAAGAAAGCCCCCACTGATCCTCAGCTGTCATTTTTAACCTGAGGCTAGACTTGGTCCACTCCCATAAAGGTCACGAAAACGTGTTTGGTGTCCATAACATTTGAAACACACAAACACCTGATACTGGGCATTGTAAACGAGATACTATCGAGATGAGAACACATTTAGGAAGAGCCCACTATACAAACCCAGCAGTGAGTCATAAACCAAGAAATGGAAGAATTTACGTAGCAAAATTCACTTCAGATCAGCACACCTCTAGTATTGCCTCTCAAACAGTGGGAATAGAGAGACAATAAAACGTGTTCCTTACCACCAAGGAGCTTATACTCTTCTGGGGGACATGCACCTCAAAAAGATTTTTTCAAAATCATCAAATGAGTAGCACAATCTATAAATTATCAAGGGCTTGTGAGGGAGGTGGGAACAGGGAGGGAGGGGGAAAAAAAGAAAAAACAAAAGAGGACCTGATGCAAAGGGCTTAAGTGGAGAGCAAATGCTTTGAAAATGATTAGGGCAAAGAACGTACGGATGTGCTTTATACAATTGATGTATGTATATGTATGGATTGTGATAAGAGTTGTACGAGCCCCTAATAAAATGTAAAAAAAAAAAAAAAAAAGGTTGGCGAGGGGTCTTGGGGGAACTAAGAAGAGGGACCTTCTCCTGATCAGAGGTCAAGGCAAGGCTTTCTGCAAAAGACACTCCTGAACTGTCTTGACAAAGGAAGGAAGGAATGACGGGAAGGGTAATGATTGCAGGCAGAATGAACTGCTCCCAGAGAAGCGTGAGACATCAGTGAAGTATTATTAGAATGTTAAATGTGCGATGGAGATTGACAGGAAATAAAGCCGAGGGATAAGTAAAGTACCAGGTGTGCTGGATTTCATCTGCTGTGCTAAGCTGGGACTGGGTTCTCTTGGTAGGGCCATATCGCAGGGACACAAGGTGGATGGATTTGGATTTGAGGGATCATTCTGACTGCAGTGTGAAGAAAGACAGGATCTTTCCTAAGAAGAGGGGGCATGGAAGTGGAGGCAGGAAAACCAGATTGTATTTTAAAAATTTGAAAGAATAAAAATACTTTAAAAACAATTTGAGAGGGTTAATGAAGGGTGAGCTGGGTAATACTATTAGAAGACAAACTCAAGTTGGGGGGTGGAGGGACGGGAAGGAATGTAATGATCATCTTAGCCACCCTTGATTTCACTGGTTAAGGGATTATGAGTTAGACTCTTTATGAGACTCTTCACATTTATTATCTTTATTTATTTTTTATTAAATCATTTTATTGGGTGCTCTTACAGCTCTTATCACAATTCATACATATATCCCTTGTGTCAAGCACATTTGTACATTTGTTGCCATCATCATTTTCAAAACATTTTCTTTCTACTTGAGCCCTTGGTCTCAGCTCCTCATTTCTCCCCTCCCCCACCTTCCCTACCTCATGGACCCTTGATAATTTATACAATTTTTCACCCATGTCATTAATTATTTTTAAACATAGTAGTGGAATGGCTGAGACTTCATTTGTTAACTGAAGTTGGGGTTAGAACGCACTTCAAGGAAGACAGATCTGACAATCTACCTCAGTAAAGATTACAGTCAAGAAATGCCTATGTGTTAGTTCCACTCAGTCACATGGGGTCCTAAGGATGAATTTCAAATCTATGGCATACAACAAGCATCCTATCAACAGAGCATGACGTGCATACAATGAAACCAGATCTCTCATAGTGCCAGCCCCACTACGAGACATGAAGTCCCTCACTGATCTCACTATGAGGGCAAACACTGGAGACACAGTGCGGGAATTGCTCCCTTGATCTAACCCCACCACACTAAGGCAAGACACTAAGGGCGTGCAACAAAACAGGAGGGGAGGAGAGCAATGAAGCAATGAAGTCTCCAGGGAATACCAAAAATAGACTTTGGGGCCAGGGTGGGGCATCCCATCAGACTCAACTGGAAAACACTCCTAAAGGTTAACAAACAGACCTTGAACTATTTATAGACTTTTGTTGTTGTTTGTTTTGCTCTGTCTTGTTTTTTGTGCATATTATTATCTCTGCAGGTCTATCCATAAAAGATAGGCAGGATAAACAATCTGGAGGAGAAAATAAAGGACTGATGGTTGGGGAGGGGGAAGGGGGAACATGGGAGAAGGGGAGATGGAGGGGTTGGGGAAAGAATTGGGTGTTAACAAACCCAGGGACAAGGGAACAACAAGTGATGTAAAATCGGTGTTGAGGAGAGTGTAGGAGACCTGGTAGGGCTTGATCAAGGGTAATGTAACCAAGAGCAATTACTGAAACTCAAATGAAGGCTGAAAATGATAGTGGGACAAGAGGAAAGTAAAAGGAAATAGAGGAAAGAACTAGGAGGCAAAGGGCATTTATAGTGGTCTAAATACAGGCATGTACATATGTAAATATATTTTTATATGACAATGGGGAAATAGATTTATGTAGATATATTTATAAGTTTAGTATTAAGGTAGTAAAAAGACCTTGGGCTTCTACTCAAGTACTCCCTCAATGCAAGAACACTTTGTTCTATTAACCTGGTATTCCTTGATGCTCACCTTCCTGACACAATAGTTGAAGACAAAGTGGGTGCATAAGCAAATGTGGTGAAGAAAGCTAATGGTGCCCAGCTGAAAGCTGATGGTGGCTGGCTATCAGAAGCTATAGCGTCTGGGGTCTTAAAGGCTTGAAGGTAAACAAGCGACCATCTAGCTCAGAAGCAACAAAGCCCATATGGAAGAAGCACACCAACCTGTGTGATCATGAGGTGTCAATGGGATCAGGTATCAGGCATCAAAGAACAAAAATCATACCATTGTGAATGAGGGGGAGTGCAGAGTGAAGACCCAAAGCCCTTCTGTAGGCAACTGGACACCCAATTACCGAAGGGTCTCAGAAAGGAGACGAGCCAGTCAGGTGCTATATTGCATCGATTAAACATACAACTTTCCTCTAGTTCTTGAATGCTTTCTCCCCCGCCCCCCCCACTATCATGATCCTAATTCTACCTTACAAATCCAGCTAGACCAGAGGATGTACAATGGTACAAATAAGAGCTGGAAACACAGGGAATCCAGACAGATAAATCCCTCAGGACCAAAAATGAGAGTAGAAATACTAGGAGGGTAAGGGAAAGGTGTAAGGATAAAGGGGGAACCGATCACAATGATCTACATATAACCCCCTCCATGGGGGGAGGACAACAGAAAAATGGGTGAAGGGAGACATTGGTCAGTGTAAGACATGAAAAAATAATAATTTATAAATTTTCAAGGATTATCCAGGGAGGGAGGGTGGAGGAGGGAGGGGAAAATGAGCTGATACCAAGGGCTCAAGTAGAAAGAAAATGTTTTGAAAATGATGATGGCAACAAATGTACAAATGTGCTTGACACAATGGATGGATGTATGGGTTGTGATGAGTTTTCTGAGCCCATAATTAGACTATTAAAAAAACCCCAAAGAAAGCAGGTCTCAGAGAGGTTAAGTGAGGAGTCCAAAGTCACAGAGTGATGCACTGCACAGCTCAGATTCTAATTTGGGGGTGTCTAGCTCCAAAGTCCATGTCCTTTCCACTTAGTCTCTCTACCTCCCAGAAAAGCAATTTTTGGAAGAATGAGACACAAATTAGGTAGGTTGTAATAACAAGAAGGCAGAGAATTAGTAAGGTGCATTTGGGCATGTTTTGGAGAAGACAAACCTTGAAATACAAATAAAAAATCATAACCATTACTTGAAGTTCTTGAGAGATGCAAATAATTAATGCACTAAGCTGTTAATTGAAAGAGGAGCCTGGGGAAAGAGGCCTAGGGATCTCTTTCCAAAAATTCAATAAGTTAGGTTGGAGTCTCTAGAAAAGCACAACCCGTGATGCTTCTATATATGCATGTAGAAAGAGATTTATATCAAGAAAATGGCTCACACCATTGCAGAAATGGTCAAGTCCACATCTGGGCAATTACCAAGCTCATGAGCCAGGTGTGTAGCTGGAGACTTCTGCTGATTCATGTAGCTGCAGGGATGGATGAACTTAAGATCGTCAAGAAGAGTATGCAGGCTTTTGAATGCAGAAGTGAATGAATCCAAGGTGAGCAAGTCAGATGGCAGGCCACTGAAGACTCTCAGAGTAGGTAGGCATTATGGCAGACTGTTGGCTCAAGAACCAGATGCAGGATCCAGACCCAGCAAGCAGCAAGCAAGCTTTCCACAGCATCTATTTATATAGGCAGTAGGCCACACCCCAAGGAAACCTCTTTTCAACGACATCAGGGCTGTGACCTGGCGATTGGCAACCCAATGCGTACTCACTCAGCTATTAACGTTCCTCAGGAGAAAGACGAGACTTTTTACTCCCATAAAGAGTTATAGTCTTGGAAACTGACAGGGGCAGTTCTACCCTGCTCTATAGGGTTGCTATGAGTCAGCAGCAACTCCAGGACAGTGAGTAGGTAAGTCAGTGACTCCAACCAAATCTTTTACAGCTGTTTTACTCCTAATAGAAGATGCCATCACGGGACTGGTTACATTATGTTAGTCCACATCATGGGGATTACTAGGCCTCAACTGCCAAACCGCTGAGATTCCTGGACCAGTCAGGGTGACACAAGACCTAGGTGTCACTTCAACCACTGAAGACTCTATGGAGCCCAGTTCTACTTTGACACCCGAGATGGCTATGACTTGGCATTGACTTGATGGCAAATGGTAACCAAGATTGGAGTGACAAAGTGCATGTCCTTGGGAAGAGAAAGGGAGGCCACGTAGAGATGTCAGAAAGGCACTGGGAAGGCACGTGGGGGCCTACCAAAGACACAGTGAGCCCAGGACCTAGTCTTAGCGGTAAATGGCCCTGATGTGGAATACTTGTGGAGTTCACTCTTCAGATGGACTAGGAGAACCCTATGCTCGGAGGAATCCTTCTGCAGCTTCTTCTATGCCTACCTCCCCCTGCAACGCAATTAAAAAGAAGAAGAGAGAAATCAAAAAGGATAAAAAATTATCTAGACCAATGAAGTATTAAAGAGAAAAAGTTTTAAAAAAAAGCTAAATAAACCATAGTTGGGATTGCCTACTAGGCATTGTTTATGTGACCATCAGATCCTCTTGGAGAAACAATCTCCAATGTAGGGGGCTGAAATGATATATGCCACAAATTATTCTTCCAAGAAAAATCCACTTGGCTTGATTTTACCTTCAGTATTAGAGGACTTGCATAATCATTCTTTTTTTTCACTTTATGGTAATTTTGAAGCTCCATTGAAACAGAAATGGAAAGAGCATGAGTTTCTTCCCAGTGATGTGACCATTTCTTTCAAATTCAGTGAGCACATAGAGGTGACAGAATGCTCTATACCTTTGTCTGGGTGTGGGATTCAATTTTAAAACAAACAGCATCATTTTTGAAAGTTATTACATCTCTTTCTTTTCAAATGTTTCCAATAAATTAATTTCTTCTCTATTTTCGACATGGAGTTAAAACTCTGTTAGGTGAGGTTCCCCTAGAATTAAGGCAGCTTTGAATCAAAAAACCTTTTTGAAATGGGAAAAACAATAACAACAACAATATGGTGAGACTGTGTCAATAGGAAGAAACCATTGGCATTACATGGCAGATAACAATTTTAAACAGGCTTAATTTTCATGCGTATGCTTGTAAATGAGATTTCATTACATGTCCATGCTGATAGCGGCATATCTATAGAAAATAGCTCATTCTAAAATAATTCACTTGGAAATGAGGGAAGATTCAGAAATTTGACTCAGAAGAAAAATAGAACAATGGGGAGAATGAACTTCCTTTGACCTGGGAAAAATGAAAAAGTGATTTCAACCAAAAATAACGTTTCTCCCTGCAGAGCAGGAAGGTAATATATGGAGATGCCTGTGCAGCATCCAGACGGGTGATCGCAGGATGCTGCCAGGTGTTATATGTGCTCCAGGAGACCTCACAGAATTGGGTAGGAAGCCATGGAATATGCTGCCTGAGCCACGCTCATGGAGGGACCGCGGGCCAATAAGGAAAGGTTGCTGCTTACATCCAGCCCAGTGAAAGCTGCTGTGAAAGGTAGTCCAGTAGCCCCAGATGCCCGTGTATGTTTATGCCCATCCAATGGAAGGCAAGACTTGCTGGGAGCGGGAGAACCAGATGCTAAACTTCTTCTAATTCTGGCTCTACGATGTGGTAGGAAAGGGCATGCAAAGAGAGTTGTCAGGTTATGCAGAATTTCATCCAAGTTTCATGTTCTCCTTTCAGCACTTAATGGAAATGGCTGATTTGTTTGTGTTTTTATTCATTCATGCCCTAATTTAGCTCTCATATTGCCTCATGATTTTGCCTGAAGCTGGTGATGACATGGGAGCCCTGGTGATAGGGTGGTTGGGTGTTGGGCTTCTTTCTGATCGCAAGAGAAACAGTTCATACCCACTGGTGCTCTTTGAGAGAAAGAGGCTATCGGCTCCCATATAGATTTACAGTCTCAGAAAGCCTGAGAAGCAACACTAAGTTTTACATATAGGCTCACCCTGAGTTAGAATCAATTCTCTGGCAGAGAGTTTGACTTTTTTTGGGGAATGATGAAATGGAAATAGGGCAGAGTGGCAGCCCAGCAGGTCATTGATATCCCTGGCTCATAGAATTAATTCATAGTCTAGTTGGGAGTGATCCTTGGGTACCATGGAATTGATTCCAAGTCATAGCGCCCCCCACGTGGCAGAGCAGAGCTGCCTCATTAGGTCTTGAAGGCTGCGGTCAACTTGATAGAAGCACCCTACCAGGTTTGTCTCCCCTGGAGCAGCTGGGTGGGCTCAGACCAGCTATCTTTTGATCAGTAGCTGTGCACTTAACCCTCTGCCACCAGGGCTCTTCCTTGGGAAGGTAATAATCAGTAAATGAGTAAGACAATAGGTAAATACCTTGATTATTCCAAATTACCATGACTGCTGTGAAGGAAATGAATGAGGCCCTATGATGAGAGCAGGGGTGAGGAGGGAGGAAGCTGCTTTGATGAGGACAGTCCAGCTGGCCTCTGTGAACAGGGGCCATTGAAGCTCAACCTGAAGCTGAGGATGTTCTAAGCAGAGGGAAGAACATGTCCAGAGACCTTGAGGTGGGAAGGAATGTGATATTTCTCAGACCCCAAAGAAAATGATAACTTATTTATACAGCTGGCCCGGAGTTTTTTCAAGTAGGTAGAGAGTGGCATGAACTGGGAGGTCAGGTAGGTGGGAATTGGATTATGCAGGGTTTTTTTAAGGTGAGTGAGGTAAGCAGCTTGGAGGAAGCCCTGGTGGAGCACCAGTTAATCGATTGGATGTTCAGTGAAAGGTTGGCAGTTCAAACTCATCCATGGGCTCTGAGGGAAAAAGACTGAGCTATCTGCTTTCGTAAAAATTGCCTTTGTTGAAGGGGGTGTTAACAAACTGAGGGATAAGGGAACAACGAGTGATCTAAAATCGATGGCGAGGAGGATGTAGGAGGCCTGGTAGGGCATGATCAAGGGAAATGTAATTGAGAGGAATTACTGAAACCCAAGTGAAGGCTGAGCATGATAGTGGGACAAGAGGAAAGTAAAAGGAAACAGAAGAAAGAAATAGGAGGCAAAGGGCATTTATAGAGGTCTAAATAAAGGCATGCACCAATATAAATATCTTTATATATGACGATGGAGAAATAGATCTATGTGCATATATTTATAGGTTTAGCATTAAGGTAGCAGATGGATATTGAGCCTCCACTCAAGTACTCCCTCAATGCAAGAACACTTTGTTCTATTGCATCTATTCCATGATGCTCACCTTCCCAACATGATCACTGAAGACAAAGCAGGTGCATAAGCAAATGTGGTGAAGAAAGCTGATGGTGCCCTGCTGTCAAAAGATATGGCATCTGGGTTTTAAAGGCTTGAAGATAAACAAGCAGTCATCTAGCTGAGAAGCAACAAAGCCCACATGGAAGAAGCACACCAGCTTGTGTGATCATGACGTATCTATAGGATCAGGTATCAGGCATTAAAGAAGAAAATATCATATCATTGTGAATGAGGGTGTCTGTGGAGTGGAGACCCAAAGCCCATCTGTAGGCACCTGGACACACCCTTACAGAAGGGTTGCAGGGAGGAGATGAGCCAGTCAGGGAGCAGTATAGCACCAATGAAACATACAACTTTCCCCTAGTTCTTTAATGCTTCCTCCCCCTCCCACTATCATGATCCCAATTCTACCTTACAAGTCTGGCTAGACCAGAGAATGTACACTGGTACAGATAAGAGCTGCAAACACAGGGAATCCAGGACAGAGAAACCCCTCAGGACCAATAATGAGAGTAGCCATACCAGGAGGGTAAGGGGAAAGTGTGGGTACAAAGGGGAACCAATCACAATGATCTACATAGAGCCCCTTCCAGAAAAGTGGGTGAAGGGAGACATTGGTCAGTGTAAGACATGAAAAAAGATGATAAATTATCAAGGATTCATTAGGGAGGGAGGGTGAGAGAGGGAGGCGAAAATGAAGAGATGATACCAAGGGCTCAGGTAGAAAGCAAATGTTTTGAGAATGATGATGGCAACAAATGCATGAATATGCTTGACACAATGGATGTATGTATGGATTGTGATAAGAGTTGTATGAGCCCCCAATAAAATGATTTTAAAAATACATATATACATATATGTGATTTTAAGAATGAAAAAAGTTGCCTTTGTTGTTGTTAGGTGCTGTCGAACCAGCTCTGATTCATAGTGACCATTCACACAACAGAATGGAATACTGCCTGGTGTACTGTGCACGATTTTTGTTATGTTTAAGCCCATTGTAGCAGCCGTTGTGCTGAAAAATTACAGGCTAGAGAATCCATGGGATATTTCTACTCTGTCATATGGGGTCACTATGAGTTGAAATCAACTCCCTGGCACCCAAGGATCATCCCCAACTAGATGAGAGTCAATTGTTATCCCAACTAGAGGAGAATCGATTCGATAGCCCCACACAACAATAACAAGCAGCTTGGATTTTCTTTGAAATGAAATGGAAAATCCTTAAAGGGGCTTAGTCCCTACCCGCCACCATCCAGTCTATTCTTTCTCATTGTGACCCAGGATGGGGATCAGAGGCTGTCCTCATTTACCCACATTTGAGCAGACAGCCTTCTCTTTCTCCCTGAGAATGGCTGGTAGATTTGAACTGTCCCCCTTATGGTTAGCAATCCAGTACTTAATGGGCAATAATACCACCAGGGCTCTTTTAAAAGGGCCTCAGAAAACAAAACAAAACAAAACGAAAACCAACACAAACCAAACACACTGCCATCGAGTCTTTTCCAACTACTGTCTTTGCGGTTAGAAGCCCAACTCATAACTAGCTTCAGCACCAAACTCCAGACTCCAAACTCACGCCATCAGCTGACTCACAGTGCCCCATTGGACAGGATAGAACTGCCGCTTCTGTGTGATCTGAGACTGTAACTTGTGAGGAGAGCAGAAAGCCTCCTTTTTCTCCCTCAGAGCAACTACTGTTTTCAGACAACTGACCACGTGGTAAGCAGCCTAGCTCCTAAGCCACTGTCCCGCCAGGGTCCCTTAAAGAGCATGGGAGAACTATGAGCTCACTTATACTTTAAACAGACTGCTGGGACCATTGTGTGAGAAACAGGTGTGAGTAAGAAGGGAAGCCAGGAGACAGTGAAGAGGTTCGTGGGGTGGTCGGAGTGATCAGGTGATGGTTTGAAATGGGTTCTGACCATGGGGAGGGCGGGGTGGGAATGCACGTGTATCAGGGAGCCCTTGCCGTGCAATTGGAGTTGGCAGGGCCAGGTGTAGGAATTCCTCTCTCCTGGTCCTCCCCATCCAGCTGTATGGAACCCAGAGAGTGGCAACACAGTTTGAAAACCACAAATCCACCTTCTGTCTCTAAAGAAAGAATCTGATTGAAATTTTCAGAGATGTACCAGTGAGTTGACTGAATGGACTCGCTTTCCTAGTAGATTCTAGTCACTCCGTCAAAAGCCCCCAGCTCGTCTTTGATGAAGGAAGTATATTTACCAAGGAATCTAACAACTGGGTAGCACACCTGCTTTATTTAAAATGATCTGTGGAGGACATCTTTATTCTTATTATTTTTAATCGACGATGTTCAATTTCATCGTGGCAGGTCAGGATGCAGGAGATAACATCCAGAAGGGGGGAGCCAAAGAGAGGAAGGAAAAGGAATAAAGAATAGAGATGGGCTGAACAATCATTTCAAGGTACTCCCCTTCCCCCCGTCCTCCCACCCCTGGCCAAAACAAAACAAAAAAAGAAGCGGTATCACACTGTTGTGCTCCATCACAAATTTTGAATGATAAGCCTTCCTTGCATGGATGGTGTTTGGGAGGTGAAGACAATGGTTCTGCGGTTTTCAGGCCTCAGGGCAGCTGTGCTACTGCCTTTAATTTTGCAGCAGTAGCGCATGCCCCGATGGAGCAGCAGGCTCGATGATTGTAATTCTCTTTCAGTAGGGCTTCCAGCAGGGCTTGCCTGTCACTTGCTGCTCATGCAGGATGCAGCAGCACATCTGCTGGCTGAGTTGAGAACGGGCAATCATATTACCCCATCCTGTATAATTTGATATGGGTGGGTCATGGAGGGCCCGGGGAATGTTTCTTTGTTTCTCTCGCGCGCGCTCTTTAAAGGATGTGAACGATATTTCCCGTGTGCCCATACTTACCTCTTTTCACCATGAGAATTGTGTGGCATTTTATCTGCCTTTGAAAACCCTCTCCCAAAATCCAAACTCACCGTGGTCAAGTTGCTTCCGACCCTCAGTGACCTAGAAGACAGAGCCCAAGGTCCCCATGAGCTGTTCCAGGTGGAAACCTTTGGGGAAGATTTCAAATTATCAAACCTTTTGCCTGGGTCTGGGGGCAGGCAGGCGCTGTAACCACTGCAGCGCTCTGCCTTCAAGGTAGATGCCATTTTCTGCTAAAGGTATTTGTGCAGCTTGCTTGCAACCTGAGTGGTCAGGGAGCAAACAGTTAGATCGGGCAGGAAGTTGCCACTTTTAATAGATCTTGTTTCTATGCAATCAAAAGAGGCTTGTGTTTTTGTATAGCTGCAAAATGTACGTAACATCACCTTTGCCAATTCAGAACTTGCCCCCCCCCCCGCCCCGTGCACAATTCAGCAACACTGATGACATCAGTCAGGCTGTGTAGCTGTCACCAAGTGCCGTCACCAAAATTTCCCATTACCACGAACTCAGTGCTTCCTTGTATCTGATGGAAGGATGGAGTTACTGCACTTCAGTCTCTTCCTCCACTCACTGGTTCTTAAGCCTGGCAGCAGCCGGGACAAGAGAGACAACTGCAGGCGAGGTGCCAGCTTTGCCGGTGGTCAGGATGTACTGTTTGACAACAAACAAACAAACAAACAAACAAACAAACCAAAAAACAACACAAGCCAAGTTCACTGCCATGGGTAGATGCTGACTCACAGCAACCCCATTGGACAGGGTAGAATTGCCCCTTTGGGTTTCTGAGACTGTAACTCTTTATGGGAGTGGAACGCTCTCTCTTTCTCCTGTAGAGCACCTGCTGGTTTTGAACGGAGGATCTTGTGTTTAGCTGCCCTACGTGTGCTTTTGGGGTATAGGCCCCTGGACCCCGTATTATGGGTTGTTCCATTCACATGTAACAGAAATTTATTTATTTAGATGTTTGAGACAAACGCGTGGGTCACCGAAGACCCGAAGTCCACTTCAGTTTTGTTTTCCTCCTTTTTCAGCAACTCGGACCAATATTTAGATCTGAAGGGTAAGGAATCTGGAGTTTCTTTCTTTCTTTTTTTGTGTGTTTTTATTTTTATTTTTATTAAAAAACATTTTATTAGGGGCTCATACAACTCTTATCACAATCCATACATATATATATATACACACACACACACACACACACACACGAAGCCGCTTCAATTAGTTAATTAACTATTCCTGTTGAACTATCTGTTTTTGTGTATGTCCCCTACCCCTCCCTTTCCCTGTTTGCACCCCTGTCCCTGGTCTTCTCATGGTCATCAGAATCTTATCTAGTGGTGTATAAACCACATTTCTTCTTTTTCCGTCTTTCTTATCACCCTGTTGATATTAGACTCTTATCTTTGCAACATTGCTGAATTTGCTAAACAAAGTATTCTCAAGTTTTGTCCATGTCTTGCAGCGTTGACACAGTTATCATTGTTTTTCCTTGATGTCTAAAATTCCATAGTATGAATGTACCAGAGCCTGTTGATCCAATCCACAATAGTTGGAGTTTTGGGTTGTTGCCATGTTTTCGCTGCTCTGGAAGTCGCTGCAGTAAACAGAGGTATACGTATGTCTGCTTGTACTATCTTCTTAATTGGAGCTACTTGTTGGCTTTCTAAAGTGGGTCACTTGACTAATGAGGTTCTTAGGGAGCTCTATGTAAACCACGCACAATGCCTATAGGCATTCTCTAAGCAGGGGTGGGCGGGGAAACTTTTGTTTTCTGCCAAGGACATTTGAACATTTATCACATCATTTGTGGGACATACAGAATTCCCACCTTAACAATTAGCCTACATTTGGTGGCTGGGCCTGCTTCTCTTTGGTGAGGCATGTGGTGTTAGCTGGTGTTAATGATTTCTTGGGCCTTATAATGTCAAGGGCTGAATGGTCCCTTCCTCCCTTCCCCACAGACCTCTGGAGACTATAGCAGAGCCACAAACCAAGAGACTGTATTAAAGAGAGGGTACCAGAGAGTAGGGCACTTTGGAGAATGATTTCCACAGAATCCTTTTCTTTAAAGATGTCATTACCTTTGGCGGTCCAGATTTTAAGTGCTATGAACAATGATGATGCAGTAATTACAATGAAAACGATGCTGATGCACTTCTAATCCTTCTGTGCTGGCCCTGGACCAAGCTATTTATAGGCAAGGTCTCATGATTCTCACAGTGATATAACTATGAACTAGGGAGGCTTATAAATTCATTTGAACAGATGAGGAAACTGAGGTTTAGAGACCTTAAGTTATTGTCAAGGTCATACAGGTAGTAGGTCTCACTATGAAGTGTAAGTCCAATGCCTTCTTTTGGGTTGTATTTGTAATGTAGCTAGTACAAAGGTATATGTTAGTGTAAGTACACCATCCCAACCTGTAGACACAGGTTCTACCAATGCTGAAAGTGTCTCCTGTGGATGGATGGCATTTAGCATGGTCACCTGGCTCACCTTGTAAAGTGCTAAAAAGAGGCACAGCTATTTGTTTGGGCCTTGGTCTTTGCTATGGATTGAATTGCATCTCCCTCAAATATATGTCAACTTGGCTAGGCCATGGTTTTCAGAATGATGTAATTACCCTCCATTTTTGGATCAGATGTGATTTATGTGTTGTAAACTCTCAGCTCTGTAGTGCTAATGAGGCAGGATTAGAGGCATTTATGTGAACGAGGTGGGAGGTTGTCTTCAGGATTAAATGTTCCTTGGGGTAACTGTCTTTTGAGATATTAAATGGATTTAAAAAAATCATTAAAAAAAATCATTTTATCGGGGGCTTGTGCAACTCTTTTTAAATTTTATTTAATCATTTTATTGGGGGCTCATACGATTCTTATCACAATCCATCCATCCATCCACTCATTGTGTGCCAAGCACATTTATACATTTGTTGCCCTCATCATTCTCAAAACATTTGCTTTCTACTTGAGCTTCATAGAAGCTCCTCATTGTTTCCCTTCCCGCCCTGCTTACCCCTCCCTCATGAGCCCTTGAAAATTTATGAATTGTTATCATTTTGTTATATCCTACACTGTCCAACGTCTCCCTAAATGGATTTAACAAGTGAACAGAGATCAGAGGGACCTCAGAATCTCTAAGAAAGAAGAGCTGGGAGTGAAGTGCATCCTTTGAACGTGGGGTCTCTGCACTGACAGGGGAAGATTGATGCCCAAAATACACAGAAAACTCATCAACTCATTTTTCGTAGTGAGTAAATTGAGAAAATTATCTTCCAGAGTGCAAATAGCAAGGACTTCTGTTTGATTGACAGCCCAATGAAGGAGGACCTGCACACATGCCCGATGGCTAAGATTAGTGTGGGTTTTGCAGGCCGAGTCCCACCTCTGCCACTTATAACTGTGTGACCTCAGAGTTACCACTTAACCCAAGGCTCAGTTTCTTCATCTACAGAGGGGCATAATTTATTTAGCAAACACTTTTATACAAACATTACATCGTGGCATTTATTTTTGAAGAGGCAAACAACTGCACATGAAATAAATGTCAAAAAGGTTATAGAAATATCGCCTCTCTCATAAGTGTTCCCCAACCTTCTCTTCCCAAAGACAACTGTTTTCTACTTTCTTGGATACTGTGCTGGACAGGGTTCTCTAGAGAGACAAACCAGATTGCTAGTAATTATATATATAAATATATTTATAAAGATAGATATATAATACAAGAAATGAACTGTTAAATTATATACAGATAGATAATACAAGAAATTAACAGTTAAATTATAAAGCAGTGAGACACTAGCAATCCTTTAAGGCTTGAGAGCTGCCAGTTGCCAGTCCCCTTCTGTAGAGAGAGCTGGGCTATATATATCCAGGCAGCAAACAGCAAGGCCGGTCCCCAACTGTCAGTCCCCAGCTCCAGAGATGAACATTCCAATTGTGTGGGCTTAAAGGGACCTCAACTTACAGCGACACAGTCCACAGGCTAGGCATCCCACAGGTAGTGTACCCCTTTAAACTGAGGCACAGAATAACCAAGGTGAGGTTCACCGAGCCATTTATCCCTCTGCCCTTCAGTTAATCCTACTTGTGTTTATCGGCCAGGCTGGCACAATAAACTATCACAGATACCCTTTCAGACATATGATCTTCTTTTTAAAAAAGGATGTCTGTATAATCTGGGAGCCCTGGTGGTGTAGTGGTTACTTGTTGGGCTCTGATCTGCATGGTTGACAGTTCAAAACCACCAGCAGCTCTGCAGGAGAAAGACTGGCTTTCTATTCTGTAAGCAGTTAGTATCAGAAACCCACAGGGGGTCGCTATGAGTCAACATTGACTCAGTAGCCCTGAGTTTGGATTTGGCTTGGTATAATCTACTATACACATTTTTCTATAAAATATTTTTTCTTAAACACCAAAGCCCAAACCAAAAAACTCCAATTTTTTCTTATGGGAAATTTTAAGTATTTATAACAGTGGAGGAACAGTAGAATGGTGGCAGACAGGAGATGTGTAACTCAGGTTCCCCTTTAAGCAAGGCCTTATCCCCCAGCTGCTGGCACTGCACTTAGCTGAGCACCTGTACCTGTTAAGACGCATCTCTGACTTTGATTGCAAATTTTTCTTGAGTCAGTGTCCAGGCAATGATTTGGCAAAAGGTGGTACAAAGTACCTAGCTCTTTCCCCCTCCTGTGGAGGAACTCTCATTGCCAACCTTGCTCCCAGCGCCCAGTCGGACTGGCAGATACTTTGTTGGGTCTTCAGTACAGTCAGGCAGCTCCCGACCCAGGGCCACTTCTTTCTCCTTTGCCTTCACAGACGGTGTTGTTAGTTAATTCCAACACATGACGAGCCCCTGCAGATAGAGCCGGACTGCTCCCTCGCTTCAGAAGCAGATCACCAGGTCTGTCGGGGTTCGAACCACCAAGCTTTTGCCTAACAGCTGAATGCTTAGCCTTTTATTCAACACAAGTGCTACTCATCTAGAATGCTTCGGGACTCTAGTCCATCTATATGTTTACTTCCTGGACAGCACAATAACAACCCGCGTCTCCTCCCCACCTCCCCAACCAACCCCATCCCCAGAATCCATTCCAATGTGAAGCAATTCTCAGCTCATCGACCACTTTGATTTTTGTCTACCCCCACTCGCTTCCCTCTTTGCCTTCTAGTTCATTAACAACAATCTCATCCTTAATTTAATCTGTAATATTCCCATATACTACCTTAAACAATAAGGTCTCTTTCTTTTAGTAAGCCTCAATACTATTATCATACCTCAAAACTTTCAGCAGCAAATTTTTATTCTTTATTTTTTATTAAAAGATCATTTTATTGTGGGCTCTTACAGCTCTTTTGTGTGTGTGACTCCTTTATTTATTTTTTTAAATAAAAAAATCATTTTTCTTATAGCAATCCATACATCAATTGTATCAAGCATATTTGTGCATTATTTTCCAGACATTTGTTTTCTATTGAGCCCTTGGTACCAGTTCCTCTTTTTTCCTGTGCCCCCTCCCCCCGTGACCCCTTGATGAATTATAAATTATTGTTATTTTCATATCTTACACTGACCGCTGCCTCCCTTCCTCCATGGCTTCTGTTGTTTGTCCCCCTGGAGGAGTGTGTGCGTGGTCATGTGTCGATCATGCCTATCATTCCCCTCTCTTCCCTTCTCTTCCCACCTTCCACCTACCCTCCTGATATCACTGCTCCCGTTCCTGTTCCTGGATTCCATGTGTAGTGCGCTCTTGTCTCTTATCTGGACCTGTGCACATGCTCTAGTCTAGCCTGCAGTGAAAGGCAGGACTGGGGTCATGGTAGTGGGGGATGAGGAAACCTCAAGGAACCCGAGGAATATTGTGTGTTTTATCAGTTCACCAACAAATTTTAATGTCATCAATACCCAGACAATGCTCGCATTGGTAATTAACTCACAAATGTCTGCGTGTAAAAACAAATTATTTGAATTAGAGTCCAAATAAAACATGGACATTGCAAATGATCAATAGCTTTTAAAAGTCTTTTTGACCTATAGATATTTTCCTCCATTACGTCTTTCTTTTACCTTTATATTGTGATTTGGGTGGAAGTTAATAGGCCAAATTGGTGTCCCATCCAATAATTCTGACACATGTTTGTTTTGTAACATTGATTGTAATCCCTAGAATGTAACATCATCACTCATCCCACTTCTACTCCATGTTTCGGTTCCTCCTTTGGTCTTAGTGCTTCCTGCCTTCTGAACTTTGTTCTTGGGTGAATGTCCAACTGTGTTGAGATTCAGTGGCCCTAATTCACTCCATTGTTCTATATTTTGGTTGTTGATTTTATATACATTTGTCCTATGTGTTGCAATGATTTATTTCTAGGTTGTCATTGTCTTTTGGCTTTATTTACTTACTCTTTTTATACACAAATCTTCAATTTGTATGTGGCTGAATTTACCATATTTTTGCTTTATTGGCTTATGCTTTTCTTAGAAAGAAAAAAATGCTCACACTTGAACATTTGAAAATATGCCTCCTACATTTTCTTCTTTTTGATTTAATTGTTAAAAGTGTGAACCACCAAAGGAAATTTTAACCTGTTTAAAAGAATAAATACTTCTTAAGTATTTTTTCTTTTTCATATTTTATTTTTATAAATCCTTTTATTGGGGGGCTCATACAACTCGTTTCTTCTTTTTTAAAAAACATTTTATCAGGGACTCATACAACTATTATCACAATCCATACATAAGTCAATTGTGTAAAGCACATCTGTACATTCTTTGCCCTCATCATTTTCAAAGTGTTTGCTCTCCACTTACGCCCTTGGCATCAGGTCCTCTTTTTTTACCCCCTCCCTCCC
The DNA here is from genome assembly GCF_050624435.1 of Tenrec ecaudatus. NCBI lineage: Eukaryota > Metazoa > Chordata > Mammalia > Afrosoricida > Tenrecidae > Tenrec > Tenrec ecaudatus. Next base: position 44,579,643 of record NC_134534.1, read on the forward strand.
CGCTCCCCGCTCTACTTCTTAAGTATTTTGCCCACATATTTCTTTTCTTTCTTGGCTTTCCTTTATTTCCCCCTCTCCTCCTCTGCCTTTTCTGCAAACTCTATGCTTGTGCTATTTTCCAACAAGATTTACTAAAGTACACCCAGTAGGATGACTGCCTTGGAAGAGTTAGGTGAAATTACCTCGTGATGTGTACTAGGAATGAAGCTGAGTTGGAGCCCTGGGGGCAGAGTGTTTACCCGTTGGACTGCTAACCACAAGGTTGGTATTTTGAATACGTGAGCGCCTCCTGGGGGGCGGGGGGAGAAGCTTTCTCCTCCTGTACAGAGTGACAGTCTCAGAAACCCACAGGGCCACTCTACCTTGTCCTATGGGGTCTCTATGAGTAGGAATTGACTCAGTGGCAGTGAATTTGTTTTTTCGTTGTAATAGAAAGATTTGTGCTACCCTAGCCTATGGCTTCTGTGGACATGGGCATAGTAGTAGTGTACATAGACCCTGGTAGCCACTGATGTATACAAAGGAAGTATCTTCTTTTTTAAATTTTTCTTTAAAAAATAATTTTATTAGGGCTCATACAATTCTTATCACAACCCATACATACATCCATTGTGTCAAGCACAGTTGTACATTTGTTGCCATCATCATTCTCAAAACACTTGCCTTCTACTTGAGCCCTTAATATCTGCTGCTCATTTTCCCCTCCCTCCCCACTTCCCCCTCCCTCATGAACCCTTCATAATTCATAAATTATTATTATTTTGTCATATGTTACACTGTTTGACATCTCCCCTCACACAATTCTCTGTTGTCCATCCCCCAGGGAGGAGGTTATATGTAGAGTCTTGTAATTAGTTCCCCTTTTCCACCCCGCATTCTCTCTATCCTCCAGGCATCGCCACTCTCACCACTGGTCCTGAAGGGGTCATCTGTCCTGGATTCCCTGTGTTTCCAGTTGCTATCTGTACCAGTGTACATCCAGATTTGTCTAGCCAGATTTGTAAGGTAGAATTGGGATCATGATAGTGGAGAGGGGGGGAAGGAAGCATTTAAGAACAAGAGGAAAGTTGTATGTTTCATTGTTGCTACCCTGCACCCTGACTGGCTCATCTCCTTCCCACAACCCTTCAGTAAGGAGGTGTCCAGTTGCTTACAGATGGGCTTTGAATCTCCACTCTATACTCACCCTCATTTACAGTGATGTGATTTTTTGTTCTTTGATGCCTGATACTTGATTCCTTCGACACTTCATGGTCACATAGACTGGTGTGTTCTTCCATGTGGGCTTTGTTGCTTCTAAGCTAGATGGCCGCTTGTTTATCTTCAAGCCTTTAAGACCCCAGATACTATATCTCTTGATAGCTGGGCACCATCAGCTTTCTTCACCACATTTGCTGTGCACACATTTGTCTTCAGTGATCATATAGGGAAGGTGGGCACCCACTGATATGATTTTTTGTTCTTTGATGTCTGATACCTGGTCCCTTCTACACCTTGTGATCACACCGGCTGGTGTGTTTCTTCAATGTGGGCTTTGATGCTTCTGAGCTAGATGACCGCTTGTTTATCTGCAATTCTGCAAGACCCCAGATGCTATATATTTTGATAGCTGGGCACCATCAGCTTTCTTCACCATATTTGCTTATGCACACATTTGTCTTCATCAATTGTGTCGGGAAGGTGTGCATCATGGAATGCCAATTTAATAGAACAACGTGTTCTTGCATTGAGTAAAGACTGGAGTGGAGGTCCAATGTCCATCTGCTGCATTAATACTAAACCTATAAATATATGCATGTAGATCTATTTCCCCACCATCTTATATAAATATATTTACATATATACATGCCTGTATTTAGACCTCTATAAATACCTTTTGTCACCTAGTTCTTTTCTCTATTAAAGGAAGTATCTTCTAATGCCAGTCAAGAAAGGTCACAAGTGGTGGTAGGACCTGAGAACTTTGCTTTTTCTTTGTGATTTGGAAAGGAGATGCTAGGAAAGATATAACTGGAGGCTTGGAAGGGATGGGTGGGTTCACAGGTATTCTAGACAAGGTTCTAGATTGTTGTGATTGATCTACCCTCCATTCTTTCCAAAAATACCTAGAAAGCTCCCTAAAAGAATTTATGTGGATCACAGGGGTTTGTTATACATGCATCTTACTTAGGACAACCTCAAATTGATCAGATCCATAGAACCTTTCAGATTATCAGCATAACCTTTTAAAAATAGCAGTTCGATGTACAGTTCATTACAGCACTGGGGCTCCTTCTCTCTACCTATGAAATGCATCATACTGCCTTGGCTGAATATGCTTTTAATGTACACAGGTTATTGATTATTTTTTCACACATCATTCTGACATAGCTGGTTATACAGGGGATGCAAGGGGAGCGTGGATCAGAGGTGAATTGGGCAAACAGCCCAGGTTGGGAGCAGCGCAGGGACTAGTGATGACAGGGCACCACTAGCAGAGCAATTGTTCGGTTCTCTGTTGCCCCAGAAATTCAAACAGAAACTATCACAGTGAGCAGGCTGGAGCAAGAGAGCATGGTTCTCCGTGCTTTGTATGTTCCAGCAAGATTCCCAAGACAGGTCCTTAGGGATTGACACTTAGTGAATTAGACATGCTAGTCCCCAAGGGCTTAACCTTTGTGCCACAAGGGGTCCTTCTAATAAGAACCATTACCTGCACTTTCTCAATCAGTAACCTGCACATATGCAAAACATAGGAAGCGCCATATTATCAGAATAAAAGATTGCTGTCTGGAAAATTCTACAATTTTCGCCTCTGGAGCATTCTTGACATTGTGTATTATTTTATTTATTTTTCTTGGCTTTCCTTGAACTGGTTAAAGGAAAAATTACAAGTCATCTCGGATGGCCTTGCATCCTAGGCCTGACATTTAGAAAACCTGTGAGTGGTTTTCAGAATTAGGTTCCATACTTCTTTCCTGGGATGGAACTATTATGTGAGTGCTCTCCTAGAGCCTGGTGGCTAGCAGTGTTATGAATTCAGGGACTGGAGGGGAAGTGCAACGCTTCAAATGCTTTGTTGTCTTCTTAGACTAGCTGAGTTCCTCTCTCTCTCTCTCTGATGTGTATATAAGCACAAGTGCCTCTGGAAGCAGCAGGGAGCAATGAGCTGGAACCTTTGTAACCCTGCTGAGATTATCATCTTTAGATCGAGTTTTACAATTAGAGTGGTATGAATAACATAAATAAACTGATGGTGATTTACCTTGCTTTTTAAATTTCATTTCCTGGAGTTTTATGACTTCGGTTTTGTGAAAATCTCCATTATCAGTCGGCAGGTAGTCCACCCATCTAAAATTATTTGTTGATTGCCTGAGAAATAATTTTCCCCCAAGGAAGTCCAGCATGGACACAGCACTGATTTTGATTGTTATTCAATCCTGCTTATTCAGTATTCCAAGGAGGCTCAGCACCACTGAATTAGCACTGTCTGTGTGAATCCGTCTGCACTTGAATGTCAATGCCTGCGTTCAGGGGACTCTGATGTGTTGTTTGTGTTTGGGAGGGTAGCAACTAGACAGTTCTCTCCCCAAGGTTTAGATGGGAACCTCCTGCTCCATCTTGGTTGCTTACTATACATGGACTCACTACCAATGTCTATTAAAAGTATGAGCTTCCCACCAGTGGAGGGCATGATTTCTTGGGGGTAAAGTTGTCGAACATGTAGTGGTGTAATAATGAAAATTCCTTAAGCGGAAACTCCACCACCTGTCAGTGGTTGTACTGTGGTTGCTTATAGGTTGCTGCGATAGTAGAAATGACACCATTCAATAGCTTTACTCAACTTCCTGCCAATGAGGGGACTGAGACTCAGCATCCCCTTGTGCTTCTGACTCATCACATCTTTACAGGAGTAGACAGCTTCATGGTTTTCCTGTAGTGGTTTTGAACCACTTACCTTGCGGTTAGCAATTCAGTGCATAACCCATTGGTCTTTCAAATACCAGCAGGGTCACTAATGGTACACAGGTCTTAGCGGAGCTTCCAGATGAAGATAGACTAGAAAGGAAGATCCCATGATCCACTTCAGAAAGCTAGCCAATGAAAACTCTCTTATCACCATAGAACATTGCCTGGTCTTGCTTTGGGCGTGTCAGCAGGAGGGGCCGGTCACTGGAGGAGGAGGACTTTGTATCTGGTGAAGCAAAGAGGTAGTGATGGCAAGAGAGAGGGACTGGTATCACAGTTGCAACAATGGACGTGAACACGACGGAGATACCAAGGGTGCTGCTGTGGGCCAATTTTTGTTCGGTTGCACGTCGGAATCAAGGGGATGAGCACTTGTATTTGGAAGGAAAACCTTCCGCACCTAGTAAACGACTGCATGGTCGTCAATTGCGTCTACCAACAAACAGCCCCGCAAAAGGAAACCAGAAAGAACTCCTGATGGTTCCTGTTAGCACTGGTGAGTCCCCTGAGCTTTGGGGCGTGTTTTCTGGTCAATCCTTTTTGGGAAGTAAGAAGCCACGTTATGATTGGCTCAAAGGCATATCGCTGGGTGACTGATGTGTCTCCCCAATTTAAAGCCACACAACGTGGTTTGAAGCCTTCCTTTTGGTATTTATATCAGACGGCGCTTCATCAAGTGGAAATTTTCATCTTTTCATCTCCAAGCAAGTGTTGTATACTCATATACTTAAATTTACGTGTAGTTTTTGATCCTGGTAATGAACTAGTTTTATAGATTGTGTCTCCCTGCTAAAAAAAATATTTGTTGGACTATCAATCCCTAAGCCTGTGGGCACAGTCTCCTTGGGGAACCGAGCTTTCTTTGTCCAGCTGATGTCAGTGTGTTAAACCCAACCGCTTTTGAGACAGAAAAAAAAGAGCCGGCTGCATTCAGGAGTCAACAAACGGAGATGGGGAAGATGCCCGCCGCGGTAGATGCAGACCTCTAGGGAGGAGAAGCCACAGAGAGACAGCACGTTCCCCAGAGAGGACCACAGAGAAGTCCTGCGCTGGGCGTGGAGTCCTCAGACTGGACCCCCAGCATCCTACATTGAAAAAGACAATTCTGCTTGTTAAAGCCACCTTCTTGTGGCATTTCTATAAGAGCAGCTCTAAGACACGGAGATAAGTAGCTTTGTTTTGTGGCAACAGAACCCTTGAAAGATGGGAAAAGAACAAAATAATTATTTATAAACTATTAAGGGAGCAGGGGGAAGGGGGGAGCGGGGAGGGAGGGGGAAGGGGAGGAGAAAAAAAGGAAACCGAGCTGATTCCAGGAACCCAAGTGGAAGGTGAATTTTGAGAATGACGAGTGCAACGAATGTATAAGGGTGCTTTGCTCAATTGATGTATGTATGGATTGTGATAAGAGTTGTATGAGCCCCAATAAAAAGATTCATTAATATAAAAAAAAGGCAGCACAGAGTGGATTGTGAAGGCAGCCATCTAGCAAAGAGTTTGCGAGCAAGTTTAGTTTTTCCTCAAAACCAGAACTCTGCTTGCCCATCAAACTTATTATCCTGCCCATCCCTGGGTCTCAGTCGGGGATGCCATCCTATGTCAGTTACCCACAGTAAAAATTGGGGACCCGTGTAACTTTTCACGCTCAGTCATATACTAAGCATGGCAGGGTTGCTATCCAAACCTCACTCCCCCTTCTTATCACAAGGACTCAGTTTAGGTCCCCCCAACTTCCTGCCCGGACCCCGGCCTGGGCCTTCTAGCTTGCTTCTTCGACTTCCTTCTCTTTAACCCTTTCAGTCTATTCGATGTACTTGTTTTTGTATGTCTCTTCCCTCAAAACATCATCTTCCCTGTCTGAAAGCCTGCAGGATGTCCAGTGCGCCAGCTTTCAACTCCGCTGCTTGGGCTTCTCCATGATTCCCTTCTTACACAGGCATTTACTGAGCATCGGTAATATATCAGGCATGGTGCTTGGGTCTGGGGGTAAAAACAAAACAAAACAAAATGAACAAACCAACAAGCCGTACCTGCAATGAGCATCCAGTCCTGTTGGGGAGAGAACAAAGAGTACAGTTCTATATTCTTCAGGGGAGGCTTGAAGAGGAGGTGACTTTGGATCTTGGTCTTGAGAGTTGAGTGGACTCAGACAGATAAAAGAGAGGCAGGTGAAGTGAGATCAAAGAGCACAAAAACAGGTGTGGGAGCTCGCATGAATTCAGACATTAGTCCAAGATGACTTAAGGGGATATGCTTGGTCGGAGTGCCTTCAAGGAGACGGGATGCGTAGGAGAGGTGGCTCTACTGGCTGTAGTTTCTGTTCTTCCCAGCAGAGGACCTCAGCTCTGTCCAGACCAGCCTTCTGCCATCTTTTCCCTTCTGCCTGTACTCTCCCCTTCACTCAGTTGTGAATGTGGCTCTATTTCCCCAGCTCACCTTATAGTATAAGGTGTTTATCTTGTGACATCTGTCCTAAAAGACCTTTTTAGACTTCGCTGACCTTCCTTACAATGCCGTCTGCTTCTAAACTCTAAAGGTTATTATTTTTTTAGTCTACACGACAAAATTTGATATAAAATAAAGTTATTTTAAAATACAATAGTATATTATTTTATGATACTATAAAACACCTACTAAGCACCTACTAAGTGTTCCTCTTGTTTCATGTATCACAACCACAGCCACTAACATTTATCAAGGGTTTACTATGTACTAGGCAGTATTCAAAGGAACCTGGGTGATGTAGGGGGTTCTGCACTGCGCTGCTAACCACAAGGTCAGGAGTTTGAAACCATGGGCCTCTCCATGGGAGAAGAAGCTTTCTACTCCAAAACAGCTCTAGTCCCAGCAACCCACAGGGGCATTTCTAGTCTGTCCCATTAGGCCACTAGGAGTCAGGATCAACTCAATGGCTGTGAACTTGGATTTGAGCGAGGGGCAGTGTCCTGACTGATTCGTGTGCAGTAACATACTCGGTCCCAGAACAATCCCATGAGGAGGGCACTGTGACTGCCATTTTACAGATGAGGAAACTGGGCACTGAGCAGTTATGTAAGCGTCACACAGCCAGTAAGAGGTTTATCTATTAACTGTGTAGCCGATTAAAAATTATCATCTCCCTACTCAGATGAGAGATGTGCAGTGGCATCTCTAATATCACCTGCTTAAGCAGCAGCAGAGTTCAAATTTAGCCTGGTTGACCTGACTTTCATGCCTTCTCCACTGCAACATGTGTCTTATTTATCATCGGTTTCATTTATACAATAGAGGACATGCTCTTAAGAGCTGAAAGCATCTTTCTGACTGCTTCATATTTCCAGACCCATAATCACTGACCACCAAATATTTAACTTCTCACTGCCAGCTCAACAAGTAGATGGCGGTATGGGATTCAAAGAAAGGACATGGCCTTGAATGGAGACTTGTGGAGTCTGAGGACAGAATGGGAAGACATGATTTAAAGCAATACAAAGTCACGGGTGCTCAAGAACCATTGTTTTCTAGACTCTCCGTGGTGGCCGTTAGGGGCTGACCAGTGGGCTTGGACTCACGGTGGCTTTATATTGGAGCCATTGTTGCAGCCACTGTGTTAATCTCCCTTCCTGACCCTCTGTTCTACCAGGCAGGATGTCTCACTTCGGAAACTGGGCCCTCCTGATACCATGTGCAACGTAAGCCAGTAAGAGGAAGTCTCACTAGGCTATCCTTCTCCCAAGACAGAGCTGTTTCTGGGAGTGTGTGGGATATTCAATCTCCTTCACCTACATAGTATTTCAAAAGCATAAATTCCTCTTCCATCTTCCTTGTTCATTGTCCAGCTCTCACATATGCATACTAGGTGGCTGAATAATACATGCAAGGCAGTGTTAAATATGTTGCATTCCTTGCAAAAAAGCAACAACAAAAAAGGTTCTGATTATTCACAAGCGTTCCATTGCTCTCGTAAATTATTAAAATTTACTAATGAGATGAGAAACAGCTCCCAATTCTCATCAGGCTGCCGTTTCGGCTCCTGCCGGGGAGGGGCCTTTTCTTCAAGTGGGGCGAGCTTCCGGGGGCAGTCACGCTGGGAGGGGACGCCGACGGGTGTCAGCGTGAGGATGGAGGGCCCCCTGGGGAGGAGGGCACGCGTGAATTGAGAAGTAGGATCCATCCATTATATAAAAATAAACAATAAGCAACTTTTGGATCGCAGTGCTGCATTTCCTTCTGGGATTCAAATGACTACACAAACCACTTGAGCTTCATTTTTATGGTTTATGGAACTCAAGGGAATTACAGGCTCGTAATTTATAGTTGCTGGTTCCACGTAGCGTTTATGGCTCCGTATGCTATGTATGATGATATCGTGTGCATGCCTGTACACAGGGTTTAATTAATGACCTCGAGATTATCCTTGGCCTGACTTATTGATGTCTGTGTGTAGGAAGACATGTGCTTGCACACTGGAAAATGAGAGCGGTCCAGGGCCCAGAGCAGTAGCCTCAGAGAGCAGAGTGAAATGTCAGGCCCCGCCGTGCCTATATGGGTTGTGGGTCCAGCCTTTGGATTCTACGGGTGTCCGCACCTTTCTAGCCTCCGCTAAGCTTTTGCAATAAGTGAAGCAATTAAAAGTTAAATTGGATTTTGAGACCCTTTGAATCAATTTCTTTCCTGTATTTTTTGGAGAGTGAGGTGGACATAAAAGTGTTAATTGATTTCTGTGGGGGTCATTTTTTTCTTTGAGAAGCAATCCACCTCTCTTCTGGTGCATTTGGTGCGGCCCCGTAATGGGCTTGTGCAAGCAACGCTTATGGGGGTCCCCGCAGGTGAGGAGGAGAGGGAAGGCTGAGACAGGGAGGGAGGCTGAAATGTTACTCATTTATTTCTTTTGAGCGGCTCTTGCTAAAATGAGACTGTAGAACTGCACGTTCGTTAGAAAGTGACATGGTTAGATTGAGTTTAGTGGTTTTCCAACGCCGTCTAATCCAAAGATTTCTACTTCAAAGAAAAGCTCACTTGGGAGCCACCCATGTAGAGGAAACAGGCACTGCCTTCGCAGCCAGGCCCGTTGAAAGGCAGTGTTGCCCAATGGTTAAAGCATGCCCTTGGGTGTTAGGTGGCTTGGCTTCAGGTCCCGAGGCCTCCCCACTATCTAGGTGATCCCGTTTGAGCCTCACTTTTTCCCTCTTAAAATAGCATATGATATAAATAGAAGCCATTTCATAGGGATACTGCAAGAATTAAACAGAGGAACTAATGTGCGGTGAAGAGTTTGGGGTGTCTGCTCTGGGGGAAGCCATCTCTAGACCAGCTACCAGGGAACATTCCTGTCTCAGCTTCTTAAGCCCTGACCTTCCTCAATCCCTTCAAGATGTCACTTCTCTTGGCATGTGTCTTCTCCTATGTAAGCTTCCTTGTCTCTCTCTATGCTAATCTGTTCATTATATCACTCAGAAGTAGGACCTGCCTGGCGTAGTGGTTTACGAGTTGAGCTGCTAACCTCCAATCCAGCAGTTTGAAACCACCAACAGCTCAGCCAAAGAAAGATACGACTTTCTGCTTCCATATAAGGATGTCTAGCCTCAGAAACCCACAGGGGAGTTTCGGCTCTGTCCCCTAGAGTCACTATGAGGGTGATGAGTGTGTGTGAGTGATTAGGCTCACTCTCCACTGATAGAGGAGGCCTTGTGGCATTGTGGTTATGATTTGGGCTGTCATCCGAAAAGTGAGCAGTTCAAATCCACCAGTCACACTGCGGGAGAAAGATGAGGCTTTCTACTCCTGTTAAGAGTTACAGCCTTGGAGACTCAAAGGAGCAAGTCTATCCGGTCCTATAGGGTTGCTGTGAGTTGGCATTGACTCTATGGCAGTGAGTTTGGGTAGGTTTTGGCTCCACTCATATGGCTTCCTTACCATTACACAGAGAAACTTGGTATATCCACAGGTATGTTGCTGTGCAAAGTCACGTCATTCTGACTCACAGCGTTCCAACACATACATGTGTGTGTTTATATACATGCACAAATCAATCCCTAACACTAGCCAAAATTGCTGGAAGAAGAGCAACCAAGCCAGCACAGCATGTCTGGAGTGGACAGAAGGGAGAAACTGAAGTTCAAGTGAGGCTGAGTGGGAGACTGGTCTCCTCAAACAAACTCACTGTCATCCAGTCCATTGCAACCCAGAATGACTCTCTAGGACAGGGTGGAACTGCCCCCGTGGGCTTCCGAGACTGAAACTCGTTACAGGAGTAGAAAGCCTTTGTGTCTGGAAGCCGCTTGATGTGGGGAGCTATCATTGGTGTTCTGAGCATAGGTACAGCATGCTCCTGGCTACCACATTCATCCTCCTGCCCTTTGAATGGATGGAGACTGTGACTTTTTAGCTGGCCGCAGTATCGATCCTGATAAGAGGTGAAGAGGAATCTGGCCAAGGAGTGACCAGGGATGGAGGGGGCCAACAGAGGTCAGATCCCGTGTGTACATTTTGAAGAAGCCTGGATCAGAGTTTCTGACAGGTTGCCAGTTATCATAGTTGTCTAATGCTGCTGTCTCAGAATGTCACGAATGGCTGGCTTTTTGGCTTTGACAGCAATATCTTTTCTCAGTTTAGGAGGCTAGAGGTCTGATTTCAGGGTGCTGACTAGAGAATGGCCTGCTTTCTGTTTGCCGTCCATCCTTGCTTCTAGGGACCATTCTAGTTGTATTTCTTCGAAGACTGATAAACCACATGCAAAACCAAATTCATGGCTGTTGAGTTGATTCTGCCCCACCGAGACCCTTTAGGGCAGGGAAGAACTGCCCCTGTGGGCTTCCGAGACTGTAATTTTGTATTCTATTTACCAGAATAGAGACCCTCACCTTACTCCCAAGGAGCATCTGGTTATTTTAAACTATTAACCTGTGATTAGCAGTGTAATTTGTAAACCACTGCACGCCAGAGCTCCTTCTAAGACGGAGAAAACCCCCAAACGGAACTCACTGCCATCGAGTCTACACCGACTTACAGAGACCCGATAGGACAGAGCAGAACCCCCCCCGTGGGTTTCGGAAACCCTCTCTCTTTACGGGAGTGGAAAGCCTTGTCTTTCTCACACTAAGGCGGATGTTGTTGCTGCTGCTGCTGTTGTTAGGGGCCCTGAGTCAGGTCCGAGGCATCCTAGCCCTCTGCATAACGCGAAGGAAACACTGTCCGGCCCTGCACCATCCTCGCAGCTGCCGCAGCCACTGTGCCCATTCATCTTACGGAGGACCTTCCCCTCTGGCATTGCCCCTCCACTTTGCAAGCACGATGTCCTTTTTGGGACTGGTCTCTTCTGACAGGATGTCCATCCTTGCCATCTTTGTCTCTTAGGAGCACGCTGGCCATACTTCTTCCTTTCGGCACTCTGTGGTACTTTCAATATTACTCCCCAGCAACATAATTGAAGTCCATGAATTCTTTCGGGTCTTCTTTATTCAGTGTCCAAGTTTCACATGCACATGAGGCTGTTGAAACTACCATGACTTGGCACACGGGGCATTAGGCACCAAATGCATAATTCCCAGGGTGAGGTCCAGGCACTCTGGCAGGGCTCAGACCCAATCCAGTGATGCATATGGCAGCCAATGCAAAAGGAGAGAAAAAGGGGGTGGGGGAGAAGAATGTGGATAGTGGGGGTGCTAACCTACACTCATGGAGGGTATTGTTCATGCCTTCATAGGAAAGAGAGAGAGGGACTAGATTTCAACTGGAGGTGCCAACCCTTGAGGGCAACATACTGCACGAAGCATGAACTAACAGTAATGTCTGCAGGCTGAGCTCAGTCCCAGCTACGTCACCCCTTCCCCAAGAATGCACTACAGAGGCCAGCACGGAAGATACACCCCAGGGATAGTAGCGGGTCTGCCCAGACCACATAGGAGTAAACTAAGAGGGAAAGAGAGAGAGGGGACTGGCCCATCAAGCTTCGAGGGTGACATTCCTGCTTCGAGCAGCCAATGCACAGAGAGGAGCGTGGGGCTGGCCCCATGAGAAAAGGCGCCCACTTACTGACCCGCAGTGCTACAGGGGACAGCACTAAGGCACAGGGTGGGAATTGTGTCCAGTCTGAAATAAAAAGGGAGCGCAACAGGACAGCAAGGGGACAAACAATGAAGTCCCTGAGGAATCCAGAAAATAGACTTCGAAACAGTGGGCAGGGCTTGGAAAACATTCAGAAAGGTCAGCAGACAGACTTGCAACAATTTATAGGCCTTCTTTCCTTCTTTTTTCTCATATGCATCCATATAAGACAGGCAGAGTATAATCCTGAGCAGAAAAAAACAGGACCAATGGTTCCAGGTAGACATGGGAGAGGAGGAGGTGAGAGAAAGGGGGGCGGGGGAACAAACCCAGGGACAAGGGTTTGATTAAGTGCAATGTAGCTGAGAGAAAGTACTGAGAGTTGAATGAAAGTCGAACATAATAGTGGGACAGGAGAAAAGTAAAAAGAAATAGAGGAAAGAACTAGGAGGCAAAAGACATTTATAGAGGTATAAATATAGGCATGCACATATGTAAATATATTAATATATAATGATAGGGATATAGGTCAATGCACATATATTTAAATGTTAAGTATTCAGGTAACAGATGAGCATTGGGTCTCTACTCAAGTACTCCCTCAATGCAAGAACACTTTGTTTTAATAACCTGGCATTCTGTGATGCTCACCTTCCCGACATGATTGCTGAATTCAAAATGGGCACATAAACAAATGTGAAAAAAGCTGGTGGTGCCTGCCTATTAAAAAATATAGCGTCTGGGGTCTTAAAGGCTTGAAGATAAACAAGCAGCCATCTAGCACGGAAGCAACAAAGCCCACAAGGAAGAAGCACACCAGCCTGTGTGATTACGAGGCGTCAATGGGATCAGGTATTGGGCATCAGAAGATCCCAAACAAACAAATATATCGATGCAAATGATGGGGGTTAGAGTGGAGACGCAAAGCCCATCTGTAGACAATTGGACATTCCCTCACAGAAGGGTCACAAGGAAGGAACGAGTCAGCCAGGGAGCAGCATAGCAACAGAACACACAACCTTCCTCTAGTTCTTTAATGCTTCCTCCCCATCTATCATGACCCCAGTTCTACCTTACAAATATGGTTAAACCAGAGCATGTACACCGGTCAGATAAGAGCTCTCGACACATGAAATCCAGGACAGATAAACTCCTCAGGAACAGTAATGGGCGTAGTGATACCATGAGTGTAGGGGTAGGTGCACGGAGAAGGGGGATAAATGGGTAACTGACTACAATGATGTATAACCCCACCCCTACGGGGGACGAACAACAGAAACTTGGGCAAAGAGAGACAGCGGATTGTGTAAGATATAAAAATAATAATTATTTAGAATTTATCAGGGGTCCATGAGGTTGGGAGGGTGGAGGAGGGAGAGTGAGGCAGTTTATTGTGCCAACCTGACTGATAAACACATGTGGGGTTAATTGAAGGGCGGCGGCGGTGGTGGTGGTGGTGGTGGGGGGTGGGGATAAATGCCTCAGTGAGCCTCACCTCCTTTCTAGTTCTCAGGTCTCTTGCTTTGTGATTGGTCACACCAGGGTGCAGCTTCCTTAGCCAGTTCCCTGCTTCAGCTGGCAAAGCTCATTTCCTGCAAGACATCCCCAAGGAGAAGTCACATGGACCTATCTAGATGAAGCCCTGGATGCTGGAGCAGCCCTGTGGAGACCCCTGACAGTGCTGAGATGCTTACACGTTCAGATTCGGCTTTCCTCCTGTAGTCGGCATCATAATGTGTGTTTTGTGAGATGGAGGAGGATTTTGTGGATTGGTGTTGGACATATGGGTTAATGTTGGACTTGTGGGCTTGGGCAGCATTGGGTTGGGATATTTTCTTGATGTGCACTTACCCTTTATATAAAACTCTCTCTTATACACAAGTTTCTGTGGATTTGTTTCTCTAAAGAACCCAGACTCACACAGAGGGGGAAAAGAGGAGCTGATACCAAGGGCTCAAGCAGAAAAGAAATGTTTTGAAAATGATGATGACCACATATGTACAAATGTGTTTGACACAATTGATGTATGACTTGTTATAAGAGCTGTAAGAGCCCCCGATAGAACGATTTACTAATAAAAAAAAAGAAAGAAAGAAACTACCAGGGCTTGGGTCAGGCACTCCTTACTCCTTAAAGTAACATCTTTGTTTCTCCATACTCTAGAGTTCTTGTGCAGATTTATGTAATGCAACTCAGTCTTTTGATCTGATTGCTGCTTCCATGGACATTGATTGTAGATCCAAGCAAGATAAAACCGTGACAACTGCAACCTTTTATCCATTTATCATGAGATCACCTTCTGGTCCAGTTGTGAGGATTTTGGTTTTCTTTACATTCGGTTGTAATCCATACTGAAGGTTGCGATAATTGATCTTCATCAGCAAGTGCTTCAAGTCTTCCTCACTTTCAGCAAGCAAGGTGTGTCATCTGCATACTTCAGGGCATTAATAAGCCTTTCTCTAATCCTGATGCCACATTTTCTTTATATAATCCATCTTCTCTAATGATTTGTTGAGCATATGGTTTAAATAAGTATGGTGCTAGAATACAACTCTGATATACACCTTTCCTGATTGTAAACCATGCATAATTCTCTTGTTCTGTTCTCACAACTGCCTCTTGATCCATGTACAAGTTCTGCATGAGCCCAATCAAGTGTTCTGGTATTCCCATTCTTCTCAAGGCTATCCACAGTTTATCCACACAGTCAGATGCTTTTGCACAGTCAATAACACACAAGTAAACATCTTTCTGGTATTCTATACCTTCAGCCAAGATCCATCTGACATCAGCAATGATATCCCTTGTTCCACATTCTCTTTGGAATCTGGCCTGAATCTCTGGTGATTCCCTGTCAATGTACTGCTGCAACTGTTGGATGATCTTCAGCAAAATTTTACTTGCATGTGATATCAATGATACTGTTCTATAGTTTAAGCATTCTATTGGGTCACCTTTCTTTGGAATGGGCACAAATATCAATCTCCTTCAGTCGGTTGGCCAAGTAACTGTCTTCTAAATGTCCTGGCATAGATGAATGAGTGCTTCCAGTGCCTCACCAGTTTCTTAAACATTTCAACTGGCATTTCTTCAATTCCTAGAGCCTTGCTTTTGGCTAATGCATTCAGTGCACCTTGAACTTCTTTCTTCAGCACCATTGGTTCTTGCATATCGGCTAGCTCATGAAATGGTAGAATGTCAGTTCTGTTTTTGCACAGTGACTGCATATTCATTTCATCTTCTCTCGAAGCTTCCGGCGCCATCACTATGTTGCCCAAGGAATCGTTCCAGATTGTAATTCAAGGCTTGAATTGTTTTTTTTTTTCAGTTTCAAATATACTGAGTGTGTCTTCCCTTTTGGTTAACTAAGTCGAGGGATTTGTACTTTCATTGTAATATTTGGCTTTGTCTTCTTGAGCTGTCCTTTGAAATGTTCTATTCAGCTCTTTGACTTCATAATTTCTTCCATGTGTCTTAACTACTCTATGATTAAGAGCAAGTTTCAGTTTCTTCCTACATCCATTTTCTTAAAAAATCATTTTATTGGGGGGCTCATACAACTCTTATCACCATCCATCCATCCATCCATCCATCCATCCATCCATCCATCCATCCATCCATCCATCGTGTCAAGCATATTTGTATATTTGTTGCCATCATCATTCTCAAAGCATTTCTTTCTGCTTGAGCCCTTGGTATCAGCTCCTCATTTTTCCCCTCCCTTCCCCACCCTCCCTTCCTTAAAAACCCATAATAATTAATAAATTATTATTATATGTCATGTCTTACACTGTCTGATGTCTCCCTTCACCCACTTTTTCATCGTCTGGCCCCCAGGAAGGGGGTTATATGTAGATCAATATGATTGGTTCCCCCTTTCTTCCCCATTTTCCTCTTATCCTCCTGATATTGCTACTCTCATTATTGGTCCTGAGGGGTTTCTCTGTCCTGGATTCCCTGTGTTTCCAGCTCTTATCTGTACTAGTGTACATGGTCTGGTCTAGTGGGTTTTGTAAGGTAGAATTGGGATCATAATAGGGAGGGGGCATGGGAAGGAAACATTAAAGAACTAGAGGAAAGTTGTATGTTTTATCAGTGCTATACTGCATCCTGACTGACTCATCTTCTCCCCGCGACCCTTCTGTAAGGGGACTTGCATCCAGTTTCATCTTATTTTTCTTTCCTGTTTTTTTTAATGATATTTTGCTTTTATTATGAATGATAGTCTCGATGTCCTGCCACAGCTCATCAAACCTTCTGTCATTGAATGTTCAGTGCATCATATCTGTTCTTGAGCTGTTCTCAAAATTCAGGTGGGATGGGGGTCAAAATCCTATTTTGACTCTTGTGGACTTGTTTCAATTTTCTTTAGCTTCATCCTGAACTTGCATATGTGCAATTGATGGTTTGTCCCACAGTCAGCTACAACCCTTGTTTGAGCTGCTGATATTGAGCCTCTTTATTGTCTCTTCCCACAAATGTAGTCAACTTGATTTCTGGGCATTCCAATCACTTGTCTGTCAGTTTGTCATACTGTGGTGGTTCATGTGTTGCTGTGATTTTGGATGCTATGTCACTTGGATTTCAAAGGCCAGCAGGGTCCTTTGAAGTGAATTAAGTATCAGAGGAGCTTCTAGATTAAGACAATGAAGAAGGGCTTGGCTCCCCACATTAGAGGAGGTAGCTGTTGAAAACTATGTGTAGCTTTGAAACTAAGACTGATTGTAAGTGCTTAATAAAGCTTGGTTGTATGAAGACATGAACAGTTTCAAGATTAGAGTTTCTTCTCTTAATTTGCAGCGAATCTAAAATGAACTCATTGTTCTTCTTTCATTCACTTTTCATCCAATGCTTTTTTCATTTTTGCCTCTTGAGAGTCTGAGTTGTGCAATTTCTATTTTTAGTTCTTGAGGGTCTGTCTCATGGAAGAGAAAAGCTTTCTGATTTTTGTTTCTTTCTTTACTTTAAAAATTTTGGTCTTTATTTTATTTTTATTAATAATTTTATTGGGGTACTCTTCCAAATCTCATAACAATCCGTCATTCAATTTTATTAGGCACACTGGTACATATGTTGCCATTAACATTTCCAAAACATTTTTTTCTACTTGAGCCCTTTGTATCAGCTCCTCTTTTATCCCCTCCCTCCCAACCCTCATGAATTATATATTATATATAATTATTATATACTCAATTATATATTATTATTATTGTTGTTTCCTGTCTTACACTGTCCATTGTCTTCCTTCACCCACATTTCTGTTATTCATCCTCCTGGGGGGTGGGCTATATATCCAACCTTGTGGTGGGTTCCCCCCTTTTCCCCCTCCCATCCCCCTACCCTCATGATATCACAACTCCCACTCCTGTTCCTGAGGGTTTTATTTGTCCTGAATTCCATGTGTCCAGAGCTCTTATATGTACTAATGTGTGTACTCTAGTCCAGCTGGATTTGTAAGGTAGGACTGGGTCATGGAAATGGAGGGGAGGAAGTATTTAGGCACTAGAGGAATGATGTGTGTTTCATTGGTGCTATACTGCACCCTGGTTGAATAATCCTTTCCTTGTAATCCTTCTGTTGGGGGGGATGTCCTATTGTCTATAGATGGACTTTGGGTCTCCAATCCAACACCCCTCATTCACATTGATATAGTTGTTTGTTGTGGATCTTTTGATACCTGATAATTGATCCTGTGGACAACTCATGGTCACACAGGCTGGTGTGTTTCTTCCATCTAGGCTTATTTGCTTTGCTGCTAGATGGCTGCTTGTTTAACTTCAAGCCTTTAAGACCCCAGACACTATATCTTTTGATAGCCAGGCACCATCCACTTTCTTCACCACATTTGTTTATGCACCCATTTTGTCTTCAGTGATCATATCAGGAAGGGTGTATCAAAGAGTGCCCGGTTATTATAACAACGTGTTCTTGTGTTTAGGGAGACCTTGAGTAGAGGTCCATAATCTGTCTGCTATTTTAATAGTTAACATATAAATATATGTACATTGGCTTCTATGATTTTCTTTTAAAAATTATTTTCTCTCAGCAGTGGAACTCAGGTAATGAGGCATTTGACATTATAAATCTCTTTTCTTTTCTTCCAGTTTCTCAACAGGTCTCTTGAAGCAATGGGGCATCCACATTAGAAGACTCTTGGAATTTTACCAGAAATGTGGTCTGCTTGCAGTGTGTATAATACTTGAAGGTGTAAATTGTAACTGGAGATTTGGTGTTTACAAATGCCCAGGGTGTAATGCATTTATCTAAGCTGGATTCTGTCTTTTGCCATTACTCTTAGTTGAGCATGTGCTATAAAAATCACCAGGTGCCAACTATCTAGGCATTGTCTCAGGGTGAATATACATCTGCTGGAAGCATCTTCCAGAACTGCTAGTCAGTGAATCTGCAAAGTTAAACAACCCTTGTTTTTGGCTAAATTATTGCTCCAAGTCCAGCAAACTACTATGAGAAGGAGAAAGTGGGAGGGAGGAAGGAAGGGAAAGAGAGATAGAGTTAGAGAGAGCGAGAGAGAGAGAAGATGAATCAGGCAAGAGTGCATATTAGTATTATGGCTTGTAAGATGTTTTTATTTTCTTTATTCTCTTACTAGTTTTTAAGTTTTGAGGGATGCATGAGTCTTTAGTTGCTTTAATGAGGACCGTGAACTAATACAATGATTTGCTTTCATAGTTTTGGTCTTACAACCCATTGGTCTCATTCTTTTGAAATAAATAATAATAGCCAGTCATAGGCTGACATTGCGCTGAGCACTCTGTGTATCTTATGGTGGACTGTAAGGACTCTCATGATCTGGCCCACGCTACTTCTCCATCTTGGGTTCTTTCATCTTTCTCCTGGATCCCTGCCTCTGTGCTCCAGGCCTCTTCCTGTCTGCTGCAGGCACACTTCAAAGGGCCTCGCATCTCAGAGCCACTGTGCTCACTGGCTGCTCCCAATCTGAAACATCTTTTCCCCACTTCTGCCCACAATGCTCTTTCTTTTTCTTCATGTCTCTGTTCAAAATTTGTCTCTTCTCAAAAGTCTTCTTTGACCATATCTCTCTTTCCCTGTGCTTGCTTTATTTTCTATCATCGGACCTGACTTAAAAAAAAAAAAGCAATTTATTTTATTGCTGTTGACAATATGCACAGCAGAGCATATGACGGCATTCTTTGATTGGTGCTCGACCACTCACACCCTCCTTTCCTGAGGTTCTTCCCTCCTGGACACACACTCACTGCCTTCTCACTTCACACACTCTCTCACTGCCCTCTCACTTCACACACTCACTGACCTCTCACGTCACACACTGACTGCCCTCTCCCTTCACACACTCTCTCACTGCCCTCTCACTTCATACACTCTCTCACTGCCCTCTCACTTCACACACTCACTCACTGCCCTCTCACTTCACACACTCACTGCCCTCTCCCTTCACACACTCTCACTGTCCTCTCACTTCACACACTCACTGTCCTCTCACTTCACACACTCTCTCATTGCCCTCTCCCTTCACACACTCTCTCACTGCCCTCTCACTTCATACACTCACTGCCCTCTCACTTCACACACTCTCTCACTGCCCTCTCACTTCACACACTCTCTCACTGCCCTCTCACTTCACACACTCACTGCCCTCTCACGTCACACACTGACTGCCCTCTCACATCACACACTCACTCACTGCCCTCTCACTTCACACACTCACTGTCCTCTCACTTCACATGCTCACTGACCTCCCACTTCACTCACTCACTGTCCTCTCCTTCACACACTCTCTCACTGCCCTCTCACTTCACACACTCACTGCCCTCTCCCTTCACACAGTCTCTCACTGCCCTCTCACTTCACACACTCTCTCACTGCCCTCTCACTTCACACACTCACTGCCCTCTCAGTTCACACACTCTCTCACTGCCCTCTCACTTCACACACTCGCTGCCCTCTCAGTTCACACACTCTCTCACTGCCCTCTCACTTCACACACTCTCTCACTGCCCTCTCACTTCACACACTCACTGCCCTCTCCCTTCACACTCTCTCACTGCCCTCTCACTTCACACACTCACTGCCCTCCCACTTCACACACTCTCTCTCACTGCCCTCTTACTTCACACACTCTCTCACTGCCCTCCCACTTCACACACTCACTGCTCTCTCACTTCACACACTCACTGCCCTCTCACTTCACACACTCACTGCCTTCTCACTTCACACACTCTCTCACTGCCCTCTTACTTCACAAGCTCACTCACTGACCTCTAATTTGCCTGCCAACTCTTTGTGGACACTGGTGGCAATTTGACCTCATACACACAATTCTTCAAATGACATAATGCTCTTTGTTACATGTTTACTTGCTCTTCTGCTTGCTCTCTGTTTCTCTGTGTGTAAGCCCCACAGTGGTGGTGCTCAGCAGCTGGAAGAATAACCAGTCACCGTAGAGTGGATTCTGACTCTGGCTAGCCTATGTGAGTCCGAGCCCTGAGCTCCCTGGGCTTTTCCAGTTTCATTGGCATATAATTCACATATCATACAATTCAATAGTTCAGTCACCTCAAGACAGAGTTGTACAATTGCATCGCAATCAGTTTTTGCGCATTCGTTCATTCTTGTACTACCTCCCCATTCCCTGCGACCTCCCATGAATGCCCTCACGGAACAATTCATTTAGTTACTGTCTCTATAGATGTACGTATCCTGGATTTAAAAACCATTAAAAAACCAAACTATCAACAATAACAAAGTAAAACAGATAAATCCTCAAATGAAAAGAAAGCATAATATATTAAAATCTGGAATACATTTAAATGGATCATAAGGGAGATCAAATGACAGGATGCTAAATTTTAACCTAACTGCATCTGCCCAATCAACTTTCTTTGCTTTCTGCATGATAGCAGGCTACTGATATCATCCCTAGTCCATAGTCAGACGGGATCCACCACCACCTACCTATATTTCTCTTTCACTTTTTTTTGGTAATTGAAACATTTTAAAAATGGGTCAAAAGAGAGATGAAATGATATTACATTTCGACCCAACTGCATCTGCCATAGTGGACTTTCCAGTGCTCTCTGTGTGAAAACAGGGCTGTTCACTCCCTCCACGATGATCAGAGGGGACTCCCTGGAGGTTTAATCCATGCGTGGATCCTGTAGATGAGCTTGGGCTTCCACTGTCCTCCATCGCCTTCTGGAAACCAGGTGTTCACAGTTTAAACTCTGATACCATCCCCTCCTTTACATTTGGATGATATTCTTTGCAATCCTTGGGCCACACAGACTTCTGAGGTCTACCATGTGGACTTAGTTGGTGTCTCTCTTAGGTGGCTGCTGGGTTGAAAACCATGCTGGGGGAGAACAATGAGACCTTTTCCTCCCATAAAGACTTGCAGTCTTGGGAAAGTATAGGGGCAGTTCTACTTTGCTCTGTAGCAGCGGTTCTCAACCTGTGGGTCACGACCCCTTGGGGGGGGGTCAAACGACCCTTTCACAGGGGTCACCTGATTCATAACACTTGCAAAATCGCAGTTATGAAGTAGCAATGAGAATAATGCTATGGTTCGGGGGTGTCACCACAACATGAACTTTTATTATAGGGTCACGGTCTGAGGAAGATGGAGAACCGCTGCCCGATCAGGGTCTCCCTGAGTTGGAATTGACTGGGTGGCTGCAGTGAGTTTGTTTCTTGTGTGTGTTTGATGGCAAGTAAGTTTTGTTTTATTTGCCTACTCCTCTGCTTCCCAGCCTTTCCTGCCTGTGGGACTCCTTCCTCCCTCCCCCAGCCCATCCTAGAAGTTGGAGGCTCCAGGAGACACTCCTGCCTTCCCTTTACTGAGCCGAGCAGTTGTGCTTCTCAGTGTCCCTCGTGTGGGCTCACACGGGAGTGAGCTGGCAGCAGCTGGGTGCTTCGGCAGCAGTTCCCTCCGCACGCTGGGAGAAAGGTCTTCAGGTGGATGCTCCGTATTTGGCTGAGTCACACATCTTTTCTCGGGGAAACTCTCCCGTGGGCTTCGGCACAGGGCTCCCAGGGCAAGCAGTGATGTTCAGCAGTTGTAGTCCCCTTTGTACTCTGGCTTCATCTCTCCTTATTGATGCTGCCATTCGTGGCCTTAGAGTGGATAAAAGGATTGCTGGTGCCCATGGAGCAGTGGCCAGACGTCTCCTTTCCTCTCCTCTCCTCTCCTCTCCTCTCCTCTCCTCTCCTCTCCTCTCCCCTCCCCTCCCCTCCTCTCCCCTCCTCTCCTCTCCTATTCTCTCCTCCCCTCCCCTCCTCTCCTCTCCTCACCTGGAAGTTGGTAAGGTGCTTATCAATTTGGCGGCCTGGTTTCTATTGGCTTGGAGAACTGTACGGTACAGAAAAAAGATGAAAGACTTAGAACCACTACCCCCTTCACCTGCAAAAAGAAAAAAAGAGCATACAGAAGACCAGAAATATATGAATTATGGCAATTAGATTAATTTTGGGATTCCTGGGTGGAGTACTTGCTTAATGTGTGTGGCTGCTGATCAAAAGGTTGGAGGTTCAAGTCCACACAGAGGTGTCTTTGGGGAAAGGCCTGGCGTCAATGAAAAAGGCAAATACTGAACACCTTTACTTTGGCACACATGGGGTTTTCATGGGTGATAGTTCACTCAACAGAAACTTGTAGGCCGCTTTCAGGAGTACTCCAGGGCAAAAGGGGCATTGTGTCCACACTGATTCCCTCTACTGGGCTCCTACAAGGGACTGAACAACTCATTTTACTGCAGCTTGATTATGATGGTCTAAGGTCTCTCTCTCCGGGACTAGATTTCAGCCTCGGTCCTTGGTTCCACGCGAGAAAGCTTTCACGCCGAAGCCGGGCTCGTGATCCAAGTGAATTTAATGAAGGTTCAAAGAAGCATCAGGTTTTACGCGGCACCCATAGGATTCCTTTGACCATGCGGCCTGGCAGAGACTGCCCCAGGTCACACAAGGATCTCTCCCCTCCCACGAAGACGACCAGACCACACAAGCAAGCCAAGACAAGACCCCTCTCCCTCTCGGTCCCTGCCTTTTCAAGGGATCCCGGGGGAGGCGTGGTGAACGACCCCAGGTTGATCCCATTGGCTGAATTGCAGTCACCTGGGCCAGGTGGGCTGCTCCAGGTGTAACGCCCATCTGGGCCCACTGGCAGGAAAATCCAGCTTTTGTCCTTTGCTGGCTCTCCTTGGCATGCATAAATGGACTTCCCAATTCCCTAGGCTAAGCTACCTAACAATGGCAATGTCACAAAGAAAGTCGGTCTTTATTTTGCCTGTAAGAAAAAACCCAACATGTGGCAATATCGGTCATATATAGGTGTGTGAGAGTAAACCAGCCTCTAACAACCGCAGGGTCCATCGGTGAAACTGTATAATAATATATAAATATAATAAAGTCATAGAGAATAGGAGGGATAGGTAGGAGAGAAGATAAAGGAGTCAGACACATTTTATAATAGCATGC
Organism: Tenrec ecaudatus; assembly: GCF_050624435.1. NCBI lineage: Eukaryota > Metazoa > Chordata > Mammalia > Afrosoricida > Tenrecidae > Tenrec > Tenrec ecaudatus. Next base: position 44,603,088 of record NC_134534.1, read on the forward strand.
TCACCTCAGCCCTTCTTGGTGGTCCACATGGATGTGTGAGAAGAGAAAGTATATTTCTAACCAAGGCTTATATGTACTTAAGGGGCTTTCAAGGCCCCCTGATTACAGGTAACCACATATGTCACAGGAAGGGGTTGTAACATAGGCAATACAAGCAATGGGAGGGGGTCGACCTAGGGGTGTACATACAATAGGAAGGGGAGGGATGAGGAATACACATGTGACAAGATGGGTGGATCCTAGATTCAAGATAGCAGTCTAACCTTGATCCTCCTTGAGCTGCCTTGGCTTTGTCTCTGGGTTCCCCTTCAGGGAATCAATCACTCTCCTTATCAGTAGGGAGTGAGCCCCACCTATGGTGGGGCAGACAATAGTGTCTGATTGCTCTAGATGGCTGATGCCCTCAGGAAGAATATCTCTAAGTAGCTGACCACACAGTGTGCTAGCAAGCAGGTGACAACCTGGGGAAAAACCTTTCTTTATCTCACACAGGTTCTCTCTGACTTAGCATGCATGGGGTTTCATCCGCATGAGATCGCTGTCAATGGGCGCTGATATCAGCAGAGTACCTCATCTTTCCATTATTATGGCCCTCTATTATCCATATCATTATAAAGCATCACCTTAAATGCTGGGGAGTGAACATCAGAGGATGCACATCAGCAAATTCTGCAATGGAATTCTGTGTGTAGTACATATTGTTAATGATAAGATGTAGAAAATCTAAGTCCTCAATCCAAATGGTTGTAAGTACTGTTTGTGGGAGTTATATAATCCATTGTCAATTTGAGACTTAAAGTGAATGGGGTGGAGTTTAGCCTGTCTCACAGTTTGTTGACCTCATTTGAAGGCATTAAGTTGATAAATAGCTCACTGGAGGTAGGACACAGGCTGACTCCCTGTGAGACATGCTTGCTGACAAGACCCATGGAGCTATGCTAGAGCTCTGGAGCTGGAAGAGCCACCTGGAGACCCCTGCCAGCGCTGAGATGCCTCTACCGCTATTGGATCGGATCGACAAGACTTCCACCCACTGGCCTTTGATCTTCCTGCATTCAGGGTCATTGCTGTGCTTTGAGAGTCTGAAGAGGAATTTATAGATTGGTATCAGGCATATGTGCTAATGTTGGACTTATGGGCTTTATCTGGACTGGACTGGGATATTTTCTCAATATTCACTTGCTCTTGTATATAAAGCTCTTTTGTATCCACATGAGTGTCTATGAATTTGTTTCTTTAGTCTACCCAGACTAATACATTGCTTGTAGTTTGTTGTAACTCAAATACATCATAAATTGGAAGCTCCCTATGTAGAGATTACAGGAACCCTGGTGGCATGCTGGTTTCTACATTGAACTGCTAACCACAAGGATGGCACTTTGAACCGCTCAGACACTGCCGGAGAAAGAGGACACTCTTTGGTCCTGTAAAGATTTATAGTTTTAGAAACCCAAAGGGGAGCATTCCACTCTGTTCCATAGGGTTGCCATGAGTTGATATGGACTCAGTGGCAGTGAGTTTGATTTGGTTTTATATAGAAGTCAGTCTCGAGCAGTTTTGATGGAAAGGAGTCAGTGAAAAAGGCCAGTAGGAGTGAAGAGATGCAAATGTCTGGTACTAAAACTAGGCTTCTTCCTGCTTCCTAAATCTTGCATTTTTGATTTCTTGTTCTATTGCCGACACTGTTAGTTGTCTTGGTTTCCAACCTGGGGGAGCTAAGAAGGAACAACTTGGAAGAGAGCAGTAGAAGGTGCAATTCAAAGTCCCGCTGCCAGAGGAAAGGCATGACAGCTGACAGCCTGACAGCCAGGGAGGTGACAGCGAATCTTAACCAGAAATGCAGCATGGCTGCTCACCAGCTCAGAATGGCCCCTGTTTTGTCTGCCAGTCAATACAGACCCACAGTGAGGATTGCCTGCAGGCATGACACACAGGATGGGGACACTGTAGAATGGCTCCACCAGGAGGCTGAGAACCTCTCAGGGTTGTTTATGAATTGGCCGAGTCAGAGAGCTGTGCCTGGGAAGGAAACTGAGTAGGGAATGGAGCAACTCTTGTTTGCTTCAAACCAAATGATGGAAGACCGAGAGAGATGGTTTCCTAGCAGGGTGAAAATGAGTGTTAACACGGAAAGAGGTGGACTGAGGTGTAGGTCGGTGGCTAGGTGAATGCGGGAAGTAAAATTACATTTAGGTTTTTGGTGCCAGGGTTCTTTTAATATAACCAACTCCATCCACTGCCGTTTCATTAATTCTGACTCACAGGGACCCTACAGGACAGAGCAGAACTGCTCCTCCGGGCTTCGGAGGTTGTCGTGCTTTCGCAGAGCAGATAATCTCGTCATTCTCCTAGGCACTGCTGGGAGCTCTAAGCCTGTGACCTTGCAGTTGGAAGCCCAATGCTCAACCCTCCACACCACCCGGGAGCCTTTCTTTATAAAAATGATAATTAAAAAACAAAACAAAGCCCAAACACCCCAGATTCACCACTTTAGAGTCAATGCCTACTCACAGGGACCAATAGACAGGCAGGACTGCCCCACAAGTTTCCGAGACTAACTATTTACGGTATAGAAAACCCTGACTTTCTCCTGAGATCTTTTTACGTAGCTATAAAAACACTTCCACACTTACCCAGACCAGTCCTTTCACAGTGAGTGGAGAATGTGTGCTCGGGATGAAGGGAAATTATTTGGTGTTGCTCGTCTGTCCACGGTCTCTGTAATTCCCACCAAATGACAGTGGGGGCATACGAATAACGTGTTTAGGACGCTCACTCCAGAATTGATCACTTTTGCCATTCCAAGTGAGTAATTTCAGATGCAGAGGCAGGGAATCTCATGATCATCATGGAAGAGAACCCCAAGCGTGGAGCAGGGATGAGATCTCATAATTGGAGAGTGGCAGCAGCAACGGAGGCACCAGAGGCTGAAGCGCTGCGACCATAAGACAGAGCATTGGGCTTCCCAGCCCCCTGGACAAGTAAATCTGAGTGTTTTCAAGCAGGAGGCTGGTTTGCAGAATGGGGCACGTATTAGCATTAAGTAACACTTGCTGGAGCAGGGCAGAGGCCAAGGGGATGCTTGACTGCAAGGTTGAGGACCAGAGGGAGGTGTGCTTTCCAGCATGGCAGAGACAAGGCACTGTGGACAAAAGAACTGTGTCTGTAATGTTTTCTGATCCTGACTTGTAACCCGTTAACTTTCCTAATAAACCCTCATCATTGTGAGCAGAACCATAGAGTAGCTGGTGTTAGAAGTTGGAGGGGAGAGGCATGCATGACCTCTGCTTCCTAGGACATCATTCCCAGGAGTGAGATTCTCTTTGCTCCTGGGTAGACCAAAAGGGCATGACATGGTTTCCATGCCATTTCCCCAATGCTCTAGGGAAGGCATTTTGGTCGCACACATTGAAGTGTGGCTCTGACCCTCTTCAGTGGATCTGTGGGAGAAAAGACTTGGCGGTCTCTTTCTGGAAACATGGCAGCCCTGGAAACCCAGCGGTCAAGTTGAAAACCCCTTCTGTGTCCAGACTCAGAGATGTCCACACAGCAGGTGAAGCACCTTACAAGTCTCAGAACTCCACTGCAGTTGTGGCTAAAATAAAACACATTCAAATACAACCCCTTCCTCCCCACAAGCACCAAGGTATCCTGGGCATTTATATTGGTGAAATCACAAAGAATCACACTATGCTTTTGCCCTCTATTAATGCGTCCACCCTGACGCATGGCAACTCTGCGCGTGTGGCAGGAGAACTTGCTCCGCAGGTTTTCCATGGCTGGTCTTTTCGGAAGCAGATCACCAGGCCTTGTGATAAGGAGCATACTGATTGATACAGGATGTTCATTTCCTGAAAATAGGAAGAAACCAAATAAAGAGTTGGTTCACATAAAGATTCCTTCCTTCAAATGAAGATTGAGCATACCATCTTTGTGAAACTTATAAATAAAAAATTGGGGTGTAGGTGCTCACCCCAATCGAGCACATATTCCTTTAAGTTTTGGAAATGATGAGTTTAAAAAATACAATGGCCCGATGAAGCAGTCTGCATGAGTTCTTTCCCCTGATCCCATCTGCAAACTTCTCTGAGCCTGTAGCCTTGGTTTCTGCCTTGGCCTTTGCTGTGGGAGAGATGTCTGTCAGGGGAAGCACTGTCCTGTTCTCTCTTCTTCAGACGGTGGCTTCTCAACCTGCATTTTGTGTCCCCTTCCCCGCCCGCGAGTCCCGTGAGAAGCCGTACCTCATAGCTCTGTTCCCTCATCCTCACTCACACGCCACCCTTTCCCACTGCACAGCAATTCCACCTCCAGAATCCCACCACATCCCACTGCAGGAGGCCCTCAGGCTCCCTGTTTTCCATCCTTTTCCTCTCTCTTCCCCACACCTGTGCTCCTCCTCCTCCTCAGGCTCTCTCCCTGTTTGGAGACCCTCTAAGTCTCATCTTACGACTGTCCTTCCTAAGGTTTTCTGATGGCCCATCCACTAGATCCTTCGGCAGGACTGGGTCTCTCATCTCTTACGATCCATTAGAAAATACTGAAGGGCCCAGGTCCAGGAACAAGGCTGTGGTCCATCCTACAAGAACTTTCAAATCATTCCATTATTTTCCATGGAGTTTAAAATCAAGACGTGTTCAGAGGGGTAAGAGTATACATCAGAAAGAAATAAAATTCAGGTGGAACACACTTTAACATATGGTCTTTCCATTTATGGATAGAGTCCCTGGATTATGTACTTCGCTACTAACGTAAGCTTAGGGGTTCAAGTCTACCCAGAGGCCTGGTGATCTACTTCTAAAAAGACTCGTCGTGGAAAACCTGCCGGAGCAAGTTTTCCTGCCACACACGCAGAGCTGCCACGCGTCAGGGTTGACGCATTAATAGAGGGCCAAAACAGTATGATTCTTTGTGATTTCACTGACATAAATGCCCAGGATACCTTGGTGCTTGCGGGAAGGAAGAGGCTGCATTTGAATGTGTTTTATTTTGGCCATGCCTGCAATGGAGTTTGAGACTTGTGAGGTGCCTCGCCTGCTATGTGGACATACCAGCGTGTGACCATGGCGGAGGTGCAGGCCCACGGCATCAGCATTTGACCTGTTTTCGACCTCAGGCACTTGTAATGCTCTTCCAAGGTCCAAATGAAGTGATCATCGTAATGTGTTACCAGCCCCGAGTTTAGCTGGCCCCAGAGACGTTGCTTCGAGTCCTGTGGGTGAAGTCTAAATTAGATGGCAGTCAGGTATGTACACAGGAGCGGTCATTACCGTGGGCAGATGTGCACAGCTAATGGCTGGCAGTGGGGATCGCTGCAGGGGGAATTCCTGGAAAAAATGAGTTGAAATGAGACAGTGGATTATCCAGAAGGGTGCTTTTCCGGAGACTACACTTTTATTGGTAGAGGCAATCAAAGGGGGGGAAAATGGAGCCATTAAAAATGAGAGCCGCTTTAATGTACTTAATATCATCCGTGCAACACACAAATGTGTGCATATAGATGGTCTGTTCTCCCACCCCCCGACATGGCTCTGAGTGAACAAAAAGAACAACTCGTTGACGCATTTATTTTCCTCAATTAAACGTTGCTGGGAGGCTGGCCCATGAAGGCAATGCGGGAAGCCAGTGTACACGGGGCAGAGGGACCCCTTGAAGAACAGTTTGGCCTTATGCACATGCGCCAAACTGCCCACGGCCTCATTACCCTGCGGAGAGTCTGCAAGCCTCGCTCCCAAGTCACAAAGAGCAGCGCTCAAGTGATCTGGGTGTTAGCGCCTCTGCAGATTTCAGGCGGGAGTCGAGAGTTACACACGCATTACCCCCCCCCCCCCCCCCCCCCGAGGAAATGCCCTTTTTATACCATGGATAGGCCAGATGTAGTTTCCTCTGTGAAATGTGTTCAGAATGCAATTAGAAGAAAATGCACCATGTATTAAAAAAAAACAAATAAATAGGATTCTTGAAAACGCCTTGGTAATTTAGAAGAGGCATCAAATTTAGAAGAGGACCGAATTGGAGTTATGTGGAAGGGTTATGACTAGGTGGTTGGGCCTGTGCTGATTATATTCACTACAACACACAGATTTAGCTTCACGTAGCCATTGAGTTGAATTGGAAAATTTACATGTCCCCCTCAATATTTTCTCTAAATATGATTATTAATGTAATTAAAAAGTCTTGGGTGAGATAGTGCAATGCTTTGAAAATGCCCATGTTGAGTTCTCCCTATCTCTTTCCCAGGAAGGGGAGAAATAATTAAGATAGCTTTGGGGGAAAAATACACGCATTTCTAATAGAACTTGCTAGAGCAATCACCACAGTCTGCGATTACTCCACTGCATCTGTGCAGTTTACTGTAACAAAATGATGAATATGCTTCCACGTTTGAACTTACGGACTCAACCATTTTAGTGTCGTATTACCACACCACACAAAACCCTGACACATCTCATTTCTATGTAATCCCGAGCAGTATGAAATGATGTATGTACTTACACTGTGGAGGCATGTGAATGGGTTGTGTGGCATACGCGTGGACAATTACAGACAGGAGCATGGATAAAACATGTTCAAATGCACAACACAAGGCAGTCACCAGCCCAAAGAATTGTATGGGTGCGTGTTTTACTAGGTCGGGGATTCATCCTTCAATTACTTCTAGACTTCGGATGGCAATATTCTATGCACGACTGGATTCTTTGTAGGCACTATCAGGGGGTGCAGAATTTATAACTTGTAAACTACCAGGATTTTAGTCCTGAGTGTTATGTGAATCAAAAAAGATGAGTGAAAACATGGTCAGCATTTCTAGCCCTCTCCGAAGAAGGTCACGGAGGGATGGATCAGTGGCAATGGATTTAAAGACTGGATGAGCAAGGACTGCATATGATAGAAGACGTTAAGAGTCACCTGACAAGCCAGAGTGTTCTTAGAATAGATTTTGGCATCATCTCGGAAGACTGCGTTCCGAGAACCAGTAATCCATAGCCTTTCCTGGCATTTAACAACCCATTCCAGTGTGAATATTGTCTGGGGTAAGGGAACGCTGCTGGGGCACATTAAAGATGGAAAGAAGGCAAGTGGCAATTTTAAAATCTGTCCCTACATTTTATTCTATCTCTCCCATTGAGAGACAGGGTCGATGTGCCTTTCCTTTGAATCAAAGTGGGCTTGCGATCGCTTTGACCAATAGAATGCAGGGAAAGGGAGTCCTGAGTGAGCCGTTAGCAAAGGCTGGAAGTTTCCACTCAGTTCTCTACAGATACTCCCGGGGGCGGGGGACGGGGGGACGGGGGTGGGGGGTGCCAACCACCGTGTAAAGAAAGCCCACTTCCCTGAGATCACCACGCTGAAAAGCTACACGTGGGTGTTCTGGTTGACAGCCAGCAGCAACTGCCAGGCTCGTGAGCGAGCCATCCCGAATGTGAATGTGTACTTGGGCCTTCCGGGGACGGAATGGGCAAGTCGTGAAGGACTTCCTCACGTCTGATCAGGTTCGAACTTCATCCTTAAGAAAGTGGGGGAGTCCTTGTATACACTGTGACCAACCCAAACTTAGAGTATGCCTTTAAAGGGACGGTCGAAGCATGCTTGAGGCTGTTCTGGGAAGTCACACTGATTGGGCCAGACCTCTGACATCTTGGGGGGGGGGGCAGGCAGGAATCACGCTAAACGTGCTGCAATGCACGGAGAAATCCCGTGCAAAATGCTAGTCGAGCCCCGCTCGAGAAATACTGCATCGTGACACTAACCTGAAGCTTTAAAGAAAGCCCTAAACATTTACAGGGTCCAGGACAGTGAAGACCCCCCAGCCCCCTCTGTTTTTTTTTTTAATTGGTGGAAGGAGATGCCATGTCTTGAAACACCGGACTTAGAGGGAACAGGGCAAAAGTCTACAGTTAAGGAGTCACTGATTCCACAGAGACCCTTTGCAGCAGGCTTTTAATTTTTGGATCTGAATCCAAGAATATTTGAAATCTTCTAGCTCTAGGAGAGTTCATTCATTTATTCATGCTCCTTCATTTATTCAACAATTAGAAAAGTTTATTGAACACACGAATGGGCAAAGCACAGCGCTAGGCTTAGGAGCTATGTAGCCTGAACAAGGCAGGTGGAGAACTACACCCCCCCCCCCCGCAACACACACACACACACACACACATACGTGAGCTTACAGCCCCAACGTTCTGAGAGGGGATAAAGCATAAGAAAGATGATTCAATTGCTTCATTTTCAGGCAAGAATTATTTATGGGAGATCTCTGAAGATATAACTAGGGCCACATTTCTTCATAACTAGACAAGCCCGTAACCCCAAGGGTGTACGCACAGTTCTCGCCTTGCAAGAGAGGTGGCTGTAGGCAGTGTCATTAAAGCCCAGAGCTGACACATACCCTGGCTGTTTAGGAACTAAGAGGATAGAGGATTTATTTAAGACTGGGAGAGTACAAGAGTTACCATCTAAAGGAAATCGCAGGCGCTACATAGGCATATTGTCACAGGCATTACAGTAACTTCAGTGGCTAAAAGGATGTTAGCATGCACCTAATTGGTTGGAAACAAGGCAAAAGCCCAAGGCTACCCAGAATTTTTTTTTTAGGGAGCATTGATCTCACTTTGCTTCAACTTACTTCCCCAAACCTCTTTGTTGGGCATCTAGGTGGGAAGAAGAAATGTGTATATGGAGAGTGTGTAATAATAACCATCATCACTTTCTTCTTCCTAGTTCATGTGCTACCATTTTGGATAATGTTCATTTTGGTCTGATGGACCAGAAGAAAAATTGAAGTTAATTTTCTTTCATCTAGTTCGATATGTTCATGGGAGAAAACAGGTGGAGTATTTCTCACTTAAATAAGCAAACAAAAGCTATTCACAATCTTCCATCCAAAGCCACTGTCCACGAGTTGACTGTGATGTATGAGAGCCTCATGAGTTTAGCGAGAAGAACCACTTTCGAGGGTTTTCTAGGCTGTCAGACTCCTGCTTGCAGAAGTGCATCTCCAGGCCTGCCTTGCTGGATTCAAGCTGCGAACTTTAAGTTGGTCCTTTGGTTCAGTTGTGAGAATTTTGGTTTTCTTTCTTTTTTAAATTAATAATTTTATTGGGGGGCTCATACAAATCTTATGCCAATCCATCATTCAATTGTATTAAGCAAACTTGCACATATGTTGCCATCAACATTTCCAAAACATTTTCTTTTAAAAAATCATTTTATTGGGGGCTTGTACAACTCTTACAAATGTTTTTTTTAATTTTTAAATCATTTTATTGGGGGCTCATACAACTCTTATCACAATCCATTCATACTTCAATTGTGTAAAGCACATTTGTACTTTCATTACCCTCATCATTCTCAAAACATTTTCTTTCTACTTGAGTCCTTGGTATCAACTCCTCATTTTTCTCCTCCCTCCCCACCTCTCCCTCATGAACCCTTGATAATTTATAAATTATTATTATTTTGTCATGTCTTACACTGTCCAAGGTCTCCCATGACCCACTTTTCTCTTGTCCTTCCTGAGGGAGGAGGTTATATATAGATCCTTGTGATTGATTCCCCCTTTCTACCCCACCTTCCCTCTACCCTCCTGGTATCACCACTCTCACCACTGGTCCTGAGGGGTTCTTCTGTCCTGAATTCCCTGTGTTTCCAGTTCCTATCTGTACCTGTGTACATCCTCTGGTCTAGCAGAATTTGTAAGGTAGAATTGGGATCATGATAGTGGCGGGGAGGAAGCAGTAAAGAACTAGAGGAAAATTGTATGTTTCATCATTGCTATACTGCACCCTGACTGGCTCATCTCCTCCCCACGACCCTTCTGTATTGTACAAATCTTATCACAATCCATACATCCATCCATTGTGTCAAGCACATTTTTATATTTGTTGCCACCATCATTTTCAAAACATTTTCTTTCTACTTGAGCCCATGGTATCAGCTCCTCTTTTTTACTCTCCTGCCTCCCACCCTAGTGAATCCTTGATCAATTACATATTATTGTTGTTATTTCATGTCTTACACTGTCCATTGTCTCCCTTCACCAACATTTCTGTAATTCGTTCTCCTGGGGGGTGGGCTATATATCCAACCTTATGATGGGTTCTCCCTTTCTCCTCCTCTCTCCCCCACCTCCCTCCCCTCATGATACTACCATTCCCACTACTGTTCCTGAGGGTTGTATCTGTCCTGAATTCCAGGGGGGTTGGGGTGGAGAGAAAACATTCAGGAACTAGAGGAAAGATGTGTGTTTCATTGGTGCTATGCTGCACCCTGGTTGAATCGTCCCTTCCTTGTAACCCTTCTGTGGGGACAGGGTGTCCAATTGTCTAGATGGCTACTCAACTTCAGCACCCTTCATTTACATTGATATAATTGTTTGTTTTTGATCTTTTGATATCTGATACCTGATCCACACCTCATGAGCACACAGGCTGGTGTGCTTCTTCCATATGGGCTTATTTGCTTCTCTGCTATATGGTGCTTATTTAACCTCAGGCCTCTAAGATACCAGATGCTATATCTTTTGGTAGCTGGGCATCATCCACTTTCTTCACCACATTTGCTTATGCACCTGCTTTGTCTTCAGTGATCCTGTTGAGAAGGTGAGTATCAAAGAGTGCCAGGTTATTAGAACAAAGTGTTCTTGTATTAAGGGAGGCCTTGAGTAGAGGCCCAAAGTCCATCTGCTATCTTAATACTTAACATATAAATATATGTCCATGGCCTCTATCCCTTTCATTATAAATTAATATTTTTACATATATATATACATACATGCCTATAGCTATACCTCTATAAATAGCTTTTGCCTCCTACTTCTTTCCTGTTTCATTTCACCATCCTCCTCTCCCACTATCATTCTCACCCTCCCTTTGGCTCTCAGTAATTCCTCTCAGATACATTACACTTGATCAAATCCCTCCAGTCATTAATCACCCTCCTTGCCACCAATTTTAGATCTCTTGTTGTTCCCTTATCCCTGAGTTTGTTGGCTTCCTTATCCCCCTCCATGCCCCCTCCTCTCCCATGTCCCATAAGGACCACCAGTCTGGTTGTTTTCTCCTTGGAATTGTTCTGCCTATCTTATATAGCTAGACATAGAGTGAAAGAAAACAACAACAAAACAAAACCTATAGATAGTTTTCTGTACAGTGAATTGCAATCCACATTGGAGTCTTCATCTGCAAGGGCTTGAAGTCCTTCTTGCTTTCAGGAAGCAAAGCTGTATCTACTGCATATACTAAATTCACTGCCACCCAGTTGATTCAGACTCATAGTGACCCTATAGGATGGGGTAGACCTGCCGTGTAGGGATTTCTGAGACTGTTAATTCTTGACAAGAGCAGAAAGTCTCATCTCTCTCCCATAGAAAGTGTGGCTGGTGAATTCAAACTGCTGGCCTTGTGATTAGCAGCCTAACTTGTAAACTATTAATGCACCAGAGCACCTCCATAGGGAGGATGTTAATAAACCTTCCTTCCATCCTGGTGGCATGACCGTCTTCAATCTCTTCTTGTAGTCCAACATATCGTGCTATCAGCTCAGGAATAGACTGAAGAACTCTCTCACTGCCAGCGAGTCAATGACGTTTCATAGCAAAGCCTGTATGACAAAATAGAGTTGTCCCCAGAAAAGTGGCTGAAGGGAGATGTCGGACAGTGTAAGACATGACAAAGTAATAATAATTCATAAATTATCAAGGGTTCATGAGGGAGAGGGGTGGGGAGGGAGGGGGAAATGAGGATCTGATACCAAGGGCTCAAGCAGAAACAAATGTTTTGAGAATGATGATGGCAACAAATGTACAAATGTGCTCAACACAATGGATGGATGGATTGTGATGAGAGTTGTAGGAGTCCCCAATAAAATGGTTAGAAAGATAGAGTTGTCCCTGTAGATTTCTGAGACTGTAACCCTTTATTGGAGTAGAAAGTTTCCTCTTTCTCCTAGAGAGCAGCTGGTGGTTGGAGCTGCTGACCTTGTGGTTAGCCCAACTTGTTACCACTATGCCAGAGGTCTCATTGATGGAGCAGGTAGTTTGAAAGGACACAACCTATCGTTGGTGAAGAGATTACTCTCAATTGATGATATTACACCCAATTGCCTTGTAGCAGGAGGGAGAGAAGAGGAATAGATAAGAAAAGAAAAACAGAATAGAGGAGATTTTAATACTGGCGAGCCCCTGGAGTAGCAGATTCCTGGGCTCTCGGCTCTCCCCATGGCCGTGGGTGGGGTGGTGGTGCTTGAAAGGAAGGTTGGTCTTGAGGCACTTTGGACTTGAATGCAAGGTATCTCAATCTTCCAGCTCTATTAGAGTCTATTCATTTGTTTACATGCTCACGCATTTATTCAACAAATGTTTATTGCTGATGCTAAACAAGATTGGGGTTCTGTTTGGCCCTGTCAGATCACAGGATTTTGTTTTGAGTGGGCTAAGTAAAAGCTCTGACGATCGTGCTCAGTGCTAGCAGCATTAGTCATTGATTAATGCAGGGACATTTATCTGCTCTCTTATAACTACAGGATAATTACCCAGATGATGTGTGAAACTTTTTCTAAATTTCTTTTCTTTATTTAGTCCAACGTAAGAACTGGCATCTGGTGCTTTTGCCATGGGTGAATGTGGACGAGGGCAGCATCAAAGAAAGTGAGGAAGCAAGGCCAGCCGATACGTAGCCATGGTTTTAAGACTCAGTGAGCATGATAGGGCTCTTCTAAGACTGGAGCTAGGTGCCGTGCAGCAAAGGGGCAAAGGAATAAAACCAGTGAGCACTTTTCTAGCCTCGCAAGGGAAAGAAAGCTAAACCAAAGAAGCCAACTAGGATGAGTGCCAGAACATGGTAACCATGGAGGCGAGAATGCCGGGGGGGAGGAGTTTGGAAATGCCAATCACTCACCAAGGAAGAAAGGTAGGGACACAGAGGCCACAGATCACCCTTCTGATTTGTGTCTTTAGTTTAAAGGGAAAGGATGATTTAAAAAATAGAGTTTAATTTCACCCAAGGTAGGTGATGGTGGGACAAGGTAGTTTTGAGCTTTATCCTGTATAGAAACAAGAAAGAGCAAGAAGAGGAAGACATACCTTTGGTTAGCTGAGTTTTGATGGCCTAAGAGAAAGGGAGTCAGCATGATAGATCTCAACTTGGAATGTTTGAGAAATTTGTAATCCTTTTGAAAATTTCTGGGCTTTGTTGCTATTTTTTAAAAGGGCTTTTAAAATAGTGATTATACTACATTTGGGGGAAGAAAATAAATTTCAGGAGATTGGGGCTGGTGGGAAGCTAGCATAGGAATTATAATGCATTATCTCCTCTTGTATCAACGTGGTTAGGTTTCAAAGATCAGGTTACTATACAAAAACTGGTGCTTTTGCAAAAAAGGGGGGATGATCACCTGAGATCATCTATGGCGGGTGATTACCTCATGAGAGAACTACACCTCACTGACAATCATGGTCCAGCCAAGTTGATACACCACCTTACCCATCACAGCCCACCTTACCCAGACCTTGTGCCTCAGCATTTGTTATTGGCAGACATAAATTGCTTGTGTCCTGGTGGCCTACTGGTTACATATTAGGCTGCTAATTGCCAGGCCAGCAGTTCAAAGCCACCAGTGGCTCCAAGGGAGTAAGATAATGCTTTCTACTCCCATAAAGCATTACAGTTTCACGTGGACAGCTGCCCCTCCCCCCAGAAGAATTTACTTCAAAGGACAGCACTGAAGCTACAGCTCAGGGAGAGGGACATGTCTGATCAGAGCACACAGGAGCAAACGAAGGGGGAGGAAGGGAGAGTAAAGCACATCCTGGCCCACCACGCCTTGAGGATTGTATTCCAGCTGAGAGCAGCCAATCCATAGAGAAGACCACATGGTCGGCCCCACTATGAGACAAGACATCCCTCACTGACCGATAGCCCTATACGGGACAACACTGGAGACACAGTGTGGGAATTGCACTTGATCTGATCCCATCACACTGAGGTAAAACACTAAGGGGGTGCGACGGAACAGCAAGGGGAAAGTCCCCAGAGATTACCAAAAATAGACTTTGAGGCCAGGATGTGGCACCCCATCAGACTTGACCAGAAAACACTCCTAAAGGTCAACAAACAGACCTTGAACTATTTATAGGCTTTTCTTTTTTTGTCATTTTGTTGTTGTTGTGTTTTCTTTTGTTGCTTTGTTTAGCTATGTCTTGTTTTTGTATATATTATTATCTCTGCAGGTATACCTAGATAAGCTAGATGGGATAAAAAATCTGGAGGAGAAAACAATGGGACCAACGGTTCCTGGGGCGGGTGACATGGAAGAGAGGAGAGGTGGGGGAAAGGAAGTGGGTATTAACAAACTCATGGACAAGGGAACAACAAGTGATCTAAAATCGGTGTTGAGGAGGGTATAAGAGACCTGGTAGGACTTGATCAAGGGTAATGTAACTGAGAGGAATTGCTGAAACCCAAATGAAGTCTGAGCATGATAGTGGGGCTAGAGGAAAGTAAAAGGAATTGGAGGAAAGAATTAAGAGACAAAGGGCATTTATAGAGGTCTAAATACAGGCATGTACATATGTAAATATATTTATATATGATGATGGGGGAATAGATGAACCCTTCCAGACCAGTGGTGAGAGTGGCAATACTGAGAGGGTGGAGGGAAGTGGGGTAGAAAGAGGGAATCAATTACAAGGATTTACATATAACCTCCTCCCTGGGGGATGGGACAACAGAAAAGTGGGTAAAGGGAGGTGTTGGATTGTGTAAGAAATGACAAAATAATAATAATTTATATATTATCAAGAGTTTGTGAGGGAGATGGGTGGGGAGGAAGCGGACAAATTGAGGAGATGACATCAAGGGCTCAAATAGAAAGAATTGTTTTGAGAAATGATGGCAACAAATGTACAAATGTGCTTGACACAATGGATATATGTATGGATTGTGATAGGAGTTGTACGAGGCCCCAATAAAATGTTTTTTTTAAAAAAAGAGTTGTATAACCCCCATAAAATGATATAAAAAAAAAGAATTACAGTTTCAGAAACTCACCGGGGCAGTTCTGTCCTGACCTGTAGGGCCACTGTGAATCAACCTTGACTCAATGGCAGTGAGTGAGGGATGTTAAGTTGTTATTTCAAAAAATATTTAGATGGTAGATATTTTACTCTTGAAACTGTGAAATGTGGGGTCATGAGATCGTCAATAAGTGAGAAGAGCGGGGAGTGGATGTCCAGCTGTGCTATGCTAGCACACAGTCTCCCTCTATGATTCCCAAAGCTCGGCCTCCCACCCGGTGACCATGGTGATATTGTGTGGGAGAGTTAAAGGGGAAGGGAGCCTCATTTCACACTTGTGTAGATAATAATAAGAGGTGGAGAGAGGCCTGGCAGAGGGAAAACACACACAGAGAGCCAGAACTTACTGTAAGCAGGAGATCGAGCAAGGATGACCAGGGAACTAGAATTTTGGGGAGCATTTTGAGATATTGAAATGCTGTTTATTCACCTTTGAGCATTTAAAAAATTGCTGCCGAGGCTCTCCCCTCACCTGTGTCCCCACACTTCCAGAAAATGTGTCATGGGAACATCCAGGCAGACTGTCCTTTTTTTTGGTCCTGCGAGGAAGTGTTGGGTATGGTAGAGCCTGTGCCCAATTCTACCACCGACCTGGCAGGGAGAAAGCCCTTAAGAGTTTGAAGAGGGAGTGCAGAAGAGTGGGACAGTGAGCAGACCTCCTGTCCCTGTGGCCTGCAATGGGGAAGGGGAGGGATCTTGGCAAGGGGGAGGGGATCCCACCCGTGTGGTTTCAGTTCTGGATGCCCTTGTGTCCATAGAGACTAATACACACTGTGGGCCACCTGCCCCCAAGAAAGGTGTCAGAGTGCTTACATTACAAATGGAAAAAGGAGTCAGTGGAGTGGCAACACTCTTTGGAGGAAGTTTGGCTTCCACTTGACTTTAAAGAATGAGAGGGATTCGGTTAAGCTGCGAGCAGGAAGCGTTCCCGTCTCTACGTGTTCTCCACGTGCCTGGCCTGTGCTATTGTGCACGTGCTGTTGCATATGATCCTTGTTGTTGTTGTTAGGTGCTATGGAGTTGGTTCTGACCCACAGTGACCTCATGCACAACAGAACCAAACCCTGCCTGGCCCCGCGCCATCAGCACCATTGTTCCTGTGCTTGAGCCCGCTGTGGTAGCCGCTGTGCCAATCATCTCCTTGAGGACCTTGCCCGCCTTCATGGCGTCTTTACCAAGTATGATGTCTGTCCTGACAAGATGTCCAAAGTATGAGAGATGAAACCACGCCACCTTTGCCTCTAAGGAGCACTGTGGTCATATTGCTTCCAAGATTGATTCGTTTGTCCTTTTAGCAGCCCATGGCACTTTTAATATTTTTCTCTAGCACCAGAATTAAAATGCATTGATTCTTCTTTGGTCTTCTTTATCCAATGTCCAACTTTCATGAACATATGAGGTAATGGAACACACCATGGCTTGGGTCAGGGGCACTTTATTCTTCAAAGCAACATTCTTGCTTTTCAATATTCTAATGTGGTCTAATGCAGCGTGTCTTTTGAACTCTTGACTGGGGCTTCCATGAGCATTGGTTGTGGATCTGAGCAAGACAAGACCTTGGCACCTTCACCCTTCTATCCATGTATCATGATGCTACCTCTTGGTCCAGTTGGGAGGATTTTTGTCTTCTTTACATGGGGTTGCCATCCATACGAAAGACTGCAATCCTTGATTCTCATAAGCAAGTGCTTCAGCTGCCTCCTTGCTCTAAGCAAGCCAGGTTGTGTCATCTGCATATCGCAGGTTGCTGATAAGGGTCCCTCCAATCCTGATGCCACATCCTTTTTCATAAAAGCCAGTGTCTCTCTGATGATTTGCTCAGAATACATATTGGATAAATATGATGAGGGAATATAACCTTGTCTTGCACCTTTCCTGATTTTAAACCTTGGAAAAGTTTTTAACAAATATGAAAACTGAGACTTAGGTACACGAATTCATTTTTTCCCTGATAGATTGCGGAGATGAGTCACATACCTAGGAATTTCAGACGCCAAAGAGCGTATTTCTAATTCCTGCATTCCGCGATCTCTGTAGCAGATTGGGTGATTTCAAACTGGGTCAATGTTGCTCTCACGCTTGGCAAAGTGGAGGGGCAGGAAAAAAAGAGGAAGGCCCTCAACAAGACGGACTGACACACTGGCTGCAACAATGGGCTCGCATATCAGAACAATTGTGAATGGGACACAGGACCGGGCGGTGTTTCCTCTTGCTGTACACAGGACCGCTACGAGGGGCGGCCTAGTCGCCGGCACCTCACCACAAGTATTGGAAAGGCGGGAGTGAATTTTGTGGTTGTTCCATGTACTGTACTATGGGTTCTAGGAGCATTTAGTGGGTAGGGTTAGGGATGCAAAGCAAGTCAAGTCCTGGGCCATGAAGAATCACCTTAAACACTGATCATCTTTCTTGAGATTCCCTGGCGAGGAACTGCACAAACGTAGGCGAGTAATGAAAGATTGCCAGCAGATAAGAGGCAGTGGCTGCAGGTGAACACACAGGCCCAGACTACGCTCCACCCTCGAGCCTTCTGCGTCCTGCCCCAGCTCTGCTTGTTGTTCCCTTAGATGGTCTTATCTTTGCATAGTTTATTCTTGTCCTTCAGGCTTTCTAGCAAATATAATCCCCATGCGGAGAACATATAATAGATGTCTAGTTTTTACTTGATAAATGATTTAAGAGATTTACCTGTTTTACGAACACTTCTTTTGCATTTTGTCAAGTACAACCCATAACAGTCAAAATAGTCTGGAAGGGAGTGGCCTTTGAGACCATCATGCAGGTTATTCCATCATCGTGGTGGTGTAATGGGCTATGCATTGAGCTGCTAACTGCAAGGTCAGTGGTTTGAAACCACCAGGCACTCTGCGGGAGAAATAGGAGGCTGTCTGATTCTGTGAAGATTTGAAAAAGTCTCAGAATCCCAAAGGGGCAGTTAGTTCTATCCTGTCCTATAGGGTTGCTATGCATTGGAATCGAGGTGCTGGCCATGAATTTGGTATTAGTTACCTATTGCTGTGTAATAAAATGTTCCCAAACTAGATAACTTAAAACCAGCAAATGTTTTATTGTCCCACATATTCCGTGGACCAGGACTGGGGATGCAGGTGGTTCCAACTCGAAGTCTCACGAAGTTGCAGTCAAGCTCTTGATGCCAAGGGTGACAGTCATTTGAAGGGAAATGAAGGTTCCACTTTGAAAATCAGTCACAGGGCTCTTGGCAGAGAGCCTGAGGTCCTTCCTGCCTACTCCCCCCCCCCCCCCCGGAGCTCTCCATAGGCTATCCGAGTGTCTGTAGGACATGATGATTGGCTTTTCCTCCAGAGACAGAGCACAAGGCAGTGACCATAGCACTACCTTTTATAATCAAATTTTGGAATTTACTTACCATCACTTCTGCTGTATTCTGTTGGCCAGTGAGTCTAACCTTGTATAATGTGGGAGAGGACCATATGAGAGCATGGACATAGGGACGGGGATCATTGGGACCATATTTTTGTTGTTATGTTGTTAGGTGTTTTAGGTTGGTTCTAAGCCACAGTGGCCTTGTGCACAACAGAACGAAGCACTGCCTGGTCCTGTTCCAAATCACAGCTGTTCTTCTGCCCGTGCCCATTGCTGCAGCCTTGCTGTCAATCATCTCCTTCCCTGACCCTCTACTCTACCAAACTTCATGTCCGTCTTCAGTGATCGCTCTCTCCTGACAACATGCTCAAAGTATGTACAATGAAGTCTTGCCATTGTGGCCTTTAAGGAGAAATTTGGCTCATTTTCTTTTTAAATTTGGCTCTTTTTCTTCCAACATCAATTTGTTTGTTCTTCCGACAGTCTCTGGTACATTCAGTATTCTTCTTCAGCACCACGATTCAAATGCATCGGTTCCTCTTTAGTTCTTATTCAACGTCCAACTTTCACTTGTACATAAGGCAGTGGAAAATACCATGGCTTGGGTCAGGCGCACTTTAGTTCTCCAGGCAAAACCCACATTTTCCAAGACTCTATAGAGATCTTGTGCAGCAGATTTGCCTATTGCAATGACTAGAAGGGGGTAGATTGGAGGCTGGGGAAAAGCACGCTTATTCTTTCCATAGCGCTTAGTCAATTTACTTGTTTACTTGTTGGTTTTTGTTGATTTTACCACAATAAAGGCTATATTAGAGTAGGGACTATCATCTGATTTATTGCTGAATCTCCAGTGCTCAGAAGAGTGGATCTACCATAGTACATTTTGTGAAAAGAATGAATATTGAGTGAATCAAATGCTGAAGTATAAAAATTCATGAATGACTTTTATTTCTTTGGTCTAAAGTGATTTATTATTATTTTTTAATCTTACAGTGGCCTGCGATTATGTTAGGAAATGACTTAGAAAAATCACTAACTGGATAAAGAGGAAGGAGCATAAAATAGGTGTCTAGTTTAACTTTTGTTTTTATTTTCAAAATAAAATAATTACCTATGAATAGTGTAGTTACAGAACCTCCAAATGGAGAGGAAGTCAAAACTATTTCAAGAAAGAACAAACTGCTTTAAACTTGGGAAGAGATCAATATGTTACATGGTAACTTAGAAGAAATGAATAAAGCTTCTTATCAAAGTAAAAAAGAAGCAAGTATAGATCTGGTAAACACTAAAACATTAGCAATAAAGGAAGTGATAAGAAAACCCACAAACAAAATGAACCCAGCATAGAAAATTATGTGGAACAAAGAGACCAGCAACACATACACACACACACACACCACGCCATACCATATTACGCCATACCACACCATACACACCACACCTTACCACACCACAGCACAATGACGGCAATAAATCTACACCTGTGGACATTCATACTGAATATACATTGATTGAATACCCAGTCAAGAGACTGAGACTATCAGATAGGATTAAAAAATCAGGATTCATCAATATGCTGTCTAAAGGAGACACACCTTAGAAACAAAGACAAAAATAGACTGAAAACCAAAGGATGGAAAAATATATCCAACAAAATATATCCAATCATAAAACAGCATATAGTAGCAATAATAATATCTTGTAAAACAGATATCAAGGCAAGCATCAGCATCAGAAACAAAGAAAGACATTACATAATAACTGAAGAAGTGGTAATGTGACCAAGAGAAATAGCCTTAATAAGGCTTTCTGGACCCAGTGAAAGAGCTTCAAAATACACCAATCAGGTTCCAGCAGAACTGAACATTAAAAAAGACAAAAGGAAAAAAGGGACCAAAATCGATGTCAGAAGAGACTCTGAAAATTGCTCTCGATGGGAGAGTGGCTGGAGCAGATGGAGGAAATGAAATAGAAGATCTAAACAGAAAAAAGTAAGGGACAGTTCAAGAAGACACCTGAAAGCATGACAGACAGTGAAATGCGTAAACAGCAGGAGCTAGAAAGCCCCGAAGGAAGGAGAGGCTCAGCAAGTCTCACGCTGCGAGAAGTGGAGAAAAATAGCCAAGTCTCAAGTTGAACTATTGAAGGGTTCTGTGGGCAAAATATTGCACAATGCAAAAAACATCAAAAGGAGATGGAGGGACACTCCGTCACTGCATCAAAGGGTTTGTGGCCAGTCAATCCTTCAAGAGGTAGCCTGTGATCCAGAGCCCGTAGAACTGATGGAAGGAGTTCAGGCTGCACTGAAGGCAGCACCAAAAACAAAGCCCCAGAAATTGCCTGAGTACCATTTGAAACATTCAGCCAGGAGAGGAATGTCTCCACTAATTGATACGTTCCAACTTGGTGTATATCCTAGAGAAATAGGTGCCCCACACGAATAGATATATGCACATTCATCTTCTTCATGGAATTATCCACACGCAAAAAACAGAAACAACCTTGGTGCCCATCCATGGAAGAATGCATGGACAAACTGTGGTAAAACACAACTTGGAAAATGTTAAAGCACAGTCATGAATATTTCCCCATCGTTTAATATATTTACAATATGTGCTATCCTGTAATATTTATTTATTTTTTCCCCTATAATATTTATATCTAAGGAAAAATGCCACATTAAAACAGTTTCTCCCCTCCTCTTTTAATATTATATTAGATTTGATTTATCATTGAACCTTCAGTCTTTCTCCCACTGGAAGGTTCTCCAGGCAATCAAGTGGATGCCAACTTAGGACCCCTATAGGACAGGGTAGTCATGCCCCGTGGTTTCCTGAGACTGACTGTTTACAGGAATAGAAATCCCCATCTTTTTTCTAAGGGGAGGCTGGTTGCTGGTCCTCATGCTAAAAATTACTCAACAGAAAAAAAGCAAAGATGCTGATTAATTTTTGAGTTATGCATCCCAGTTTGTATATTTCTCTTAGAAGAAGTCCAGCCAGCATGTTCCCTAGAGGCAGGGACGGGAGACTTTGTCTCACAAGGTTTGCACGTGCTGTGTGGAGAGATCAGTCTTGGAGAAGGCCATCATGCTTGGTAAAGTGGAGGGGCAGTGAGGGAGAGAAAGGCCCTCCAGGAGATGGATGGACCTGTTGACGCCTTGATGGACTCCCTCATTAGAACAATTGTGAGGCTGGCCCAGGATCGGGGCTTGGTTGTGCTGTCTGTAAGGCCATTATGATCCGGTACTGACCTGAAGGCACCTGACAACAGCACCTTGAAATCTAAACGCTACTGAACATCGCTTCTTTTCTTTCCTTTTTTTTTGTGCCACACTGTGAACATATCCCATATGATTAACCATTTGATAAGAAACATGATTGTCTCACTTTTTGATATCATGAAAGAGTGCTGAAGTCAACATTGAACAGAAACTTGTGTTAGAAACACAAGTTTGATTACTAGCGACCGTAAGGGACAGAGAAGTGCCCTGTGGGCTAGTGATGACGTGTTAGTTGCTGACTGCAAAGTCACTAGCTCCACTAGAGAAAGACCCTCTTGTAGACCCTGATAAGCCATATAACATCATGATTGCCCTATTCTAAGAGTGTTCAACCTAGCTGACAAGCCTGTTCTTTATACTCACAGACTAATTTCCCTTTCCAGCCACACAGAGTCAGCATTTGAAAACGCACGAGCAGGTATTGCTATTATGATGATGACTATTATTTACTATTACCTTGACTTTATAGTGTGTATTTTCTTTAGGGAGCTCGAGAGGCTTAAGAAACATTATATCACTAATCCTTATAACATAGGTAGGTGCAAAATAGGTAGGTGGTAAATATAAACAAGTATCAATAGTATGCTAAATCATACTTAAGTATATGGTGTGAAATTCGCTGTGACCTAATGAAAGCCGTATCCTTTTGCTTCCGGTGGAGAATTTTGTGTTTCTATCTCCTACATTAAATCTGGAGGGCTAGGGATTGCTGGCGTAGTATGCTTTTCTTCATCTTTGCAGCAGCTTTAGATCATGTTCCATTTGGCGTTTACATAAAAATTACTTTAAGAATACTAAAAAAACCCAACATTCCAGGT
This sequence comes from Tenrec ecaudatus, assembly GCF_050624435.1. Classification (NCBI taxonomy): domain Eukaryota; kingdom Metazoa; phylum Chordata; class Mammalia; order Afrosoricida; family Tenrecidae; genus Tenrec; species Tenrec ecaudatus. The sequence continues at coordinate 44,625,607 of NC_134534.1, forward strand.
CAGAAAGAGATTTATAAAATAGACATGACCTCACCAAAGCCCCGTCAGCGCTACGTGAATTTGAAAAGGAGATGCGTTAGAATTATCAAATTGGATCACAGGCAAAGGCTGTGATTCCGTGCAGTCAGCGCCGACATTGAGCCGTTTCTGGATAGAATCCAACCCATCTTTCCAATCTTGCCGGTGATGACAGCACGTTGGTTCTTTCCAAACTTTAGTCATTTGCTTGTCACATTTACAGGTTCTTTTACAACTAATTTTTAAAGTCTCGACACAAATTTATCCTAAAAGGAAGGCTTATATCACCAACCTATAGGGAGGGCCAGTATTGGCTATAAAAGAAAGTGATATAAAAAAACCAAAACACAGTGAAAGGAACGCTATTAAATTCCAGTCTGTAGCTCAGTAGCTTTGTATTTTGAACCTGTGATTGGCTTGCTCACGTAAAAAGATACTTAGCAATCCTACCTAGGTGTCAAAGATGTACTGGCACCCCACTGGCATTCTCTTCTGTGACAATTAAGGAGAAGAAAAGAGAGACTTGCTAAGGAATTGCTTCTTGGGCTTTGTGATTCAGGTTCAGTTAATAGCCCCAAATCATTTCCCTTTACTTCCTTTAAAATGATAAACAAACAAACAAACAACCTCCCTGTCATCAAATCAGTTATGACTCAGAGCGACCCCAGAGGGCAGGGTAGAACTGCCTCTCTGGGTTTTTGAGTTTGGAACTTGACTACAGAGGTTTTATTGAAAAATAATATTGGCTTTCTTTTTTTGGTTATTTTGTTAGGAGTTCGACCAGACACCATACCATTCCATAGTTCAATCACACCGGGCAGCAGCATACAATTGCTACCAAAATCAGTTTCAAAACATTTTCTTCCTTCTTGAACTCCTTGATACCAGAACCCCTCTACCCGCTTACCTGGAGTAGAAAGCCTCATCTTTCTCTCAAAGAGCAGCTGGTGGTTTCGAGCTGCAGACCTTGCGCAATGCAAAACCACGGTGCCAGCCCAGCTCCCGTAACTTCCGCTAATAAGATGATAATTCTCAGATGTAACCCGAGTGGTCTACCCATACTTTCCACTTCTTCTCACTAAGGACGTCTTCTTCGGGACCTTTGTAAATCCTTTCCCACCTGCAATAACGTCATCGGAAGAGAGACCATCGGAACGTTTTCAGCCTTCAAATGGATATCGAATTTCTCCTGGAGTGTATGAAGCCTCGTTATCCTTTAGAGTCCTTGTATAGTGGCTCGGTTGATGTGTCTCACCTTCCAGCGCTGTGGTGGAGGAGGCTTCTGGTGCGGGTGGATCTATCTTCATAGTAACTAGGCGGTAAGCGTTCAGAGGGCAACCTGGCAGCTCCACCTCCTCACCGTAGCATCTTGAAAATAGTAGGTGCTCAATAAATAGCACAAAACACAAAGCAAAGCAATGGTTGTGCTTGAGTGGATTCAGACTCATGGCGACTCCATGTGTGGTGTCAGCGTAGAAATGTGCTTCGTGGAGTTTGAAAAGTACAGATTCTGCCCCCCGGTCCCCTTCCACCTCCAGGAAGCAGACCACCTGGCCTTTCTTCCAAGTCATGTCTGCGAGGCCTCTCTACCCATCACCTTCCAGTTGGCAGATGAGCACCTTAACTCTCACCCACCCAGGGGCTCTGTTCACTAGTAACTGTTGCTTGTTTGTGACAAGGTTGTGCTGACCCCGCTACAGTGATGGTTTGAATATTCATTTGCTAATGGGCTGTCTCTGCAGTGGATTGATAGCTCTGAGAGATATGACTAGACCCCGTCACTCTGCTCCGTGTCCTTACCCCAGAAGTGGGGAGTTTGGGCAGCCTGTGAGTGAGAACACCAAGTTCCAATTGATTTCTGCTTTGACCTGGAAGTGATGGTTGATGCTGTTTGCCACAGTGAACATTCTCAGTGACCTTGGAAAAGGCCCATCTAACGTAGAAAGGTCTATGAGATCAAATTGAAACTTGGGGTTTGGGTCCAATCAAGTAGCATAGTCGTCCAGAATTCATAGAAAGAGAACTCTTTCTGTGGAAACTGTCTTAAGACCACCAGACACGGTTTTCATGATTTCAACCTTTGGATTATCCTTCTTTTTTCAGCATGCGTGCGTCTTTGGGCCTCCCTGTCATACACACAGTATGATTGCTTTTCAATTCAATCCGTGCTTCCAGACTCCGTTTGGTAGGTTAATTAGCTGCATTTCTCGCAGACCCGGAAAGGTAATTGTTTCTAAGATTTGAATGCAGTCTTTCCCAACAGGTCACCAAACTGACAAGCAAGTGCTTACCTGCTGGAATCTTGCTAGTCCACTTGAGTCATAGAGTACTAACACTATTATCTACATATGCAAAAACTTTCCCTGTTAGTTTTATGGAGTTTCTTCAGGAAAATCCTCTGTTTAGGTAGGCCTCATTTTGTGTGTGTAACTTTGCAAAACAGCGAGAGAGTAATGTGAGGCGAACGTGATAACCACTACACTACGGAAACTGCACAGCGAGAGAGCAATGTATTGCAAAAGACTGGAACGCACATAAAGACTAGAGAGAGATGTTAAACTCGAGCAGGCAAATCCACCCTTTCTCCTCACGCCTTCCCCCTTTTTGGGGGCCGAGAGTTGTTGAGATTACATTTTCATGGTCTTTATAAAATTGCCAGTATCTGTAGGAGTGCTAAAGGGTTAATCCGTTGCATTTACTTAAATATTCCAAACCACGATGAAAACATTTTTGCACCTAAGAGGGAAGATTGTGGGTGAAAAACTGAAGATACATGATTTATCACTCCCCTCACAAATAAAATTTATTCATTGCATCCACCAGCCATCACACAGATGGTCAGAAAATTGGCTTTGTGTAGGGATGTGGATTCAGGCATGAATATTAATATGAGACAGATGTAAACGCATATTAATATGCATTTGCTTTGCATGGACTGACATTACAATATTTTCATTAAAGAAACTGCATTTGAAAAGAAAGTATAGGTCACCTTTTACAAAGCCCCACATTGTATGGCAGAATGTATTTGTTGGCACTGGAAAATCGTTGTTGATAAGAAATGGAAAAATTAACGTCGAATCTGTGGCAGGATGTTTACAACATGGCAATGGAGGCATGGGGGCGGTTTTGCCTTTCTGGGTTGCAATTAAAATAGATTTTGGGGGGAACTTTTAGCCATGCTGGGTCCAGGCTGCTCTTTGAGCAATCTTGAAGAGCAAAGCCCTGTTTGGATAGGAGACATGGGTACGTTTCCATCAGGAGGAGTCTGAGAGAAGCTAAACCATCTAGAAAGATCCATTCACATCCGAAGACACACATTGTCAGTCTGTGGTTGCCACAATGGCAGTGATTCATAAAAATGTAAGATTTATGCAGGCCTGGTGCTTTGGGATGGCTTTTTTTTTTTTGGCGCGGGAACAGCGTTTATGCTCACATCGGCGTCGGCATGTGCACTCTGCTCGGATCTGCTTATGGCAGCAGCGTACCTCCTTCCCAAGTGGAAGGAGGGGACGTGACATTGTAGAAAGCTATTCACATGCTTGCTGCTTTGTACTCACAAACCATTTGCAGGGTGTTTTGCCACGAAAATATTGCTTACTGGCGAGAACAGCAGTTTTCTTCTGTTTGTGAATCCCTGGGAAACTGCTGTGTTGGCTCTTCAGACAAACATGATTACATACCAGCCCATGAACGTGCAAGTTAATAATTATAAATGATCTGTTATTGATTATTCACTTCAGTGACTTTGCTAATCCGTACAAAACCTCCAGGAAGCTTCTGAATTCCATTCTCCAGCCCTGGTTTTCCCCTTGGACTTCAGCATGCCTTTCCAGCTGTCCGTTCAACAAATCCATCTGGAGGTCCGGCACGGTGTCCAAAAGTGGAGTTGGCATCTTCTGCCCACATGTGCTATAGCATGGCACAGTCCAGGGGGCACATCGACTCCAGAGTCAGGAAGTTTTGCATTCAAATCCTGGCTCGGATTATAACTGATCACATGACCTAGACAGATTATATAAATTGCCGAGCCTCAGTTTCTTATGGGGAAAAAAGAGGGATTGTTTTCTCTCTGTCTACAGTTATTTTCAAATGATTGTTGTATTGAATGTGAAGCCCCCAGTGTATCTGATACACAGCAGGTTTCTCAGATTTTTTTCCACATATTTTTCTATTTTATTTTTAAACTGGCTTTGTCATTTGTCCAATCTCTCTGACTTTTTTCTGAGTGATAGTTAATTTCTGCCTCTTGTCCATTTTCACCCTTAGCACTGGGCTTCGGCCTTTATCAGGCCTCTCCTGGACTTTCATTATACAATACTTTCCTAACTGCTTTCTTCATCTCCTCATCCAAACCATGGGGCATCTTGATTTCCCCAAAGCAAAGCACTGTCCAGCTTTTTGTTTTGTTCACAATCCTTCAGGGGTTTAGCATTTTTTTATCAAGTAAAACCTAAACTCTTCGTTGGCATATAGAGAGAGGCTTTCCCCCCTTTTCTTTCTCTTCCTTCCTGAGTTTCTCATCTGTGCCTTCCGGTCCACTCCATCTTCTTGAGCTGTGTCTTCAGGGCTGCCATCCAGTGGGATCTGTCATCCACTCATTCCTAAACACACTCTCACCCCTTTTGTTTCAGACATTGCCTGCATCTCTCAGGGGAGTGCCCCTCCCTCTCATCACCTGGTGAGTTCTCACCCATTCAAATGACCCTTCTTCCAGGATGCTTTCCCCTTAGGCAAACCTATGGCATTGGGTTTGGGTCCAATAGGTTTGGCTGAAAAGTTTGATTATTTGACAAATACTTTTGTAGTACTCTCTAACCCCCCATTAGCTCCACTTTGAGGTTGAGGAACAAGGTATATCAGTGCTGATGTCAGATGGCTTTTGGCTGAGAGCAGAGACTACCAGAAAGAGTCTTACCTGTATTATTGACGATTCAAAGGCACCTGCCCATGTGGTTCATAACGAATTATGGGTAACCTTATGTAGAATAGAAATTCCAGAACCCTTAATTATGCTCATGAGGAACCTTTACAATGGCCAAGAGGCATTCCTTAGAATAGAGAAAGGGGCTGCTGAATGATTTAAAATCAGGAAAGGCATGCACCAAGTTTGTAGGCCTCCACGATATTTATTCAGTTGTTTGCTAATTAACCCAAGAAACTGGACTACATGAAGAAGAACACAGCATGAGGATTAGAGCAGGACTCACTAACAACCTGCACATGAAGGTGACACAAGCTGGTTGTTGAAAGCAACGTGAACATGCAATATTTACTGATGAAGATCACACGCCACCAGATTACACCTCGACATAAAATGAGGAACAAATAAAAACCTCAAGCTGAAAGGAACAAAAACCCTCCCAACGGTACCACTAGTAAACATGTTCCAATAACACCAGGGTGATAAACAGAGAAAAGATTGACGTTGTCAATCCACACCCATGGAAGCAGCCGTCAAAAAAGAAATGACATATCACATCAGGCATATCTGTTGCTAAAGACCTCTTGTAAGTGATGTCATTTCGAGGACTAAGGTGTGTGTGACCCACGTTGTGCTGCTTTAAATCACCTCCCGTGTAGGCAAAAGCTGGACAGGGAATGCGGAAGCGCGAAGAAGAACGGGTGCATTTGAATGATGGTGTTTTTGTGAAGAATACCGGCCATACCATGGGCTGAAGAAATGACCAAATCTGTTTTGGAAGAACGAGAGTCAGACTACTCCTTAGAGGCAAGAATGCCAAGACTTTTTCTCATGTGCTTTGGACATGTGATCGGGAGGGGTCAGTCCCTGGAGAAGGATACGAGTCTTGGCAGAGGGTCCATGAAACAGAGGAAGATACTCAAAGAGATGGCCTGGCAGAGAGGCTGTGACAATGGTCTCAAACAGAGCAAGGATCTTGAAGATGGTACATGACCAGCTGGAGTTTCATTCAGTTACACCTACGGTCACGATGCCTGGGGCCAGGGGAAGAAACAGACTTAGAGAGTGAATTTACTTACCCTCTGATACAGAGCCACAGAGGGGGAGTTTGGGATGCTAATCCGGGTGGTCTGGCCCGAGAATTTGTATTCTGAGTCACAAGGGCTCTCTGCGGTACTGCTGTGCTCCTATGTCTACCATGTACGGTTGCAGTTCTCGGCCACGTTGTCTTTTAGTTTTATTTATTTACTTTTAAAACAAACAAACAAATAAACAAGGTGTCTTCTGCATGGATCATTGAATCATTTAGCTTTTTTTCTGTCATCCTTAAGTTTGACAAACTTGTGGTTGGATGAAAAGTATTCTGGATGAGCCTAACTATTTGATAGCCAAGAAAAAAGATCTATTTATACATATAAATGGATTTATATAATCTATTTATACATATAAAATGTACAAAAGTACACATATAATCTATTTATACATATAAAATGTACAAAAGTATACATATGAATAGCTATATCTGTAACCCTCTCAGGTATTCCCCATATATTTGCTTGTACAGTCCTTTAAAAACTGAAATGAAAGAAAATGTTCTAAAACTGTAGTGATGATTGTAAAACTTTTCTTGAAGTGATTGAGCTATTTAATTGTTTGATGGCTGACTTAGATGCCAATAAAATTGTTGGGCAAAACTCTGATATGATTAGATATTTTCACTCTGGCTCCTTCATTATGTTTCTTATATATCTTTTGCAAATACTATTTTATACTAAAGATTTTCATAGCATGCAATGTCCTGCATTAAACATGCCAAGAGCATACCCATAGATGCAGGCACCCAGTAATTTCTAGGTGGCCAACAAGCCTGCTTTCTCCTTACTCTATTTCCAGTATTTAGCATGTTGCCTGGATTATGGCTAGTAAACAAATGCTCAAAGAACCATTCTATTTTCTCGTGTTGTTCTAAGTATTCTTAGTAATAAGTTATTTGTATGCTAATTTATTCCTTCAGTTGGTTGTGATCACCCTTGGTGTGGCTCCTAAAGTTGCGACACGGAGATCTATATCTCGTCACTTCCAAAGAAACAAAGAAATGCATCTTTATTTCCCACTTGAGGGTGACTGGAGTGTCATAGTGAATCGAGCCGGGCTGATCACTGAATATGGTTAATAGGTCCCCTGGCCCCCTTCTTTCCAGTTGCCTAGGCCTCCATCTTTCAAAGCAAGGGCTCCCGTCAGGGAAGCGTGCAGCCTTCAGGAGCTCCGGAGATGGGCCTCGGGGTCCGTGGGATTGCAAACATTGTAGGCAGAATTGTATGTACACTTTGTGGAGAGAAGGCCCACAGGCTTAAAAAAAAAAGTCGTATTCTTTTTGAGTTGTTGTTGATGTTGTGGTAGAAATATATACAACCCAGCATTTTCCAATTCAGCATTTTTTACACATATAATTCAGTTATGTGACCCAACATTTTTGAATTAAAAATTTTTTGCAGGTATAATTCGGCTATGTGGATTACATTAATTGCATTATGTTAATTACATTAATTTCGAGGTACAGCCATTCTCCATATCAATGGCCAAATTTCCCATAACCACTTATCATCACTGAAATAGTCCAGAAAAATATCAAGAAGAAAAGTCCAATGGTACAGAAAGATACTGATATGGAAATACGGTTTTTTCTTTAGCTCTCCATTCTTTATATTAGCCTTCTTTCTCATAAGATGATCATACTGTAGTACTACGTGGTAACTGGCTTTGATAATATTAATATAAGTACTTTGCATATCAATATTTGGACCTACTTTTAAAAAGTCCATTTTAAAGTAGTTATAGATTCTCAGGAAGTTACCAAAAATTTTTAGGGATGTCCTATTCATCTTCACCCTATTTTCTTCAATGGTACCACAATATATTGCTACCAAATCATAGAAACCTAAACAAAAACATAGTGTGTAGCTACAATTTCTTGAGCTATCATTCATGTAGTATATCACTTAATGAAGGCTGTGTCCTGTCTCTTTAGCCTTTCCCCAAAGAATTCTTTGCTTTTTGATTTATACCACATCTAAATAGCAGGTTTTCCATTCTTAAAGCCTTGATTGTGTTTCTCTTAAATAGTCTTTAAATTTTGAGAACACAGACAAGACTGAAAGGGCAAGATCAGGCTGTAGGATGCTTGGGGGTAAGTTTTCTCAATAAAACTCTTATAAGACAACCTTTGCTGCTCTTGAAGAATGAGCAGATTTATTGCTGTGATGGACCCCCCCTCCCCAAACAAACAACCCCCAAACAAAAACCAAACCAAACATTCCGTAGTACAACTTTTCTGACTTTTGCCCTCACCAATGTAGTTTTGCATTTTCTTAAAACCCTATAATTAGCCCCAGTGACTGTCCTTCAAGAAAATCCATCCAAATTACCCTTTTGACATCCAAAACACAGAACAACACAAAAATAGCTGCTATAACTTTCTGAGCTTATCTCTCTGTTTTGAGTTCACTTTTAAGGTCTTTTTGACTTTCTTTGGAGCCCTGGTGGTTTAGTGGTTATGCATTGGGCTGGTCACCTCAAGGTCAGCAGTTCAAAACCACCAGCTGCTTCAAAGGTGAAAGATGAGGCTTTCTATTTTTGTAAAGTCTTGGAAACCCACAGGGATAGTTCCACCCTGTCCTACACATTTTGTCTGAAATACATTGGTGTTTATATGACCTAGAACCCTAATGCCAAGATTTTTTACTTACCCTTTATATTGCATAACTATAGTACAATGTAAAACCATTAAATTGACATTGATAAACTCCATTTGTCTTATTCCGATTTCAACAGTTTTATGCATACCCATTTGTGTGTACATACGAGAGGGTTTCCCCCCCAAAATGGATTTTTAACAAAAGTTATTGATCTTCTATTTATTTATTTTTACACAAAACAACCTCAGCACCTCCATTACTCTTAAAACATTTGTCATAATTGCAATTCCATTCTTTGAAAAATTTTTCAAATTCATCTGTTTTTTTCTTCACCTGTTTTACATCCTCAAATTGCTGTCCTTTTATGTTCCTTTTCATTCTCAGAAACAAAAGAAGTGGCACGGAGCAAGGTCAGGTGAGTCGGGTGTGTAGGGCAAGAGAGACACACTGTTTTTATGCCACAAACTGGAGCACTGAGATGACTGTGTGAGCAGGTGCATTGTCGTGGTGGCAAAACCAGCCGCCCATATGCCACAAACCAGGCCTTTTTGTTGCACACTGTTATGCAATATTTTCAGAACCTCTAAACAGAGAGTTTGGTTAACAGTCTGACCTGATGGAATGAACTCCAAATGCACCACCAGTTGACATTTTCGTTCGTTCTGGAAATTGATGGATGTCCAGATTGAGGTTTGTCATCAATCGACATTTCACCTCTTTTGAAATGAGAAAACCACTTGTACACTTGAATTTCCCCCATAGTGCTGTCTTTGTAAGCTGTATTCAACATCACAACAGTTTCTGTGGCATTTTTCCAAAGTAGGAAACAAAATTTCACAGTGGCACCCTGTCCTCTTAAATCGCAGTTCATTCTAGATCCTCATCTTGAAAGATCTGATTCCAGCCTGGCATCAAGTTCTCAGCCTTTAGACTCTATTTGCTCATTCATAGTTGAACCTTGATTGCATTCCAATAATTGTGAGGAAACAACAGAGATTATATTTTCTTTTTCATTCATTCTGTAAGTTTATATTTATCAAGTGCTAATTAAGAATCAAACAATGTACTATTTTGCACGCATGACTTCTAATATTTATAGCAACCTTATTCACCTAGTTCATGGTTGGTTTATTGAGAGTTTTCCTTCTCTCTAAGACATGTTCTCTGGCACTCGTGGTTCACTGGATCCTTGGTCCAGTAGCTTCTTTAGTTCCCTAAGCCCTTTGGCTTCCCTCTGCTGAACTACAACTTCAGAAGAGTTGGTTGAGTGTGTTCCCAAACTGGTTTTCCAGTAGTATTTGTGGTTGAAATTACACAAATTTATTAAATATGATGTATGCTAAAAGATGGGAAAGGAGATGTTTTGATGAAAACTAAGAATATTTACAAAGTCATGATAAGAAAAAGTCCTTTAGCAGATTTCTCTTGCATTTAGTGTGAGGGAAAACATAAGAAAATCTAGAAAGACTTTTGCACTATTTTAGAAGGACTAGCATATTCTTGTTTTCCTTTAAGAAACAAAATCTGGTAATAGTAGATGATACATTACTGACACGAAGGTTTGTGTGAAGTAACAGTAAAATGCTTTAAGGGTGTTGACCTCTTTAGGAATCCTCTTTTAATCGATACTTTTGATTATATAGCTAACTTCAGGACTGAATTATGCAGGGCAAGAAGACTTCAATGACAATGGACACACTATAGAAAGGACATTTAAACTTAGAGGTTTTATGTTATTTGTCTTCTTTTTTAGCCAGGCACTTCTATGGAATCCCATGCAATATTGTAAAACTGAGCATTCGCTTCTTCATGTTCTAAGTATCAAATATCAGGGAATTGGCTGATGCCATTTCAAGGCATTTGGGGGTAATGTTTACATAGTATGCATATTGGTTTACATACATATTTGGGGGTCATGTTTACATAACATGTATATTGGTGTTCAAAAATAATTTTTGATGAAAGATATAAAATATTGTCATGGAAATAACCATGAATGTTCACTTTTAAAAAGTGGGATACAAAATAGTACATATAATATAGATTGAATTTTTGGGAAAATTTATATTTAAGCATATATATGATATATATATATATAATCTAGAGCCATCAATTCAACTATAATTCAATTTATGTTTATCCATAAAATAACTCAATTTAACATATATGATGTTTGTCTGTATTGAGATTCTACATCCACACAAAATAGAACAAAATGATTTACACTAGTGTTAATGATTGTTTTTATTGCTGAGTCTGGGAGGAGAGAAGAGATTTATTTCTTGTACTTTCCTATATTTTCCAGAATTTCTCCTATGCACGCATCATATTTTTATAATCATACAAAATGTTCTAAAATACCAAGCATGGGCTAAATTTTCTCCTTTCTCCTCCATTCTAAAAATAATACTGTTTAGTCTTTTATTTCACTCATTTGAATGATGGCATCGAGTCAGGGGAGGAGAAGGAATCTTCTACAATTTTTCCTTTTGCCTGGCCTTCTGGACAAATTGCTTTAAAAAAACAGCTTTCCATTCTGGCCTGCTTTTCTCTGATACCTGGCAATTCATCACAGTGGTTTCTCTCCCGGGTCGCCAACACCCTCTCAATGCTGGCCTCGGAGGAACCGAACGAACTATGAGTTGATTAACAGCACTGCTGTCATCCTCCATCTCTGTTATGCGTAAGATCTTAAGATGTCTCCTGTCTTGTGACCTGGAATGGCTCAGCTAGAATGAATAATTCACCACATAATATTTCTCCGGTCACCTCTTTATCCCTTACATTTTTTTAAACTGAATTTTTCTACCATGAAAACCCAAACCCAACAAAAAACCATGAGTTAAACAAGTTTTCAGAGTTCATCTCTTATATACCTGTAGCAGATTCCTGAACTATATAAATGTGCAGGCGAAGCTGTCTCTTCTGATCCCCTTGCTTTCTCTATGCAATTCCTTTAGTAATGGCTCCGTCTTCTCTTTCTGATGGAACAGTTGCTGATGTGAGGGCGAATTGTAATGCTCCGTGTCTGGGGTCGAGCTGAGAAAAGAATGCCCGAGGAATGCAATGACAGGGAGTAGGGAGGTTGTTTCTGTGTGGAAAAAAAATTCTTTTTGTGAGCATTGGTGTAAAAATTGCCAGACAATACATGAGGGTTTTAGTTAAAAATGAACAAATGAGCAAAAAAATTTTAAAAAGGCCTCCTAAGTTACATTTCTCCATAGGAGCATAATAATAATTCATTAACCTTTGGGGGAAAATCATTATCTTTTTAATCTGGAGTGCAGGGTGTTTCCAATTATCCTGACTTCACAGGTGGAAGTGTTTACTTGGTGTTGAAGGAATGAGAAAACAGCTGTTATTGGCGATGTGAAATGTATCTCTGACCTTGTCCTGACGGGGGAATGAAGTACAAGCGTTATTTAATCAAGAACTTAGTGACGAGGCTGTTTTCATCTCAAAAAACAGAAACAAGTAATGAAGAAATGTTGGTGGGGCTGTAAAATAATACAACTCCCGTGAAAAATAATACGGCACTTCCTTGGAACGTTGGAAACAGAAAGTCTCTACGAACCAGTGATCATTCTACTTGTTATACAATCCAGACACCTCAGAGCAGCAGCATGAAGACAGTGGTACACTCATGTCCATCGCAGCACTATGCCAAGAGCAAAATGCTCATCAATGGAAGAATGGATAAGCATGCCTACAATGGAATAGCATGCGATATTAAAGGGGAACTACGGGTTTGGAAACACCTCATAACATGAATGATCCTGGAGGACATTACGCCGAGCAAGATCAATCACAGAAAGACAAGGATTGTATCAGATCACGAAGTCCAGAGAAGGGCTGCACGCTTGAAGAAACCTTTCTGAAGGTTGCCAGGGTCGTAGGGAAAGGAGTGGAAATTACAGACTAGAGGATAGACATGTGTTGACTTGGATAAAGGGGAAGATGATAGACAATAAGAGAGAGGTAAACCCCAAAGGATGGAGGCGGGGGAAGACACTGGGAGGAGTGCAGGAGTTAAAGGCAACGGAGGTAAATCTTGTTATATCCACAGAACTGCAATAATGATCATCCACAAGTCGACACACACACATGGACACTCAAGCTGGGAGAGGGAGAGAAGGCAAGCATACCCATGCGTAGCTGTAGGCTTGACAGAGGATATTTAGATATGCGTATTTACATTGGCAGCAATTGTATTCCTGACTGTTGCAGAGCATACAGAGGGCAAACTTATGAAAACTTAGATATAACCAGCACTTAGAAGGACTGAGTCACTGGGCCTGGAACTCAGGACCACAGTCTCAGGAAACATCAGGGTCAATTGCTATAAGATAGTCCGCTTTGTTGTGTAGGGCCCTTCATCCACGTTGGTGAGTAGTGACGAGGGGCCTAAAAGCTGGTGAGCAACTATCTGAGGTGTAACTTTGCTCCCATTTGGATCGATGAAGATCAAAGGCACATGTCAACAATAATGTAAATGGATTAGTGGCCACACAAACCTCAGCTTCCATGACCCTGAGACCGAAAGAACTAGCTGGTGGCTGGCTACCCCTACCAACGGCTCTGAAAGGGATCACATAGAAGGTTCTGGATAGAGTGGGGGCGGGGAAGGGAATGATCAAATCTCAAGATAAATAAAAAGACTAGACTTTTTTTTTGGCAGCAAATGAGTTTTTATTATTATTTAAAGATCATATTTGGGGGATCTCTTACAGTTCTTATAACAATCCATACATCAATTGTATAAAGCATATTTGTTCATATGTTGCCATCATTCTTTTCTACACATTTACTTCCTTTTTTAAAAAAACATTTTATTAGGAACTCATGCAACTCTTATCACAATCCATACATATACATACATCAATTGTATAAAGTACATCTGTACATTCTTTGCCTTAATCATTTTCAAGGCATTTGCTCTCCATTTAAGCTCTTTGCATCAAGTCCTCTTTCCACCCCCTCCTCACTCCCCCCTCCCTCATGAGCCCTTGATAATTTATAAATTATTATTTTGTCATATCTTGCCCTATCCGGCGTCTCCCTTCATCCCCTTTTCTGTTGTTCGTACCCCAGGAAGGAGGTCACATGTAGATCCTTGTAATCAGTTCCCCCTTTCCAACCCACTCACCCTCTACTCTCCCAGTATCGCCCCTCACATCCCTGGTCCTGAAGGTGTCATTCACCCTGGATTCCCTGTGCCTCAAGCTCCTATCTGCAGCAGTGTACAACCTCTGCTCTATCTGGACTTGCAAGGTAGAATTTGGATCATGATAGTGGGGGGTGGGGAGGGGAGGAAGCATTTAGGAACTGGAGGAAAGCTGTATTCTTCGTCGGTGCTACGTCGCACCCTGAATGACTCATCTCCTCCTCTAGACTCCTCTATGAAAAATGGGCTTTGGGTCTCCACTCTGCACTTCCCCCTTCATTCACTATGGTAAGATTTTTTTTTTTTGTGATGATGATGCCTTATCCCTGATCCCTTTGACACCTTGTGATCGCACAGGCTGGTGTGCTTCTTCCATGTGGGCTTTGTTGCTTTTGAGCTGGATGGCCGCTTGTTCCCCTTCAATCCTTTAGGACCCCAGACACTATCTCTTTTGATAGCCGGGCACCATCAGCTTTCCAAGAGGAGGGAATAATAATGGCAGTGGCCATATCCTGATGTGTAGATGAGTAAACAGAGAGGGTGACAGGTGGTAGATTAGAGGGTCACAACGAGGTTTAACTTTTCTCTTGTCTTCCAAATTATAGACATATCTGGCATATCTTTTCTTGAGCAATTCAATACTCACTGGTAATCTCCTGTCAGTTAGCAAGTCAAAAGCAAATGAAAAATACCTGAAGACATACTTTGTTCATGATAGAGTTTTTATGGGCAGAGAACAAGAGAAAAATCACTCGGATGATCTCTCCAGACAGCATCTAAAACTTGTGCCCGCAGACATCAGCTTCTCAGAGGTCTGGTCATGCTCTTTGTCTGACAGATGACGAAGGCTTCCTGGTCACTCAGACAGAGGACTATTGTTTCTGATAATTGAATGGAGACTTCATGGCGGAGTGAGCTACGTTGGACAGCCCTTTGAAACCAGCAGCCGTTCCGTGGGAGAAAGATGAGGCTTTCTGCTCTTGGAAAGCATTACAGTCTCAGAAACTCACAGGATGCCGTCGTTCTTCTCTGTCCCAGGGGGACATGGAGAGTTGCAGTGAGAATGATCGGACATGTCTTGTGCTTTGGTGGGAAAACAAAACAAAGAGCCCCAGGAGATGGGGACAACGTTTGTGCTTCAGAAAATACTTTCAGTCAGAATACTGACACGTTAGTCCCTCTGAGGGTAAACGAAGAATGTCCTCATTTTGAAAAAGAACAGAAAGTGTCTCTGAATGGTACTCCCGTTATCCAATAAAAGTGATCATTAACCTCTTGGTATGTATTCTTCCTTATGCATGTATTACCCATCCCCTTCACTGACACCGTCATGTTTTTTCTAATAAGGGAGCTATCACATTCAGCATGCTTATTTCTCTGTGGCTTTCACTCAGCAATCTAACCGGGCCATTCTTTCATGCCAATACATTCGGACCAGGTCATGATTTTTAACAGTCACACAGTTATCAATTGCATGGATTTGTCACTAGTTAGTTAGTGACTCCCTGCTGATGGAGATTTAGTCTGTTTCCACTCTTGTGTTTCTGTAACTAACTCCGATGAGTGTGCAGTGCTGGGTTGGCACCGTTGCTTAATGGGCTTGGCTTCGAAGCTAAAAGCTAGCCGTTCTAATTGACTCCGAGGTGCCTTGGAAGCAAGGCCTTAGAGAGCTGCTTCTGCACAAATCCACCTGGGAAAGCGCTCTGGAGTACATTCGTCATCTCACACCCAGGAGTCTCCAGACAGAATCAACTTAATGGCAACCGGGACATGTTACTTTATTTTTTTATGATGCAATGCTACTTTATTTTTCCTTCTTTAACATTTGACAGATTATGTTAAGAAGTAGAATTCCTGGGAAAAATCAATATCTATAGCCAAACTCATCTTAAGATATTAAACTAATTTATGCTCCCACCAATAGTGTATGCGCATGCCCACATTTCTGCAAACCCTTGCCAACAACAAACCTTGTGTTTTCTAAGGGCAAAAAGGATATTAATTTATTAGATTGAGAATGTTATCACTTTGTTTTCCTGGTTAACCTTTATTTTATTACTGATAAGATTGGCTGCCTTTTATATACTGACATGTTATATGTTTGCACATATATAATATAAATAGGACATAAGCACTCTTTCTTTTATGGTCTCTATCTTCATTCTTTTTTTTTTTAAAACTTCTTTTCCTCTTTCGGTGTTTACCTTTCCTTTATGGACTTTAAAGTTTATTATACAAAATAAAATTCTTTATGTATTATATTTTTGGAAGCAGAGATCTACCCCATCTCCTGATTTGTTAATTGTCTTAAAAAACCAAAACAAAAACAAAACCCTTTTTAACAGTGTTTTGGCTTTCAAAATAATAGGAGAAACTTCAATTGAAAAGAAAGCTGAAATTATTAAAACCTGAGACAACTTTAAAATAGATCAAAAGGTAGTTTTTAATATATTTTGCTTTCTTTTTGATTGAGACCTTTCTGTGTTTTGTCTATTTGTTGGTTTACTTACTTCCTATTTGTGATTTGTATGATTTTCTTTATATGAGATCCAGGATGGGTAAATCTATAGAAACAGTAAGTGAATTAATAATTATCTAGAGGCATGGCTGGGAAGGATGGGTGTGGGGAGAGTGGGGGCTAACAATGAGTATGAGAAGAAAATGTTCTGAAACTGATTGCACAACTCTTTTTAAGATGACTGAATGATGAAATTGTATGATGGGTGAAGATATGCCAATAAAGCTATTTTTAAAAAAAGTGCCATGACATCAAATCTAGCCATCAGGATTCTATCATGTAACCCACACCCGAGTTGCATCAGTTTCATTTATCTTTTCCTATAGAATTTTTATTATTTATATATTTTAATTGAGTTGTATGCACCAGAGTTTCTTTATCCCTTCTTCTACTAATGGGCATTTAAGATGTTTCCAGCTTCTTGCTGTTGTCAACTGTGCTGCAGTGAACGTGGGAGAGCAGAGGTCTGTTTGTGTTCTGCCTCATATTTTTTCAGGGTATATGTCCAGCAGAAGTATTGCTGAGTTGTTGTATGGCATTTCTATTCCCAAGTGTTTTAAGTATCACCAGATCACTTTCCATGATTGCACATGTTTTTAATCTAATTGTGAGCCTTCATGCTGAACAGAATTTGTTAGAAACTTAACGTCCTTTCTCTTTACTTAGCCAGGTTTTCCATCATCATCTACTGAATGCTCCATCATTTCACCATCATTTTGATGCTTTCTTGACCTGATAATAAATTATTTTGTATACGGAGTCTATCTGAATTTAGTCTCCTATTAGTCGATGTAGGGAGCCTTGGTGAGGTAGTGGGTTACGTGTTGGGCTGCTAATCATAAGATTGGTAGTTCAAAACTATCAGCTGCTTTGCGATAGAAAGATGAGACTTTCAACACCTGTAAACATTTAAAGTCTCAGAAACCCACAGAGGTAGGTCTATTCTGCCCTATAGGTTCTCTATGAGTAGGAATTGACTTGAGGGCAGTGAGTTTGGAGTTTGGATTAGTTCATCTACTGTTATCAGTGCCATATTCTTTCTAGAGTATTAACAGTAGAATGTATTGAGTAACTGGAAGTCATATCATTGTGCCTACTTAGCCATTACTCTACATCGCTTCCCCATATTTATCATGTCCTCAAGTTTAGGAGTTAAAATAGCCTGGCCTTGAACTTGTCACTGTCACTAACTCAATGTATAACCATAGGCAAATGTTCTCTCTCTTGAATACCTCATGCACTGATTCACTCCCGAGTAAAATGAAGACTATAACACCTACATCACATAGTCTATGCAAATAAAGCCCTTATTGTGGTTCTTAGAATATATTGTGTATTGTAGATTATAGTAATAAGACCTATGTCTGATGTGTCATTGCTAAAGATGTTTTCCCAGTCTGTGGGCTTTCTTATTACTCTCTTGGTGAATTCTTTCAATGTACACAGGTGTTTTATCTTCAGTATATCCCAGTTGTCAATTTGAGACTCATCTGTATTTGTGTTCTTCCCTATTTCCAATAGCCTATATATTCCCTATGCCACAACTCTCAGGTTTGCCCATTTCCCTCATTGATGGCCCTAATAGTTTGGGATTTACCTCAAGGTCTGTGATCCACCTTCCGTTTATTCTTGTGCATGGAGTGAGTTGCTTCCCATTGGATATTCTTGGGGCTCTTATCAAAGATCAGTATGCTGGTGATTTTATTTCTGGTCTTTCAGTTCTTTTCCATTGGCCTGAGTATCTGTCATTATATCAACACCATGAGGTTTTGACCACCGTGGCTTTATAATATGTGCTAAAGTCAGGTAAAGCAAGCCCTCTCACTGTGTCCTTCTTCTTGAGGAGTTGTCTGCTAATTCTGGGCTTCTTCCCTCTCCATATGAGGTTCGTAATCAGTTTTCCCATTTCTTTGAAGAAAGATGAGGGTAATTGTATCAGGATTGCATTGAATTTATATAGTGCCTTGGGCAGAACTGACGTCTTTACCCTATTGGGCCTTCCAATCCCCGAGCCTGGGATATTCTTCCATTTGTTGAGGTCACTCTTGGTTTCTTGTAATAGTGTTCTGTAGTTTTCTTCATATAAAGCTTTTGTTCTTTCAGTCAGGTATATCCCTAGATATTTGACTTTGTGTTTGGCTATTGTGAAGGGTATCACCTTTTTGATCTCCTCTACTGTGGTCTTATCTGATATGTATGGCAGTCTGTTCGATTTCTGTTTGTTGAGCTTGTATCCTGCCACTTCCATATTCCTCTGTTGCTTCCAGTACTCCCCTTGTGGAGTTTTTGGATTTTCCATATATAAAATCATATCATCTGTGAATAATTATAGTTTCACTTCTTTCTTTCCCAGGAGAATACCGTTGATGTCTTTTCTTTGCCTTATGCTGTTAGCTAAAACCTCCAGTACAATGTTAAGTTAGAATAGGGACAAGGGGCAGCCTGTCTGGTCCACTTTTTTCAGTGGGATTGTGTTCATCGTTTACCCATTGACTACCAAGTTGGTTGTTGGTTTTTCATATGTAGCTTGTATTATCTCGAGGAATTTCCCTTCCATATCCATTTTCTTGAGTGTCTTAAGTAGGAGTTGGTGTTTGATATTGTCGAATGCTTTTTCCTCATCTATCGATATTATCATGTGGTTCTGATAGTTTTTCATGTTAATGTGGCAAATGATACTAGTGGTCTTTCATATGTTGAACCATCCCTGTATCCCTGGTATGAATCCTACTTGGTCATGGTGAATTATTTATTTTATATACTTTTGTATTCTATTGGCCAGTACTTTGTTAAGGATTTTTTTCATCGATGTTCTTTAGGGATATTGGTCCATTGTTCTTGATTCTTGTGGGATCCTTGCCCGGTTTTGGTATCAGAGTTATACTAGCTTCATAGAAAGAGTTTGGGAGTTTTCCATCTTTTTCTATGTTCTGGAAGAGTTCGTGTAGGATTGGTGTCAGCTCTTCCCTGAATGTTTGGTAGAATTTTCCCGTGTAGCCATCTGGTCCAGGAGATTTTTTGGTTGGTAATCCCTTGATAACCTTGTCTATTTCTTCTATTACTATGGGTCTGTTGAGATTATTAACATCCACTGGGGATAATCTAGGGAGGGATTGTTTTCCCAAGAATTTGCCCATGTCTTCTAAATTGTTGAATTCATTGGAGTACAAGCCTTCATGGTACTGTGTACTTATCCTTTTTCCCCATGAGGGTCTGTTGTAATGTCCCCTCTTTCATCCCTCTTCCTTGCTATTGAAATTTGTTCCCTCCTTTCTTTGGTTAGATTGGCCGGCGGTCTGTTGATTCTGTTTATCCTTTCAAAGTTTTATTCTGTACCAATCAAGATGATTTACAGGATTCTCAAATCAGAGGAGGAAGGCACATTGCAGTACACAGGTGTGATGGTAACGTCTCTGGTGGCTGCTCCCATAGAGTCATTGTAGCCTAAGTTAGGTGAGAATATGGCTTTCTCCAGATGGTCAGGTCTGCCTTTAATGTTCAAAGTGACATATGAAACTGCTTGTGATTAAGGTAACTTCTTAGACTTCTTTATATTCCTCAACCCACTATTGCCTAGTCTGGGCTTTGAAAGCTGGATCCTAAAATAGAGTCATTCTTCTAGTGAGAGGAATATTGGTTTCTCACTACAGAGTCTATCCTCTTGTTCACTATTTGATAACCATGGAAAAATTCTCTGATTATACCAAACCAGACCCATTGACATCGAGTCAATTCTGATTCATGGCGACCCTATAGGGCAGGGTAGGTAGAACTGTCCCCGTGTGTTTCAGAGACTGTAACTCTTTAGGGGTGTTGAAAGCCTCATCATTCTCCCATAGGAAAGCTGGTAGTTTTGAACTGTTGATCTAGAGGTCCACAGCAGGTTTCCTTCTTTGTTTATACATCTCCTCTTTATACCTGCCCATTCCCTACATTCTACCTTTTAATCGGAGGGCTTGGTTGATTCTTAGGATCCGTTGTCTTAGTTATCTTGTGCTACTGAACAGAAATACCATAAGTGGTGTGTAAACTTATTTTGTCACAGTTTAATCACAGTTTAGGAGACTAGATGTCAGAATTCAGAGTGCCTGCTTTAGGTGAAAACTTTCTCTGTGTGTTCTCTCTTGGGGAAGGTGCTTGTCTCCTTTCAACACCTTTTCCAGTGTTCCTTGAGATCTTCATGTGTCTTGACATCGTTCTTCCCCTGGGAGGTTCCTAGTGCAGAGACCTTGGGTTCAAAGGACATGTTCTACTCCTCTTTCTTGGTGGTACTGAAGTAACTCTGATCTTGTTTAATCTCTTTATATCTTAACCTAATTATGTAGATTATACCAAGCTTAATTAGCATAATTGCCTCTAATCCTGCCTCATTAACATTACAAAGGCTAAGATTTATAGCACATAGAATAATTACATCAGATCACAAACTAGAGGATAAAACAAACACACAAAAACTCATTGCAGTGGAGTCTGGGTGACATAGTGGTTATTTATTGGACTTTAATCCAAAAAGTCAGCAGTTTGAAACCACAGGAGAAAGATGGGGCTTTTCACTCCTGTAGAGAGTTACAGACTCAGAGACTCACGTGGGAAGTTCTACCCTGTCCTACAGGGTTGCTCGGAGCCGGCACCATAGCAGCCAGTTTGATGGCAGTAGCTTTGAGTTTGAGTTTGGCTAATGAGATAGCTACATAATAGTGAGATTCCTAGTCTAGGTAAGCTGACACATGTTTTGAGTGGATACAATGCAATGACACCATTAAACATACTAATCTCTTTTTTGCTGATTTCACTATCTTCACTTTTCATGGATTTTCTGCTCTTGTCTCCAAATTCACAGGGTGCTGATGGTTAAATACAGGTCCCCAAAGGAAGCAGTGGCTTCCTTTATGCTAGTAAAAGGAACCTTGCTCACTCTACCTACTTTCATTTTCCTTGGGTGACACCAGACAAGAGAGTTACAGTTTTCACACCTACTGTTATCTGTCTATACTGTAATAGCAGGCTTTATTGTTCTAAACGGCAGCAGAAAGACACAACCACCACTAAGTCATTACCTATATATATTTTTATCACCCACTATTCATTATAATGCCTTTGTGTTCTGTCAGTGTTATCAGAGACAACCAGTATTTATTAGACATCCCCTGGATGTGTGACATTGTAGTAGGTACTGCCAAGGGCACTTAGTTAGAATGAAGCATTACAAGGGTGGAGGGGAATGATTTTTTCTGTACAGTCCATCACTGTATAACTTTTTGCTGTTGTTTAGACCACTAAGTGGGCCAGATCACTCATTCTGTCTCATGGACTATGTTAGGATTTGCTAGAAATACATTTGTCACATTGTTTAAAAGGATTCAATGTAATATAACCCCTGAGTGTATTCATAAATAAAAAAGAAAAGATAGGCCTTCCCATTATATTTATGTATATTTTATATGTAAAATTTGTAATTATATAGTATATACATTCAATTATTTACACAGTAAAACCAGGGAATGCAAGTTCTTTACACCAGTTTTTTTGAGAAGCTACAAAGCTTCCTGATAAAGGAGAAAAAAGTTGTGTGCATATCAGAAAGTGGCATAAAAGACTTCTTACCTTCATTTTAATATTTATGCTGTGAGCTAGATTGGTTAAATCTGAGATGCTGAAAGATTTTTCAGAACTCATTTACACAAAGAAACATAATTTCCCTGATTGCACATTATGTTTGAAAATTTCTGGTGGTTCTTTAATGTTCCCCCTCTAGGAGTGGTTTCTGACTTCTTGGCTTCAGAATAGTATAGATGTTGAACTCGTAGTTGCTCTTAACCTTTAAGTTCACCAACCACCTTAAGTCTCACAGTGTGGATGTATCTGTGATGTATCATTGCCCCATTGGGCTAGTGAGTATAAAAGGTCTGCCTATCCCTGTCAGTCCACATGTATGCCCTCCGATATTACTTTATCTTGGTTTGTGGAGTATATATCATTAGAGTGGGGGGCCCATATAGATATTCACAACTGAAAAGTCCACCACGATCTTTTTGAAGTCTCTGATGCATCCTTTATTATGACAACGATGATGGCTTGAGTTATTCTCTATTCTGGTGTTGTGACCTTGGTGTCGTGGTTTCTGGTCCTCAGGTAAAAGGTGGGCATGCCAGTTTCTTAAGAACAGAGAGGATTTTAGTGTTATGTCAACACCTAAGCAAGCTAGTCATTGGATAAGGTATTTCAGTGCAATGAAAACCATTTCCCCCTACACAATAGCAATTTATGATGACCGATAAAAACATTGATAAGAAATTTCAAGGCAGGCAAATCCCCATTTTATACAGTTTCCAAATACTACTAAGTTTAGGTTGCATGATGTTGTACAGTTTCCTCTTATATTATTTTATTTTAGATGTGATTGCTTTGTTAAGGATATTGGTAAGAGCATATAATTAAACAAAAAGAGAAGATGGTCTGAACTCTTCAGTCCTGGGTGTGTGCAACTTACTGTCCTTTTTGAATTGGGGGTTGTATCTCTGAGATCTAGTCAGGAGACAGGAATCATTAACAGAGATAATTGAATATGAAGCATTATAAACTGGGTATTCGAGAAAGAAAAGGTAAAACAAAATTATCTGGGTACCTTGGAGGAGTCCCTGGATGGCTTAAATGGTTAAGTATGCAACACCTAGCCAGAAGGTTGGCAGTTTGAGTCCGCCTCGAGGCACCCCCATGACAGAATTGATGATTTGCTTCTAAAGAGTCGTAGTGTTGAAAACCCCTCTACTATAGGGTCACAGTCTCAAAAATTCTGTACTGTAGAGAGATAATGTTCAATTCTGCAAACATGGAGTTTTCATGAGTTGAAAGTGATTCTATGGCAACTATCAGAAGCAGGTATCGTGGAGATAGTAATGCAGAAACAACTACAACTCATCAGCTTGGGAAACAAGGAGAAGTTGGAGTTATTATAATATAGAAGTTGGGGGGAGAGGTCTTACAGAGCTGGGACTCACACCTCACAGGAGGGTTAGCTGGTCGAGTGGGTTGACATTTCTGAAGGGCAGTGCAGTGAAGCTAAAAAGTGCTATAAACTTGAGTCACAACTGCTATTTGAATGAAAACTAAGGTTGTACCCTGGAAGGAATTGCTGCTACCAGAGTTAAGAAGTGTTGCTGAGATGATGCCAATGAGTACAGAAACTTAAGCAGAAAGGATCAAATCCCTTCTCCCTCCTCCTGCTTTGCAGCCACTTATTGATAGAGCCTAGCTAACCAAGAGGCAAAGCAGAAGTGTGGTTTGCAGAGTTCCAGCCTGAGCATCATAAATCTGCGTGTAGAAGGAAGGATGTAGGCGGATAAAAATTAGCTTGGTATGTGGCAGAAGAGTAATATTGTCTACTGCATAGGTTCACTGTCACTTCGATTATTGTTAGAATTCATGTCAAAATCAAGTACGGTACCTGGCTCATGTTGTTGCTAGGTGCCTCAGAGAGGGTTCTGCTGAGTCAGTTCTATCGGATGGTGACCTTACTTACGTGCATCGGAATGAAGGAGCCGCTCCCTGACCCTTGTCACCCTCACAATTGTTATGCTTGAGTCCATTGTCACAGCTACCGTGTCTTCTTTTTTTGTTGCTTACCCAGTACTTTCCCAAGAATTATATCCTTCTCCAGGGACTAGCCCTTCCTGATAACATGCCCAAAGTGCTTGTAACCAAGTCTTCTCATCTTTGCTTCTAAAGACTTATTTTTCAATTTTTGCTAGTTTACAGGCCACTTGTCACAATTGATGATTGGACAATTATACTTTGGTGCTCTCTGATTCCTTTATTTTGACCTCACTTCCACCCTAGTGCAGAGTTTGTAGGAAGAGGTTACTCTTTTTGCCTCTTTAGTACAAAGACTATTAGTCATGGACTTTAGGTAACTTAATTAACTTCCCCGAGCCTCAGTTTACAACCTATGAGATACCATGTAATGTGGTTAATTCAAAACCTGGTACATAGGGTGTTTGCAATGTTAACTGTCACCACCGCTACCAACACCATAATCATCACCCTTACTATCATTATTTAAAAGTCTGAGATAAATAACAACAAAAAAGTCTCAATTTAAGATATAAAGTTTGAGAAGTCAGCTTTCTTTCAAATTGCAGATACATTTATACCTTCGCTTCCTAAAGCATAATCATTATAAGGAGAAGCAAACACAGTCCTCTCTAGCCATCTCCCATACTGCTGATTCTTTAAAAGATTTTCATATGTTGATGAAGGCAAAGGAAGACAATTGGAGGAGGGAAAAAGTTAAAGACAACAGACATCGCTGCTATTATGGACCCAATCTTGCAGTGACCATCACCGGTGAATGGACACACAGACATGCAAGCTGACCTAATAATGTGGAAGAAAATGGGACCCTGCCAAAGAATACTTGAGGGGCTTCAGAAAGTTTATGGAAAAATGGAATGTAAAGGCAAAGCAATTTTCCCAAGAACTTTAAAAAAGAACTTTGTCCCTCATCTATATAGTTTTGTCAGAAGTTAGTTCTACATATGTATCTATCTATGTTGCTAAGATAGCCATGAATGCAGTAGAGCATACAAGATAAAATGTAATAAAACTTTCTTAGCCATAAACAAGCCCCTTGAGGTAATGAATTTCTGGAGTTACATGTTTCAGGATCATGGTCTTTGGAGTCAGCCATGTCAATTGGTGTGACATAGCCCACAAAGGACCCCTGTGGCACGGTGGTTACATGTCAGGCTGTGATCCACAAGGACAGCAGTTTGAAACCATCAGCCACTCTGAAGGAGAAAGATTGGAATTTCTACTCCTGTGAACAGTTACAGTCTCAGAAAATCACAGGGTCAGTTCTACCCTGTTGTACAGGGTCACTTAAGATTTGGCATCAACTCGATGGCAGTGAGTTTGTGGTTTTTTTGGAGTGCACAAAGACAGTGTTCTCCATCTTACTTTGATGAGTAGTGACGGGGCCTTAAAAGCTTGCATGCAGTCATCTAAAGCTTGGTCTCTACTGGTCTCTCCTCATCAAGAGCACAGAACAATGATGAACATCGAAGGCACGTGGTGGAAACAATTGGACGCGTGGATCATGCAGATGTGAGTCATCACGGTCCCCAGACTGGACCTGGATGGTGCTTAGCTACCATGGACACATTCTCTGAAAAGTCACGGGGAGAGTGAGAAAAAATATGGAACAGAACTTAAAATTAGTTAAAAAAAATAACAAAACCAAACCACTGATTTGCTAGAAACCAGTAGACTTCCTAAACGATGGCCTATAGGAACCATTCCAACTGTGAACGGAGCTCACTCTCGTGGCTTGATTTTCAGCAAAACAATTAGACAGGTCTACGAGCAGGAACATGGGGGAGGCGCATGCGACTTCAATTGAATAATCCATAGTTTGAGCCCGAAAGGCAGAACTTCGTCAAGGACAAGTTTCAGAAGGTGAGGAAAGAAGGAGGAATCGAAACAGGAACCAAAGGGTGGCGGTGACTTACGGGATGCTGCATTGTGGGATTGCAGTCAACGAGATGAACCAACATGTGTGCGGCTTGTTGAATAGAAAATGGATTTACTCTCTCAAGCTTCACCCAATTTACAGTAAAAAAGTTAATTTATTTTCATTTTTATATTCGTATAGTTGGCATTCTGACAGAAGGCAATATGGCCAATCCTGCTTTGTATCAGAGGATACAGCGGTCTGAATTCTGTCTGAGACTTTCCCTGCGTCATACATGTGCTTGTAAAACGGCCTGGAGGGGATTCAAGAATCCATCATGCTGCTATCAGGGACTCTTGAATTCTGAAGCATTCCTGGCTCCTACTTGCTGAGGGATATGGAGACTGTCACTAGAAATTCAGAACGAGTCCTTGGCATGGTAATGTGGCACGTCACTGCTGGGTCCTGAGGCAGGCTGAGGACATCCTCGTGTCTATGTATTATGCATGAGAGGGTGTAAGAAATAAAGGATCAATCATCTTCTCCCTCAGATAACATTGATCATTTGCTACACATTATTTGGCCGGGCTCTGTGCAGATTTATTTTCTCCAATGAGAACTCGAAGCAGATTGCCTGTTTTCTTAATGAGCAATGACATCAATCTAGCCAGATCTATACACTGCATTGGATGTCTTCTCTCTTGCCCCCTCTCTCTTAGAAGAAACATGGGCAGCTTTTGAAGAGTGTGCCAGCCCTTGTGAAAGTGGTGACAGAGTGGGAAAATTGGGTCTAATTCAGGGTGATGAAAAGTCTCTTTCCCTCTCATTTCTTTCCATTTAAAGCACTATTTCACTCCTCATTTTTCCAGATGGCGTGTTCTGAGGGGACTGAAGAGCCACAGAAAGGCCAAGTGAAAAATCATATGGGAGTGAGCGAGAAGGAAGACAGCATGTAGGCCGCAGGACGGGGCGTGATGCTGTGGCCCTGGGCAGGCTGCAATGGCACGAGTGATCGCCAGGACACGGTCCAAGGACCAGCCAGAGACTGTCAGTGAGAGCACTACCCAATCAATGCCAACAAACGGCTTTTAATAACGAAGGACTCCCTGTGTGGCATCCAAGGAGAAACTGCAGCCGAGGCTTGTTTTCTGCTAACAAAGGTGTGCTAACTGTGTGAACCAACGTGTAGTAAACGGTGTTGAAGGTGACGGCAAGATCCAGGATTTGAGAGGACAGTGTGTGTCTCATTGCATCACACTCTTCCTTGCTTAGACAAGTGTCAGCCAGGGCACTTTGAGCCATTGGCTGAGTGATGCTGAACAACTTGGGACCTGGTGGAGCAGACTGCCAATAGCAGGCTAAGTTTGCCACAGAGGACAGGAAGTCCTGGTGAAATGGAATCCCACCGTGAGCTCAGTTTGCAGGGAAGAGGGAGGGAATGGAAGTCTAAGGGAGGGGGAGCATTGCAGCTTTCCTGATCCAAGTAGAGAGCAGACCAAGAGAGAGCTGTACCAAGGGAGAAGAGTGTGCCTCCAGGGGACTGGAGTCTGCAATCAGTCACTTTGACTCCAGAGCCTGGTCTGGCCCCCCAGGGAGTGTCCCATGGTCACATCCAAGTTGGACCCTGCTCAGAAGCTGCTCAAAGCTCAACCAACTCTTTTCAGTCTAGACACAGTCTTTTCGTGGCTTCATCCTCAGATCCACTTAGTGTTTTTAGGGGGTTCAACCTGAACATGGTGTTGAAGGGATCACCTTGTAGTCAACTCCTAAATGGTCTTTGTTTTATACTCCGTGGCTAATCTTTGCATGGTAGAGCTTATTGAAAGCCTTCTTGTTATCGTTAATGAACTGCTTGCTCTAGCCTGTTAAGATCTCTCTAAGTCCTTATTAACAGCAGGTCTCTCTTTGCTCTCTCTCTCTCTCGCTCCCTTTCTCTCTTTCTTTCTTTATCCAACACAACTTGAAACAAAATCCACAGCTACCCTAAAAGCCCTCCTGTCACTAAGAGAGCTCTGTCACATTCAGCTCTTTCTAGCTGGGCTGTGTTTATTTTCTGCTTTGCCGAGTCGTGGAGTCTAACTGTACCCGAATGTACCTTTCAGATGGCAGGCTCTGCAGGGCAAGGCTCCGCTCTTTGTTTTGGCACATGCTACCTATTACAGAGCACACTGCCCACCTGGGGCTCTAGATCAATAATCACAATCCAGGAGTATTCCTCACTTTGAGAGCTGCCCAGGCCCTTCCAGTCGGCGTGTCAGCTTCCTTGAAAGCACATTTGAGTGACCAATTTCCCCTTGATCTGGGAGGTGTACTCATCTCTCTGCCTGCACCTGTTCCACCTGCCGCCCGGCTGGTTTCTGCCTCTTTATTGTT
The DNA here is from genome assembly GCF_050624435.1 of Tenrec ecaudatus. Lineage (NCBI taxonomy): Eukaryota > Metazoa > Chordata > Mammalia > Afrosoricida > Tenrecidae > Tenrec > Tenrec ecaudatus. The sequence goes on from NC_134534.1 coordinate 44,653,747, forward strand.
CACTGGTGCAGCGCTGCCCTTAGGAACCGTTCCTGAGAAGTAGCATTTTGGCTTGCAGATGATGCTCCGCTTTATGGACGATGGGATTCCAACGTCAGCCAGAAAGCATTCTCTCTCTTCCCCACCTCAGAGCAAAAGTCTCCTCTCCCACCCCTTCAGTGCGCAAGTGTGAACCTCGCCTGGTTTCCAGTGGACAGAAGCCAGAACACTCGGAGGTAAAGAGGTAGGGGGAGGCAGACCTGATCTGATTTTTGGCAGTGACAACATGAACCAAAGCCTGGCTCCCACAGAGTTTAGTTAAAGACTCTTTGATGATGGCTTCTTTTTCTCTTGATCTTAGGAGGAAATGGTTCCGTGTGTGATAGCACTTTCTTTTGTTCACCTGGAAAAGAATAGTTTAAATGTAGTTAATGCACACGTGCTGTCATCTTTGAAATGTGGAAGGAAAGGACTGCTGGCTGTTTCCGATGGATTTGGAAACAGAGCTGTCTGCTTTGGTTGCAGCCAGATGTGATGACTGTAATTCTCTCAAGTGGCACTTTTGCCAGTAATTAAAGTGGGGTGTATGGAGGGGCCAGGGCTCAGTGGAGAAGAAGAGGCATTACACATACAAATACTTTTTTTCTCCTTGAATTTACGGGGGAAAAACAACTTCAAAATAATTTCTGCTCCCTTCCCGGGGTCAAAAGGAACCCTGGAGGTATAGAAGTTACATGATTTGCTATGATTTGCAAGGTCCACAGTTCTAAACCACCAGCCATTTTGTGGGAGAAAAATAAGGGCTTTCAACTCCTGTGAGGTAGTTACACAATTTGATGAAAGAATGAAGGCGTGGAGTCAAACCTGTCAATCCGGTCACAGCCTGATGTTCCCTCCTTGTGGGCGTGGCCTTTTCATGAGGATTCTGGGAACTTCTTTCTCTCCTGATTCTGCCATCAGAAAAGGTGGGCCTCTGCCTCTCTCTCTCTCTCTCTCTCCTTCACATTCCTGTTGACAAGCCACATGGAGCCATGCTGATGTCAGCTAAAGCCCTGGAGATGTGTCCACTGCCATTGGATCCACAGAACTTTCCACTCACCCACCTGTGATCTTCCTTCATTCAGTATCATTGCATGTGCTACGTGAGTCTGAAGAGGAATTCATGGGCTAATATCAGACTTATGGGCTAATATTGAATTTATGGACTTGATCTGGACTGGACTGGGATCTTTTATTGATGCATACTTCCTTCTTGATATAAAGTTCTCTCTGACACATCTGAGTGTCAATTAATTTGTTTCTCTAGTCAACCCAGTCTAATACATCCTGTAAACAATTGGTTTCTCTAGTTGTATTAATTTGGGTAAACTAGGGAAACATCCACAGAAACTCTTATGTATAAGAGAGAGTTTTATATAAAGGGTAAATGTACATCAAGAAAGCAGCCCAATCCAGTGCTGTCCAAGCCCATAAGTCCAATATTATTAGCCCATATGTCCAACACCAATCTACAAGGTCCTCCTCATTCTCACAAAACACACACGATGACCCTGAATACAGGAGGAAAGTCAAATCAATGAGTGTGTAAACGTCTCAGCGCTGGCAGGGGACTCCACACAGATGCTCCAGCACCCAGGGCTGCATCAGGGTAGAGCCATGTGACTTCTCCTCAGGGATGTCTTATAGGAAGTGAGCCTTGCCAGTTGAAGCATGGAACTGGTTAAGGCAGCTGCACCCTGGTCCGATCATCAGAGTGCAAGAGACTCGAGAAGTAGAAAGATGAGGCTCATCAATCCATTTATCTCTCTGCCCTTCAATGAGCCCCACATGTGTGTATCGGCCAGGTTAGCACAATAACCTGGTCTAACACATCCTGTAAACAATTACAGTCTCAGAAACTCACAGTAGGCAGTTCTACCCTGTCTTATAGGGTCACTCTAAGCCAGCATTGACTTGATGGCAGTGAGTAAGACCCTGGGTGGGTATTGCAAAATGAGGGCTTGCTTCATAAAAGCTGGCACTCTGACCTCTTGAATTACATGGCTCAACTTCATGCCTCCTGGTTCTTCTTGGCAAACCAAATCACATGAAACCAAATCACATGATCAGATGAGTCTTATATCTGTGTTTATCCAGAGCATTTTATTATTTTCAAATCTGATTCACTAACCTCCAAAAGTGAGGTCACAAATTGTGTGTCAAGGAACCAACTATATTATTCTGCTGATGTTCACTGCCATCAAGTTGGCCTCTGGCCCATCCTGGTCTCTGCACAGCACAATGCAAAGTTTCCTGGTTCTTGCTCTCCCATGTGCAGATCTGACCTTTGCAATCCACGGGATTTTCATCAGACGAGTTGGGAAATAGACAACCAGACTTTTCTTTCACAATATGTGCATGTTATTGGTATTAACTCTATGTTCACACACTGTTCCCCAAATTCCTAAATCATTGGTAGAACTGACTTTAATTTCTGCCTCTGAGACATCAGTTGGTTTTCAAGGTAAATCAGGCAAATGCAATCAAATTTTTTGGTGGGTTGTCAAGATGTATACAATGGGCATAGTCTAGTTTAAAGTGTAGGTAGTTCAGCATTGAACTGTGTCAAACTCCTTTTCATATCCAGTCATTTCCTACAAATTCAGCTTCTAAGTTATACTGAGGGAGGGAGAAATGACTTCTCTGACAGAACATGTCATAAAGGTGGGAAGAAGTCACAACCGTTTTCTATTCTGTTGACATTCTTTTGGCCCATTATCCTGCCCTAGCTGACACCTGGACTCCCCGGTGGGTGGGTTAATGCACTATGCTTTTAAGTGAAAAGTTGGAGGTTCAAGTTCATCTGAAAGTGTGTTGGAAAAAAGACCTAGTTTTCTACTTTCAGAAGGTCATTCATGGAAACCCCATGGAGTGCAATTCGTTTCAAACATACTCTGGGTCATCGTGCGTCCTTATGTGGTCTACAGCAAGGGAGAGAAGCAGCCCTCCTCCTTCTCCCTCCCCTGCCCTATGGTGGTTTCTCTCAAAGTGGGTCCTTGGGATTGCTCAGTGGCTCAACCACACTTTGTGTCCATGAGAAGTTTGGAGGTCCTCATGCTCCACCATGACAGAAGATGGCAGTTTGATAGCTCACAGGGCTCTGAGCTCTGAGACCACTTGTTTTAGGGCCCAGCTTCAGCAGTTTGGACTCTCAGATTTGTATTTTTATAAAATGGTAAGCTCTGCGAAACAGAATCTAAGCTTCATCCATATTTTGATCCCTTTACAGTGCTTGATCTGCAATTTTATCCAGTCTTCAATTACTCATGGGGTGGAGCAGGACTGAGCATGCTTTTGTTCCATTAGGCACGGGGTGACAATGAGCCGGGCGGGCTTGAGTGAACATACCACCCTCATCTTATGTCCAGCTAGTCTCCAGGGGCTGGACATGCCTGCTTATCTTCTCCCATTAGCTTATCCCTGAAACATGCACTAGTAAGAGTCTTCTGCCTCAGACATCTTCCTGCACCACAGGAGAATGCACTGGTTTCCACCAAACCCCCAGTTTGGCTCATTTTTTCCACCTTTTAATCATAGTTGGACTCTTTTGTTTTATTTCTTTTCCTCTCACATGTTCAAAACCCTACTCGGAGAATCAGCTGGGAAGATGGATAGTTCGTGTGGAGACCAGCTCGCTGGGTATAGAAATATGCAGCAGCCACCGCTGCCTCTCACCCGAGTTCCATTACCTCAAAGTCAAGACTCGGGCATCTCTACAGACCCTGTCAACTCTTTCCTCATGACTAATGGTGTGGTAGTTATATAACCTGGTGTCCATTTGAGAGGATTATGAGTGAAGTGGTGGATCTGGCCTGTCAATCAAGATATAACCCATGAGGCCTTTGTGTGAGCATGGCTTTCCCCTGAGAATTCTGGGAACTCTGATATTTTTCCTCCTTGGAGGCTGGAGGCATACTCTCTCTGCTCACTCCCTTGGAGTCTCTCTACTTACAAGGCTGACTTCATGCGAGACCTCCCTGAGGAGAAGCCACATGGACCTACCCTGATGCAGCCCTGGGAACTTGAGGAGCCATGTGGAGACCCCTGCCAGTGCTGAGAGGCTTCTACCGCCACTGACTTTGCACCCACTGTCCTGTGATCTTCCTGCATTCAGCATCATTGCATGTGCTTCGTGAGCCTGAAGAGGATTTTATAGATTAGTGTCAGACATATGGGCTAATATTGGACTTATGTACTTGATATGGACTAGGCTGGGATGTTTTCTCAATTTTCAACTGCTCGTGTATTTAAAGCTCTTTCTTATACACCCATGAGTTTTTATGGATCTGTTTCCCTAGTCAACCCACATGAATGCATGATGGAAACCTAGGATCTTATAGTGTGATGGGGATGCTGTAAGGCATATCACTCCTGCATGCTGTTTAAAGCCTCAAATTATTGTTAATGTAAGGTGCCATCAAATCAATTTTTGACTCATAGTTGCCCCATGTAACAGAGTAGAACTTCCCAAGAAGGTTTTCTCGGCTCTACTGTTTACAGAAACAGATCACTTGGTCTGACATGGAGCCACTGAGTGAGTTTAAGCAGCCAATCTTCTCGTTAGCTACCCATTATGTCACCAGGGCTCCTTCTCAAAGATGTTACATTTCAGTCTGCTATCTATGTACTTGAATGTGTGTTTGCATGTGTGTGTATTTTGGCAACTCTAGTAACTGAAGTCTGTATACAGAGAATAAAATTCTCAAATATGAAAATATTTATATAAGTGATGCCTGACCTACAGATATTTAAGCATGGTACTTCTCTAAATTCATACCTGAGAAAGAATCAAAGGAAATGTTTTGAATCCTAGAAGGAAATACGCATGATTGTGTCAAAATTATTAAGTCGGTATACATATTGGATTACATTTCTCTTTTCCAGGGAATCTGGAAGCAGGATGATAATCTTCCTCCATTCCTAAGTCAATGATGCTGGAGCAAGTTTCAGACAAAGGCAGCAATGCTGGAATGGAGGTTTAGTGGTCAGGACCCAAAGCACACATCATGCCATGCTACGCCAAGCCACACTATGCCACGCCAAGCCAAACCAAGCCACGCCAAGCCAAACCAAACCAAAACAGCCAAATGATATGAAACCAAACCCACTCCCATAGAGTTGATTCTGGCTCATAGTGATCGTATGTAGATTTTCCAAGTCTGTCAGTTTTGCCAGGAGAAGGTAACCTTAACTTTCTCCTGGGGAGCTAGAGTGGGTCTGAATGGCCATCCGGTACTTTCCTGACAGGTCCACCAGGGCTCTTTCCATGAGGTGTTCACGGCAAATATCATTTCACTATGGTTCCCTCCACCACTCTGCATATTTTCCAGGATTGTTGTGCTGTTTCATACTTTTCCATACAGTATGTGAGGGAATTAATTTAATCCCTTCTTTATATACCGTTTAACAATGCATCTCCCCATCTAGTTACTACATGGCAGACTACTCAGGGGAAAATGATCTCATGGCTCTTCCACCCAAAACACCACAAAATCATCCCACTGTTTTTAGAGAAAAGAAAAAAAAAAACCTACTGTAGACATCAAGGCCTCAAATGATTTAGTCTGTCCTGGCTTTATTTGTGTCTACTCGCCATCTCTGTCTCTATCTCCACCACTCAGAATTGTCGGCCACTCATACTTGCTGGACGCCTTCCCACCACAGGGCCCTGAAACATGGAGTCTCCTTTGCACTTGTCTTTTTCTTCTCACACTTGTCATGGTTTCAGTTTTACACATCCATATGTGATTGATGTTTATGTCTGTGTCTCTCACACTCCGTGCACTTTATATGCTGATTTGCTGATGAAGATCACGGATTGCAGCCTTCACTCTTGATCACAATCCAAAGTAAAGAAGACCCAAATCCTCGCGAATGGAACAATAGGCAACATCACGATAAATGGAGAAAAGGTTAAAGGTGGAAGTTGTCAAGGTTTTGTCTTGCTTGGATCCACAATCAAGGCTCATGGAAGCAGAAGTCAAGAGATCAAAATACATATTGCATTAGGTAAATCTGCACAAGACCTCTTTAGAGTATTTAAAAGGAGGACTAAGGTGTGCCTGGCCCAAGCCATGGTATTGTCAATGATCTCATCTGCATTTGAACATTGCACACGAATAAGGAAGCCTGAAAAGAATCGATGCATTTGAAAGTACCACGAGCTGCTAAAAGGACAAACCAATCTGCTTGGGAAGAAGTGTGGTCAGAGTGCTCCTTAGAGGCGAGCATGGCAAGACTTTGTCTGATAAATTTTTGATATTTTGTCAGAGAAGCCAGTCCCTGGAGAAGGATAGCATGTTTGGTAAAGTGGAGGAGCAGCAAAGGAGAGGAAGGTACTCCTTTGGATTACATCGTGGCTGCAACAGTGGGCTCAGGCATGGGAACGGTTGTGAGTATGGCGCAGGACCACGCAGTCTTTGATTCTACTGTACATAGGACCCACACATACAACAATGTTGACAAACAGAGTTGACTCCACGGCCCCGAACAACAATAACAACAGTTGACTGCTGGGTGTAAATGTCTAAGGTTGTGCTTGTGATAGGGCTGGGGCTGAATGAATGAATTCATAAGCAAATGAATGAATGAATTGGTACAGGAAGAAGAAGTCATCATTTAACTTTGACTTTAATGGAGTTCATCATGCTCACCAAAGAATGGCATTGTAGAAAGAGAGAAACATCCTGAACAACTCTGGATAAAGGACTAGCGAGCGCACTTCAGAAAATCACCAAGGTTCAAGGGTGAAATTGGACGAGGGAGAAGTGGATGCAGATGAAGTTGAAGAGGTAGCTTGGGTCACATTCTAAAAGGCCTTAGGTATGTTTTGTTGGACAATCGGGACTTTACCTCAACTACTAGAATTATTGAACATTTGAGAAAAAGTTTGAATGAGATAGAAGCTCATCTTGTGTGACAACCTGGGAAAAGAAGGCAAGGCTTGCCGTCCACTCAGGAGGCTATTGCTTAAGCCTAAGGAACAGCTTATAAAACTTGACCTAAGGAGGTGGCTGTGGGAATATGGAGGAGAAAATTAGGAAGTACACTGGGCTTAGCAATTTTGTGAGCATCAAGGAAAGACACACAAAGAGCTGCAGTCAAATAAGAGTTAAAGTAGTTTGGCAACTTCTCTCTGAGGACAGCTTTTTGTTCCCCCACTCAGTACATATTTTATTAAAAGAAGAGGGCATAACAATTTAAGCTGCTCTTTCACTGAAGAGTCACTCAATTGAAAAGGGGTTGCCTTGACTTTTTAAAAAAAAAACACATTTTATTACATACAACTCTTATCACAATCCATATATACATCAATTGTGTAAAGCACATCTGTACATTCATTGCCCTCATCATTTTCAAAACATTTGCTGTCCACTTAAGCCCTTGGCATCAGGTCCTCTGTCCCCCCCTCCCTCCCTGCACTCCCCTCCCTCATGATCCCTTGATAATTTATAAATTATTATTTTGTCATATCTTGCCCTGTCCGATGTCTCCCTTTACCCCCTTTTCTGTTGTCCGTCCCTTAGGGAGGAGGTCACATGTAGATCCTTGTGATGGGTTCCCTCTTTCTAACCCACTCTCCCTCTACCCTCCCAGTATTGTCACTCACACCGCTCGTCCTGAAGGTATCATCCACCTTGGATTTGCTGTTTCCAGTTCCTATCTGCACCAGTATACATCCTCTGGTCTAGCTAGAGTTTCAAGGTAGAATTTGGATCATGATAGTGGAGTGGGGTGGGAAACATTTAGGAACTAGAGGAAAGTTGTATTTTTCATCAGTGCTATTTTGCACCTTGACTGACTCATCTCCTCCCCTAGACTCCTCTGCAAGGGGATCTCCAGTGACCGACAGATGGGCTTTGGGTCTCCACTCTGCACTTCCCCCTTCATCCACTATGGTAAGATTTTTTTGTTCTGATGATGCATTATACCTGATCCCTTTGACACCTCGTGATCGTACAGGCTAGTGTGCTTCTTCCATGTGGGCTTTGTTGCTTCTGAGCTAGATGGCCGCTTGTTTACCTTCAAACATTCAAGACCCCAGACGCTGTACCTTTTGATAGCCAGGCACCATCAGCTTCCTTTGCCACATTTGCTTATTCACCTGCTTTGTCTTCAGAGGTTGTGTTGGGAGGGTGAGCACCATAGAATGCCAATTTAATAGAATAAAGTATTCTTGCATTGAGGAAGTACTTGAGTGGAGGCCCAATGCCCCTCTGCTACCTTAATACTAAACCTATAAATATAGGCACATAGGTCTATTTCCCCATCCTCATATATAAATATATTTTCATATGTACATGTCTTTATCTAGACCTCTATATATGTCCTTTGCCTCCCAGCTCTTTCTTCTATTCCCCCTGACTTTCCTCCTGTCCCACTATCATGATCTATCCACACCTGGGTTTCAGCAATTCCTCTTGGTTACATTACCCTTGAGCATGCCCTACCAGGCCTCCCACACCCACCTCACCACCAATTTGGATCCCTTGTTGTTCCCTTGTCCCTGGGTTTGTTAACACCACTTCCTTTCCCCCCACCTCCCCTATCCCATTTCCCCCCAGAACTGTTGGTCCCGTTGTTTTCTCCTCCAGATTGTTCATTCAGCCTATCTTATTTAGACAGACCTGCGGAGATAATAACATGCACAAAACCAAGCAACAGTATATAACAAACCAACAACAAACCATTGACAAAGAACAAAACACACTAAGAAAGAAAAGCTTGTAGTTAGTTCAAGGATCATTTGTGGGCCTTTAGGAGTGTTTTCCTGTACAGTCTGTTGGAACAGCACACCCTGGCCCCAAAGTCCACTTTCAGCATTCCCTGGGGACCTTGCCGCTCCATTCCCTTGCTGTTCCACTGCACTCCCCCAGTGCTTTGCCTCGGTGTGGTGGGATCAGGTCCGGCACAATTCCCACACTGTCTCTGGTGCTATCCCCCGCAGGGCCATGGGTCAGTGAGGGATGTCATGTCTCATAGTGGGGCTGGCCATGTGGTCCTCTCTGTGGACTGTCTGCTCTAATTGAGGTCATCATCCTCATGGCCTGGTGGGCCAGGATGGGCTCCACTCTCTCCCTCTCCCCCTTCATGTGCTCCTTCCTGTGTGCTCTGATCAGATATGTCCCTCTCCCGGAGCTGCAGATTCAATGCCGTCCTTTGAAATAAACTCTTCTGGGGGAAGGGGCAAGTGTCCACTTAGTACTTGGTAGTGGGGCCAGCCCCCAGACCTCTCCACTGGTTCCCTACTCCACACCAGAATGTTGCATTCACACCTTGGGGCACTAGGTTGAAGTCTGGTCCCTCTTTCCCTGTGGAGATATAAACAATACCCTCCCCTTGGGTGGGTTAGCGCCCTGTGCTGAGGACAACTTTTACAGACACTTTAAACTACAATGTCCTTTCTTACACTTACCATGGATGGAAAGCTAAGACCTATCATGTGTGTGTGTATGTGTAAGTGTGTGTGTGTGTGTGTGTGTGTGTGTGTGTGTGTGAAAGAAAGAGGGAGGCTGCTCTTCTGGTATTTGGTGTCCTTAATGCTTCCTAAGGATGCGGTTTAGCTCGAGAATTTGAATCGGAGACACAGTATTCTTGTATCTCCTTTGGGAAGCACTTTGTTTGGAGACTGAGTTATGATTAAAATCCCGAGGGGAGAACGTAAATGGAGAAGTAGGTAGCAACATGGTAGAGATCCAGCAGTTCATCTCATCACTGTGTTCGAAACATAAGAGAGGTTCTGCCAGTCACATGTGGATCCAGCAACCATGGTGTGCAGGCATGAAGCATGCTTGAAGAATGGTGTGCTGTCATTCAGAGGGACAGATTGGAGACTGCGGTTGGGTAAGGATGATGCCTGTTAGGTTCACATAGCTCACGCCATGACACCGCTTGTTTTGAGGTCAGAGCCTCAGTAGTTTTGACTCTCAAAATAGTAAGTTGTTTAAAGCAGGATCTATGCCTTACCCATACTATGATCCATTTACAGGGTTTAATAACTACCTTTTAATTTTGGGATGGAGCAGGGCCGGGGAGCATTTTGTTCTTTTACGTAGAGTCTCCATGAGTTGGGGCTGACTTGAAGACAGCTAGGAACAACTGTACATACCTTGCTCAGAGCAGGCCACCATACATGTTTATTGAATGTGTGGACATTGGACATAAATGATCAAGGATGAGAATTTCAAGGCCTGGGTGTCTAAGGTCAATGTTAGTAATATTGGGTTATGTTTTTAGAAGCCTTGTACGTGCACTGATCCTGGAAAGCCACAATCTTCCATTTAGAAAAAAATGAACTAATTATTATTTCTTGACTAGCATTTTTATATACTCACCCTAATGAAACAATGCTAGTAAATAACAATAACGCTGATGACTGTGATCATAATGATGATTGCTAGATGAACTAAGAACATCAGATGTGCCAGGAGTTGTACTAAGCACTTTGAAATGATTATCGCTTTTAATATTCACAACCATCTCATGAAACATTATAACGTCCTCTCTAATGTGAGCATTGTCTATTGTCAGCATGAATGTACTTAGGATTGCTTTTCATTGGAAACAGACTTCCTTCAAAATTAGCTTAAATAAATGAGGATTTATTTGATTTTTTCTCACTCAGTAAGATATCTGGAGCAGGTGGTTGCTATTATTAGTTCAGTGGCTCAAGAATCCCTAATTCTTTAGCTTGCACCTCGTCATATGTAAATCGCAGCTTACCTCTGTTCACAGTTCAGGAATGAAGAATGGGAAGATGAGAAGGTCCACAGGAAGGTGTCTGCTGTGGATCCTGCCTTGATCTAAAGAACTTTCCCTGCAGCTCCACACAGTGACATTTGCTTACCGGCTAGAACTCACTGCATCACATGGCTACTGCTGCCTATGAGTCTTCTGAGAAACAGAGTCTTTCAAATTAGCCATATTGTCTTACTCTACCAAATCATGATTCTGTTAATGTGAAGAAAGTGAGAATGGATATTGGGTAGGCAACCAATGTTGTCTGGCATAGCCTCTACAGTAAAAACTACGCGTGACAAAAATTGTCCTTGGAAATATCCATCTGCAGCATATTGAAGAGTAAGATTAATTTGTCCCTAACTCTAAGTGAACAAGTTTCCCTCCATGTTTGGGACATAGCCTAATCTCCCCTTGGAACCAAAGAAGTGGAGTTGATATGTTCTTTCTGACTTTAACCAGAGTCTCCTTTCTCTCTGCCTTGCGTGCTGACCATGCTCACAGCACCCTGAGTAGATGACAGTATTCTTACGAAGAGTTGTTTGTTCCCAAACCTGTGTATAACCGCGTACTTCTTAATCTGCGTCCATCATTTAACTGGTGAATTATGGATGCAAAGAAGAGTTGTTCAATGAAAACGAAGTTGTATGTTTCTGGAAAGAAATAAGGTTTTTTTTTTTTTTTTTTTTAAAGGTTTCTGGACTTAGTTGTATTGAGAGAAGAAGACACAAATCTGGAAACTGTTGTAGAAATCTAGGATTTTGCAATCAGATTGCTTTGTAAGTGTCTTTAAATTCTTGCTCCAGTTTAAAAAGGGCAAAATGAGAAGCAAGTAAATTTATTCTAGGAATATGATGTGGAACTTCATTTTAAACCCAACTCACTGCCTTCTGGTTGATCCTGACTCCTGGCGACCCTATAGAACAGAGTAGAACCGGCCCTCTTCTGAGCCCAGACAGCGAGCTTTGCCTCGGATGGAGCTGTCCGTGGTTTGGACTGCTGACCGTGTGCTGAGCAATCCATTGTGTCGCTCACTCTCTTCCTAACCAGGGCTCCGGGGAACAAGCCTTTTTAATGGACCTCTACGAAGGGGCAACAAAGGTAAAAAAGTAAGTCTTCTTCACCTACCTCAAAGGACAGGCTAGTGAATGTATTTATGCATTTTATGCTAACAGATGGTGATTATGTATATTTCATTTAAAAACAATTTTTTTTGTGTTAATGGCACTTTGATAACTGACCAAAGACTGGTCCCAGTTATACTGGATTTCACTTAAGCCCATGTTAAATGGAAAAGAAAAAATGCTACACTACATAAAAACAGAAGTACCTACATTTAACCCTTAAAATCAAACTCCATGTAGGAGAGAGGTACAGAACCCAGGAGACTGAAGCAGTAGCAGATTCCCCTCTCTTTTCTTTATCACGTTAATAGTGGAGCTGTGCTCACAGGGTCGAATGGTTTGAATTGTGGTTGCATCATTCAAGTTCTTCTTTCTCTCGCACCCCTGCTTCCTCCCATGCACTCTATCTTGCTGAGGTCCAGAGTTAACGTCACAGGAACTGTGCACGCATTTCTGCTGTGGGACTACCCTCTGTTCACACATGAAGAAACGCAAGTTTTGAGTGTTGAGACACTTCTCACCATCTCAAAGTTGGAACAACTAAGGAGGACTTTTTTTTCCTTCTAATTTTGGTGCCTTCTTTCTTTTCTTTTTTTCCCCCATAAATCATCTTATTGGGGCTCATACCACTCAATCACAATCCATCCACATATCCACTGTGTCACACACATTTGTACATTTGTTGCCATCATCATTCTCAAAACATTTGATTTCTACTTGAGCCCTTGGTATCAGCTCCTCATTTCCCCCCGCCCTTCCCCACTCCCCCTCCCTAATTAATCCTTGATAATTTATAAATTATTATTATTTTCTCATGTCTTACACGGTCAGATGTCTCTCTTCACCCACTTCTCTGTTGTCCATCCCCCAGGAACGGGATCATATGTAGATCCTAGTGATTGGTTCCCAAGTTCTACCCCCACTTTCCCCTTTCCCTCCTGGTATCTCTACTCTCATTAATGGTCATGAAGGGCTTATCTGTCCTGGATTCTCTGTGTTTCCAGCTCTTATCTGTACCAGTGTACATGCTCTGGTCTAGCCGGATTTGTAATGTAGACTCGGGGTCATGATAGTGGTGGAGAGGAAGCATTAAAGAACTAGAGGAAAGTTGTAGTTTTCATCCATGCTACACTGCACTCTGACTGGCTCGTCTCCTCAAGGGGAACATTTTTTTTTAACAATTTATTGGGGCTGATACAATTCTTTTCACAGTTCATACATATACATACATCAATTGTATAAAGCACATCTGTACAGTCTTTGCCCTAATCATTTTTTTCTCTTTTCTTCTTTTACATTTTATTAGGGACTCATACAACTCCTACCAGAATCCATACATATACATACATCAATTGTATAAAGCACATCCATACATTCCCTGCCCCAATCATTCTCAAGGCATTTGCTCTCCACTTAAGCCCCTTGCATCAGGTCCTCTTTTTTTTCCCCCCTCCCTCCCCATTCCCCCCTCCCTCATATGCCCTTGGTAATTTATACATCGTTATTTTGTCATATCTTGCCCTATCTGGAGTCTCCCTTCCCCCCTTCTCTGCTGTCCCTCTCCCAGGGAAGAGGTCACATGTGGATCCTTGTAATCAGTTCCCCCTTTCCAACCCACTCACCCTCCACTCTCCCAGTATCGTCCCTCACACCCTTGGTCCTGAAGGTATCATCCACCCTGGATTCCCTGTACCTCCAACCCTCATATGCACCAGTGTACAGCCTCTGTCCTATCCAGCCCTGCAAGGTAGAATTCGGATCATGGTAGTTGGGGGGAGGAAGCATCCAGGATCTGGGGGAAAGCTGTGTTCTTCATCGATACTACCTCACACCCTAATTAACCCATCTCCTCTCCTAAACCCCTCTATGAGGGGATCTCCATTGGTCGACACTTGGGCCTTGGGTCTCCACTCTGCACTTCCCCCTTCATTTAATATGATATATATACATATATACACATACATATACACATATATACACATACATACACACACTTATATCTTTTTTTTTTTGCATGATGCCTTATACCTGGTCCCTTGGGCACCTCGTGATCGCACTGGCCGGTGTGCTTTTTCCATGTGGGCTTATTTGCTTCTGAGCTAGATGGCCGCTTGTTCACCTTCAAGCCTTTAAGACCCCAGACACTATCTCTTTTGATAGCCGGGCACCATCAGCTTTCTTCACCACATTTTCTTGTTCACCCACTTTGGCTCCAGCCGTTGTATCGGGAGAGTGAGCATCATGGAGTTCCAATTTAATAAAAGAAGGTATTCATGCATTGAGGGAGTGTTTGAGTAGAGGCCCAAGGTCCTTCCGCCACCTTAATACTTGACCTATAAATATAGACACATAGATCTATTTCTCCATCCTCTCAAGGGGAACATTTTGAAAGCAAGCCGTGGGCAATGTTCGAATGGGCCTCTGGAGATAGACGAGAGGGCTCCCTGTGTTTCTCATCTATCATCATCCAACCATTTGCTCCAAGTCAAATATAAGAGGGGGCTTCAAAAGGTACACGGGAAAATGACAATATCTTTAAATTTGACTTTTTCATGAACTTTTTGAAATCTTTCTCCCCCGACCCCATTAGTCATTCTTGACTCCTCCCTCTTTGTCATTGTCCACTCAATAAACATTTAAAATCTATTCACCTCCTTTATTTAGGCCAAAGCCATCTCTCACAAGAATGTTAGTAAGAATGAGAACATGGCAATAGCAAATGTGTATATCGCTGTGTGCATATGTATGACATATAACATCTATTATGTGATGAACACTTTATCTACCACCTTACCTGTGTAAACGAATTTATTCTCACAAGAACGCAATGAAGTACGTGCCATCACTTTTCTTCTGTTACAGTTGAGAAACTAAGGCCCAATAAAGAGATGGGAAATGCAAGACGATGAACAACGTCCCACTTGATTTCCCTGCCTTGGTTTTATTTTCTCCCATTCAGTAGTTCTAAAATGAAAGTTTTTACTGTGTTGCTCATGAGGTTACAATGTCTTCTCTCTTTCTGATACCTTGTTGCCATTAGGGGCCTATATTCCGTTGCCCCCTCCCCCCCGCCTTTCTTGGGGCCGTGTTATGACTGGAGCCCTGGCGGGGTAGGGCTATGTGCTGGGCTGTGATGTGCAGGGTCTGCAGCTTAAATCAGTAGCTCTGCTGGAGAACGACGGGGTTTTACTCTAGAACCATCTCGGAAATTCACAGGGGCAGTTCTCCCCTGTCCTATCGGGTTGCTATGGGTTGGCATTGGCTTGATGGCAGTGAGTGAGTTTTTGCGGTGAATACTAGGACTGAGTCTGAAGAGTACTGTATGAATGGTGTCTGAAGGTAACTTCATAGTGGAAGTTGGATACTGAGCCTGGTGGGCTGAGATGGGGCAGAGAGGAGAGAGGCATACTTAAACTCGGGCCATTTTAGTACCAGTAGCAGATTGCATGTTCCAAAGGTTGCTATTACTGTTAGGTGTTTTTGAATTGACTTTAACTCATAACAGCTCCACGTGCAGAGAAGAACTGCCCAGGCTCTTCTAGGCTGCCATGTTCACAGGAGCAGGTGGCCAGTCTTTCTCCTGCTGGGTGGATTTGCTAGACACCTCTTTATGGTTAGCCACCAAGTGCGTAACTGCTGCTGCAGCTGCCCTTCTTCCCAACATGCCCTTCTTATAATGTGACTTTGAACTTGTACGAGGCAGAGATCTGAGATCCTATGTCTTGAATATGAGTCAGCTCAAGACTTTGGCATGATATGGCTTCAACAAGATGGATCAACAGGAAGACTACAACAATGAGCTGAAACAGCAGTGTCCCTAAGGAAGGGGCAGGACAGTGCAGTGTTCCGCTCTGCTGTACATAGGGTTGCTATGAAGTAGAGCTGGCTCAACGGCATGTAACCACAACAGCAAGTGGGATCATCAAAGATGATGCCATTTCGGCATATCATTGGAAGAATTGCTCTTAAATCATTTCAAGCAACTAAAATGTCCCAAGGCCTTCATGCTATGGAACCCAAACAAGCCCAGGTGACTTCCAGCTCTCTCTCACACGCTGACACGAGCCAGTGGCCGCACACTACAGTCTGATCTTTCCTCCACTTCCCTGTGTAACCTCTGAGCCCCGGGAGGAGGGCTATGCCACACTGTGTTGTAACCATGGGAGACTACACTTTCTTCTGCACTTTTCACATCATATCTACACCTTGTAAAAGTCCTACTATTAGACCTTCTCAAATTATCCAATTTGAGGTACCATCTGTTTCCTGGAGGGATTCTCATCGAGTCACCAAGTTACAATATGTGGGAATTAGTCCTTTAGAAATCAATTCTACTGGTGTATTGCAAATGCCTAGAGGGCAAGCATTATGACTGATTATTTTTTATCTTAATCAACACCTATAAAGAAGAAGAAGGGAGACTCGGTGGTGGTGTCTGATAGGTGTTGGACAATTAACTGCTAGGTCAGTGGTTCAAACCCACCAGATGCTCCTTTGGAGAGAGATGAGGCTGTCTGCTTCCTTAAAGATCTCCAGCCTTGAGCACATCATCTTCTGGTGTGAGTTGAACTTGACTGGATGGCAGTGGATTTTGGTTTCATCATAATGATAAGGAAACAATTTTCATTGAACATCTGCTATGCACCAGACTAATTATAACCAATGCTTGAAATATGTTCTTGATTTAAATCCAAATTTAAAGCAAATCAAATGAACCCAAGGCATTATTAATATTCCATTTTACAGATCATCAAAGTGAGGTTCACAGTAACTGCTCCAAAGTCGCACGGTTTTGAAATGATTGAATGTCAGTTGAGCCTGCGTATCCAGTTCAAAAATATATCATTTATGTATTGCTGTTTCAATTAATTTTCAGTGCATGAAGGATCGGTAGTCAACAGAGCAGACAGAGTCCCTGTGATAAGGGAGGGCTTTACGTGGCAGAGAGATGGAAGCTGGCTTCCTTCTGTTCTTGTGCGGTGACGTTTCTGGCAATCCAGCAGCTTGTGAAATGTAAACCATCCATTATACGTGTTCCCTTTGGAGAGACTGTTTTAGATAACAATAGGCAATTCATATTTTTGTCATAAATCTGGCAGATATTTTATTGGTAGCTTTGACGAATCAACGTGACACAGTCTACAATTGTGCTGGACAGCATCTAATCTTCCTAAGACTTAAAAATAGCTCTCACACTCAAAGATGAAGGAAACTGGCACGGTTGCATGAAACGATGCAGGAAATGTCCACACGATCAATTACAAGACAAATTTACATAAGGAAAATACTGGGCGAGCCCAATATCTCAGTTCTTGTGCAAAGGCACTGGGGATGCTGCTCACAGAACTCGAAGCACTTATAGAGGTCTGCTTTCCTAAAAGGCAAAAAGCAGCCAGTCTTGTGTTTCAACAGTGAGAAGTATTAGTTTTTAAAATCATTTTATTAGGGGCTCATACAACTCTTATCAAAATCCACACATACATCAATTGTGTAAAGCACATTTGTATATTCATTGCCTTCATCATTCTCATAACATTTGCTCTCCACATAGGCCCCTGGCATAAGCTCCTCATTTCCCCCCCTCACTTCCTTTCCTCCCTCCTTCATGAACCCTTGATAATTTATAAATTATTATGCCATATCTTACACTGTTCGACGTCTCCCTTCACCCACTTTTCTGTTGTCCACCCCCCAGGGAGGAGGTTATATATAGATCCTTGTAATCAGTTCCCCTTTTCCACCCCACCCTCCCTCCACCCTCCTGGTATCGCCACTCTCACCACAGGACCTGAAGGGATCATCTACCCTGGATTCCCTGTGTTTCCAGTTCCTATCTGTACCAGTGTCCATCCCAGTGAGAAGTATTTACTGGGGAAATTGATGCTTGCACTGGCAGTTTCACTCTTGTAGATGCTGCAAACACACGCCAGGTTTAATGGGTTTAATACAGCAGTTAGAAAACCTCAGTCTAGCTCTGGCTTTGTTCCTTGCCGGTTTTAACATTATAGTTATGCCGTTTAACTGTTCTCTCTCTCAGTCTCCTGATAGGTGAAATGGGTAGTTGGATTAGATGTAGCAAAAATACCCTTCCTGGCCTTAGGAAATGCTTCATTTTCCTCCCTTTTTAGGATAGTCATTATTTTAATTTTCTTCTTTTGTTTATTAGTCTTTATAGATTGAATTGTGTCCCTCTACAAATATGTGTCAACCTGGCTGGGCCACAAATCTCAGTGTGATCCTTATGATTGAATGGATTAATTGTCTTCCATTTTATGATTTGATGTAATTATCGGTTGTACTGTAAATCCCAACCTCTATGATGCTAACAGGCAGGGTGAGTGACAGGATTAGGCTACATCTTGATTCAATCTCTTCTGGGATATAAAAGAGAAAAAGTGGATCAGAGATCAGAGGAACCTATTGCCACCAAGAAAGAAGAAGCAGAGTGGAGTACATCCTTTGGACCCGTGCTCCTGTGCTGTGAACCTCCCAGATCCAGGGGGAGACTGATGCCAACCCACATAAAGAACTCCAAACTCACGGGGCCACATGCTGAAAGGAGTCAAGAGCCTTCCAGAACCAACAGGGAGAGAACATCTCCCCCAGGCTAGGGCTCTGCATTCCAACTTCTAGCCTCCTAAATTTTGAGAAAATGTTTATGTCATCCACTTGTGGTATTTTGCTAAAGCCATGCCAGATAACGAAGACAACTATGTCTTCCAGTTCCATTTTCCTCCCTTATTTTCCTATGTAATAGCTTTTGGTAACTCAATTATTTTATCATCCCCGTTCTATCTCTGTCTATAACTATGAACAAGAAAATACCCTAAGTATACTAAAGAGAAAGGGAGTAATTTTTAATAGAGTGTCTCCATGGATACAGGATGATCGTGGGGGCTTCTTCTGAAGTAGATTTAAGAAAACGGAAAGCTGCATTGGTGAGCAAAGGCCAGGGAAGTTTCACAGAGGACCCCCCCACCCGCCATCATAGTAACACACTTGTTTATTCTTCTAGTGTAGTAAGGGCTGCCCTATGAGAATTTTGTTGGGGAACCTCACCTCATGCCTCCTATAGTACTGCCCTGGCTGTTTCAGTATTCTTTTTGTTCCCCCAAAATCAAGGAATATTTCAAAGGAACGTGATTCAAACTCCTTGATGGTGGCCATCTGCCCTGTTGACCTGGTGTCAATGCACAAGTGCAGAGTCTTGTTGTTAGAGACCGAAGCACTGCCTTCAGAAGTGACGAGGACAGGCTGAGAAATAAGAGTTTTCCTTTTCATATTTTTGCCTAAGAAACAGTTCTATGATTTTATAGCAATATTTTCAGCTACCCCTGTGCATCATGAGAACGGAATACTGAACAGAAAGCTGAAGAACAAAAATCTCCTGTGTGTTTCCTATTCCTTATGGTCTTTGTAGGTTCCCTGGGCGCTGCAGGAGGCTGCGCACTACAAGGTCAGTGGATGGAACCCACCGGCCGTGCCACGAGGCTGCTGCTTCCGGAAGGTTTTCAAGTCTCTGAAACCCAAAGGGACAGTTGTACTCTGTTCTATAGGGTCACTATGAGTTGGAATTGACTTGGTGGCAAAGAGCACAATGATACTTATGATGAATTATTTTTATACAGTTCTTTTTTCTCACTCTCCTACCATATGTATGCATGCATTTACCTATAAGCATACTCATGCATATATACTCCCTAAATGCTGTCAAGAGCTCCTGCGTGGTTTAGTTATTGCATTTGGCTAACTGAAATTTGGAGGTTTCAGTTCACACAAAGGCCCATCAGAAGAAAGCCGCTAAAGTCGCTAGAGAGTACAATTCTACACTGACACACATGGCGTCACGATGAGTGAGAGTTGACTCAATGACAACTGATGAGCTAATTTTTATTAATTATTCCCCACCCCCCAAAAGTCTGCATTATTTACGAACCCTGGTAGTGCACTGGGCATGCAAAGAGCTGCAAACCAAAAGACCAGTGGTTTGAACCAATGAGGGTTTTTGCTTCTATAAGGATGTAAAGCCTTAGAAACTCCAAGTGGCAGTTCTAGTCCTTACTGTTGGGTGGCTGTGAGTCATAACAGACTTCATAGTAGTGGGTTTGGTTTTGTTTGGGATGCATTATTTAAGGGGTGCCAGTGGTGTGACAGAGCAGCCTGGGTGGCAGGCATCGTGGCTTACACACTGGGTTACTAACTACAAATCACCAGTTCCAAACCCCTAGTCAATCCCAGGGAGACAGATGAGGCTTTCTACTCCCATAAACAAATCTGGAGGGTCAGTTCTGTTCTGTCCTAGAGGGTTGCTGTGAGCTGGATTGGCCTTAGTAGCAGAGTTTGGGTGATGGAACAGTTCATGTGGTAGTTGCATAATCTGTTGTCAATTTGAGGATTAAGAGTGAAGGGGTGGAGTTTAGCCTATCAATCAGGCGGCAGCTTGATGACCTCATATGAAGGTGCTAAGGAGATAAATAGCTCACTGGAGGCAGGATGTAGGCTCACTCCCTGGGACACATTGTAACTGACAAGACACATGGAGCTACACTAGTGCTCTGAGCTGGAGGAGCCACATAGAGACCCCTGCCAGTGCTGAGATGCTTATAACATCACTGTATTTACAAGAATCCCACCCACTGGTCTGTGCTCTTCCTGCATTCAGCATCATTGCATGTGTTTTGTGAGTCTGAAGAGGACTTTATAGCTTGGTATCAGACATATGGGCTAATATCAGACTTGTGGACTTGATCTGGACTGGGCTGGGCTGGGCTGGGATGTTTTCTCAATATTCGATTGCTCTCATATGTACAGCTCTTTCCTATATACATATGCTTGTCTATGAATTTGTTTCTCTAGTCCACCCAGACTAACACAGTTCAGCACTTGACTGCTAACTGAAAGGTTAGCAGTTCTTGACACCTGGCTATGTCAAAGGAGAAAGGGTGGGCAGTCTTTTCCATAAAGACTGCAGCGTAGGAAACCCCAGGAGGCAGTTCTCCACCACCTGGGGCCACTACGAATAGAAAATGGACTTGATGGCACCTAACAACAGCATGCACTGTTGGGTAAGGCCTGGATTGTTAACTCTAAGGTGGGTGGTTCAGACCTAGCAGTGGTTCCGAGTTAAAAAGATGAGGCTATTAACTCTGGTAGATTTACAGTCTCAGGACCCCTAAACAGGGTGGCTACCAATCAGAAATGACTCGATGGCAGTGATCTTACTTTTGGATTTGGAAACAGACATTATTAAAATGTGGCACAAGTTGCTATTTCACAGGTCAGCACTCCTAGAAAACTTGAAGTGAGGTGCCTTTCCTCAAGCTCAAGGTCATCGTGAGTTGAAATTGACCTGACAGCAACTAAGGGCAACTAAACCTTCAAGTTCAACTTCATGGGTGTGTCTTTGTAAGTGCTGAAGCTTTTCTTTAATTAGTTGTTTATCAAAGGATTAGGGTTGGGACAATCTCCAGACTCTTAGATCATCAACTCTGGGAATGATATGAATTTGAAATACTCAGAAATTAAAAAACGAGCACACAGTAATTTGGTATTTAGTCAATCACAGAAAAAGGCTACAAAGCGTTAACTGTTGACTGAATGATGAGCATCAAACATAGAGTGTAATTAACACAGACAGAAGCTTACTGCCAACAACAGTTTGAAACAATTTTAGTCCTCTATTTCCTGCCAACTATGATACATAAAGAAGCCTTCATAGCATGATTTAGAAAATTTGTTTTTGCATGGGGAATTCAGCTTGTACCCCCAGCGCCTCAGGAACAGTGTCTCTCACAGGGTAGGAACTTAATGGGTATTTGTGAAATTGAAACAGAGCTATATATGAGTGTTAAATTGGTCCTCAGTTGCCACAATTTTTATTAGCAAATTCTTACTGAATTTCATGAATGGGTGGTAATATGTTCTCCTTACTGTGATTCAGTAAGTGAGTCTTTCTTAGCCTAGTGAATGCTTTCCAAGGAACAAGAGATAATGATCTTCAATGGAAGAAAACATTTTTCAGAAAGTGTGGTTGGGAATTCGAAGTGCATGCTGATACAAGAATTGATCTGTATTGATTAAATGTGCAAGAAGGAATATTTATTATTTCTGCTCAAACTTATCTATTAATGATCCAGCTGCGACAACTGGAACAGTCTCTGCCTGGATAAACTGCTGAGTCCTGGACAATGAACTTGAATTTTGATCTGTGAACCAGATGGAACTAACCTTGGAGAAAGGTATGTGGCTGAGTGGACTGCAGAGTAGATGTCTCACTGTGTGTGTGTGACTGTGTTGGAAAGTCAAATATTAAAACATGTACACAATTTATCCACATTGACAGAGATAGTATTCACTTTGATAATCTTTAGTCTACAATTGCACGTCTCACACATGAAAGGAGTTCTGGTGGTGCTCTATGCTAGGCATTGGATAACTAACCCAAAGGTCAGGGGTTCAAATCTACCAGCTGCTCTGAGGGAGAAAAATGAAGCTGTCTGCTCCCATAAAATTTTACAGTCGTTGTTGTTAGGTATCATTCAGCCAGTTCTGACTTCTAGAGACCGCAGGTGTGACCGAATGCAACACTGCCTGGTTCTGTGCCATTCTCTCAATTGTTCTTAAGTTTGAGCTCATTGTTGCTGCCATTGGGTCAGTCCATCTTGCCCAGGGTCTTACTCTTTTTTGTTGCCCATCTACTTTACCAAGCAGGATGTCCTTCTCCAGGGGCTGGTCTCTCCTGACAACATGCCCAAGGCACTTGAGACAGTGTCTCACCATCCTTGACTCTAAGGAGTATTCTGGCTGTACTTCCACCACAAGACAGACTGGTTTGTTCTTTTGAAGACAACGGCATTTCTAGTTTTCTAGGTGTGGGTTGGTGGACCTAATAACTAACTTCTCTTTCTCTAGTGGTCGAGGATAGAGAAAAAGGAAAGTTGTTATGTTTTTATCTTTTAGTAATATTATGAACAGGGTTGTCACTTTGATGACAAAGGTAGGCTTGATCGAAATCATGATATTTTCAGTTACCTCATATGCAGGTGAAAGTTGGACAATGAGTGAAAAAAGACCAAAGAAGAATCGACGCCTTTGAATAATGGTTGGTGAAGAATAGAACATAGATCATGGTCTACCAGTAGAAGAAACAGACCTGTTTTTGAAGAAGTGTAGCCAGAAGAGAGGATGTCCAGGCTTCAAACCTGTTACAAGTAGGACCAGTCCTTGAGGAAGGACATGATGTTTGGTCAAGCAGGGGCTTAGTGAAAAAGATGAAGACCTCAATCAATGATAGCAGCTATATCCATGAGCTCAAACATAGCAACGACTGCGAGGATGGGGCAGGGCTGCGTAATCTTTCAGTCTGCACTTCATAAAGTTCCTGTGAGCTATCACTGGATCAAAGGCACCTTACAACAAGAGCAAGAGGTTTCAGGGGGAATCAGGATGAGGTTCTTTGAGATGTTAAGTGTCAGTAGTTTTCAAAATAAAGCTGATAGGTGAGTTAGTAAACTAAACGAGTATGCAGAGCTATATTAAAAACTGTATGCAAGTATATTTATGACCTACATATGCTAAAGAGAAAGCCATCCAAGAAAATACACTGCAGCTTCAAGTAAAATTGATGTTTTTTGATAGTTTGAAAAATGGACATTTTGACTGTTAATAATTCCAATTAGTAGCTAAAAAGATGTGAGGGGTTCAGAACTAAAAGGAATGGTTGCATTTCCCCCCGCCCCCCCAAGATTTTCATGTTATTCAGAAGTTAAAAACAGAAACACCAACATGAAGTCCTCTCCTGGCTCTCTGGATTTCACAAAAAAATCCCAAACATTTCCTTTTGTGAAGTTCCGTTTTAGGACACAATGTTTAAGACATTTGATATTGCACTTGGCAATTGCACTTTCTTCCATCTGTGAACTCTCCTTACATTTTATAAAGACTTTCAATGGGGCAAGTTCAAAATCAATCCATGCATTTAGGGCAGTTGGGCTCTCTGTGCTTGAGTAATTAAGTGAGTGCTATTTTTTTTTCAAAGATGCACATTAGTAACTTGGAGGAACCAGAGTGAATGAACTACTTCTCAGAACCTGCATGACAATTTTGAAAATTAAACCCAGTTAATAGAAAAAAATGCTAAATCAATGGCCATAAAATTTAATGGGCTTATAGCAGCCTTAACACAGTAGGACTGAATTATCATGTTAATTTAATTTCCATTTCTAAATGAACCAGAAGGCACAATAAAGGTCAATTAACCAGCTACCTTCCTTGTCTTCTTTTTCTTTTACTGCCGGTTTTAAATCACATTGAGCCCCAAAGCACTCACACTGCTTCTGGAAACTCATTAGTTTTTCTTGAAATTAAAACCAAAAAAAGAAGACACAAAACTAACAACTAACCATGTGCTGAGAACTACCACTGAGAAAGTTGCACAATTATGGGGATGTATGTAGTCAATGAAAAATCTCTACTCTTGTCCCATTAAGGCTACAGACGTAGTCACACCAAGCCTAGGGAAACACACGAGTTAAAGGTCCCATTTATCGCGGTTACCAAGTGTTCATCTCCAGTGAAGAAGCTGTGTGTGCTGCTCTTAACATTTATGAGGCGAATAAGGAAAGGAACTCCATCTGTGGAATGCGGTCCGTTGTTGATACAGGCAGAGTTTCAAGCTTGCTGCAGCCTGCAAATGTGTCTCTTTCTTTCTTTCTTCCTTTCTTCCTTCCTTCCTTCCTTCCTTCCTTCCTTCCTTCCTTCCTTCCTTCCTTTCTTTCTTTCTTTCTTTCTTTCTTTCTTTCTTTCTTTCTTCCTTCCTTCCTTTCTTTCTTCCTTTCTTACTCAAAGTTGAATAGAAAGAGAGAGCGAAAGAGAGAGAGAAAAAAAAGTCAACTCCGTCTCCTTCAGGAGCAAGAAACGTTGCTCCTTAGTTCGGGTGTCACTATTATTCAATGGATTGCCTGTCATTTGATTCAATGTGAATCCACATCTTTCAATCTTCTGGTGTTTCCTAATGAGGCAAGACCAGGAGGGTAGTCGGTCAGGGAACAAAAGTATTCTGTTTGATAAACTCTCTAGTCACTAACATTGACCTCTATCTAATGTTAATTTGGGGCCAGATGTTGGACAATAGTAATTTGGAGATATTGCTAACAGATCATAATTTTGACAGTTAGGAAACCTCTTTGAAATCAAATGAATAATGTTTCAATATGTCTCACCTGGTATCTCTTAATGAATATTAACCTCTTTTAACTTGCTCTTCAGTATAAAGTAGAAAAACAAATACTACTCATTGAAAGTTCAGTTGTTTGGAATTGTTTCATAGAATTATAAAACTTAAACAGAACAATTAATTTGATACCTTTATTTATCCCATTCATAAGTTATAGCAGGAAGCTTATCCCTCCTACTATTTGAACTTTTATTCACATAAAACAAAGTTCACCTTTCATTTAATAGTAATTGAGCTCCTTGACACTCCTTCATGTCTGTCGTTACTGTCAGCTGCTTTGAGTTGTTTCCAACTTTGAGCATCTCTATAAGCAGCAGATGGAAATATTGTCCTTCCTTCTCACGATTGAGCCCTTGTTGCATCCACTGTGCCACTCCATCTCCTCAATGTTCTTCCTCTTTCCAGATGACCCTGCTTTACCAAGCATGATGTCCTTCTCCAGGGACTGGCCCTTCCTGGTGACATGTCTAAAGTACATGTCTTGGCATCCTCAATTGTCCTTCCTACTCAGGACTATTTATTTATGGGAGCTTGTGAAAGTGGGACATTGAACAATGGGGACTGAAGGACAATCAATGCATTTGAATTATGATGCTGACAACGACTATTGCCAGTATCCTGGCATTTATAGAGGTCTAAGTATAGGCATGTACAAATGTAAATATATGTATATATTATAATGGGGAAATAGCTCCATGTGCATATATTTATAGGTTAAATATTAAGGTAGCAGATGGACATTGGGCCTCCACTCAAGTACTCTCTCAATGCAAGAATACTTTGTTCTATTAAATTGGTATTCTATGATGCTCAGCTTCCCGATACGATTGGTGAAGACAAAGTGGGAGCATAAGCAAGTGTGGCGAAGAAAGTTGATGGTGCCATATCAAAAGATATAGCATGTGGGATCTTAAAGGCTTGAAGATAAACAAGTGGCCATCTAGCTGAGTAGCAACCAAGCCCACATGGAGGAAGCACACCAGCCTGTGTGATCACGAGGTGTTGATGGGATCAGGTATCAGGCATCAAAGAACAAAATATCATATCATTATGAATGAGGAGGAGTGAGGAATGGAGACCCAAAGCCCACCTGTAGGCAACTGGACACCTTACAGATGGGTCAAGGGGAGGAGATGAGCCAGTCAGGGTGCAGTATAGCACCGAAGAAACCTACAACTTTGCTCTGGTTCTTTAATGCTTCCTCCCCACCACAATCATGATCCCAATTCTACCTTACAAATCTGGCCAGACCAGAGTATGTACACTGGTACAGATAAGAGCTGGAAATACTGGGAATCCAGGACATATAAACCCCTCAAGACCAATAATGAGAGTAGAGATACCAGGAGGGTAAGGGGAAAGTGGAGATAGAAAGGGGTAACTGATCACTAGAATCTATATATAATTACCTCCCTGGGGACACAGAAAAGGGGTGAAGGGATATAGCAGACAGTGTAAGACATGAAAAATAATCATAATTTATAAATTATCAAGGGTTCATGAGGGAGGGAGGGTAGGGGAGGGAGAGGGAAAAATGAGGAGCTGATACCAAGGGCTTAAGTAGAAAGCAAATGTTTTGAGAATGATGATGGCAACAAATGTACAAACGTGCTTGACGGATGGCTGTATGTATGGATTGTGATGAGTTGTACAAGCCCTTAATAAAATGATTAAAAACAGGAGAGAGAGAGAGAGAGAGAGAGAGAGAGAGAGAGAGAGAGAGAGAGAGAGAGAGAGAGAGAGAGAGAATGAATCCTGGACTTTCAGAAGAAGAAATAACTCTCTTTTGGAAGAAGTACAGCCAGGATGCTCCTTAGAAGTGAGGCTGGCAAGACTTTGCTTTGAGTACTTTGGAGTTTTCAGGAGAGACCAGGCCCTGGAAACAAACAGGCTTGGTAAAGTAGAAGGTGAGTCAAAAAAAGAAGACTCTTGTTGAGATGGATTGATATAGTGGTGACATCAATGAGTTCAAACATAACAACGATTGTGGAGCTGGCACAGGACCAGATTACATTTCATTCTGTTGTACAAAGACTTGTTATGAGTCAGAACTGACTTGATGGCACCTAACAACAACAACACAGTAGATGTTATGATTAAAGTGAAAAAATGTGTTGCATGTAGAAATGTAAACGAGAAAGCATATATTTACAATATATAGGTGTGTCCAGTAAAAGATGTACTCACCAATGTGATTGATTTGAGATATATCTTTTTATTCTTCTGAAAACTTCTCATAGGCTAGTGACAGAATCTGACATTTCTTTAAATGGCATCAGGCTTGATCGGCTTTTAAGAGAAGTAAATGGTAACTTTGTGCCTGGACTTCTTTCTATGTGTAATTACTTCCATGACTTTTTGCTAATCTTTGGATAATTCAAGGAACCATGCTTTTAGGAGATGGAAGGGATTTGATGAACTGCTTACTCTTCATCTTTCATCAGACGGAAGCCAGGGTTTCACACATCAAGTACCTGGTCAGTCTCCTGTACGGCCATGTTCCTGTTCTTTGTGACCTCTCTCTGTGAGCTCCAGAGTGGTACCCTACAATCAGCATCACTCCCATGCTTGCTGTGATCTCTGGCCACTTGGGTATAGTCTTCTACCACTCTTGAGGACTCTGTGTTATAGTGGATTTTAAAAAATGACTGTTGATTAGCTAAACAATGTCATTTTTTAAGACTTAAGGAGTAGCATTTGACTATTGAGTCACTGGGTCACCAGTTATATCACTGAACAGCTGACATGACTGAGCTGCTAGAATCACGGATGGACCTGGACTGTGGCTGCCTGTGTGCAGGCAGGAAGTCTCCAGAGCAGTCCATGTGGATGGTAGGAAAGAATAGAAGAGAGAAAGGAAATGCTCACAAAGGGAGATGAGAAGACAAGAGGAGGAAGACGCTTTGGTAGTGCATACCCTTTATGGCTGCGCCTTCTACACGCCCAGGCACACAATGAACACACGTAGCCACATAGAACACAAAATTCACTCATTTGTGCACTCACATGCACAGGCATGAATGCACACACACATGCATAGATGTACAGCTGTACTTCACATACATGTATAATCCCACACCTCCAGCTATAGAGCCCTGATTGCATTTCTGCTAGGACTGGTCAAATGGCTCTCGGGTACAAAGATGATTAACATTTGGTCTTGAGGGCTTTAAAGACGTTTGCTTTAGGAGAGAGACCAGCGGGTCTCTGTCTCTACCATCCCCCCGTATTCCACAACTCTATGCCTTCCAGTAGAATAAGGCAGACCGATGAAGAATTGATGCATTTGCATCATGGTGCTGGCGAAGAACATTGAAGGTACCATGACTGCTAAAAGGACAAACACATTTGTCTTGGCAGGAGTATGACCAGAGTGCTCCTTAGAGACTTGCTTATGCAATTATCCAAAGAAGGGATGAGACGTCACCTTCCATACTTCAGATATGCCATCAAGGGAGACAAGTCCCTGGAGAAGGACATGCTCAGTAAAGTTGAAGGGTGGTGAAAAAGATGAAAGTCCTCAACAAGATGGCTTGACACCGTGGCTGCAACAATGGGCTCACGCACAGGGACAGTCGTGAGGACGGTGCATGGCTGCTTCATGCTTCACTCTGCTGTACATGACATTGCTATGAGTCGGGACTCACTGGATAGCACCTGATGACAACAACAAGATGTCTTCTGCACATTGTCCTACCCGGCCATATGAATGAGGGCCATGGGTGAAAAATTCTTTTGCCATTTGGCTCTGTGACATTGGGAAGTCACTACATCTTCAGAACCCTGGGTCTTCAGTAGGGAAAGGAGTTTGAATTTTGCTCTTGAAGGAATGTTTAGCTCCTACCCTCCGAGGTTCTCTGAGTCTTCATGTGAAGTAAGGGGTAAGACTAGCTGTAATCTTCAGGAAGTCAGGCAGGATCCTAAACATGCCAGCTTTCCCTGTTTCTTTCCGTTAGGGCACTCATTCCTTGTCTTTCTCCTTTCTCTGTATATAAGTATATTCCTGCTAAACCAGCCATAGCTCAAAACTGTAGTCATGGTGTTACGTACTCTAAATAAAGGATTCATATTTTATCTAAATAAAAATGCAGTAAAAAGAGAGAAAAAAGTCAGTTTCTTGACCTCTAAAAGTTTTGGAAACGCAATTACTTTTTTTGGAGATGTGTTTTGTGTGTGTGTGTGTGTGTGTGTGTGTGTGTGTGTGTGTGTGTATGTGTTTAGTGTCATCTAAGGAAATCTGGGGAAAATGGTGCTCCTTCCCCACCAGGAAGCAGCTGTCCATTTTCGTAGCACAGAATGCCCTCCATGCCCATGGATACACAACACTATGCCTTACACTCGTACTCGCCAACAGGACTGAGAGCCGACCCTGGGAAGGACCCTGATGCTTTTGACATCGAATGACCAAGGGGTTGATGAGAAAAGTAAAATGTAGACTTGATTCCAAAAGGGGTTTACTTTTTCCTATTTAAAAGGGATTCGCTAAGAATACATTCTTAGCAAAGAATGTAGGAAAACTCTGGGGGTAGTTTACTTTTTTGTTCTACAGAACAAAATAATAAATAGGTGGTCCCATAGAGCTTGAGTGGACACCTCTCCCTCAATCTGCAGAATGTCTGAGGGGAAGGCCCTGGCGACTAAGAAAAATGGCCACCCAGAGGCAGAAGAGCACCTTGGGCAGGAAGGGGAGGCACTTAGCCCATCCCACCACCTTCTGTCTCCCCATCCTCCCCTGCCTCCCAGCCCTTAAGCCCCGCGGGTCCATGAACAGAGCAGCCAGAGTGCACAGGGACACAGGTGACAGTTCTGGGCCTCATGGCTCTTCTCTAGTTTTCTCTCTCAGCTGGGGGTTGAATGTTCTAGTTTTATAGTCACTTGTCCTGTCCGACTCTGAATAAATAGTTTCTCCCCCTCCCAACCCTATTTGCTTTTTAAATTTTTCTTTGCCGATAGGAAAAGAAAACCACAACTCTGAGATGATGACGTTGTTCCACCTTCTGAGAACTGCTTGTGCATGCAGCCCGGGCCTGCATGAGGTGAGGTGCCCGACCCCCCTCTCTGTCCTCCTGGGGAGGCTCGCAGGGGCGGGAAGGCAGGTAGGTATAAAGATGGCGTGAGGACTGGCGCCGAGGTAGGTAAGGAACATAGACGACACCTGAGAGGTTCTATTGACGACGAGACTCCTATTTCAAGCCCTTTCTTCATCAGGCTTGTCTTCAGGCACCGCTGTCAATTGGCAGCTCGGTGATTGCACATCCTGCCAGCAGGTGCATTCATTACTGGAGGCATGGCACTTACCTCAAGCAGTGAATAGGTGGGGAAGTAGACATACAACGAAGAACTACTCAGCACACAGAATGAAAGAAGTACTGACGCATGCCATGTCATACTATGAATAAACAAAAAAAATACTATGCAAATGAAAGAAACTAGACAGTAAGACTACATGTTTTATTATTTGATTTATATGAAATTTCCAGAAAGGGAAAATCTATGGAGACAGAAGATAGATTGGTAGTTGTCTCTGACTGAGGGTGGAAACTGGAATGAACTATAAATGGGCATGAGGGATTTTAATGAGATAATAACATTCTAAATTCATGTATGGTGATAGTTGTAAACTTTTGGCAAAGTTACTAAAGATTATTTAGTTCTGCACTTGAAATGGGTGAATTTTGATATGTAAAATAGAGCACAATAAAATAGTTTTTTTTAAAGAAAAGAAACTGTGTGACCTTGACCAAATTATTTAATTCCTTTTTGCATCAGTTTGTTTATTCTGTAAAATTCATCGTTTTTTGTCTTTATCTTAATCTAGAGCCAACATTGACACAGTTTTATATTCATTTCTCCCCTCCCTCTATATCGCATCTGGACACACTCTCCTCTATTTCTTTGACTCTAAATTTTCCTAATTTCCTTCAGAACAAAGACTGGAGTTGGGTTCTCAGAGAATACTGGGGTTGGCTTAATTGCTTCACTCCTTAATTAATTATCCAGCTCAATGCCCGTGGCATACATCCCCATGCAGCCTCTGCTGTGTCTTGGTTGAGATTATTCAGAGGTTCTGCTTGGGTAAATCACCCTTTCGAGATGTTTCTCTGACACCTAAAAACCCCTCCAGGTTCCAGAGATCTGTTGGGCTTTGTTATCAATCTTTCCTACCAATTTATTGCAGCAAGGCTTCCCTGTTCAGCTTAGCTAGAGACACCTCTCTTGAATTCCCCATATTATTATTATTTGCCGTTATTTCAGTACAGTTTTGTGAGGTTGCCTGGTTGTTGGTGTTAGGTGCCACTGAGTCAGTTCCGATTCGCAGGGACACCAGGTACAGCAGAAGGAAACACCACCCAATCCTGTGCCATCCTCTGGTCCTTTGCTTGAGCCGCCCATTGTTGCAGCCACTCGGGCAATCCAGCTCGTTGCGGGCTTTCCTCGTTTTCGATGCCCTTCCACTTTCCAGTGACTGGTCTCTCCTGAAAAACATGTCCAAAGTCCACGAGATGAAGTCTCGCCGGTCTTGGGCCTGTTGGGTTCGTTCCATGATATGCTGTCTGGAACCCACTTCAGGATCTCACCCTCTAACTGCCCCTGTGACATAAGACCCAATTTTCTCATGCAACGCAGGACGCACCTGGAAGGCCGCCCCAGCTTTCTAAGTGCCTGTGGGTTGACAGAGGCCTTTCAAGACCGAGAATCTTTGCAGCCCAGCTTATCATGTTGAACATTTTAGTTCTCTTCCTTCGATCCCAAAGGCCTACCCGTTGCTGTTGAATGGATTCCACTTCACTTGACCCTACGTAGGTCAGCGTGGACTATGTCCCTTAGGTTTCACTGGCTGAGTTTCCAGAAGTAGGGGGTCCAGCTTTTTTCACGGTACCTTTCGGTGAATTCAGACTTAGAAACTTTCAGTTAGCAGCCTTGAACATGACCGCTTGTGCCACACAGGGACTCTGACCTGAAAGCTACCCTCCACTAAAACTTCTCAAGATTCATCTCCAGCTGAGTCTGCTTTCTTGAGCTGAAAGCTCCAACTGTGACAGCGGACATCTAAAACCGTGATTTCAGCCAGTCATCTGGAACCAGGGTTGCTACGCAGGCCTCTTTTTGCTGTTTGTTTTGAGATCCTTGACCTTTCTTGGAAGATGATCCAGTCTAGTAGCAACTTCTATCTCGAAGCTGAATTTGACATTTCCCTCTTTCACACTAATTCATTCCTCTCAGCTTTTGATCAGAGATAGCACGTTTAACCCGGTTCTCAGTTTCTCTCGCCTCCTTCTCCTCACAGCTGGTGCTGTGCAGTTCCTCCAGGAGCTCGTCCCGTTGTTCCCAGGGCCAAACCTGACTTTAATGCCAAACTGAGACCACTGTGTCCTCAGTTAGCTCCCCCTCCGTCAGACCCCAGAAAAGGGTCCCTGGGTGAGCCTGTGTTCTGAGAGGGCAGTGGTGGTGCAGTGATCAAATTCTTGCTTTCCGTGTGGGACACCAGGCTCAACTCCTGACCAATGCCCCTAACAGCGCAGCCCCACTGCGTGTCGCGATGCTGCTGCTCGCACTTTTGCAGCGCTTCTGAGTGGCTGGCTTAGGGGGAGAGGTGTCTACGCCTGGAAAATCAGCCATGGGAAACCCCGTGGTTCCCAAGGACCCGACCTCATTGCACGCAGGGCCACCATGACCGAGAGCCGATTCTGTGTCAGCCAGCACCAACACAGCTGGCAAGGATACCAGGGGAAAGGGAAACGAAGGGCAGGCAAGGGGTGTGAAGGAAGCCAAGCCAGGGTAAGAATCCTTTAGAAAGTCACGCTGCTGATTTGTCAGGAGAACTCTGGAGTGAAGCTGACACCCCAGGCAGGGGTGTGGGGGTGGGTTTTCATGCTCTGGTACCCAATTGCCAGAAGCATTCACAATGACTCTCTGTGGTGGAAGCAGAGAGGGGAGAATTACATTTCTAGGGACTTCTGGCTCTTTGCTCATGTGCAGCAGGAGGGTAGTCCTCCCTGGAGCATTCGTAGCTGCTGGTTGTTCAAATCCAACAGTGGCGGGTACATACGAGTGTAAGGAGGACCACTGGCTGGAGCAGGACATTGTCTGCAGTACAACATCCTCAGGGGGTCCTGGAAGGAGACTTTTGAAAACTGGCATCACAAATCGTCTGTCTCGACCATAATGGAACTTGGAGACGATCTAATTTTGTCAACACTGGATTGCATTCCAATGAGCCTGTTTGAATGAGTTAGTTGCAAATGCCCATCGGGTAATGAAATGAGTTAATCTTTTTATGGAGTTACTCTGTATTTGCTATTTAAATGCTTAAGTGTGTTTGCCAAAAGCAGCAATGCTGGCACCGGTCTAATTGATATTGAGCTGTTCCTCATGGCGGTAATTGCCCAGCAAGCTCCGTTGCTCCTGGGGGCCGCTCTCACGACGATAACAGGACCATGTCATCGGCATTAAAGAGGAGGCTATGACAGCAGGCCAGGTATCGAGCTTATCAAAAGATGTATCACATGGCTTGGGTGGAAATTAAAGAGTAGGTGCACTAGCACATTTGTGCCATTTAGGAGTACAATTTGCTCTGTCAAGAGCCCACTTCCCATCCATTTTGATACTTTTGTTGGTATTACGGTAAAGGCTCTGAAGGTCCATTAACAGCCAGGGATCAATAACAAGATCATGCAACTTGGCTCATAAATGGTTTCTGTTTATAAAATCAAAGGCTGACAAAAGAGTAATAAATACTGCAAGCCTCACCTTATTTTTAAACATTTTCTCTAGTAGCTGAAGTAGAGTGTAGTGATATTTCACCATAGAAAAACTACCCATAAAGCATTTGTGCACTTTCTGGAAGATGTTGCCTGGAGAGACCCAAAAGAGCAAGCCGGTGTTGACTTTTTAAAGGATAATCTGAGGAATATTGGGTTGTAAGAGAGGACAGAAGGCTGTCTATTGTTTTCACTAAGAGCAGACGGTATTTTGGGTCTATTCTGTAAAAATTCTGCTGCAGGTGATTAAGGCAATCATTCTGCATGGAGCAGGGCCCAAGGCTCAGAGTAGAACTGGTGATAGGAAAGATCCCCCTAAAGATCATACAGTCCTTACTTGAACGAAGCCCAATGAGCGGCCCTGGATGTGAGCTACAGAAGGGGTGGTACCGTTTCACCGTAAGTCTTCAATCTGTGCCGAGTAAGGAATCGAGCAGCTAGACCCAAGGAAGAAGGATGTGGCGTCAGAGTGGAAGCTGACTAACACTCTCTGACTTTCGGTGAGTCCAGAGGGCTGGAGAAACCTCTGAAATGATTGATCTTAGATACTCTTTAAAATTTCCACCCCCAATATCCCCTGGAGCCTTCTTAAAACCAAACAGGAAGTTAGTTCAAGTAGGAAAAAAATATATCCCGGTGCTTTTTGCTCTTCCAAGAACAACTGGGGTTACCGTGACCATCGCGACGTAAAAGATTAGATTAGGACCTTTACCTAGCAGTTACTTTATGCTAATGGGGGAGCAATAACTCTAAATGAGAATGGCTGCGGAACGTGACAAATGCCATCTGGTCACGGAATTTGACATTGGAGAAATGGAGTAGGGGCCACGTCTCACCTCCTCTGCCTGCACAAGGGAGAAGGGGAAACCAAGTCCCTAACAGTCCAAAGCCAATTGCCACAAGGCTGAAGGTAGACATACTTGTCCTTTGCAATTCCCTTCCCCCTATTCTGACACCAACCGGGACACTTTCCTTCTCTGCTGGGTTTGCGATTTGTTACAGTGGCTGCACAGAACTCCCTGAGTATCCGAAAGCATTCAGCATACAGCGCCCTTGTCGACAGAAGCACCTCTTCTCACCTGTGCTGGTCTCCTCAGCCTTTCTGCCACTTGGCCCCTTGACCTCTCTCGTTCCTCAGTTCAGGGAGTTCACTGCTCTGCCTCAAGATGTCAGTGCTGCTGCGCTGCTCAGTCTCATGGCTTCAGTTTGAGGCAGACCGGGCTGCGTCCACCATTGTGGATAGAGGACTGGCCCTTTTTTGCAGCTCTTCTTTCTCGATGGTCATGGGAGTCTCTCTCTCTGCTTCTGAAATGACTCTCATATCAAGAGTGATGGGAAAGCGGACCAATCTTCTTTATTAGTATTTCACACTCCCTATTTGCAGGCATTTGGTAGGAGTTACAAAGCAACCCATACATGAACCATGTTTAGCAATTTTACTTCCCCTCATACATGTAGACATGGGGAGTTTGTGTATGTTTTGCTCCGGATAGTTTTAATCACAACAACGATAACAACATAAAAAGAAAAACAGTGGTTGTAGTAGTATACTGAGAGTACACTTCCAGAGATTTAAAACAGATTCAGAAGGGGGAGTGGACTGGGAATATCACTGCTGACGTCAGATGGATGTGAGCCCAAAGCAGAAAATACTGGAGAGATGATTATTTCTGCTTCATTGACTATACAAAAACATTTAACTGTGTGGATCATAACAAATTATGGACAAGAATTTGGAGAATAGGAATCTCAGGACACTTAATTTTGCTCATGTGGAAACCATATAGACCAAGAGGCAATGGGACCACGGGGATGTTACGTGGTGTAGGAAAATGTGTGTTTCAGGGTGGCTTCTCTCATTGGATGAGTTTGATCCATATGCTCAGAAAATACTCTGAAAAAATTGAGTATATGAAGAAGAATGCAAGACCAGAGGAAAGCTCATGAGCAATTTGTGATATGCAGATGACACAAATTTGTTTTCAGTAAGTGATAAAGATTAAAGACTACTATCTTTAGTATGAATTACACCTCAACATAAAGAAAACAAAAATCCTCACAATTAGACCAGTAAGCAGCATCATAAATGGAGAAAAGATTGAAGTTATCAAGGATTTCCTTGTACTTTGATCCACAATCAACACTCATGGAAGTGTCAATCAGAAAATCAAATGACATATTTCATTGAGCAAATCTTTTGCAAAAGACTTCTTTGAAGTATTTAAAAGCAAAGATGTCACTGTCAGTAATGGCCATGCTCATTATTTTACCACTACTTCCAATTATGAGCAACCAGACAATGCAATATATGCTTTCCAAACCAGTCACACACGATGTGTCACTTCTAGTCAGCTTGCCTGTTTTTATCCCCAAACTCAGAGCATTCCCTTGTTTTCCCTTATACGCTCTTCCACTCCCCTTCCTGCTTTTGAATGTATACCACCTGCATGCAGCGATGGTGACGGGCTCTCTTGCTCTAGTTAACTCCGAATAAATTGTCTCTATTTATTTTAACCGGGTAACCTTTAGATTACTTATACCTGGCTCAGGTCTACAGGGAAAAACTGATGGTAGGGGCGCTTGTCCCAGAATTTAGTTTATTGATAGTAATGGTGATGGTGGAGCACCAAAGCTGTAGAGGCCAGCTGGTGGCAGTTAGCTGTGAGAAAGTGGTTCCATGGTCAGAGTGGCAACCAAGGAGGTTTGACCGGCAGAGAATCATGGAAAAACAGGTAATAGAACATCACATTGTTACGGTAAAATAGAAGATGCCCCAAACAATGTATCGTTATCATATATTTAATGAAAGAATGCAAGCATGGGAGAACAGGATCTGAAGGTGATCAGGCTAATAAAGTCATGATCCCTTTCCTAGTTCTCAGATCTGAGCTCAGTTTTAGACCCAGGGAGAGTGTCTTAGGGGGTGATGTGTTCCGAGGAGAAGGATTGTGCATCACGTGGCCAGAAGACGCGTCTATATGGCGATGATTCTTCCACCAAGGGATCCAGCCTACTTACTCGAATGATTGTACAACTACAGGGAAACGGAAATACAAAGGCATTTTTGAGGACTCTTGGACACAGGACCTGACACTAATTCCTAGAAACCTGATACATTAAATTGATGTAAAATGCAGTAGCCTTTGTGCGAAAGAGTTTGGTGCTTCCTCGAAAAGGCAGTCCTCTAAATGTCATGGTTGTTGCAGTTGTTAGGTGCCATGGAGTTGGTTCTGACTGTTCACACACAGAATGAGGCCCTGCATGGTCATGTGTCATTCTCCCAGACACTGCCATCTGGCTCCACTGCGCAACTTGTGTCAACTTATCCTGGTGAAGTTTTCCTTTTTCACGGACTTTCTGCTTTTCCAATCATGATGTCCTTCTTCAAGGATCAGTCTCTCCTGATAACATGCCCAAAGTAAGTCATATGAAGTGTTGCCTCCCTTGCTTCCAAGGCACATAAATACCATATGATACAGCAATTCCACTCTTTTGGATACATCCCAAATAATTGAAGCCAGGAACACACAAATATTATTGTACACAAGAGTTCACTGAAGTAGTCAAAAGATAGGAACTGCATGGCTGAATGGATAAACAAAATGTGGTATATAATATAATAGAATGTTTTTCAGTCGTAAAGAGAAATGAAATTCAGCTAAATGCTATCACATAGATAAACCTTGAAATCATTATGGTATGTGAAATGCCAGACACAAGGGGAAAATATGGGTGGGCTTCCAAAAGTTTGCAGATAATGGAATTAAAATAATGTATAAATGTATTAATATATATTTATAATAAAAACATTTCCACAAACTTTTGGAAGCCCCCTCATATTGCATGTTCTCACTCATATGTAATGTGGAGAATAGGAAAATGCATAAAGAAAAACAAGTATTAATGATTACCAGGGGCTGGTGGGTAGAGGGGGAGGAATTGGAGAGCTATTGCTTAATGGGTAGAGGTTCATTTTTGGGTAATAAGGAAGTTCTGGAAATAAATAGTGCTGATAGTTGAAAAAAATCATAACATAACAAAACAACCCAAAAATCTATCACCAACAGCCACCCCTCTTTCTGTACATCAGGGTTCCCTAAGCTTGGGCCGAAGTCCACACTGGAAAGCACTCTTACGTCATTTCCTTGCCTTCCACTATGGAAACCATACAAAGCTGCCTGCCTTCCTGTTGAGTTTCATCTTCGTTTTCCTCAGTTAGTCTGAGGTCCCAAAGAGATCATGCATGTAAAAGGGGGGAAATATACAACCTGACAGGATATAAAACTATTTATGAGAGGACTTCAAAAGGTCTATGGAAAAATGGAATGAAAAATATAATGGGATCTCCCCACAAACTTTTTAAGCCCCCTGTGTGTGTATACATAGAGGACTAGTGAATATCTGTTCGTGGATCCAAGAATCTTGACAAGCCAAACCCATTGACAGAATGAGACTTCCCTTGATCTTCAGATGCTCAGATTTTTCTTGCTTTCTCTGACTCAGAGGTATTAGAGAGTCATTAGAGAGTCATTTGGCTTGTGACCTCTTGGATCTCAAGAATCCCGTAAGTCAAGTTATTAATCGTAGTTTCACTTGGGGACTTTGAAAAGTCCAGATGTCCAGAGCACACTCTTTTCTTTTCTTTTTTTTACAGGCTGTCCCAGTGATTGCATTATTCAGGGAAAATCACCAAGATCAACATCAGTTACTTTGCCTTTTTTTTTTTTGATGGACTATTTCTTTTTTAAATCATTTTATTAAGGGTTCATACAATTCTTATCACAATCCATACATACATCAATTGTGTAAAGCACATTTGTACATTCATTGCCTCATCATTCTCAAAACAATTGCTTTTCACTTAAGCCCCTGGCATCAGCTCCTCATTTTCCCCCTCCCTCTCCACTCCACGCTCCCTCATGAACCCTTGATAAATTATAAATTGTTATTTTGTCATATCATGCCCTGTCCGACGTCTCCCTTCACCCACTTTTCTGTTGTCCATCCCCCAGGGAGGAGGTCACATGTAGATCCTTGTAATCGGTTCCCCCTTTCCAACCCACCCTCCCTCTATGCTCCCAGTATCGCCAATCACAGCACTGGTCCTGAAGGGATCATCCGCCCTGGATTCCCTGTGTTTCCAGTTCCTTTCTGTATCACTGTACATCCTCTGGTCTAGCCAGACTTGAAAGGTAGAACTGGGATCATGATAATTGCAGGGAGGAAGCATTTAGGAACTAGAGGAAAGTTTTATTTTTCATCATTGCTACATCGCACTCTGACTGGCTCGTCTCCTCTCCGATATTCTTCTGTAAGGGGATGTGCAGTGGCCTACAAATGGGTTTTGGGTCTCCACCCTGCACTCTCCTCCCTCGCTCATTCACTATGATAAGACTTTTTGTTCTGATGATTCCTGATCTCTGATCCCTTCAACACTTCGTGATCACACAGGCTGGTGTGTTTCTTCCATGTGGGCTTTGTTGCTTCTGAGCTAGATGGCCTCTTGTTTACCTTCAAGCCTTTAAGACCCCAGATGCTATCTCTTTGGATAGCTGGGCACCATCAGCTTTCTTCATCACATTTAATTATTCACCCACTTTGTCTTCAGCGGTTGTGTTGGGAAGGTGAGCATCATAGAATGCCAATTTAACAGAGCCCTGGTGGCACTGTGAGGTAAGCACTCCTTTCAATTAAATCAGAATCTTCCAGGCTTGAGCCTCTGACATCAGTGAATGCCTAAAGCTTTCAACTGATTTCAGCATGTAGCAAGGCAAAGATCCACAGTTCTGTTTGATTTCTTGTATAGTTTTCCAAGTTCTCGATTTTCACTAAGTTCAGATGAACTGAAGTCTATGCCATTCTGAATTTGAAATAGAGAGGACTAGATTTTCCCATTGAGACGACTGTCTTCTCCAGATTCTGTTTCTCTTTTCTACTTGTCCTACTTAGGAAAAAAAAAATCCACTCCAATTATTTTCTTGTGAATGTAGGTCAAAGGCTAAAATGATTGTGATTAAAATGCAAAGTATGGATTATATTAAAATCACTGCTATCCCAGTAAAAAGTTCTTTTTGCTCTATATGAAACCCTTAAGTCTTCCAAAGCTAGCACAGGGTATGAAGCAGATCCGTAACTGTTAAAGTTAGACGGGAATTCCTCCCCACCTATTGCAGTGGCGTGATTCCACTGTCGGAGAGCTCCGACACTGTCACATATGTTTGAGGTTTGCTTGGACAAAATGGGACCATTCAGTTTTTCCACATTGTCTAGTTCCAAGTATTCAATACCATGATGTTAAATCTTCTGTGAATCCCTAAGCCCTAAGGATTACTTGCAAGATGATCACAATATTATTTTGGCAGGGAGTTGTGTGTGAGATGGGGCAGGGTGGGGATGATATTTGTATTTCTTCAACATGAGAGAAGTTAGGTCAGCTTGTTCCTGCTTTAGTACCCTTGGACAAATACTCAAGAGGAACAAGGATATCATTTCACTTTCAGAGCTAACAGTGATGGAAACTTGGAAAGAAATATAAGTGCGCCTCAGTACTTAGGCCATGAATTTTGAAAGCCCAAGTAGCTCTGGTTTGTCCATCTAAAATGTAAATATTCTCCCATCATCACAATCCTGTTTATGACTTATTTGGAAAAAAAATCTCAAAACCATATATAGATTTTGGATGGAAACCAGGAACCTGGAGAGTTGAATTCTCCTGGGTTTAAAGCTGGGAAACCATAGTTTTCCTTATAAAGCCTGCAGTATTAACATTTGGGGAATGTGGAAGATATAACTTTAAATATTTATGAGAAGTCGCTGCATATCATCAAGTTTGAATGAGAAAGCTTGGGACTGGCTTAATCATCTACCCTACTCTGTCTATAATTTGCTACAATGGCTTAAGGATCAAATTTGTAGTTTATATTACGCACTGTTACATTCAGTTTGTTTATTTGTTTGCAGAACCTATTCAAGTTGGACTGCTTCTTAGGCTCATGATTGCTTATTCACTTGGCAGGTATGCATTGAGTGCCTAGTACAGGCTAGATTCTGATAGGGGTTGGGATTATACTGATGGACAACATGGGCCTTCCTGACTAGAAAACACTGTTATTGAATAAATAAGGGAAGCACAAGGTGATTTAATTCCAATTTTACTAAGAGTAGATTTTCCATGCGCAATGAAAGTAATTAATATGGGAAATATAATTTTCTTTAAAAATTTAATATTTTAGCTGGATACCAAAGGATTAGTAGGTATTAATTCACACGCTATTTTGCAATGATGAAGTTTAATCAAATCACCGAAAGCTGTTGAGGGTAGAAAAACCAGTTCTCTGTGGCTAGGTGTTTAGGGTGATTGTGTAAATTTAGTTTAGGAAATCAGTAACACCATATATTCATAGAAGTCAAAGGCTAATAGCTAAAGTTGCAGGAATTAGTCAAATGATCACGTTTAATCAGTCAACACGCAACTATTAAACACCTACTGAGTGCCAGGCAGTTCTAGACAGACAGCGGAGACAGAGCAATGAACCAACAGGACAGACATTCCTGCCCTCATTAAGCTTAACCTGTGGGGAAATAAACAGTCAACACAGAGGATAGTAACACACAGAATGAGTGTTGGTGGGCGTAAACCCAACATAACCTCAACCTCTGTTTGTGGCCAGGCTCCTTTGCATTTTCCCATGATCTCCGAACCGCACCCTCTGGTGCCTTTGCTCTCAGCCTCCCCTGCTTCTTGAACATGCTTGATATCATAATATTGGAAGAGTGGCCTTCTGTTGGCCACAAATTGCACTGTTCTCATGACTTGTGATCGCAGAGTCCAGAGAGGGGAAGGTGCTGGCAGGGAGACCCTTGCTGGCCCCGAAGTGTGATCCTCAGCTCGTAGCAGAGGGTCTGGATTTAGGGTCTGTCTTGGGTAAGCACTGGACTGCTAACTGCAATCACAGCCATGCAAACCCACCTGAATCCGAGGGAGAAGAAGAGGCTGTCTGTTCCCGTAGAGATTGATTGTTTTGGAAACTATCTACAAGGTCTCGATGAGTTGGTGACAGTGGGTTTGTATTTCTGGTTTCAGTTATCTAGTGCCATGGGAGAAAGATGAGGCTTTCGACTTTAACACAGAATGATAGTCTCAGAAACCCATAGGGGCAGTTCTACCCTGTCCTATAGGGTCTCTGTGAGTCGGAATTGATTCTAAGGCAGCGGGTTTCGTTTTGGTGTTGGAGTGTTGTTAGGCTGGAACAACCACAAGTGAGTGCCTTTAACCAACGGACATGTATGTCCTCATTGTTCAGGAGACTCCCAATCCAAATTCAACGTGCAGGCTCTTTGTTGACTTTGGAAGGAAGCCCTTGTCTCTTTGGAGCCTCTGCTCCTGGGTGATCTTTTTGAGTTTTGACTTTTCTTTTCACTTTCTCCTTTGCTGGATGGTTTAATCTCTTTTATATGGCAGAATAGATTTACTTAAGCTATACTCTACACCAGTCCGGCCTTATTAACATAACAAAGGCAGCGTATTTCCAAATGGGTGATAGCCACAGGTATGGAGGTTAGCCTTTACAACAAATCTTTTTCAGGGACAAAATTCAATCTATAACAGGACCTGACAGATCTGAGTCCTACCCTGGCTGTGCGTGGTCCCTGAGAAATGAACACACCTGGTTCCTTATTTGTAAAACAAACATTGGGTATAATCTTGAAAACTATGTCAACCCCCCAGATTTCCTTTTCCAGGGGAACTTTGTTTTTGGCAATGCCTGCAGGAGACCTTTTCCATTGCTTGCCTTTGGGTGCTAACCTCCAAGTTCAAACATGCTCCTCAGCACTGTAGAACCAAAGCCCAGTGATCTACTGCCATCAAGATAAAAACCCCCAAACCCTTTAACTCACTGCTACGGAGTCTGACTCATGGTGACCCCCGAGTCCCGAGTAAAACTGCCCTTGTATGGCTTCCCGAATCTAACTCTTTACAGTCTTTCACTCTTTATGGGAGCGGAGAACCTCATCTTTCTCCCACCCATAAAGATGACAGCCAAGAAAATGCTGTCGTTCCAGTTCCATTCTGTAACGCATGGGATTGCCATGAGTTGGACTTGACCTGAGAGCAATGGTTTCATTGCTTTGCTCTGTCGGGCTCCCTTGACAGCATCCCACATCTGACATTGTCTTCCTTGGTTAGTGGCCTGTCAGGCAGGTAAGTAATGTATGGCATTTTCATTAACATCATTTTTACCCAAATAACTAACATTTGTGTGCGACTAACAACGTGACTCTTATCTACGTGGACTGGCACAGTGGCTGCAACGATGGGGTTAAACACAGCAGCAGTTGTGTGGATGGTGCGGGCCTGTTGTCCCGCAGGGTGCTGTGGGTGGGAACGGATGTAAGGGCACCTAAAAACAGCACCATCTCTGTCAGGCACTTTATCATTCTCACCCTTCAGTCAATCGTCTTCACATCTTATAAAACGAATATTTATTTCTTTATAACTTTTCATTATTTCCCCAAACCAATTTATGAGGAGCTGATTCAGCCATAGTACAATCACATCAAGCAGTATTGTACAATTGCTACCCAAACCCATGCCAAAACATTTTATTCCATCTTGAACTTCTTGATATCAGGTCCTCCTGATCTCCTCACATCCCCCCACCATGCCCCCAGGCACATTCATTGTAGTTGTTATCTCTATAGGTTCATTTATCCTGGATTTCATATATCGAAAAATATAGAAAAACATATAACAAAGGTTCAAGAATGCTACCCAAAATGACAACAGAGATCAATCCCAATATGAAAAAAAATCCACAGAAAATATTGAAAACCAGATCAAGCACAAGGTGCATCA
The DNA here is from genome assembly GCF_050624435.1 of Tenrec ecaudatus. Classification (NCBI taxonomy): domain Eukaryota; kingdom Metazoa; phylum Chordata; class Mammalia; order Afrosoricida; family Tenrecidae; genus Tenrec; species Tenrec ecaudatus. Next base: position 44,697,478 of record NC_134534.1, read on the forward strand.
AAGGGCGATCACAGGCTTTTAAGTGTTCAAATCAGATTTATCACAAAATGAGTATTTACATACTGTTGCCATCCCTCTCAGTTCACAAAGCCAGATTCAGAGAGATCAGAAACTTGCCCAAGGTCACACAGAAAGCAAGGGGCAGAATTAGGTATGAAATCCAGGCTCAAGTGCTGTCCAGATGGCACTGATTCCTGGGGACCCAATCCAATACAGAAGGCAACACTGCCCAGTCTCCTATTGTTGCAGCCACTGTGTCAATCCACCTACTTCCCTTTTATTGACTCCTCTCACAGGCTACATCCACAGCTGCCCTTCCTTGTGATATGCATGTGTCAATCATCATGCTTTCTGTAGAGGATTTTTATTGTAACGATTTCAAACTCTGCAACAAAATTGCCGTTATTCCTGGTTTGATCAGTTGCCCTGGAAAATTTCTCTAACCGGGCATCCATTGACATCCGGGCATGTCAACAAATGAGATGCAAACCAATGGTTAATTTAAGCACTTTGAAATGTCAGATATCCTTCTCCAGGGACTGGCCCCTCCTGAAACATGTCCAAATTCTGTGAGACACACTCACCACCCTTGCTTCCAAGGAGCATTCTGAATGTATTTCTTGCATAACAGATTTATTGGTTCTTCTGGCCGGCTGTGGTATGATATTCTTCACCAGTGCCATAATTCAAAGGCCTCACTTCTTCTTCCTTATTCACTGCTCAGATTTTATATTCATGGAAGGCTATCGAAACGACTTTAGCTCGGAGCAGGTTCACCTTAGTCTTGAAGATGCCATCTTTTCCTTGGAACACAGTAATCGTTTGTACACAGACGTGCCATGAACACCTGTTGCTGGAAACACAGCGCCAGTCCTACTGAATGCCCCAAGCCTTCAATTTGTGGGGACCAAGCAGTATCGAAGAGGTGCAGTAAAGTGAAGTCTGCAGCACATGAAAGCTAAGAAGTCTTTTGTGCCACACATCACTGGACTCCCTGACTGCTGCTTCCGGGACACTGATTGTGGACCCACATAAATCCTTGACAACTTCATTCTTTTTGCCATTTTTCATGATGCTTCCTGTGGGCCCACTTGTGAGATTTTTCTTCTTCTTCCTCTGCTGCTGCTTTCCAGGTGTAAACTCCACTAAAATCTGCAAATGCCTCCTCAGTAAACACTCCCAGTCCTCTCCACTTTCTGCAAACAAGGTTGTGTCTTCTGTAACTCACAGTTGTCAGTTAGCCCTTCATCAGTCCGATGCCATGTCCTTCTTCATACAGTCCAGCTGTTGTCCATCTTCTCGGATTATTTGCTCAGCTTACAGATGGAATACGTCTGTGAAACAATCCAATACGAACGCACCCTTTTCCTGATTGTAAACCACAATTATTCTTCTTGAGCACAATAAGTGTTCTGGAATTCCCATTCTTCACATGTTAGCCACAATTTGTGATGATCCACACGGTGGAGTACCTTTGCACAGTCAAGGAACACTGCTTTCAGCCCTGGTGTCTGACATCAGCAATGGCTCACTCCTTGCTTAACACTCTCCTCTGCATCTGATGTGGGTTTCTGGCAGTTCTAGGATTATATCGCTGCTATATTATCTTCAGGAAAATTTTATTTGTGTGTTAAATGAATGACATCATTAGACAATTTCTGCATTCTGTTTGATCACCTTTCTTGGGAATGGGCACAAATATGGATCTCTTCCAGTCAGTTGGCCAGGAAGCTATTTTCCCATTTGCTTGGAACAGACAAATGAGAATTCATTTGTAAAGACCTTTCAATTGGTAGTCCCTCAACTCCTGGAAACTCATTTTCCTTTGGTGCAACTGGGACTTCCTCCTTCAATAACATTGGCTCTTGACCATATAAGACCATTTGAAGTGACTGGATAACAAACAATTCTTTTTGTTACAATAAAACTGTGTATTTCTTCTATCTTCATTTGATGCTTCTTGAGTTGTCTAACGTTTTGCTTATAGAATCCTTCAATACTTATCAAGGGTTCATGAGGGAAGGGGGAGCTGGGAAGGAGGGGAAAATGAGGAGCTGATGCCAGGGGCTTAGGTAGAGAGCACATGTTTTGAGAATAATGAGGGCAATGCATATACAAATGTGTATTGTGATAAGAGTTGTGTGAGCCCCTAATAAAATGATTAAAGAAAAAAAAGGAATCTTTCAATACTGTAACACAAGGCTTGAATATTTTTTCAGCTTGTGAAAAGCCAAGTATATTGATTTGCATTTATTTTGGCTTCAGCCACACACATTGTCACGTGACTTTGAGCACTACCTGCTGAGGCAGGCACTGGCAAAATCATGTGAAAGGTCTAGACAACAGCTGGGGTCCACAGAGTTCATGCACATCAGGACATGTGTCTCTATCCACTTTCTGAAAATGGCATTTTAAGAGAAGCTTTAAAATATAGCCAGTGTGTATTTGGGTGATGGTGTTGGGGCGTTTGTGGTCAGAGTAACAATCCAAGCTGATGCTTCACCAACAAAGGTGCTTGAGTCTAGCTCTGGGGCAGATGGAGATAAGTAATGCATCCTCAGGGGAGAAGAAGTAGTGACATTTTCTGTGAAGGAAAATTTACCTCACATACACACCTCAGTAACGTCTACTTTAGCATATATCAGTAAAAGCCACAGAAAGGCTGGAAGGGCCATGACTTTCCTGATCTCTGTCTGTGGAGCATACTTGATAGAAGAATCTTCCATTGTACTTCCTCTTTTCTGGCCTGGGGCCGGTTGATTGGTGCCCTCTGAGTGCCACTGAGTGCTTTCCTGGAAGGCTAGACCATTTGGGTACACAAGATTGGAAGGGCTGCAAGATATAATTGCACCCTGTTTTCTTAATTTCCCCTCTTAATTATTTCTCTTTTCCTCCATTTGATGAAGAAAAAAACCACAGGAAACAAAGCTACCCTTTCCCCTTTGTTCTTAATCTGTGTTTAGTAGAAGAACAAATCAACAGTTATAACCAATAATGCACTAATGAAGCCACTTGTTTAGTGACTGGGGTCACAGTTGATGATATCTAGAGATTAGAGCTAGAGAGTCTATCCAGCTCTCAGCATGGCACAATTTTAAACTCAAAGCGAAAGCATCTTTATTAAAGTTCCCAAAGGAGATAAGTAAATGAATTCTCCAACCGTTCACCTTGCTTAGATGTTTCCTGTTGTGGTTGACTGCACCAACAGCTGGGAGTCCGTCTTAAACTATTTACACGCCAGTATTTTCAGAAGATCAGAGCAGGAGGTCAGCCTGGAAAACTCATCTGACCACAAGATGAGATGCAGACCAAACATACCCGGCTTAGAATCTCTGGTTTGTTTTGTACAATTCCTCTAAATTCTAAGTCCCCACACGGGACAGGAAAAGTAGCTTGGCATATGATTTACATTCAACTTGAAATGGGCCTAAAATAGACTTCAACATGCTTTCAAAATGATAAAAACAAAGCTCTATGATCATCATGGTTACATTACTAGATTTACAGAATATCACCTACAGCATCTTTGTGATTCGTGAAGGATTTCTATCATTCAGAATATTGCTGTGCATGGTTCTCAGCACTCGAAGCAAGTTCATTGTTTTTAATCATGGAAGTATCAGTGCTGACCTTGTTTTCTCAAGGTAATTTGAAATACACTATGTTAATAATGAAGGGACTCTGGTGGCATTTTCAGATAAGTGTTAGTTGGCGGCTCAAACTCAGAAGTCAAAGATGAGACTGGCTGCTCCTGTCAAGATTTACAAAGCCTCAGAAACCCAATACAGCATTGCTGTGAGTTAGAATCTCCCCCCACATCTCTCCTCATTGTTTAAGACCAAACCACAGAGGGTGTTGAAGTGTCATTGCTTGATGCATGGATAGCAGGCTTGAAGCGATGACTCAGGGAGGGGCAGTTCGAATGGTTGCGTTGGGCTCCCCATCAGTTGCTCCTTACAACTTGGTGAGATGAATATTGAAGCTGTTGACTACAATGGAATTTTGGAGATTGCCTATGAATTGGTCTTGTCTATGACAACTGTACAGAAGGGGAAAGTTAGAGGACATTAAAGAAGCGCAAACAAGAAAGAAGGAGGGACACTAAACTAGAAATCAGTTTAACATCAGTTAACATACGGTTGCGGGAGCACATTGACAGGGCTTCAGACCGATGCAGAAGAGGACATGGGACAAGGGGTGCTGCTGCTGATGTCAGTTGAATCTTGGCTCCAAGGAGAGACTATCCGAAAGATGTTTACTTGTTTTGCATTGACTGTGCAAAGGCTCTCAGCTGTGTGGAGCATAATGAACTGTGGATGACCTTGAGAATGGAAATTCCAGAACACTTCATTGTGCTCATCTGGAACTTGAACATGGATCAAGAGGCAGCAGTGAGAACAGAACAAGGGTCTGTGGGTGTAAATCAAACTACACGGTTTAAAATCAGGAATGGTGTGTGTCAGGGTTGTATCATCTCACCATACTGGTTCACTCTGTACACTGAGCAAATGATCAGAGAAATTGGATTTTATGACAAAAAATGCAGCATCTGGATTGGAGGAAGGCTTATTAAGAACCTGCGGTATTCAAGTGACACAACCTTGTTATTGGAAGTGAGGTGGACTTTCTGATGAAGATCACCTGCTGATGAAGATCAAGGATTGTTTGGATGCAATCCTTCAGTGTGGATTACAACTCAATCTAAGGAAGACCAAAATCCTCACAACTCGACCAATAGGTAACATTATGATAGAGAAAAGGTTTATGTTGTCAAGGGTTTTTGTCTTATTTGGCTCCACAATCAATGCTAATGGAAGCACCAGGTAAGAGATCAAGAGATGCATTGCATTAGGTAAATGTGCTGCACAAGACCTCTTAAGAGTATTGAAGAGCAAGGATGTTATTTTTAGGACTAAGGTGTGCCTGACCCAAGTCATGGTATTCTCCATTGCATCATAAGCATGTGAAAGTTGGGCATTGACTAAGGAAGACCGTAGCAGCATTGATGGTGGTGCAGGAGAAGAATAGGAGGGAGTGTGCCATGGACTGCTAAAAGGGAAAGTCAATTTGTACTGGAAGAAGTAAAGCCAGAGTGCTCACTAAAGGCAAGGATGGCAAGACTTTGTCTCACATACTTTGAACATATTGTCAGGAGAGACCAGTCCCTGGAGGACACCACGTTTGGTAAAGGGTAAGGGTAGCTAAAGAGAGAAAGGTCCTCAAAGAGATGGGTTGACACAGTGGTGCAACCAAAGGGCTCAGACACAGGAACAATTGTGAGGATGGTGCAGGACCGTTTTGATCTGTTGTGCATAGAGTCATTATGGGTTGGAGCTGACTGAAAGACACCTAACAACAAGATAGAGAGGTAGGCGAGTGGATGTGTTGGCCAAATAATTCTCTCTTCTGCTTTCTTTTCTTTTCACTCCATTTCTCACCACTTCCACTTTGTGTGAGCTACAATTCTGGTTTTTGACCATTTTCTTTGACTACTACTTGTTTAGTCTTATACATGGAAAGACCCCAAACCAAACCCACTGCTATAAAGTACATTCCAACCACATAGGACAGAGTAGAACCTCTCTATAGTATTTCCAAGGCTATACTTACCCAAGGAAGTTGACTGCCACCTCTTTCTCCCATGGAGCTGCTGGTGGGCTTGAACTCTCTACCTTTTGGTTAGTAGCTGAGCATTTAACCATAGCACCATTAGGATATGTGTATATATATGTATATATGGCATAAATTACCCATTATATAGTAAAGTGGACAAAACATTAAGTAAGGTCTTCATTGAAAACATATATGGAGAATTCAAAATACTTTGTGGCGCTAAGTTATATGCATTATTACGTAATGATGATTATTATTTACTGAATGCTTTCCGTGTCTCAGGAGGTTTGTTAAGGCTATATAGTATGAAAGACTCAGCCTTTGTCCAGCAGGAAAAGCAGGCACATCCAGGAGTTTCAGGGCTACCATTTTCATAATGAAATGATGTGTAAGGGATAATTGGAAATTGCTTTAGTTATCTAGCTCTGCTGTCAGAGCAACTACAAGGGTCTGGCTTTCACAGATATTATTCCCTCACAGTTTAGGAGGCTAGAAGTCCAAATTCAGAATACTGGCTCTAGGGCAGCAGTTCTCAACCTGTGGGTCGTGTTCCCTTTCACAGGGGTCACCTAAGATAATTGGAAGACACATAATTCCAATGGTCTTAGGAACTGAGATACCGTTTCTCTATACGCCCACATACTAGTACCCTGCGTGAAGACTGTTACCCATGCTACACCATGCTTCAGGACACATTTCCTTTATCTGCAATTAGAAACAAATATTTCGCAATATATAACTAAATACTGTTTTTGTGATGGATCACTATGCTTTCATTATATTCAATTTCTAACAATGAAAACACATCCTCCATATCAGATATTTACATGACAATGCATAACAGTAGCAAAATTAGAGTTAAGAAGTAGCAACGGAAATAATTTGATGGTTGGGCTTCACAACTACCTGAGGACCTGCATGAAAGGGTTGTGGCATGAGGAAGGTGGAGAACCAGTGCTCTAGGGGAAGGCTTTTCTCTCTGGGACCTCTTGGGACAGGTCCGTGTCTCTGCTCAGCACCCGTAGGCCTGGCACTCCTTGGAGCTGTTCCCATGTCTTGGCATCAGTCATTCCCTGGGTCAGCCAGCTTCCCAGGGACCCTAGGCCCACAGGACACAGTTCATGCCGGATCTTTCTGTTTGGCGAACCCTCCCTCTCTGCTCACTTCATTCTCATTTTAGCCCTTGGAAAAGAAAAGGTGCTATATGCCACACCCCGCTTCTCTTACACTGGATACAGTCTGTGCGGAGATTGAGTGTTGTATACCACCTCATATCTTCTTGTTGGTTTGTCTCCTCAGGTCACCTCATAGGAGATCACCCTGAAACCACCACATGACATCATTATGTAACAATGTTGACACGTATTTTAGGGAGACACAATTCAATCCATGACAGGAATACTGTCAGCGAATTTTGAAGTTTCCTTGTGGGGAAGATCAAGAGATGGCCTTTTAGCTGAAGCGTACAGTAAATGTTTGTCACATGCATGGAGAGGGCGCAAGGAAATCCTAAAGAAAGGGGGAGGGGGACCATGCCGAAGGGAAATGCCAGAAGTTTGGAGTGGATGAAGTGTGAGTTGCTAGGATGAAAAAAAAAAGGATGATGAAGTTGGCAGGAGCAAGAGCAGACCAGGTGTTGCACACCATTTGTATGACTGTAGGCTTCCTCTTCTGAGCGATGGCTGGCCATTGCAGGAGCTTCTTCAGAGAACATGTAGTGTCTGAGTTGAGAGCTAGAAAGTTTTTGGGTAATACTGTCTGAAAAGAAGACTGAATCAGAAGCAGAGAGAAGATTTAGGAAATATACAAAAGTCCAGGTGGACTCGAGAAACAAATTCATAAACACGCATATGTATATAAGAAAGAAGTTTATATACAAAAGTAATTGAATATTGAGGAAACATCCCAGTCTCATCCAGATCAAGCCCATAAGTCCGGTATTAGCCCATATGTCTATACCAATCTATAAAGTTCTCTTCAGACTCACCAAACACATACCATCACAGGAAGATCACAGGCCAGTGGGTGGGAAGTCTTGTGGATCCAGTGGCATTGCAGGCATCTCTGTGCTGGCAGGGTTTCCACGTGACTTCTCCAGCTCCCAGGGCTGCGTCAGGGTAGGTCCATTTGGCTACTCCAGGAATGTCTCGCAGGGAGTCAGCCTTGTCAGTAGAGACTCTGCAAGGTTCGAGAGCAGAGAGAGAGAGAGAGAAGACTTCCGCCTCCAAGGAGGAAAAATCAGATTTCCCAGAATTCTCAGGAGTAAGCGATGCCCACATAGAGGTCTCATTGGCTCTCTCCAGATCGACAGGCTAGACTCCACCCCTACACTCTAAATCCTCAAGCTGACGGATGATCATATAACTACCATAACCTAGAAATTAATCATTGAACATAAGCCTGGACAGTGTTTTTGAAGATAAAGAGGAAGGTAGAGTTTTTGAGAGATTTAATAATGTGAAATATATAGGGCTTATCAGGCAATTGAAGATAACCAAATGAACCAAAACAACATTCGGACTCATGGCAACTCTTGGGGACAGAGCAGAACTTCCCCTAGGTGTCTAAGTCTGCCAGTCTTTCCAGGACGAGACAACTTCACCTTCCTGCATGGGCCAGCTGGTGGTTTCCAGCTGCTAACATTGGGCTCAGTATCCCAATGCCACTCGGGCTCCTTAATTGGATACAGAATGCATCCTTTAAAATAACTCAGGATTTTGGTTTCGGTAAATGCACAGACACTGGTTTTATTTATTCATTCACTTAATAAATATTTATTTTTTATATTCCAGCACCACTAGGATCCCTGGTGGTGCTGTGAGCTGCTTGTTAGACTGTTAAATCATTGATTTAAACCCACCAGGCACCATGGGCAAACAATGAGGCTATCTCTTCCCGTAAAGAATTAGTCTCGGAACCTCTCTATATAGGGTTGCTTTGAGTTGGAATAAACTTTATGGCGGCAGGTTTGATTTTTGGTTCTTAGGGTTCAGGAAAAGTGCTAATGCTGAGCCTGCATAGCTGGAATGACATAGTCTCTGCCTTCAAGGAGTTTACACTGTAGTAGATGAAAGTGACATCTCCATTGACAAATGAAATATGACGCTTGCATAATGAAACTATGACGATTAACAATAAGGACTACAACTGATTGCAATATAGACTGTTGAGCTTACGGAACCCATAGACAGCCAGTCGAGAGATGCAGGAGACACTAGGTTGTAAGGATTAAGACAGGAGGCTCCCACTTAGGAATACTTAGGCTAGTGTTTGTAGCCAAGATCTTGTGAGTGGATGGGATCATTCGGAAAAAGTGATGGTGTCATAAGGAAAAATGGACAAATTAAGAGGCAGAAGAAAGAAGAAATGCCAGTAATTAACAGATAAGGAACTGTCAAGAGAGGCTAGAGGAGAATGTTTGTATCTTGTCTCCAATCACTAGTGTAAGTCCTGCTTTGTGGCGTAGAAGTATCTCTTTTATTTATCCCCAGGAGCTATCTTAGGGTCTAATAGAACTCCCAGCACTTCAAAAACTAGATGTTGATTTAATTAAGCTTAATATCCCTTCATCATCAAGTTAACTGCATCTCAGACTCAGCTCTGTGTCAGAGTAGAACTGTGCTCTATAGGATTTTCAACGATGATTAAAAAAACCACAATTTTATGGACATATAAGTCACTTATCATATATTTCAATAGTTCAATCACATTTGAAAGAGGGGGGAATAACCTGGTTATCAGACAGAGAGTATTAGAGAGATGACTGCAACAGATCAAAATGATAAATCTGTGACTTGAACAGTTAAAACCGCGTCTCTCATATATATATATATATTTAATAATTAAATCAATGATCTCCCTTTTGATACACTTTGGGCTCGATCTGGTTTTTAAAATTTTCAGTATGTGTGTGTTCTCATATTGTGGTTTGCTCTGCTGTATTTTGTCACTGTTGGTAGCCTTCTTGAGAGACTCTGGTATGTGTTTGTCTATGTTTCTACCTCTATGCTGCCCAGGATAGGTGACTCTGTAGAAACAACAAGCATAAGCAGGACTCCTGGGAGGAACGGACGAGGAAGTGGGGGTGGGTGGGTAAGGGAGAGCTGATATCAAGGAGTTCAAGAAGGAAGACGATGCTTTGAAGCTGATTGTGATTGTGATTGTACAGCACTGCTTGTTATGATTGAACGATGGAATGGTATGATGTCCAGATTCGTTCCTCATAAAATGGTTTGGGAAAAAAGACGAGTTGCGTAATCATCAGCACAATAAATTTTGGAAGATTTTTTCTTCCTTGTACTTCCTTGTATTCATTGTTGGCTCCCCATTTCCCACCAACCTCCACTGCCACACCCCTTGGAAACTATGAATCCAGTTGCTGTCTCTATAGATTTACCTATGCCGATTTCATATGTAGAAAAACATACACAATCAAAACAGAAAACCAACCTAAATCGAAAATAAAGCTGATAATAGTAAACACTGCAACAAATATATCACGGGATCAAAGGGGAGATCAAGTTACAAGGTGTCACATGTTAACCTAACTACAATGGCAGTAATCCAGCCAATAATGAATGCATCCATCTAACGGGAAGTCCATTCCTGTCCCTGGTCCATAGTTAGAGGGGGCCGCCAGAAGCGTGAGTCACAGGAGAGACTCGGTAAATGGACTGTGGGCTTTCACTGTTATCCACAGGCTCTGCAGACTGGGTGCTCAGAATTTAAGCTCCACTCCCATACCCTCCTTTCGATTTGTATTTTATTATTTACATTCTGTGGATAACACAGGTAATGTGCTTCTTTTGTGTGGACTTAGCTGCCACCTCGCTTAGGTTGCTTTAAAAGCCTTTAAGACCCCAGATGCTACATTTTTTCTGACATCCGGGCACCCTCTGCTTTCTTCTCCACACTTTGCTGTAGCACCCATATCTTCAGTGTTCTCTTCATCGGGGCAAGGACTGAGCAGAGAAATGTCAAAATAATGAATTGTTCTTATATTAGGGCTATGATTAAGTGTGAGCTCAAAATCTGTCCATATGTCTATGGCTTATCTATGTGCATGGTTCACTTTAGAGACATCGTTGTTATTTTATCAGCAAACATTATAAATGATTCCCATGGGACATATGGTAGTTATTGATATTACCATTATTTTAGCCAATGGTATAGAGTTTAAAGCACTGTAAAGGAAACAAACATGTATAGGGCAGGTTTTTTAGACCAGAATACATGGATTGTTGAACTGCACAGATTAACAATTTTGATGAGTGGACACTATTAACACAAACTGAGAGTTAGAGAAAAGGAAAAACTTTCAGTGATGCTCATTCACAAAGGCAGAACTATGCCTGCTGGGCTAACACACATCATAAAAAGATGAAGGAAGTATGAAAGAGCAAATATATGGTAGTCTTGAGCTGTCACTTATTTGTCATCCTGAAACAAGAAGTTTGAATAAGAGTCCAATGCCATCTACATCAATGATGTTTTTTTCGAAGTAGATTACCAGATCTTTCTTCCAAACCATCTCTGGGTGGACTTGCACTGCCAAATTTTAGATTAGCAACAGAGAACATTAACCCTTCATCTCGCACCCCACCCCCACCCCCCACAGGGACTAAATGTAACACAAGCATTAAGGAATTAATTCCATCCTCATGGTGAGCTAAATCACCAAAACTCACTGCCAATGAGTGGATTTTGACTCATAGTGACCCCGTAGGACCGGGTAGAAGGGCCCTGTTGGTTGATGACACAGCAACTCTTTACAGGAGTAGAAAACCTCATCTTTCTCTTGCGGAGCACCTGGCTAGTCTTGCAAACAGCAGTCCAATTCGTAACCACTATGCCACCAGGGCTCCTAGCGGTGAACTAAATAGAGAAATATTGCAACACATTCCAAATTTGAAAATAACCAAACTTCATATCTACTGGATTTGTGAACCGGATACTTCAGGTTTAGACGTTATCACTAGCTGTTAGGCAAGCTATAGGTAGTCCCTGACTTACCACTTATTTGACTTACAATGAACTGCACTTGCAATCGCCATTCCTTTGTGTGAGTCTTAGCATTCGTCATATGCCTCACACCCAAGGCTGGTACATGTAACTTGTTGATGTTATCATTCCCGGAAATTCACTTCCAGGTGTTCAATGTTAACATTTACTGTTCAAATTGCTGCCGCATGACGGGCTATGGAAATATGAATGAAAACTATAAGAAACAAAACAAAACAAAACAAAAAACCCAAGGGGCATTTGACTTATATCAGCCCCAGCTAATGATGGAGTGGTTGGAAGAGCACCATGTTGTAAACCCAGGACTCCCTAAACTTGACTTCAGTACACTTCCTGTGGGCGCTTAGTAAAATCAAGGGATTGTGCTAAGAGATCTGACCGTCATTTTTGGTTCGAAAGCTCTGTGAATTTAGAGACCTAATTGAAGGATCATTCTGAAGATCTGATGTATTGGAGAATGGAGGTGTCCTGCTAGCTTTTACTGATAAATTATCTTACAAAACATTGGGCCATTAAATATTTGGTAGTGGAACTCTAGATATTGATTTTCCCCTCCAGTCCTAAATGGCCTTTGCTTCTGAAGAATAGTAGGCATTTCAGAGTTGTTTATACCAGTAGGTTGCATCCCAGTAAAACGAATGTCAAACAGTGCATCTGGGTATTGTCTTGATAAATTATATGACTCAGTGATCACTGACCCGCATTTTGTAATATGATTTTATAAAACCCGGGTGACACTCCTAATGGAGATAAATGCACTGTAGCTCTTTACATAGTAGAGGCTCACCGTGTTCTTCTGGGGAGGGGGCAGGGTGGGAGGAACATAGGAAATGTAATTACAGATTGACTATCATAAGATTTCACATAAAGAAAGCATACTAGGTGGGTGGATGTGCTATAAAGGGAAATCATTAGAATTTCAAGCAAATTTACTGCATGCCAACCAATAACACTGCTTTGTCAAAATAACTGTTTATTTCTGTGTTTCTAGAATCTCCACTGGCAGAGCACCAGGTGTGAAATAATAGGCTTGCACTTTGTACATATGCTGGAGTGCACGATGCTTTGTCTTATGCAGCTTGGGTCTGGGATTTCCTGTTTATGACTTCATTTTAGCGGTGGCAGCCTGCACCTGGGGGTCTCCAGGAGAGGAAAGACTCTGACCTTATCAGGGATGATTTTTCTTACTCACGAAAGGAAGAGCACCTGAAACCTCAAATTCACCTGTGTTTACAGAAAAAAGCAATAGGAGAGTGAAAGACAATTTTTTTTCTCTCTTGAAATATAGCAATTTATGTTGTTGCTAATCTGCCAATAGAAGATGGATGGAAGGGGACTAGTGATTTGAGGGGAGTGTACTTCATGTTTATTCACACAAGTTCTTTTTAAATAGAGTGTTTGATTTCCTGAATATGTTTTGTTTGTCTGTTCTAACCTGGGGGTCTGAGTTTGTTGCTTACTTAAAAGATATATTGATGGATTGGCAATTGCACAAGATGATCGTTGCCAGTATAGATAATAATTTCCATTCCTTTTTAAGGAGAGAGAGAGAAACTCTCACTTGACCTTTTGATCACCTTTCAAGAACAAGGGTTCCAATCTCTATTTGCAATATGTGGACTTACTAGTTATTTATATATAATTTTTTGATATAAATTTTCTATATTATACTGGTTAGAGAGTTGTATATACATTGTCACAATCAGTACTAGTGCACCCTCCTCCCACATTTATTATTTGCTTCCCAATTCTGCTCCCTCTCCGCCATAAACCATTACATCAGTTATTGTCTCTTGCATCCACTTCTTCTGTGTTTCATAAATTGGGAAACATAATAGGAACAATAAAAAATGAAATTAAAACAAAACCAAAAGAAAAAAAAAACAAAAGAAACATAAAGTGGAAGAAAGAAAAGACTGCTGGCAACACTGAAATAAGCCAGAGGGAAATTTTCTGTCATGGAACAAGCGAGGATACTGAAATCTGGAGCAAACTGAGGCTCAGTCAAGAAGGTCATCTGACCAGGTATCGTATTATATCATCGTTCCATCCACCTTAATCAAGTTTATAACAATCTCTGTATGATAGCAAAGCTGTTCGAGTCCCTCCACTGGAGCTAGAGGAGATCTGCCAGAGCTTTGTCTGACTAGTTAGTTTGCAGATGTTTTTGGGGTCCTATTATCTTTGATAACCTTCTGAAAATTAGGTGTTCACAATTTAAGCTCTGATACTCTCCCCTTCATCATATTTGGATTTTGTTATTGTCATCTTTGAATCACACATGCTGGTGTACTTGTTCCATGTGGACTTAGTTGACGGCTCACTTAGATGGCTGTGTGGTTGAATACAAACCTTTAAGACCCCAGACGCTATTCCAATGCATAGCAAGGCACCATCTTCTTTCTTCACCATGCTTTGCTGTAGCACCCCAATCTTCAGCGATCTCTCCATGAAGGCGAATATCTAGCAGGATCATATTATAAAAATCAACTGTTCTTGGGTTGGGGCAAGAGTTAAGTTGGAACCCAGAATCCATCTCCTTGTCCACAGGTCATGAAAGATGTCATGTTCTCTGTAAGGCCAGTGTCTAAGGTCACCATAGTGGGTAGTCCATGGTGTGGGTCACCAAGGGTTTGGTAGAATCTAATTCAGAAGTGTCTACCCAGGAACATAGAACCGGGTTTCTTTTCCCTGTGTCACTCTGGGTACTTTAGAGAAACAAATCCACAGAAACTCATGTATAAGAGAGAGTTTTATATAGAGGTTAAGTGCACATTAAGAAAACATCCCAACTCAGTGCTGCCCAAGCCCACAAGTCCAACATTACCCCGTATGTATGACACCAATCCACAAAGTCCTCCTCTATCTCACAAAACACACACAATGACACCAACTTCAGGAGGAAAGCCGAGTCAGTGAATGTGTAATCATCTCAGCGCTGGCAGGAGTTTCCACATGGCTGCTCCAGCACCCAGGGCTGCATCGGGGTAGGTCCATGTGGCTTCTCCTTGGGGGAAGTGAGCCTTGCCAGCTGAAGCAAGGAATTGACTAAGTCAGCTGCACCCTGGTCCGACCATCACAAAGCAAGAGACCCGAGAACTAGAAAGGCGAGGCTCTCCGAGCCATTTATCTCTCTGTCATTCAATTAACCCCACATGTGTTTATCGGCCAGGTTGGCACAATAACCTTTAATTGTTTCACTCCCCTTGGATTCCCTACAATTATTGGTGAGATTGCTCCTCCCCATTTACCCACCCACAGAAATACAAATGCCCCCTCTGAAACATAGATGCTCCCCTCCCTTGACCCTGACTTGATTTTCTAGGAAGGTTCTCCTCTCATTCCTGTGGAGTGTGTTGATTTGTTGCAACCTTGTCTCAATGTTGTGTGACATCGAGTGGCTGATTCCTTCCCTTCCCTCCCTTCTTAAAGGAGTGATGCCAGCTGATGTGAGGCCTCCTCATATCAGAGGTGGTTCTCATGAAGGGCCTACAACGGGGATGATGCGTGGTTCATGGGCAGTAAGTAGACTTTCTACCCCTTTGGGAATTGGCCTCTAAGATTTATTTAATTGGCGTTTCTCCTTAGAGTGGGCTCATACAACATCCATCCTTTTGTGATTGACTAGCTTCATGCTTTTATCACTGCTTTTTAAGGAAAGCGTAGTCTTCCATTGTGTGTATGCGCCATCGCTTCTTTATCCATTTTCTACTGCTGGGCACTCGGGCTGCTTCCAGTTGCTGGTTATTGTGAACTGTGCTGGTACAAACATGGGAGAGCATGCATCCACTCATGTTGTCTCTTTTTTCTTTGGGGGTGTATGCCTAATAGTGGCTTTGCTGGATTGTATGGGCTTTCGATTCCCAATTGCTGTAAGTATGGCCATAGCGTCTTACATCGTGGTTGTATGTATTCACAAGTTCACCAACAGTGTATATGGACTTAATATTTAATCATTTTCAGTCCTGGTGGCATAGTGGGTTACATGTTTGGCTGCCAGTTGTAAGGTCAGCTGTTCGGAAACACAAGTCACTCCACAGGAGAAAGATGAAGCTTTCTACTCCTGTAAAGATTGACAATCTCAGAAACCCACAGGGACAGTTCTACTCTGCCCTGTAGGGTTGGTATGATTTTGAATTGACTTGATGGCAGTGAGTTTGGTTTTGGTTTGCTTTATTATTATTATCATTGTTTTCCAACAGGTTTATCGGCACATAGTTTACATATATATAATCCAATAATTCAATTGTTCAATCACATCTAGGAGAATTGTACAATCATGACCACATCAGTTTTAGAGCATCCACCACCCCAAGGTTCAATCACCTTTAAAATTAGTTGTGCAATCACTGTCAGTGCTAGTGCCCTTTATTATTATTTTTATATCTCAGACATCCATTGGTAGAGTCAAAGAGAAAGTAGAGGGGAGAAGCCAAACAGTAAACCAGATCATTTATGTTCATAAAAGGTCATTTTCCTCAAAAGGATGAAGTTAGTTTGACCCAAAATTTGAAGTCATCTGCTTATAGCTTATTCAAGCAGAGAAATGACCTCAGGGGTCAGGTGTGATCACCTGTAGGTGTGAATTGAAGTCTGTGTGTGAATGGGGTTACCCAAGGAAAAATAAGTGTAGTGAGATAAGCGAAAAAATGCTGAGTCCAATCTTAGGGGACTTCAATGTTTAAGTGGCAGATAGAAAAATGACAAAGAAACACAAACAAAAAATGAGTCAGCCAATCACAAGGAAAAACTTTATGGTTAAGGGAGAAAAGAATTTCAAGAAGAAGGAAGCAGTGGACAATGGCAAGTGGTGTAGGGAGAAGTGAAGAAGTGTTAACTAAACTGAAAAGTGTATTTGTTAACCAGCAGGATGTTATTGGATGGCACAAGGGGGTGGAGCTTAGTGTGGTAGTTATGTAATTTTATGCCAACTGGATAAAAGGATGAAGTGGTGGAGGTCAGCCTGTCAATCAGGTCACAGCCTAATCATGAGGATTCTGGGAAATTCCTCTCTGATTCTCCTGGGAGGTGGGCCACATTCTCTTTCTGCGTCACCTTCCTGTTGACAAGCCACATGGAGCCACGCTGATGGCAACTAGAGCCCAGGAGCTGGAGGAGGTACATGGAGATCCTTGCTAGAGCTGAGATGCTTCTACTGCCAATGGATCCACAAGACTTTCTACCACTGTCCTGTGATCTTCCTGAATTCATTGTTATTGCATTTGTTTTGTGAGTCTGTCGAATTTATAGATTGGTATTGGACATATGGGTGAATATCAGACTTATGGACTTGATCTAAACTGAGCTGGGATGTTTTTTCAATATATAATTGCTCTTTTTATACACATATGAATATCCATGGATTTGTTTCTCTAGTCAACTTGGCCTACCACTATTAACTGAAAGGTCCTCCCTACTTCTGGTTAGTTCAGAAGTCCACTGGGGATGGAAGTAAGCCACAGCTTCTACACAGTGTCTAGAGGTTCAGTCTTACTGACTGGGATCCCGTATAACTCTTAAAAAAATTTTTTTTTACTGGCAGTTCATTCAACTCTGATCACAATCCACTCATCCATCCAGTGTGCCAAGCACATTTGTACATGTGTTGCCATCATCATTTTCAAAACATTTTCTTTCTACTTGAGCCCTTGATATCAGCTCATTTTTTCTTCCCTCCCTCATGAACCCTTGAGAATTTATAAATTGTTATTTTTTCATGTCTTACACTGACCGATGTCTCCCTTCACCCACTTTTCTATTGTCCATCCCCCATGGAGTGGGCTATATGTAAATCATTGTGTTCAGTTTCCCCTTTCTTCCCCCACCTTCCCCTTATCCTCCTGGTATGGCTACTCTCAATATTGATCCCGAGGGGTTTATCTGTCCTGGGTTTCCTGTGTTTCCAGCTCTTATCTTTACCCACGTACATGCTCTGGTCTAGACAGATTTGTAAGGTAGGATTGGGATCATGATAGCTTGGGGAGCGGGAAGCATTAAAGAACTAGAGGAAAGTTGTATGTTTCATCGGTGTTATACTACACCTTGACTGGCTCGTCTCTTCCTTGTGACTGATGTCCAATTGTCTACAAAAGGGCTTTGGGTCTCCACTCTGCCCTCCCCCTCATCCACATTGATATGATTTTTTGTTCTGGGTCTTTGATGCCTGATACTGATCCCATCAACACCTCAGATCACACAGGCTAGTGTGCTTTATCCATGTGGGCTTTGTTGCTTCTCAGCTAGATGGCCGCTTGCTTATCTTCAAGCCTTTAAGACCCCAGATGCTATATCTTTTGATAGCCAGGTACCATCAGCTTTCTTCACCACATTTGCTTATGTGATTTTGTCAGGAAGGTGAGCATCACAGAAAGCCAGGTTATTAGAACAAAGTGTGTTTGCATTGAGGGAGTACTTGAGTGGAATCCCAATGCCTGTCTGCTGCCTTAATACTTAACATATAAATATATGTACACAGATCTATTTCCCTGTTGTCATATATAAATACATGTACATGCCTGTATTAAGATCTCTATAAATGTCCTTTGCCTCCTAGTTCTTTCCTCTATTTCCTTTTGTTCCACTATAATGTTCAGGTCTGGCATGTTCTTGACTCCTAGTCCCCTGCTCCTTTTTGCAGGCATATTTCTTTGTCCTCACTGAGATGTCAATCTCCAAAATTATTTTCCTTCATATTTCCTCTCTTTGGAACTTTGCGTTGTGAGTCGAGTGAAAATTTACAGAACAAATTGGTTTTCTACCCAAAAAATCATACACATTTTGTTTTGGGATATTGACTACAATCCCTGCAGTATAACAATACTCTTTCTACTTCCTATGTTTCCAAGCCTCCTTTCTTATCTACTCTGGCCTGCTGAGCTTTATCCCTGAGCAAATGCTGTCCTGTGAGTCTCCTGTGAGTCTCCTATTGTTCTAAGGCAATGTTTTTCAACATTTTCAACATTTCTGATGTTGCAACCCTTTAATACAGTCCCTCACATTGTGGGGACCGCCCCCAACCATAAAATTATTTTTGTCGCTACTTCATAACTGTAATTTTGCTACTGATCTGAATTGGGCAACCCCTGTGTAAGGGTCGGAGGACCCCCAAGTTGAGAATCGCTGCTGTAAGGCGTACTTAGCTCCTTGGTGTTACTGTTCACCCTCAAGGGATGTCTTTTGCTTGGCTGAAATCCTTCCTTCATTTTTCCGCAGTCACCCAGCTTATCCTCTTGAAGACTGTCTGTGTTTCCCTTTCAATCTCACACATCAGATTGAAATGCCCTGTCGGGCAGAGGCTGTATCTGACTGGGCAGTTTATCTCCCAGGCCTACAGTACCCAGGACATAGGGTTTCAATTAAAAAAAAATTTTTTTTTAGAATTACTGCTGATGGTACTTGAATGAATTTTGTAATAGTCTTCCATGTACTCTCGTAATATTGTAACATATAAAAGTAGTTCGGCATGAATTGCTTTTGGCAATCTCATGCTGGCTCTGTCAATCTGTCCCTACTGAGCGCCTACCAGTGATTTACTTAAGAATATCCTGAGACTGTTGCTAGCTCTGAATGTCAGACTCCTCTGGCTTCACACTCTGAATCCCCCCATTCTGAAATCGGAGGCACTTGCTTATCTCTGATCTTTTGGCAATGTTCCCATTCCTTTTGATTTTTTTCCCTCCTGGGGACAGGAGCAGCTGTGATAACAGCTGCAAATTGTCTTAATTGTCTTCGATGTAACGCATCTGGACTTGAACACATTGTAAAGCTGCTCGATGATCTCCCTCGCTCCTGTCCTTTGCAGTGTGTTTGTCATCCTTCCTCATGGAGGACAAATGGAAGCGTCCCGAAGGAGAAGGGTCCTGCTTTCTTTCTTTCCCATGTGTTAACACATCCAGTCCTTGGCCTCAACACAAAACAAACAACACATTGTGTTGAATCATAACAATATTCCGATTCTACACTCATTTACAGTGAATTCTGTAAGGCTTTGTCAGGCAGGTTGTTGGGAGGGGAGGGGCTCCCTGAGGGAGCGGGGCTGGTAGCCTTCATGGCTGGGCAAGGTACTTCTCACTTTAGTCTGGTGGCAAATCAGTGGTCGTTAGCATCCTGGCCTGCCACAGGCCTATGATGACCTCTTGTAGAGAGAATGAAGCACAGCATGGTCACCGTCCTTGAGATCAGTTATGCCTGGGATCACTGTGCATCTGCAGGGCTTTCCCTGGCTGGCCTTCACAAGTAGATTACCATCTCTTTCTTCCTAGTCTGCCTCACTGAAATCTGTACAGCGTCATGGCAACACACCAGCCTCCAATGACAGAGGGGGTGGTCGCACAGAGGTTCATTGGCGGCCATCCCACCTGGGTCTCCTGCTTGCCTGGGTTGAATTCTACCTCGGATCAGGGCCCCAGGCCCGACTCTAGAAGCTTGAGAGCTAGGGTTGGCACTGGCCAGGAATCACACCTGGGTCTTCTGCATGGCAGCTAAGAATGCTGGGGAACCACCCTTGCCTGCCCCCCTCCCCCCACCAGCCCACACACCTGTAGAGCAGCTAACGGTGTAAAAAGCCTGGGGAAACATGCACTCAGGGAATAAGCCAGGTTTCCATCCCGGGGGCGTTGAATGGCCCTCCAAGGAGTAAGTCAGGCAGTCCTACAAGCGCAGCACTGCTCAGTGCCTGCTGTGCGGCCTCCTTTCAGCAGGGACACCCCTCGGTTGGTTCCCAGATAAAAGCAGCTTGATGGCACCTGCATTGCCTGTGGAAGCCCTTAGGAAGACGTCCAATGCCATCAGACCTGGTCTGGCCGCAGCCGCCTCTCCCGGCCCCCCTCCCCCGCCCCCCATCACTCACAATGCCAATTAGCGCTGGCCTTCAGTGCTTCTTCCCAGCTGTGGGAGCGGGAAAGCGGGGAGCCCATTTTGAGCACCCAGACACCACCTGAGTCCCCGCCAGCAAATGCCGCCTTCCAAGGGCAATGCCAGCACAAAGCCACCTGCATCCTCCCTCCCCCCCCACCCCCCCGCCCGCGGAAACAACGGACCGGTGGACGGGAAAACCACTTAGTCCAGAAGGGAGGCGGAAATGCCTTTATGTTTCTCTTCGCCTTCAGATAATGCTCCTGGTGCCGTCACTCCGCATTCTGCCCGTAATGCGCCGCGCGGCCATGTTGTCACCGCTTTGGGTCATCCTTGCTCACAATTGGTTATTTACTCAGGGGCTTTTGGAATTATTGAGTTGACACATCTGTCAGACGGCAAAGGCAGAAATGCTAAAAGGTCACTTGGAGAGAAACCAGCTGCTGCAGACAAACCTTTCTGCCTCCAAGTAGCGCAGTCATTACAGCCCAGCAGCTGGGGCCTGCCTTCCATGTCTGTGGTGCCCGCGCTGCAGGTACTTAGCTCACCACCTGATGGCCAGGTCGCCGGGCCTCCTCGTAATCACTGCACAATAGGCATCCCCGGGCCCTGCGAGAACAGCTCCATTTTCTCTAAATAGGGCACCCATTTCCTCACAGATAGGAGCCGGCCGACGCTTGCCACACAGGTTCCCGGGAGCAGGTGATGAGCTTTGACAGGGGGCCAGGGGGTTTCTCTCACGTCTCCAGTTGGTACAACACCAGACACACGAAGCTGGGTCCCACTGAACAGGCTGGGGGGCTTTTGAGGGTCTCTGAGTCCATGGTCCCCAGGGAGCAGATCTGAGAGTCCATTTCCCTATCTACCCGAGCCTTGCCCACCTTCATCGTATTCATCTCTTCGTGAGCCCCCAGGCATGCTGGGAGGGGGCACAGGTGATATCTGTTTGTGGTGCTTCATGGGAAGGCTTCATTTAGAGGACTTCTCAGCTTGGCTCATCTGAGGCCCCACATTTGAGGGACAGGTGTGTGTGTGTGTGTGTGTGTGTGTGTGTGTGTGTGTTGGACATGTTCAGGACAATGTGAAGCAACATGAAATGAAAAAATTTCAAAAAGGATCTAAACAAACTGGCATTGAATCTTAAGCAGATAAGGAGTAGAAGATTCTCCCAAACCTCTGTTTTAGGGGGAACAGTTATAGCAGTAATTGTAATGACAGCATTTTAAACTTTCTGAGAAATAACCAAGGCACCGATAAATGTAGGCCATGTATTATGTCTTGGTTTATGCCCCACAACGCAAAACTGAAGCCCCAGTTGTGACCTTATTTGAGAATGGGATCATTGCAGACGGAATTAGTTGGGATGAGGGCACCGCGGAGTAAAGTGGGCCATAGCACTAATAAAAAGAAGAGAGGCTGCTGGACAGAGAGAAGGCGGCCTTTGTACAGCCGAGGCAGAGATTGGAAATCTGCTGTCCAAAGCCCAGGACTACCCAGTGCTACCAGAAACCGGAGACCTGAGCCTCCAGTGTGGTCCCCTGGGAGGCACCGGAGAGCTGTAAAAGCAGATGCCTACACTTTATCTTGGCTAGAGTACAAAACTTCTTAGTTGCCACCTGGGCACTAAGTAAACATTTTTAAAGAGACAGTAGGTCAAATATGTTTCAGAAGCTATGCCCTAGATTCTCCAGAGAGGGCAGAACTCTGCTGATGACTGAATTTAGATGTCTAGTCTCCAGAACCGTAAGAGATGAGAGTTCTGTTAAAGAGCCCCCGTTTGTGGTAATGTGCTATGGGAATCCAAAGCAGTGAATATGCTTTGCTTCCCTAAGTTGGGTAGCTGTGGGGAGGAGGGGGGAGTGATTTTTAGAACCCTCCATTTAAGCAGAGCTCTTTCCCCTGAAATCTCAGGATTACCCGTAGTAATCTCGCCACCTAGCATGTGCCAGCAGATCGATATAGCAAGCATTGCGCTGATGTGTGCACACAAGTTGAGAGAGGAAAGGGCTCTGGGAGGTGCCCTGTGATACTGCTGGGGAGCTCACAGCATCACACACTGAGTAGGCCAGGCAACCTCAGTATCTCCTTTCTGCCTGTTGGGCTTCACACTATTCCAAATGAATGGGAATTTCAAGACTTCTCTTGGGAAATGCTACCAAAGAGCTCCAAACAGAAAAACAACAACACTAACACCCTCCCCAATGCAATGCCACCACAAACCCTGGCTGATGCACAGATGGTCCCTGGGTTATGAACAATAACAGTGTTTGCGTCTTAAAAAAAATCACTTCTGTTCCATGAATGTGAGATTTTATTGAAGGCTGTGGGGTGTGCCATTCAAGAGAACCCCACCAGCAGAAGACAGGGGATCCAGCAGTCAGGGGTCCTTATTCTTGGGGTTCAGGCTGAGGTGGGTGTGGCTGAGCTTCTTCCTATGGCAGTTGGTAACATGGGGCGCAGGAAGCATAATACTTTTGGCAGATCATCTTGACTCAGCCATGCTTTGGTGCAGGGAAGGCTGACTGACCCAGCACCAGGGGCAGGGTGGACCCTTTTTGATGGTTGTAGTCTGAGATGTTACTTGTTGTCCCAAGAAGATGCCCTCCTTGTCTAAGATACTGGCTGTGACCTTCTCCATGGAGTCAATGGGCTCAGCCTCCAGAGTGATGGCCTTGCCTGTCAGGGTCTCCATAAAGATTTGCATCTCTGCCTGCTGCTTGGCCACCTGGTTGAAGAGAAAGGCTGTGTCTTCAAGTGTTCTAGAAGGATTTGTAGGTGAGTCAGAACAGACACACATAGTTCTTATTTAGCCATACTTTAGTGCAAGAAGGAGTCTTGGAGGTATACTGGATTACACGTTGGGCTGTGAACTCAAGGTGAGTAGGTTGAAACCACTTGAGAAAGAGGAGCTTTTCTGTTTCTGTAGTTCTACCGTGTCCTGTATATAGAGTCAGAATTGACTCGATGGCAGTAAGTGTAGTGGAAGAAAGGAGTGCTGGTGGCATTGCTGGGTAAGCATGAACGGCTGACCACAAACTCAATGGTTGGAATCTGCCAGCCATTCTAAATGAGAAAGACGAGGCATTCTGATCCCGTGTACAGCCTCACCGTGTATAGGGTTGCAATGATTTGGAATTGACTTGATGGCAGTGGGCTTGGTTTAGGTTTTTAGTGTAAGAAAAGGCTCAAAGGATTTCCAGTGATTTAATATCTGCACATACAGCAAGTGAAGGTGATTGTGATGAAGACTTAATTGTGACTAGGAGTTGGTACTATCATTTCAAAGTGATGGTAAATCCATATGACATAAAAGGGCAAGTGAGGTTTGCCTATAAGTTGGCCACTTGTACCTTGAGGACTAGCTGTACTAAAATCGAGAGGTATTACGGGTTTACCTTGACTAGTCCTTGGATCTTCTATCTTGCCCATTAATTTTAGTTTGGTTTCTAACTTTCCATTCCCTTCGTTCTATTTTTTCATTCTATGCGTTAAACAGGTGATTTGGAATCTGTGAGCTCAAGAGTAACTGCTAAGAAGTCAAAAAGGAAAAAAACCCTCTACATTGTACTTCAATTTTCTCAAGAGAATTCAATCAAACTAGATTAAAGAGCAGAGCAGGAGTGTATCTGTAAATCAGGAAGTGGCAAGAAGATGAGCACTGAGACCACCTGTGCCAGCAAGATCTGCTTCTTCTGGGAAGTCTTCCTAAACAACATAGGAGTTTAATCCAATACATAACTTTATTGTTTGATATTAGGAACTTTATTGATTCAGAAGAAGCATTGGCTCATTTGGACAAACTCCTCTTAGGTTAATAAGTGGCTCATTTAGGCAACAGCTTACTTCTCAGGTAACAGTTTATTGATGAAAACCAGCTTTAAGACATAATCCTTACTGCATTCCCCAACCCTAAATGATGTGTTGTGAACTTGGTCCCATCTCATCTTGAAAGACTCCTTAAACAAGATCTCAAAATCCCGTAAATACCCTCTTCTCATCTTCTTCTGAGATATTGCAAAAGTCCCATCTAGGTGTTTTCCTTTATGACAATAAATTTAAGAAACCCAGCTCGCTCAATCCACAGGGTTTTCTGAGTGGGCAGTGAGCACAACAGACCTAGGACCAGTCCCTACAGGAATCTCCACAGGACTAGAGACCACCCTGTAGAGACGACAGGAGAATTTTACACAGCAATATCTTAGAATATGAGTGAGGAAGTGTCTTAATGTCCTTGAGCTGCCATAACAAAAGTACCACAGGCCCCCATGAACCCCCTCTGACTACGACCAGGGATGTGCATAGTCTTGCTATCATGCAGAATGCAGTAGCGGGTGGATTGCTGAAGATGCAGTTAGGTTATCATTTGATCTCCTTATGATTCATTTAAATTAAAAAATATATTTTATGCTTGCTTTTTTAATTCATCACTTTATTGGGAGCTCTCACAGATGTCATAACATCCCATAATTCAAATAGTTGAAGCATAATTATAAAATTGCTGCAACAACCAATTTCAAACAGTTTCTTCTTGAACCCTTTAATATCAGCTCCCCTTTATCCCCCTCCATTTACCCTTCCCCCCAGGAACCCTTATTGTTATTGTTTTATATTATTATTAATATTCTATTATATAGAATTTTTTTCACCTAAAATTCTGTTATTCACTCCCCTTAAGTGGAGTTATTCAGTTGTCATTGCTATCAACTCCCCCTTCCTCACAATCTCCTACCCCCGTCTTCTTGTATCCTCAGGGAACCATTGCTTCCATTGCTGTTTCTGTGGAGTCATCCTTCCTGGCATTCCTGCATTGAACTATTTTACTTATATGCCTGAACATATGTTGGTCTAACCGTATTAATGAGGTGACACATAAGCCTAAATAGTAAGAGGAGGAAATATTAAAGAACCAGAGAATAATTATGAGTTTCATCAGTGCTGTACCTCAGCCTGAATTCCTCATTCCCCCCATGCGGACCCTCTGTGAGGGCCTGTCCAACCATCTTACAGGTGGGTTTTGGGTTTCCACTTTGCCCATGCTTCTTCACATGCATTTGATTGCTTATTTTTGGACTTCAATGACCTATTCCTGTTGACCCCTCATGATCACACAGGTTGGTGTGTTTCTTCCATGTGGGCTTAGTGGCTTTCTTGCTCAATGGCCACTTGTTTGACTACAAGCCTTTAAGATCCCAGATGCTATATATGTTTAATAGCCAGGCACCATGTGCTTTATTTACCACATTTGCTTATGCATGCATTTTATCTTCAGCAATTGTGTCAGGAAGGTACCATGCAGTGCCACATTATTAGGACAAACCATTCTTGTACTTTGGTGAGATTTTAATAGAGACCCAAAGTCCATCTGCTTACTTATTGAATTTACATATATGTACATGTATAGACAAGTGAAACTATATCAATATACCAGTAATTATATATCCACATATTTTATATGTCTTATTTATTTATAAATCATTATATTGGGGGCTCATATAACTCTTCTCACAATCCATATATATGTCAGTTGTGTAAAGCACACTTGTACCATATTTATATATCTTTATTCATGCGTACATATATAAAGTTTTGCTTTCTTCTTCTTTCCTCTTTTTCTTTTGTCTTTCCTCCTGCCCCACTATTGTGCTTATGCATCATTCACCTATCAGTAATTCCTCTCAGACACTTTTTGATTGATCTAACTCAACCAGGAATACTACACCCTCCTCACTGTCAACTTTATAACCCTTATTATTCCCCTGTCCTTGTCATTATTCACTCACTTCCCCCTGCCTCCTTTTCGTTCAGGGTTCCATATCCAGGGACCTGCTTACCTAACAGCGCTTATACACTTTTAGTGGTCAACCTTTGTGTCTGATAGGTGCACACCCTGCAGGTCCCTGTTGCTCTTCCTGTAGTCCTATGAGTAACCCTCAATCAGTATGGGTGAGATGCCAGGTGCTGCCCCAGAGTCAGAAGTCTACAATTGGGATTTCTCAGGGACTTTGAGGCTTTGTTCCCATCACTGGTCTGTTGAACTTTCTTCTTGGTTTGCCTCCATGTGTGCGCATCAGACCAGCTGAGCTCCCAAATTGTGCCAACTGGGCTGTCCTCTACAGCACCATCATCTAGGGACAGGACGTCACATCTCAAACTGAGGCCAGCTCTGCAGTCACCTCTGGGAATGAACTGCTTTGAGCAGGAACACTGCCTTCAAGGACTGGAATGCTGGAATGAGGTCTACTCTTGGTCTCCCTTTCTTATGGAAACATAAACAATACCCCACCCTTGGATGGATTGGTTCTCTGGTGCTCCATTGCCATTTTTTCCCTCCCCCACCCCTATGTGTGCCTTAAAGGGATAGGAAAGGGGTGAAAACATACCTTTCAATACAAGAGCTACCTGCAGCTTTATGTATCTATGTATCGATCTATCTATCTACCTACCTTCCTAGATAGATAGATGTTTTATAATGTTTATATCTTTAGGATTGGTCTGGCTCATGTCAGAATATCTGATCCTCAGCCCAGGAATTGTGTGTTGTGTGCATTTTCCCTTAGGTCTGTTCTGCTGTTTGGATTTGCCTCAATGGGCTCATATTGTTCTTGACCTTTTGTTCTTGGCAAACTTCACTTAACATAATATCCTCCTACTCTTTCCACGAGATGAGATGCTTTATCATTTCATCACTGTCTTTTAGGGATGTATAGTATTCCGTTGTGTGTATATGCCAGAGGTTTTAAAAAAAATCCATTCATCTATTGATGGAAATTTAGGTTGATTAGTTTTTGGGTTTTTTTTTTTTTTTTTCAATAGTGAACTACGCTGCGATGAACATTGGAAAATAGTTGGCTGGTTGTGATCGGCTTCTTAATTCTTCTGGGTATATGCCCAGTAGTGGAATTGCTGGGTCATAAGATATTTCAATTTCCAACTGCTTTAGGTATTACCAAATTGCTTTCCACAGTGGCTGTACCTATCTACAAGACCATCAGTAGTGAAGGAGCATTCCTACCTCACCACACCCCCCTCCGACATTTGTTGCTTTCTTTATTTTTTAAATTGGATAATTTTGGTGGGTGTTAGGTGGTATCTCATAGTTGCTTTAATTTGCATTTCCCAGATGGGTAATGATCAGGAACATTTTCTCATATGTTTATTGGCCATTCAGGTTTCCTCATTTGTGAATCTTTTCTTCAAGTCTTTTGCCCACTATTCTTTTTTCTTTCTTTTGTAGGCTTGGAGGATTCCATAGATTTTAATAATAAGACCCTTAACTGATATGTCATTACTAAAGATCTTTCCCCATTCTGTGGGCTCTCTTATTACTCTCTTGCCGAAGTCTTTCAGTGTACACATGTTTTACCTTTGTGTCCCACTTGTCTACTATACCTTACTCTGCAAGGGTATCCTTCCTTAATTCTGATTGCCCATGCATTCCCTGTGCTAAGGTTCTTAGCTTTGTCCCAAGTTTTTCTTCGAAAATCCTGATAGTTTGGGGTCTTACCTCAAGGTCTGTGATGCACCTTGAAGTTGTTCTTTTGTATGGAGCGAGGTCAGGATCTTGCTTCATGCTTTTGCAGGTTGATATCTAGCTTTCCCAGCACCATTTGTGAAACGGGGCATTTGCTTCTTATTTGATATTTTTTATCCCTTGTCAAAGACCAGTTGTCTGTATGCTGCTGATTTCCTGTTCTTATCCACTGGTCTGAGTATTTCTCATTATTCCAGTACCATGCTGTTTTGACAACTGTGGCTGTATGATAAGTTTTAAAGTCCAGTAATGCAAGCCTACCCATTTTATTCTTTTTATTCTCCTCTGCCATTTCTGGGCTTCTACCCTTTCCGTATGAAGTTGGTAATAAGTTTTACCTCTTCTTTGAAAAAAGATGCTGGTATTTGTATTGGAATTGCACTGAACTTGTATCGTGTCTCAGGTAGTAACGACATCTTTACAATATTGAATCTTCCAATCTAAAGCATGGAATATTCTTCCATTGGCGAAAATCCCTTTTGATTTCTTATAACATTGTTCTGTAGGTGTCTTTGTACAGGTCTTTTATTTGTGTGGTTAGGTGTATCCACAGATAGTTCGCTTTATGCTTGACTATTCTGAAGTGTACTACCTTTTAAAAATCTCTTTTTCTATAATCTTATCAGTTATATATTCAATTGGCTTCTGCTTCTTGATTTTATATTCTGCTACTCTACCATATTCTTCTGTGACTTCCAGTACTCCTATCATGGAGCCTTGAGGTTCTCAGTATATAACATCATGTTATCCACAAATAACAATAATCTCACTTCTTTTCCCATATGTATATGTTATAGTTAGGTTTATTGTGCCAACCCGGCCAACATTAATCGCTGTGGGCAGAGATTAATCAGGTCACTTGATGGGAGGAAAAAGAGGCAAATGGTTCTGCATGATATGCGGGTGCCACTCATAAGTGGACAACCGCAGCACTACAGCTCCTTTCTGGAATCTCCCTAAAGGACTGTGGTGAAGGGAAATCCTCCCAATGAGCAGAACTTTGAGAAGTGCACCTGTCCATTCAGGTTCTTTTGGAAGAAGAAATGGCCAAATGTGATATTGTATACTGATTCATGAACTGTGGCTAATGGATTGGCTGGATTGTCAGGGAATTGGAAGGAACATGATTGGAAAATTGATGACAAGGAGGTGTAGGAAAGAGGTATGTGGGTAGACCTCTCTGAATGGGCCAAGAAAGTAAAGATAATCGTGTCTCATATGAATGCTCACCAAAGAAAAGGAGGATTTTAGCAATCAAGTGGTAATATGACACACACTGTGGAGAGTAGTCCTCCTCTTTCTTCCACCACCACTCCTGACCTTGCACAATGGGCATATGATCAAAGTGGACACGACGGTAAGGATGGAGATTATACATGGCACAGCAACACGGGTTTCCACTCACCAAGGTTGACTTGGCCACTTCCACTGCTGAGCGCCCCATCTGCTAGCAGCAGAAGCCAACATTGAGTCCAAGATATGGGACCATTCCTCTGAGAGATCACCCAGCAACCTGGTGGCAGGTTGATTACATAGGAACATGCTGTCATGGAAGGGGCAGCATTTTGTTCTTACTGGAATAGACACCTACTCTGGATATGGATTTTCCTTCCTTGCATGCAAGGCTTCTTCCAAAACTACCATTTGTGGACTTACAGAATGCCTCATCCATCAGCATGGCATCCCACATAGCATTGCTTCAGATCAAGAAACTCAGTTCACAGCAAATGCAGTGAGGCAATGGGCCCATGCCCATGGAATCCACTGGTCATATCATGTTCCTCATCATGCTGAAGCAGCTGGCTTGATAGAACAATGGAATGACCTCCTAAAGACACAATTATGGTGCCAGCTAGGTGGCAACACCTCGCAGGGCTGGGTTGGTATTCTCCAGGAGGCGGTATATACTCTAAACTAGTGGCTAAATACATGGTGCTGTCTCCAATAGCCAGGATCATGGGTCCAGAAACCAGGGCTGGAAGCTGGAGTGGCATCACTCACTATTACTCCTAGTGATCCACTTGCAGTATTTTTGCCTCCTGTCCCAGCAACCCTATGCTCTTCAGGCCTGGAAGACCTAGTTCCAAAAGAAGGAACTCTTCCCACTTGGAAACACAGCACTGATTCCACTGAACTAGCAGGTAAAAATGTGCCCTGGCCACTTTGGGCTACTCATGCCTTTGGATAAAAAGGTAAAGAAATGTGTCACTGTACAGAATGGTGTGATTGACCCCGATTACCAAAGGGAAATTGTACTAGTACTATATAATCGAGGTAAAGAACAATATGTCTGGGATCCAGGAAATACCCAAGGTTGTCTTTTAATACTACCATGGGCTCTGATTAAAGTAAATGGTAAATGACAGCAACCTATTCCCGACAGGACTTCTATTACCCAGACCCCTCAGGAATGAAGGTCTGGGTCACCCCAGCAAACAAAGAACAATGGCTAGCTGAAATAATGGCCGAGGGCAATGGCAATACAGAATGGGTAATAGAAGAAGGTAGTTCTACCTATAAGTTATGACCATGTGATAAATTGCAAAGGCAAGGTTGTGATTGTCGGTATTTCTTCTTTATATGTGCTTATCGAATACATTTTCTTCATGTACAATATACCAGATACAATTAGATTCAGTGTGTTTTCATTCATATGTATGACAGATGTATACTGTTAGGTGTAAGTGTGGACATTATATATGGCTAAAGAATTGTGTACAGGTGCCGAGTTGGCTAGGGGTGGACTGTGATATTTAGGTTTATTGTGCCAATCTGGCCAATAGAAATGTGGGTGGAGATTAATCAAGTCACAGTTTGATTAGAGGGCAAAGAGATAAATGGCTCTGAAAGGCCCTCCTCCCTCTCTTTTCCTCTCTGGTTAGCAGACCAGTGTGCTGCTGCTTTAGCTAGTTCTCTGTCTCAACATAGTGCTACACTACCTGTGGGCCAAGCCAACCTGTGGATCATGTTGCTAGAGCTTAAGGGTCTTCAAGACCTGCTTTGTCATACTGCTGGTGTGTACATTGCTTGAGCTTGAGGCTGGTGGATCCTGTTGCCTTTCATTGCTTAAATTGGAGATCCCATCGTTTCTGTTTCACTAAGCTCCGGGCTACTGACTGTTGCTGACCCCACCCTGCTGTCTGCTACCTGTGGGCAGAATCTGCCTGTTTTGCCTGAGGGAAGACTCCACTGTCTGCTTCCTTGACCTTGGACCAAATTCCCCGCAGTGAATTGAAGGACTTTCAGTATATTAACTGTTCCACAAAAGTTAGTTGAACAGACCCTTCTGTACTGCTGTGTGGACTAATCAGCTGTTATATTCCTTCTTGCATATAAATCTCTATCTATCTATCTATCTATCTATCTATCTATCTATCTATCTATCTATCTATCTATCTATCATCTATCTACACACACACACACCATATATGCTTGTGTATAAGCCAAGTTTTTCAGCACATTTTTAATGCAGTTTTCTGGTAAAATTAGGTACCTCGGCTGTTATTCAGGTCAGCTTAAACTCGAGCATATAGGTATATAAAATCATAAATGTCCTGGTTTTGTTTCTCTAGAGAGCCCTACTTAACAGTGTTCTTTTGATATCATTCCATTGCCTTATATTATTAGCTAGGACCTCCAGGATGATGGTGAATGAAAGTGAGGACAATGGGAATCCTTGTCTGATCCCCCTTTTCAATAGGAGTGTTTTTTTTGTTTTCTCCATTGATTGTAATGCTGGCTGTTGGTTTTTCATATATGGCTTGAATTATGTTGAGGCAATTACCTTCCAATCTTATCTTTTTGAGTGTGTTAATTAGGAATGGGTGTTGAATACTGTCAAATGCTTTTTCTGCATTTATTGATATTATCATGTGGTCCTTGTACTTTTTCCTTTCAAAGTGATGGATGATGTTAATAGATATTCGGATGTTAAACCACCTCTGCACCCATGGTATGAATCCCACTTGGTCATGATGGATTATTCTTTTTATATAGTTCTAAATTCTATTGGCCAAGATTTTTCTAAGGATTTTTTGCATTTATGTTCTTCAGAGATATGGGCCTGTAGTTCTTTATTCTTGTGGAATCCTTGCCCAGTTTTGATGTATAAGTGTTATACTAGCTTCATAGAATATATTTGGGAGTTTATTGTCCTTTTCTATGTTCTAAAAGAGCTTGTGTAGAATTGGTGTCTGCTCTTCCTTGACTAGTCGGTAGAATTCTCCTGTAAAGCCATCTGGGCTGGGACACTTTTTAGTTGGCAGTTCTTTGATAACCTTATCTATTCTTTTGCTGTGGGTCTGTTCAAGTTCTTAACATCTATATGAAATAGTCTGTGGAGGGTCTGTTCTTCCAGGTATTTGTCCAGTATTCCAAGTTATTGTATTCAATGGAGCACAGTCTTTGGTAGTACTGTATAATTCATCATTTAATTTTATTAGGGTCTGTTATAATTCCTCCTGTTTCATCTCACATAGTTGGATATTGACATCTTCTTGTTCCTATCTTTTGTTAGGTTTGCCAATGGTTTGTTGAATCTGTTGATCCTTTCAAAGAACCAGTTTTTATTGCATTGATTTCCTTCAATATTTCCCCCCTACTAATTAATCTCCACTCTAATTTTTAATTTTCTTTTCTTTTGCTGTTAGAATGATTATTCTGTTGATTACACTCCAATTGCTGAAGGTTTTTGTAATAGGGTGTCAACCATAAGCTTCTCTTTCTTCTTTATATGTGCATTTTTCATATCAAGCATCCTCTGATAACTGCCTTTTCTGTATCCTAATGGTTTTGGTATGTTGTATACTTGTTCTCATTAATTTCTAGAAATATCCTAATTTTGCCTCTAATTTGGGCCCAACCCCACTCATTTTGAAGAAGTATGTTATTTATCTTCCAGGTGTTTGCCCATGTTATTTTGATTTTTCTTGTTGATTTCCAGTTTTAGGGCATGGTGGTCAGAGAAGGAAGTCTGAGTGACCTCTATGTGTTTGAATGTACTCAAACTTGACTTGTGTCCCAGCATGTGAACTGTTTTTTAATATGTACCATGTGCACTTGAAAAGAATGTGAATTTTTTGCTCTTGGGTGGAGAACTCTGAATATGTCTATCAGGTTAAGTTGCCTAATTGTGGCGTTCTTTAGCCTCTTTGTTGAGCTTCTTTCCTACTGATCTGTCTTTCATAGAAAGCAATGTATTGAAATATCCTACTATGATTGTTTATTCTGTGATTTCTTTTTCATATTTTGAAGGATTTGATTTTTGAATTTTGCAGGTCTCTCATTGGGTGCGTATATGTTTATTATGCTCACTGGTTCTTGGTATACTGATCCTTTGAGCATTATATAGTGCCCGTAATTATCTCTAGTTATGTCCTGTACCTTGAGATTGATTTTGTCAGAGACTAGAATTGCTACTCCTGCTTTTTTTTTTTTTAGATTTCCCTTAGCTTGGTATACCTTTTTCCAACCTTTGATCCTCAGCCTGTTTTTGTCTGTGAGCTTGAGATGTGTCTCTTACACATAACAGATTGATGGGTTTTGTTTTCTAATCCATTCTGTTACTCTTTGTCTTTTGATGGGTGACTTCAGACCATTCACATTAAGAGTAATTACATCCACCTGTGGATTATTTGCTGCCATCACTTATATTTTGTGGTAGATGCTTTTCTACTTCCCTGTTTAGTTGTGTGTTGTGTATGTATGTGGGAATTCATTCTCATTTTCTTTTCACCATTGGGTCAAATATGTCTTGGATATTGTTTTCAGTGCACTGATTTCTGGCTAGTGTCACATTTTGTAATGCTCTCAGGTTTGTGCTCTGTCGATGTTGGCCAGCTGTTCAAAGTGTGTTGGAAAGTAATTTTTTTCATATTCTCTAAATTTTTCCTGATCTTAGAAAACTCTTACCTCTCCGTCTATGTTGATGGGTAGTTTGGCAGGGTAGAGAATTCTTGGGTTAGCGTTATTCTCCTTAAATTTTTGGAAAATGTTATTCATTCTTTCCTCTTCTTCATGGTTTCTGCTGACAAGTCTGATGCTAATCTGATCTGATTACCTTAAGGTGACTGCATTTTCCCCTCTAGCTGTTCTTATGATTTTCTCCTTTTTCTAAATGTTGGATAATTTGACTACTGCATGTGCCTTGGTGTGTTATTCTTGGGGTTCAATCTAATTGGTGTCCTCTCTGCTTCCTGGATGATTGTCTGGTTCTCCTTCATGAAGTTGAAGATTTCTTCCAGGAATTCTCTCATTATTTTGGCCATTTATTTTCTCATTATGTCTTGCTCCAATATCCCAGTTATTCAATTGTTGTTCCTCTTCATTACATAACTCATTGATCTCAGGTTTTCTTCAGTTTCTTTGATTCTGGTTTAATTGTCTTTCACGTTTGTTGAATTCTGCCTGACTCTCTTCGAGGTCACTGATATGATTTTCTGTCTCTTCCAGACTGTTGGTGAGGTCTTTTACTAGTGTCATACTTTGCTTCTTCTGCCTCATCCCTTAATTCTTGTATTTCCCTTCGGAGAGTGGATTCTAACTTATTTTGTCATCCTTCTTCTTTATTGATTCCCTCATATTTTTTATTTATGTAAGCATCAGGGGGAGGGCCTGTGGAATGAAAACTAAGGTGGATGGGACCCCAGAGCCACAGGGAGTGGGGCCTGCAAGCCATAGACTGTGGTGGCGAGTCCCATGGGCCTTGAGTAGCAGGAACAGGGTTTATGGGTCATGTGCCACAGCATGACTGTGTACTTCGTGTGGGCTGCAAAGGTGAACTGAGCACTGGGTGCAAATCGCTGTAGGTGGACCATTGGTAGTGAGCCACAGTGGGTGGTGCAGGCTGATGTGGCAGCTCAGCAGTACTCACAGGTGCACAGGTGGGATCCACACCATGGGGAATGGTCAACCCATGCATGGGAACAGACATAATAGCTATTATTATATCATCATTATTATGATTTATTGAAATTATTGGCAGAGTCTCTGATTTGGGTAAATGGTTAAGTGCTTGACAACTCGTGCAGAGGGTGGAGCCCACCCAGAGATGTCTTAGAAGACAGGCTCGATAATCTACTTCCAAAAGGCCACAGCCTTGAAAAATTCAATGGTGCAAACTTCTCAACACACATCATGGGTTTCCATGAGCCAGAATTGACTCAACAGCAATTCTCAATGACATTATTATGGACCAACTAACCCAAAGGATTGAGGATAGAATGGAAAGAGAGCAAAGGGCAGACTCTGGGAAAGCCTGAATCTTGAGTTATTCATAAAAGAATAGTAGAAACTGCTTCTGGAGCTTACTGGAGCCAATTCTGAAGAAATTTGAATTATGTTTAAAATATTTGTTAATAGGTAGTAGGAATCCAATGAAGGTTTCTGAGTGGGTCATTACATAATTAGGTTAATGAGTTGGGAGAAATATCTGAAGTCATCCAAGGGACAAGTGAGCTAGAAGGCTATACCATAGTCAACAGGGAAGAAACCAGGATATTGTTTAAATGGTGGAAAGAAAGACCAACTGGGAAAGAGAGCATGGAAGGATTGTTAGGTTACATTTTTCTTTGTTTATTGAACTTTGGCTAAATAAAACAGCACAGAGCTCTTTAAACCCTCAATCTAAAATATGCCAAATCAATTATAGTCAAAATGTACCAAGTAGCTTATCCTATTGGTGTCACAGGTATTGTCTGACCCACCCTATTCTCTGACACCTAACCCTAAGAACACTGGGAGTCCTGAAAAGAATGTGCAGCAAAGAACTGAGGTGCCTAAAGGAGCCTGGGTGGTAGAAGCCACTGGATCAATGAAAGTTTGGCTTTAAAACCTACCCAGTGCTCTTTGGAAGAGAGATCTAATGATCCGGTAAAAAATTACAGCCAAGGATCCCTATGGAGGAGCCCTGGTGGAGTCGCATTTACAAGCTGGGTTACAACACGAATGGTCCACAGTTCAAAACCACCAGCAGCTCTGTGGGACAAAGAGTGTGTTTTTTTACTCTCATAAGCACTTAGTCTTGGAAACTCACAAGGGATCTCTATATGTCAGTATTGATTCACGGCAGTGAGTTTTTCTGGTTTGTTTGTTTATTCCGGTGGGGCTGAATTCTACTCTGTAAAACACACGGGGTCACTATGAGCCAGCGACTGACTCAACACAATCCTCCACCATCACCACCAATGCACTTATAAAAGTTTGCACTATGTTTATCTCTCCTATGGGGCTGAGTACGCACTGGGCTGCTAACCTCAAGGCAGTTTAAACCCCCAGCTGCTCTGCGGGAGAAAGGTGAGGCTGTGTACTGACTGAGTGGTAAAGACTGCACAGCCTTGGATATTCTATATAGAGTCTCCATTGACTTGATGGCAACGGGCTTGGTTTGGGTTTTTAAGAAGTTGCAGGGATCATGGCCCTCCAAGCAGCAGAATGTGCTGCTTACTTTTTCTTCCGTTTTGCAAATTCTAACCTAGTCCAATTTTTATCACATAGGTAGTTGAATTTGATGCCCTTCCCTTCCTTTCCCATTCATATCAAGTTAGGAAGGAAGCATTAGCCAATACACTGAATATAGTATTTTGTGAATCAATTCATGCCATGCTTTATCTATTGGCATTCAAATTTATTTAATTAGTAGGCTTTAATTTGTACTAAACAGAAAGGCCAGGATTCATAGCAAGCATCAGGTGACACTAATGTTAGCCTAATTAGGCAGATCTGTGTTAATTATCAGGTAACTAAATAATAAAGCCATTCACATACAAGGACAAAGTTATTTTAAACGTCTCTTGCACAAGGCCTCGCTTCTCTGTTCTGCTGGATCGTCTGATAGTCTAGCAGCCAGTAAAGCTATAACATGTTATTTACAGTGACTCTTGTTAGAAATTCTATTTTTGGATGGAGGCTGATAATTAAGGATCAGGATTTCAGGTCAGGAGATACAAATCAGAGTAAGTGTGTGGTTAGTACGGGTCACCACATAAGGGAGAGAGACCAATTTCAAGGGTTTGGAAGATACTGAGAACAGCAATGAAGAACATAATGTGTTTTATTTTTAAATAATTAAGTAAACATTAAAAAGGTTGAGAACAATTATGATAGAATCTAAACCACCTGCGAAGAGGAATCAGCAAAATACCTACCTTCCCATGATCCATGATTGAATCGGGCTGTGTATATAGTGTGGTTTTTAAATCCCTCTAACATGGTATGTTTTTTTTAATGCAGTGGTATTATTTACTCAAATACATTTGTCTATAATTTTACCATCGATGACACCCCTATCACTTTGTCATACTGTGGTGGCTTGCTTTTTGCTACGATGCTGAGATCTATGCCACTGGTATTTCAAATATCAGCAGGGTCACCCATGGTGGACAGGCTTCAGCAAAGCTGTCATACTAAGGCAGGCTAGAAAGGAAGGTCTGTTGATTTACTAAAGACAATTAGCCAAAGAAAACTTTATTAATCACAACAGGATGTTGTTCAATAGGATATCTTGTGTAGTGCTAGAAGATACACCCCCTAGGTTGGAAACCACTCCAAATACATAGATTTCGGTTACATCAATGGGTCTGGACAAACCAACAATCATGAAGATGGCACAGAATGAGGTAAAATTTTGTTCTGTTGCACATAGGATTTCCGAACATAGAGTTGACTCAACAGCAGCAACAACTTCAAAATAAAACTGGATAAATTATAAATCACCTTATAGAGAAGGGAATTAGTGTTTAGTATCCGGGTGGAGATGGAATCTCTAGGACAAAGTGGTTAAGTAGAGAGACATGCCCAGTATAGGTGAGCAGTAAAGGGAGATGTGGGAGAGCGCTTCTTTCTTTTAAGTATCATGGGAAAGTTGACCCCCCCCCCCCCGCCCCAAATGGTAGAAGGGTGTGTTAGGCTGGGTTAACTAGAGAAACAAATTCTGTGACACTAAGGTATGTTTAAGAAAGCTTTATATCAATAAAACATCCCAGCCCAGTCCAACTTAAGTCCATAAGTCCCTCTTTCGCTCACACAGCCACATGCAATGTTACAGAATGCAGGAAGATCACAGGCTGTTGGGCACAAAGGCTTGTGGATACAAGGTGGTGGGTGCATGCCTCTCCAGTGGTCTGGCAGCAACCAGGACCAGCCAGCAGGAAGGTGAAGGCAGAGAGAGAGAGAGAGAGAGGAGGTTTCCCAAGCCCTCCTTATGAGAAGACCATGCCCACAAGGAAGCACCACCAGACTTTGACCTAATTGACAGGTTAAACTCCACTGCTACTTTGATATATCTTCAAGTTTACATAAAATTATGTAACCATTATCAAGGATAAGTTAGAAGGGATCCTTAATCCAGCACATTAACCTCTGTCAATACAATGCAGAGGGCAAAATCTGACCCCCTCTGGCTTCCCTACTGCCTTGGGGCAGAGAGGCTGAGGCCCCAGAGAGAGACGTTCTAGTGGACTGAGGAGAAATGTAGCTGTGGATCAGTGATCCTAATTTATACTAATCTGTTAACGGCCTTAATAAACCACCTCAACGGCGAGTTCTATCTGTGAGTTCTGTCTGGCCATTGCAATACATTTTGGAACCCAGCAGATGTGCTGTGGGAGGAAGGGTTGGTATCCAAACAGGTAAAGAAAGGTAGAGGATGGAAGCATGCTGGACCTTGGCCTTGTGGAAATTACCCTTGGGTTTGTGTGGAGTTGGATTCTCCTCTCTTGTGTAGCCAGGGGAGGTCCTCTGTGGCCCTTAGGCTTTTTCCACCACCTCTTTGAAGTTTAGGCATTAGGACTTTTTACAGGAGTTGTTAACGAATTTGACCTGTACTTGTTTTTGTTGTACCCCTTTAAATGGTTGGAAAAAAACCCATTTTTTTCCACACGAGAAATGTCTGAAATTAAAGTTATAGTATATACAAAAACACCCCCTTCTTTACATAGCATCTATGGCAGTTTGTGTGGTAAACTGGCAGACTTTGAGTAGTTTGCGTCAAATATCAATGGCCCTAAATGCTGAAGATAGCTATTGTGACATCTATAGAAAAGGTAGGCTCACTGCTATCCTGAAATGCCAGTATTAATTTTACTTTTGTATCCACAAGCCCCTGGGATTATAAAAAGAATCCTAGGTCTGTGATGCCAATATCCTGATGTCACAACTTCAGGTAATAACTGATTAGTCTCTTGATTTTGAGGTTGCTTGTTTCAAGTATTTAATTACTGTTGTGGGATAAGCATTGGGCAGCTAAGTACAAGCTCAGTGGTTCAAACCCACCAGCTACTCTGTGGGCGAAAGGTCAGGCTGTCTGCTCCCATAAAGATTACAGTCTCAGAACCATAGACAGGGGCTGCTATGAGTTGCTCTGACTCAACTTGATGGCAGCCGGTTGTTTTGGGTTTTTAATTAGTACAGTTCAGCACGGGCTAACTCTACATGGCAGGGCTAACACTTTAGAGTCTTCTGATTTACTAGTAACTTGGCAGTGTTACACTGAAAGGCAACACAATTATAACCATTCATTAAGGAAATACAACCTTCATTAATTAATTCACTGAGCTCAGAGGAAATCTTAAATATATGTTAGCATAAAATGATAGGGCTTTAATAACTTTTCCAAACACCTTGAGTGATCTTGGGTGTTAATGAACACTGACTATAATAGCGGTTGAAACCACATGTCAGTTGGGTGTTTGTTCAAATACAGATGGGAAAATAAGATGACTTGGAGATTACACCATCCAAATGCACACACACATATATGTATACTCAGTAGTTGAAGTCCAAATTGGCCACTCTGTGGATTGCAATACTTTGTTGTTGCGATACTTATAATACTTGAAATATAATACAGTGATACCTAGGTTATTGAATGGTTCCAAGCTTGAAATTTCCACTACACAAATAGCAAAATTTGAAAATAAAAATATTTTCAGTGTTTGTAACATTGTTTGATAGTCAACCAAATATCCTACTTGAGAAAACCTGGCCTGGTCAAGAGTGAGTCACACATCCTATCTTGTCCAAGCCCCAAAGGGGTGATGTTTCAGCCTAATGCCACTCTCACTCAGACAACTGGGTTAGTGTATTAAAACATTCATCATTATGATTTTCTTTGCATTTTATTTGTGTAAAATATTGTAACCATGGCTCTAAAGAAAGTTCGCGGTGCCAGCAGTGCAGCAAAGAGGAAAACTGTGAGCACCATGATAGAGTTCAAGAAAGAAATCATTAAAGCATGAAAATGTTTAAAAAGGAAAGGAGGGAAGTAAAGAAGAAAGGAAGGAAGGAAGGAAGGAAGGAAGGAAGGAAGGAAGGAAAAAATAATTGGGAAATTTGTATCAGGCTGCCACCTGTCTGATTTGGTGGCTGAATACAACATGACAAAGTCCACATTATCAAGATTTTGGGAAAAACTAAAACGTGATTACAGTGGCTGATGTAGGGAAAGGTGTGGAGTCATTAACCACGAAACAACCCATCCAATGAAGACGTGGTAAAGTTACTGCTAGTCCTGGAAGATGAATTTATAAGTGTAATTTTGGGCTCTCAGAACCAATGATTTGGTTTTCCATTATTTCGCATGGGAAAAACATGTTCATTTCTCACACTTTTTTGATGTTCAAATATGAATTTGGAAACAAATTGAGTTCAACAACTAAGGTATCACTGTATATATTTTCATATGAATCAGTTTAATTGTGACGTATACACCAGCTCTTGCCAAAATGCGGGAAGAACAGTGATTTAATATTTAGCACATACAAAGCACTTCATAAAAGTCACCTCCCATTACTATTATCATTATCAGTCACTTTAATATCTTAAAGGAGCCCTGGTGGCCGAGTGGTTCTGTACTAGGCTGCTAAGTGCAAGGTCAGTAGTTCTAAACTACCATCCAGTCTGTAGGAGAAAGATGGGGCTTTCTACTCCTATAAAGATTTACAGTGGGCTATGTGCTGGTTTGCTAACCACAAAGTCAGCAGTTCAACCCTCCACCATTTCTGTGGGAGACCCATTGTACTATGGGCTTCCAAAAAGATTTAGTCTCAAAAGCCAAGAGGGTAGTTTTACTTTGTAAAACAAATTGTAATTGGCTCAATGGCAGCGAGAGATAATTTCTGGCTCTTAATAGCACAACTAGAACATTTTCTG
This sequence comes from Tenrec ecaudatus, assembly GCF_050624435.1. Lineage (NCBI taxonomy): Eukaryota > Metazoa > Chordata > Mammalia > Afrosoricida > Tenrecidae > Tenrec > Tenrec ecaudatus. The sequence goes on from NC_134534.1 coordinate 44,738,642, forward strand.
GAGATCAGAATTCAAATTAGCTATATCATTAATAAGGGTCTTCCTGTATGAAAAGTCAAAAGTAAGATGTTTTCATATGTATTCAGAACAATGGAAATAGCAAAGAAATATAGAGTCCTGATAGAGATTAGTTGTTGCAGCTGAAACTTGCAGGTCTGTAGTGTGATTAGCAGAGAACTCTAAAACATTGTTAAATTATTTTTTTTGTGTATGTGTGACTATTTTCTGGTAGGGCATGTACTCTCTCTTGTTTGTCATATTCCTCACTGTGTTAGTCCGGATAGGCTAGAGACACAAATTCATAGACATTCATGTGTATAAGAAAGAGCTTTATATACAAGAGCAAATGAATATTGAGAAAACACCCAGCTCAGTCCAGATCAAGTCCATAAGTCTGACATTAGCCCATATGTCTGATACCAATCTATAAATTCCTCTTCAGACTCATGGAACACATGCAATGATGCTGAATGCAGGATGATCACAGGCTGGTGGGTGGAAAAGCTTGTGGATCCAGTAGATGTTGAAGCATCTAAGTGCTGGCAGAGTCTCTCTGTAGCTCCTCCAGGTCTCAGGGCTCTGGCTGCATCAGGGTAGCATCATGTGGCTTCTTGTCAGAAATGTCTTGCAGGGAGTGAGCGAGTGTCCTGCCTCTAGTGAGCTATTTATCTCCTCTTAGTGCCTGCAAATGACATCATCAAGCTGCGACCTGATTGACAGGTAAAATCAACCCCATTCACTTGTAAATCTCAAATTGACAACAGATTATGTAACTACCACATTTATCATTCCATATTGCCGACTATTTTACATTTGATCCCGAGAGGCATTTGAATTTATAGCTCTTTTTAGAAACTGTTGAGGATTATACAACATGTTTTAAAATAACTTGGATATATGTGTAGATTTTTCCATAAGTATTGAAATAATTTTAATTGGCAGGATCCAAGTTTCAAAGTAACCTAGTAAAGCATTCCAACTAAAAACTCAAGGGGAATTCTGTAGTATATTTCTCTGTATCTGGTAGTGGAAGAAATCCCTTCACCTCATCTCACCTTTTAATGTAAACTTATGTACTATGTATTATACTTGGTTTTTGTGTCCAGTTGGCTGGGCCAGGATTCTCAGTGGTTTGGCAGTCAACAGGAACCTAGGTGGTATGGTCCGTTATCAGTTGGGCTGCTAACACGCAATTTGAACTTGCTAGCTGCTCTGTTTGAGTATCATGAGGTTTTCTGCTCCCATTGAAGGTTTGCAGCCTTAGAAGCCCAAAGGGGCAGTCCCATTCTGTCCTACAGAGTCTCTCTTAGTCAAAATTGACTCAACGGCTGTTAGTCTTTGTTCTTTGTATTAGTAGATCCTTCATGGCCCAGCCTAACATGATATAATCACAACCAATCAGTTGGGAGCCTCCAAAATGGGATAAGATCAGGATAGAATGTAACCCTTTACTCAGATCACATCCCTGATGTAATCAATCTAAAGACTTTCCTCAGGAGTGTGACCAATTTCCAATATAAAGACTCCATGGAAAAGCGTGGCCAAATTTTGCTGGGTCTGGCTCTTTTGGCTGGATCATTGACTTTCTATTCTTTGGACTTGAGCCAACTGCTCGCTAGATTGTCTCCTGATCCTGAGAGTGATTAGTGCCTGCCATCTCACCTGCTGGTGTTGAATTCATTCACCTCTGTAGCCACAAGCCTGCTTTACTGACCTTGGCTTCATTTGCCTTTGTAGCTGTGAGGCTGTAGTCTTCTGGAAGATTTGGGTTTATCAGCTCTTGCAGCCTCCAACCTAAGGCACTTTGTTCAAAAATAAAAGCCAGAGGATTTCAGCTACCAGAAAGCTAACACTTCTCTGGAAAGTGTGTCTATCTTTGAGTTATATGAATTTGCTCTTCTTATCTGAGAATATTCTGAAGCTCTTTTGGGACAGAGCAGAAAATTTTCCTTTCCAGATAATTTTAGATACTACCCTGGAGTGAATCAAGGCCCTCTGGGTGAATGATGAGGTTCAGACTTATTATGTTGACATCTGTCCATTAAATACGTGTTAGACACAGTCATTTTGCTCTACAGTCCCATGAATAGAGCCACTCCCCTCCCCCAAACACACATTCTGAGAAAGTGACTTGGTTAAATTACAATTTCTGATGGTAAAAGTACAGAATGTTGGAAAGAGCTGTGTACACTACTAACATTAAAAAGAGAATTTGTAGGCATTTACCCAACAGCTTAATAGAAGGAAATTGTGCACAATGGGGAAAGGAAGAGGTGAAAGTGAAATATGGGTGGATCCAGAAACCACATCTGCCCTTTATAGGAAGACGTCTTCTTTAGGACAAGGTGTTGCAGACCTGAAAGCCAGACCCAACCAGTGCAAACGTTGTCCCTTAACCAAGCTCATTGAAGCTGCTTGCCTCAGTGTGGGGCACTGACTTAACTTTTGCTTCTACCCTTGGTTCACCAACTTGTGTCAGTTCTCCACCTGTGGTCAGGGCGTGTGCAACACCTGTCTTTCTGCTCTTTGGGCTGCCTTCCATGCCCCCAGAGAGTCTGGCGGTTTTCACCTGCATCCTCTATTTAGAGAGAGCAGACTCTGTAGTTCAAAAGGGAGAAATACCCACTTTTGAGAGGCTTCAAAGGAGAGCGAGATTGAGAGTAGACACAGGAGAGAAGAAAGGGTTCTAAAGCAAATACAAATGCAAAGAGCTTCATAAAATTGAAGGAAGACTCTTCACTGGTATTCACAGAGACAATGTCCTCACAGGTGAAGAAGGTGATATTCTCTTCCTTTGAAAGGTGAGAACATGGAGGTTTCAAGGGGAAAGAAGAAACAATGTCTGGAGGATGAAAACGCCCAACCGTACTAATGTTTGGCTAAATAAATAAATAAATTAGTTTCTTCTTGATTTGGAGCAAATGGGAGAATAGATAGACTCCATTTTGCTGGAGGATTGAATGTTAAAGTGGCAGGGGAAATTAGAGATTGTTATGGGCCTACTTAGCTTTCTGTATTTTCTTTTAAAAATCTGGTGGCATTCTCTGGGTGATTCCTTTCTGGTGTCCTGAAAAGATACCAACATGACCTTGCTGATAAACTAAAGCTGATAAAGGGTCATAGCAGGATTCCAGAGGTGCAAGAGTGGAAGTGGGATATTTGTAAGTATTTTTATGAGCCTGGTTTAAGGGAAATCTTTCATTATTGGTGTCTTATTGAGACCATCATGTCCATGAAATAATTGTTAAGGATTGATTGGCCAACAGGTTTTGAAGGATAAGCAATCTCCTGCTGAGCCTGGTTAAGACTGTCCAAGGTAGAGGGGACATTAACTTTAACGAGATTAGTTGAGTAGCACACTGCTTGTATATATGGCATTTCAGTCCATAACACGTAACTTGGTAAACTTTACAGCAAAATGCCCTAGAATATTAAACATGTACATGAGAGAATTGTCAATGTGCAAGGGGCAGGGGGTGTGGGGGCCCTGGGTGCAGATCGGGTGGGGCTGTGAATGGCAACCTGCTTGGTTTTCATGCAGACAGGTGAGGAAGAAGAAGTCATGTTAATGTCAACATATGGTGCAGATGGCTTCAGGTATCAATTCAAGCAGGAAAAGTAAATGATCTCATCAAGAGTGAACATCAATTTAGCATAAATAGAGAAAATAGAATGAATCCATATACATTTAAAAGGGATTTGATTCTTGACAACCCAGAGGAATTAGACCTTTACATGTTTTCTTGTGGATGTGCAAACTTGTAGCTTTTTTAATGTTTCCTCAGAATTCCCCCAGTAATCTAAGAGAAATTAAAATATGAGAGAGATGATAGAATAACAGAAATGAAAGAAAATTCCCTCGTTTTCAGAAAGACACTATGCCCTGGTGAGGCTGAGATCGATTCTAAAAATTTCCTATACTGCCTATAGAGGTGTCTGGATTTTGTGAGCACACCTATTTGCCAGGCACTGAAAATATTATCGTAAACAAAGGAGTCATGATTTCCTCCATAGACTCTGTTGGTTTCTTCTTTAAAATAAATCCAGAATCTGAACACTTGAAAAACAAACAGCAACCCAAACAAATGAAAAACTACTTTCAGTGCTATTACCGTGGCTCCAACCAGCATCTTTCACGGGGGCTATAGCAAGCCTCCTGACTCTCGGCTTCCACTCATGCCCTCCCCAGTCCATTCCCAAACAGCATTTCGGGGCAATTCTCTTAATACCCAAGTCATGCCATGTCACTTCCTGTCTCAGAGTGAAAACTGAAGTCTTTATATTGGTTGTGTTAGCATTTAAAATTCTGAGCACTAAGTTTGCAGAAGACTGGTTGCTGTGAAAGCCCCCAATCCAATTTTAGGTCTCCATGTAGATGTGGCTCCGACGGAATTTTTCTGATCATTTGGCAATGTGAACAGCTTTGCCATCGGGCAGAGTGTTTTTGAAATTGGATTAAAACGATTCCCCTCGTCAGCCTCGCAGGAACCCTGGCAGTGAAGTGGGCTGCGCATTGGGCTGCTAACCAGATCTATCAGTTCAAATCCACTAGCTGAACTTCAAGAGAAAGATGAGGCTTTCTATTTCCTTAAAGAGTTACAGTCTCAGAAACCCATAGGAGCAGTTCGACTCTGTCCCATGGGGTTTCTATGAGTTGGAATTGACTCGATGGCAGTGAGTTGGGTTTTTAATTTTTTTGACAGCTCAGGGAGGACAGTCTCTCAGGGATGTTTTGGGGGTGTATCCTTATTGGGAATTGGTATTACAGGGTCATGAGTCACATCTTGGCTGCTTTTGTCAGAAGGCCTGAACTACTTTGGTAAGCTCTTCTGTCTAGCATAATGTCTATGTCCCAATTGTTGTCCTGTTACTGCATCTGTAGTCCCACCTGCAACTGTGATGTATTTTATTTGCTGTCAGTCAAACTTTGGGGACAATTTCCCTGTGAAGATGACCCTTTTAAGGGGTTGGCTTTCTGAAAACTCTTGACTGCCATTATGGCCACACGCTGGTGGTCTCTCTGATCTGGATGAATTATCTTTATCATTGCCCTGTTAGACTTAATAAATGTGTCTCTATATGTTATATTTACATTTGGGGTTTCTTTTGTCCCTTACAACATGGTTTACCCGTCTCTTCAGTAGTGTCTACAGGTTATCACGGTTGGTGGCTCCCCATTACTCCATTGACACATTTCCTGATACTTTCTACCCTCCTTACTTTACTCCAGTCACACTGCCCTTTTATGCTTCCGTGAATGCCAAGCAAGGTCATGTCTCAGGGCCATTGCACTTGATGTCTCTGTACCTGGATCACTTTTTCCAAGTCTCTGTTCAAATATCACCTTGTAACTGAGTCCCTCCCTAACAACCCTCTAAACAGAATACTTTTCCATGGAATATATTTCCTATCCTTGTTCTGGCAAAGAGGGTGGGAACAGGAGGGGCCAGGAGGTGAGGAGATCAGATCTTGAAAGACTTTGCTAACATGATGATCGATTGAAGTTGAAGTTACTGGATTTTAGACACACTTAAGGTCGAACCAACAGGATTTTCTGATTGACTCTCCTTGTGGATCTTCTGTCTTTCAGGAGACCCTCTGAGCACAGAAAGCCCTGCCTTCCCTGGTGGGAGGTTCAGGGTGGATTGGTGGGCTATCCTCAACAGCATTTCTTCTTTGGCTTCTTGGTGGTCACAGACCAAGACCACAAGCTGTGGGGTGAGCACAGAGGACCTGCCTGGTGGGAATAGACCCTCTTGGAGCCAGTGGAAGAGGACCAGCCCAGGGAATTGCCCCCTTTGGAAAATGGACATCTGCCCAGAGGAGGGAAGGGAAGGAGGAGGACGAGGTGGAATGCTTCTCCTTTTTCAAGGCAGAGGCTGTCCCCAGACTGAGTCACGCAGACCTCTGAGAACCCTCAGGGTTCAAACACTCCTCCAAGAGGCCTGGCATCAAAAGGCCTCCCAGGTGCGTCTTGCCCCTGCCCAGTTAGCATGCCACTCTGGCAGGGTTAAGCTGAGGCCTATTTGGTGGTGTGGCCAGGAGCACAGCTCTAAGCTCTCTTGTGGAGGGTGTTCCAGCACCAGCTCCTTGGTGGGCAGCAGCCCCTCTTGGGTGACTAACAAGACTATCCATCTGCCAGAGGGAAGGGCCAGGCTGGAGGCTTCCGAAGCGTGATGGTCATGGGGATTAACTAGAGCCCACATGCTTGAAAATGCTTGTGTCTTTGGTCAACACTGTACCTCAAGGCATGGCCGGGGGCTGGGTAGAAGTCACCAGCATGGCCTTGTCCTCTCTTCCCACAAGCAAGTAGCCTCCTCCCCAACTTCTTACTGCAAACTGAGCCGTGGTTGTTCAAAGCCATGGGATGGCAGCGAACAGCCAAAAATGAAGGGTGAAGTACAAAAGGATTTTCTGATCAATTAGGTGTAGGAAACGAAAGAAAGAGGTGAATCAAAGGTAAATTTAAATAGAATGATGCCCCTGTGTTGAGACGAGGAAGGTTATGGTTGAAGAGAATTCTGTGGGAGAAGATTCGGAGGTCAGTTTGGGACATATGAACTTTGAGATGTTTATTGGACCTACAGCAGGTGACTGGAGTTCAGGAGAGCGGTCTGGCTCTTAGGTATTCATTGAGCATCACTGACATGCAGACGATATCGCTGGCTGGGTCTCCCACACCAGAAAGGGCAGCCCCTGGGAGGAGAATAACAGGAAAGGGGGAGTGAGCTGAAGCAGCAGCAAGAACACGGATGAGATGTGTGACCAACCTAGGTGCCCCAAGATGAGGCTTGCCGCTTGATTCCACGCAACCGACTTCCAAGAATTTGTATAAAGTCTGTTTTAGAGCAATTCTTTTGGGGACAGAAAGAGAAAAGGGTTTATCTTTAAAAAAATCATTTTATTAGTGTCTCATACAACTCTTACCACAATCCATACATGCATCAATTGTGTAAAGCACATTTGTACATTCATTGCCTCATCATTCTCAAAACATTTGCTCTTCACTTAAGCCCCTGGCATTGGCTCCTTATTTTCCCCCCTTCCTTCCCGCTCCCCTCCCTCATGAATTCTTGATAATTTCTAAGTTTTTATTTTTTAATATCTTGCCCTGTCCGACGTCTCCCTTCACCCACTTTTCTGCTGTCCGTCCCCCAAGGAGGAGGTCATATGTAGATCCTTTTCCAACCCACCCCTTCCCAACCCACCCTCCCTCAACCCTCTCAGTATCGCCACTCACACCACTGGTCCTGAAGGGACATTCCGCTCTGGATTCCCTGTGTTTCCAGTTCCTATCTGTACCAGTGTACGTCCTCTGGTCTAGCCAGATTTGTGAGGTAGAATTTGGATCATGATAGTGAGGGGAGGGGGGAGAGGAAGCATTTAGGAACTACAGGAAAGTTGTATTTTTCATCTTTGCTACATTGCACCCTGACGGTCTCATCTCCTCCCCGAGACCCTTCTGTAAGGGGACATCCAGTGTCCTACAAATGGGCTTTGGGTCTCCACTCTGCACTCCCCACCTCATTCACAATGATATGATTTTTTGTTCTGATGATGCCTGATACCTGATCCCTTCGACACCTCATGATCGCACAGGCTGGTTGCTTCATCCACGTGGGCTTTGTTGCTTCGGAGCTAGATGGCCACTTGTTTACCTTTCAAGACCCCAGACGCTATATCTTTTGATAGCTGGGCACCATCAGCTTTCTTCACCACATTTGCTTATGCACCCACTTTGTCTTCAGCAATTGTATCAGGGAGGTGAGCATCATGGAATGCCAGTTTAATAGAGCAAAGTATTCTTGCATTGAGGGAGTACTTGAGTGGAGGCCCAATGTCCATCTGCTACCTTAATAATAAATCTATAAATATATGCACATAGTTCTATTTCCCCATCCTCATATATAAATATACTTATATATGTACATTCCTTTATTTAGAGTTCTATAAATGCCCTTTGCCTCCTAGCTCTCTCTTCTATTTCCTTTGACTTTCCTCTTGTCCCACTATGATGCTCAGTCTTAATTTGAGTTTTAGTAATTTCTCTTGGTACATTACCCTTGATCATACCCTACCAGGCCTCCTACACCCTCCTAACCACCAATTTGGATCACTTGTTGTTCCCTTGTCGGATTTATTCTTTTTGTCTGAAGATTCACTCCCGTAGTGTTAAGTCTTCTGCTTGTACACGTTCTACATTTCTGGATGCCAATGGAGCCTCCCCCCCACCCAAATCTTGAGAAGAACCCTAGATATGAAGTGAGAGGCCCATGGTTTGGACAGGAGGCAAAGCTCTATCAGATGATGCAGATGTGCTGTTGTTTGGAACCCCTGCTTGCTGCAGTGATGAGTGGACTGATGGTCTTGTGAGGCCAAAGGGATCTGATAGGATGCACAATAAAGTAGGATTAGTTAGCAAAAAAAACTTCCCCCAATGACTTTCCCATGCTTTAGTTACCCTTAACTCCCAACTTTATTGAGATTTGCTTATGATGTTGGAATTTATTTTATTACCCATCCAAAATCCCATCATTCCACACTTAGGCCTGAATGTTAGAATTGTGAACTGATCATTAGGGAAATACCTCGACTAAAATTCATTACACTAAAGAGTAATCAAGCAATATATTATTCAATTATCCTATGATAGATCCTTTCTGGGTGTAATAGGGAGAAAACCCCAAAACCTATTGCTGTCAAGTTGATTCTGACTCATAATGACTATCGGTAGAATAGAACTGTTCCCACAGGGTTTGCAAGGTTGCATATTGCATACCTTTTCAGAAACAGATTGCCAATCTTTATTCTGCAAACCAGCTTGTGGATTTCAACCACCAACTTTTTAATTAGCACTAGAGTACTTAACCACGGTGTAAAAAGGGATCAATGTGAGTCAGGATTGACTTCAAGACAATGAGTTGATGGGAAGGAGAAGTGAAAAAGCATGGACCCTGAGGAACTTTTTCTGAAGAAGAAAACGGTTGAAAAAGTAAGATGGAATCCAAACAGCATATATTTATTGAACACTCTCTATTGTTGTGGTGGTGAAATTACAGCTAGGGCTCTTTTTTGGTAACCCCAACACATTGATTTGGTGGGGACATCCAAATAAGGTAGAGAGGACTCTAAGTTGGAGATTGGTCAGTTTTGCCATTCTGCTGGGTGTGCAAGTAAGCCATCTCAGAATCAAGAACAAAGACATCCCATGACCAGCAAGAAAGAAGAGCCACTAGCAAAGCACGTGCAAAATCACTGTGAAGGAAGTGGAAGTGACAGCAAAGACACCAGAGGCCGCAGCACTTACACCATGAGACAGATCAGAGGCTGCAGCACCAAGACCCCGAGACAAAGCACAGGAACTGTGCCCACACCATGAGACAGAGCAGACGGCTGGGCCAAACGAATAAATCTTCATGCCTTCAGCCTGGAGCCTGGTTTGCAGGATAGGGTGCCTTGTGGGCACTTGTTTGCACTAAAGGAGCTTGCAAGACTTTCCCTAGCAGGGTAGAGGCCAAAGGGTCATGCAGCTGAGATGCATGACTACCAGCATGACTGAGAAGAGGCACTTTTGACAAAAGTGCTGTATCTTTTTTTAAAATTAATTAATTAATTTATTTACATTTTATTAGGGGCTCATACAACTCTTATCACAATCCATACATATACATACATCAATTGTATAAAGCACATCCGTACATTCTTTGCCCTAATCATTTTCTTTCTTTTTTTTTTAAATCTTTTTATTGGGGCTCATAAGGCTCTTATCACAATCTGTGTATATATCAAATGAGCAAAGCACCCTTATACATTCGTTGCACTCGTCACTCTCATAATTCACCTTCCACTTGGGTTCCTGGAATCAGCTCGGTTTCCCTTTTTTTCCCCCCATCCCCCTCCCTCCCCGATCCCACCCCTGGTCCCTTGATAGTTTATAAATAATTATTATATCTTATCTTACACTCCCCGGCGTCTCCCCTCACCCGCCTCCCCCTTGACAATCTCCCAGAGAGGAGGTTACACATAGATCTCCGAGATCGGTTCTCCCTTTCTACATGCCCTTCCCTCCTGGTGTCGCCTCTCCCACCACTGGTGTTGAAGGGTTCGTCTGTCCTAGATTCCCTGTGCCTCCAGATCCCCACTGCACCGCTGTACATCCTCTGGTACAACCAGGTCCGCAAGGCAAGGTAGGATTGGGGTCATGATGATTGGGAGGGGAGGAAGCATTCAGGAACTAGAGGAACGTTTTGAGTTTCATTGTTGTTACACTGAACCCTGTGTGGCCCATCTCCTCCTCACTACCCCTCTGGAAGGGGTGTTCAGCTCTCTACAGGTGGGCATTGGATCCCCATCATGCACTCCCCCTCTTTCACGGTGATGTGATTCTCACCACCACCCCACCTTTGATGTTGGAGACCTGGTCTCCTCTGTCCTTCATGGTCACCTATGTTGGTGTGCTGCTTCCGTGTGGGCTCGGTTGCTTCTGGGCTAGATGGCCGCTTGTTTGCTTTCAAGCCTTTAAGTCCCCAGACGCTATATCTCTCAGTAGCCGGGCACCATCCGCCTTCTTCACCACACTTGCTTATGCACACTTTCGCCTTCAGCCATTATGTGAGGAAGGTGATCACACAATGATTGTTTTTGTTCCTTTGTATCTGCTACATGGTCCATTCAACACCTTGTGTTCACTTAGGCCGTGTGCTTCTTCTCTGTGGGCTTTGTTGCTTCTGAGCTAGATGGCCGCTTATTTGCCTTCAAGCCTTTAAGACCCCAGACGCTATATCTTTTTTTGATAGCCGGGCACCATCAGCTTTCTTCACCACATTTGCTTACACACACGGCTGTCTTCAGTGATCATGTCGGGAAGATGGGTATCCTGCAATGGCTGCTTAGCAGGGCGAGGTGCTATTGTATTGGGGGATTATGCACGAGGAGGCCCAATGTCCATCTGCTACCCTACTACTGAACCTATAAATATATGCATATAAATCTATTGCCCCCATAAACATAAATATATTTACATATGTACATGTCTGTATTTAGGGTTCTCTGTATGCACTTTGCCTCCTACTCCTTTCCTCTATTTCCTTTCGCTTTCCTCCCGACCCATTACCATGTTTGGCCTTCATTCTGTATTCAGTAGATCCTCTCAGTTACCTTGCTCTTGGTCACTCCCTTCCAATCCTCCCCTCCCCTCCCTCCTCTGGTTTAGAACCATTCGCTGTTCCCTTGTTTCTGTGTTGGGCGACACCTCCTCCCTTCCCCTACCTCCCACGCTCTCATGTCCCTCCAGGACCGTTGGTCCTGTTGTTTTCTTCTCTCATTATTTGTCCAGCCTATCTTGTCTAGGTGGACCTGCTGACATAGTAATATGTGCATACAAATGGATATGACTTTGACTGTACCCAAGTGGCCCATAAGAACATGGCTTTGACAGAAGCAACATCGACACACTGATAAGCAGAAAAGCCACTAACATACAAAATTTACAAGGTAGAAAACAAAATAAATTAAAAAAGACTAAGCAAAAAGATAGCAAATATTAAAAGAAAAATTGCTAGTAGTTCAAGGTCCTTTCGTTGACCTGTAGACTATCCTTTATACTCCCTCGGGCTCCCTCTGCTCTGCTTCCTCTGCTGCTCCATTGCACGCCCCCAGTGTTTGCCTCAGTGTGGCGGGGTCAGCTCAGTCGCCCATCCCCCATTGTGTCTCAGGTGCTTTCCCATGTAGGGCCATGTGTTGGTGCAGGATGCCGTATCTCGTAGTGTGGTCAGCTGAATGGTCCTCTCTGTATGACGGGCCCTTCTAGCTGGTCTATCGACTTTGGGCTTGGTGGACCCAGGTGTACTCCACTACGTCCTTTCTCCTTCTTTTGTTTCAGCTTCCTTCTGGATGTGGTGTGGTGGGTCAGTTCCTTTCCCACTCCAGATGATCTATTTTTGTTTTCTGTGGTATTCCCTTCGAGTGTGGGGGTCAGCCTAATTCTGGTTTGGGCCGGCTTGTCGTCCAGCCTCTTTGTGTAGACCTCTGTACTTTGCGTTGCCCTCCTTGTTTGGTGTGTCGTGTTGGGGTCCGTATGCATGTTCCAGATCTGTGGGGACACAACCGATACTCTCCCCTGGGTGGGTTAGTACCCTGCCCCCCCATACCATCCATTCAGATTCTCCCCCTCCCGGTTCTCCCTCTCTCTACCCCACTACTCCTTCTTTATGCTGGGCTCTCATGTACCTTCCTAGGTGTGGCCTGTCCTCCCTCCAACTATCTATGCTTCCTCCCGTTTATTGTGGGATGGATGTTTATTCTTCTATTTCTGTCATGCTGATTGTACTTACCTCAGGGGACTCATGTTGTACCTGTCCCTTTGGGTCTGGCTTACCTCGCTTAACATAATTCCTTCCAGCTCTTCCCATGAAATAACGTGTTTCATGTGCTCATCGGTGCTTTTCAGTGCTGCATAATACTCCATTGTGTGTATGTGCCAAAGTTTGCTAATCCAGTCGTCTATCGATGGAAACTTAGGCTGTTTCCAAGTCTTTGCTATTGTGAATTGTGCCGCAATAAACATTGGAGCGCATATGACTGGTCGTGTTTTATTTGCTGCTTCAACCGGGTATATGCCCAGTAGAGGGATGGCTGGGTCGTAAGGTAGATCAATTTCCATTTTCTTTAGGTATCGCCAGATTGCTTTCCACAGTGTCTGTACAAATCTGCACGACCACCAGCAGTGGAGGAGGGTTCCTACTTCACCACAGCCCCTCCAACACTTGTTGCTCTCTGATTTACTGATCTGGGCTAGCCTCAGGGGTGTTAGGTGGTATCTCATGGTTGTTTTGATTTGCATTTCTCTTATGGCAAGTGACTTCGAGCACTTTCTCATATATTTATTGGCCATATTGATCTCCTCTCTAGTGAAAGTTCTTCTCATTTCTTTTGCCCACTTCCTTAGGGGGTTAACTGTTTTCCTCTTTTTGCAGGTAAGTGCTGTATCTTTAATGTTTTCTGATCCTGATTTGTGGTAACCTGTCAGCTCTCCTAATAAACTTTTATAATTGGGAATATTATGTGTGAGTTCTCGGTGGCCATTGCAATGGATTACTGAATGCAACAAAAAGGAACGCCCAGGGAGTGATGGTTGGTGTCAGAATAGGCTAAAAAAAGAAGGATGGAGGGTGGGGTCATGCCTTATGGCAATTGGCCTCTGGCTGATGTGGAGTTGAATTTTTCTTTTCCCTTGTGTAATTTGAAAGGATCTGACCTTTCCCTCATATCATTTCCTCAAATGTACAGCAGGCCATTTCTCTGCCTAAAATACATTAATGACATTCTAGTATTAATGCTAAGACCTGGGCTCTGGGGCAT